>NW_028227264.1:123852224-124494724 GCF_978045245.1 Mus caroli | reverse complement strand
TCCTCTCTGGATGAACTTTTGTTGACATGTAGTAACCACATGCAGAGAGAAATAAATGTACCTCAGGAAATTTAGTTTGGAAGATGTTTATGATAATAAGGCATATAACAGAGTAACATATTGCCAGTAATGCAGTTTGTTACTTTAAGCAATGCATTTTTAGAAAATGCTGCATGTATGTACACCAGAATCTAACACGTAACTGAGAAAAATGAATTACGCCTCATTTTTCTTTTTCTGTTATTGTTACATGTGTTGTTATTTTTACACATGGGTCAAGGATAGCTTTTATACATTTAAAAATAAATATCAGTGGTACTGAATAAGAATGAGCTCTGGATTTGGGATTTTGAATTTTTCAGCACTGCTAGCTACTCGAAAGGAACTCAACCTTGTCTTCTATGAGATCGCCCAAGTTGGATCAGTATGTGAAATGCGAGATGTTTACGGCTTCCCTGAATCTATGGTGATTTTGGTCTTGGCTGAGTTCAAACCACAAGATGAAGAAGAAAGAAGTTCAGAAAACGACCCAGAGATGGCTCTGACAGCAGCTATAACATTTGCCATGGACACCATTCAGTAAATCAGCTCAAATTTTGCTGCTAGCAGCTGCAGTGTGGCTCTGCTCTATTCAATTAGGTCACTGAAATTTCAAGTTGAACTTGATTATTTGAGCCAGTCTGGCACTGTAGCAGTTCAAATGGACCATAAATGTGCAGGCAGACTTGGGCCTTGGCAGTAATTATGTTCTGCTTGTGCGGCCCAGCCTCATTCAGTATGCTCACGGCTGCAGTAAATCTTATCACAGTTTAGAGTGCCCACTGAGACCTAGCCAGGAAGATCTGCCCTTTCTGGTAAGAACCCAGGAAAGCAGAAATCAGAAAATAGCAACTGAAATTCCAAGGGCCACGGCACGGATAGCAGGACCTGTTCTCACCTGTGGAGTCCACCAGTGGGTGTGCTAATGTAGAAGTAAATGATTTGAAGATATTATATACCATTAATTTTAACACTATACACACTTAAAAATCCCTCTTGTATCCCACTTGTACCCTCTGTATTCCTAGACTCAATCATGAAACAGTTCTACAAAGTAGTGTATATTTTCTCATGTATAACATGTATTTTAGTTTCTATAAGTTCCAAAATTTCTTATGATAGTTTTTTTTTGTTTGTATGTTTTTTTTTTGTTTGTTTGTTTTTTCGAGACAGGGTTCTCTGTGTAGCCCTGGCTGTCCTGGAACTCACTCTGTAGACCAGACTGGCCTCAAACTCAGAAATCCACCTGCCTCTGCCTCCCAAGTGCTGTGATTAAAGGCATACATCACCATTGCCTGGCCAGATAGTTCATTTTGTATGTGGCAAGTTGAAATAAATCTGAAAGCCATACCCTCTTAGAACAACTAGAATTTAAAATTGCACTGAATAGAGGTAAATTAGTACAGATTTGTGAGATTGATTATTCTATAATTTTTGGATATAAGAGTAATGCATGTAGCACTTCTGGATCATTATCCCCACTTGAGACGTTCAAAGCTTGGCCTTTAAGTGTATCTGTTTATGTCTGTTTGCTTTAGTTACATTCATCCCCTTTCCCCTTTGCCTCTGAGAGGGTGTGACCTACCCCACCCATCCAAACTCCCACCCATCCAAATTTCTCACCCACCCACACACCCCCAGTTCACTCCCTCAGTATCCCCTTTCCCTGGGGCATCCAGTCTCTATAGGATTAAGGACATTTTTTCCTACTGAGGTCAGACAAGCTAGTCTTCTGCTATATATGTGCTGGGGCCTGGACCAGTCCATGTGTGCTCTTTGGTTGGTGGCTTAGTCTCTGGGAGCTCCCAGGAGTTCTGGTTAGTTGAAATCTCCTTCAGCTCCTTTAATCCTTCCTCTAACTCTTCCATAGAGATCCCTAACCTCAGTCCAATGATCGCAAGTAGCTGCATCTGTCTCAGTCAGCTGCTGATAGGGTCTCTCAGAGGGCAGCCGTGCCAGGCTCCTGACTGCAAACACATCAGTGATGCATCAGTAATAATGTCAGGAATCAGTGCCCACCCATGGGATAGATCCCAAGTTGGGACAGTGACTAAATGGCCTTTCTTTCAATCTCTGCTCCATGTTTTCCCTTTGTATTTCTTTTGGTCAAGAACAATTCTGGGTCAAAAATATTAAAGATTGGTGGTGGCCCCATCCATCCACTTGGGGGTCCTGTGTATTTACTGGAGGTGAACTCTTCAGATTCTATCTGCTCACTGTTGGGCATTTTGGCTAAGGTCATTCCCATTGAATCCTGGGATCTCTCATATCCCAGGTCTCTGGGACATTCTAGAGGTTCCTCCCACCTCTCACTCCTGTCTGCTACATATTTTTATTCATTCTCCTGGCCCTCTGGGCTTCTCTCCTGTCTTCCCCCATACCTGATTTTCTCCCCTTTTGTCCTCCTCCTCCTCTCTTCCCATCCAGGTCCCTGCCTCCCTCTGACCCCATAATTATTTTGTTCCTCCTTGTAAGTGGGATTGAAACATCCTCTCTTGGGCCTTTCTTCTTGTTAAACTTCTTATAGTCTGTGGGTTGTAGCATGGGTATTCTGTACATGCTGGCTAATATCCACTCATCAGGAATATATACCATGCATGTCCTTTGGAGTCTGTGTTAACTCACTCTGGATGTTGTTATTTCTACTTCCATGCATTTGCCTGCAAAATTTATGATACTCTCATTTTTAATAGCTGAATAGTATTCCATTATGTAATGAACCAAATTTTCTGTATCCATTGTTCAGTTGAGGGATAACTGGGTTATTTCCAGATTCTAGATTTATGAATAAGGCCGCTACAGACATAAATCAATTAGAGAAGAAATTAGGAAATAGCCTGGAACATATTGGCACAGGAGAAAATTTCCTGAACAGAACACAGTGACTCAGGCTCTAAGAAAAAGAATTGACAAATGGGATCTCATGAAACTGAAAAGCTTCTATAAGTCAAAGGACTCTGTCAATAGCACAAAAGAGCTTCACTAACCCTCTATCCAATAGATGACTAATATCCAAAATATATAAAGAACTCAAGAATTTAGACTCCACAAAACCAAATTACCCAGTTAAAAACTGGGGTACAGAGCTGAACAGAGAATTCTCAACAGAAGATTCTAGAATGGCTGAGAAGTGCTTTAAGAAATGTTCAACATCTTTAGTCATCAGAGAAATGCAAATCAAAACAACCCTGTGGTTTCAGTTTATACCAATCAGAATAGCTAAGATCAAAAACTCAAAGGGCAGCAGATGCTGGTGGGGATATGGAAGAGGAGCACTACCCTCTTGCTGGTGGGATTGAAACTGGTAATTTACTTATAACGTAGAGGTGTGTGAGGATGCTATCAAGGCATGGCACAGAACACTCTCCACTTTCTTGCCAATCTACACATTTTCCAATAATTCACTAAAATTACCACTGAAAGCATCCATATCCATTTATATCGGCTTCAGGCACAAGTGTATCCTGACTATGCCCTTTGGGTGTATTTGGCCCTTTAGTTAGTGAAACACCTTTTATTCGTTGCTCCCCACATGCCCTTTTTACTTAGCACATACTTTAAAATATAGTAATAGGTCAGTTACCAATATGTCATATTTTAAAATTATTTTTAATTAATTTAGTTAGTATACAAAAGAAACATGATAGTTTTGTACAAGGTACATTTCATTCTCTGTACCTCATTCATGTTCAGTACACTTCAGTGCTTTGTGCTGTTCAGTCAATATCACTTCTATCTTTTTAACTTAGATGCATAGCATCACTTTTTTATATATGAATCACTACATCTTTTGTAGTATCAGACTATTTTCTTCAAAATTGATTATCTATGCATAACTCAATTTTGTATAAATTATTTACAGTAAAAGGTGTGTCTTACTAATAATAGCTCTTGGGTGTGACATGTATTTATTTGTTTTATTTTATGTGTTGATGTCAAAGTCAGGACTTTGCACAGACAGCTTAATGTTTCTATAATGCTCCCAATGATTGGGACGTCCCAGCTCAGTTGGAAGTCCTTCCATTTAAATGTTCTTTTCTTCAACTTGGCTGCCTAGACTTTTTGGTCCTCAGTGAGATTACTCAGGTTGCATTTCACATTATCTTCATTATATTTTACCATCATCATAAAATTGAATTCAGTCTCAAAGGGCACCATTTTCCTATTCTTTAGCCTATTCATATATTTTTTTTCTGGTAGAGAAGACAATTTTAATAGACTAATTAAAATATTTTGGAATAGCAAAAATTCTGCTTCAAGGAATAAAAACTAATTTGGATGCATAATGCCTTGCTTTAGCTCAAATCACTTCACCTTACCTCATGGAATCAACCCTCCTGTGAGATGGCAAATGTGCTGAATACCTATGAAGACAGTTAAGTGTTTTGATTTGAATTTGTTATGATTTCTTCTTAACTTGGCCTTGAGATCTCTTTCGAGAATGACTGCTAGCTCTAGCCTGCTGTGGTGGTTTGAATAGTTATGGCCCCCACATGTGTTTGGATGCTTGGCCATAGGAATGGGAGTGATTAGAACATATGGCCTTATTGGAGGAGGTGCGGCCTTATTAGATGAAATATGTCTCTGTGGAGAAGTAACCTAGCGGTCTTAAATGCCTACTAAGGTACGCCCAGTGTGAAACACATGCAGTCTCCGACTGGCTGCCTCTAGACCTTCTCGTCTGTCTTCATGCTGCCATACTTCCTGCTGTGACGACAAAAGAATTACACTTCTGACACTGTAAGCCAGCCCACTTAAATGTTGTCCTTTGTAAGAATTGCCTTAGCCATGCTGTCTCTTCATAGCAATGGAAACCCTAACTAAGCAACCCGTCTTTACTAAGAGAAAAGTTATATTCTCGTGTGTGTGCATGCACAGGTCCATGTGTTTGTTCATACACATGTGTGTGCATGTGCGTGCATACATGTTTGTGGAGGGTGTGGGTATGGGTGTGTGGTATGAATAAATAATGGAAACTCAGGTATGTGAGACAGAAAGAGTGTTATTCTTGGGTCCCAGGTTAGTTAGGGGAGCTAATTAGAGATGGCAGTGTCTGGAGTTAACACAGTCCAGCTAGCAAACAGGCAATGGGAGAAAGAGAAAGGGCTCATGGGAACAAGCCTGTGCTTATTCCTATAATGTCCTTGGATGTTATCCTTTAGGCTCCCTATGTGGGTTGAATATAAACAAGTTTTCCAAACATGTTCTTCCAAGGGGACTCCACTTAATTGACTCTAGCCTTGACGAGGGGCTTTATCAGGGTCATGAGCTATGGACAGTTAGGCTTCATCAGGGTCATCAGCTATGAACAGTTAGGCTTTACTGAGCAAAATGAGGAACAGCATGCTTGAGAAACGGCTTAATAAGTGAGAGTGTTTACTAAGCCAGTCTGAGAGCCTGAGCCCTGATACTCCAGCACCTATGTAAGTAACTGAGTGTGGCTGTACCCTCTTGAAAGTCAGTGTGCAGGGGATGAAGGCAGAAGGGTCACTGAGATTTGCTGCCCACCAGTCTGGCTCCAGTGGTATCCAGATAGTGCATCCAGTCCAAGTAATATACTATCTTAAAGAAATTCTGAAAAAATGATAGAGCAAGACCCTGTTATTGAGTTCCTGGATGAAAGACACACTCACAGCCTTTATAATAATAATAAGCCTTAATAAGCACAAGAGATGGGCAGGTAGGTACCTAGCCTCCAGGCTATTAGAATCTACTTTCTTATTGATAACCCCAAATTATTACTTATCACTTACTATATTTCATTGGGCTGCTCTTAACTCCAGTTTGCTAGCACATGGAGCCATGTTTTTATGACTCAGCCAACTTATGGCAGCTTCTCCTTCTCCATCCTGTACATTTTTCATTCTCTTCATCTGAACCCAGGCCTGTGAAACCTAAACCTCACCTATGTCTCTTTTACCCAGCGATTGGCTGTCAGCATTTATATTTATCAATTAGAAATAATTTGGGGGCAAGGAACTTAGTGTCTTACTTGTGGACTCTCTTCTTTGGGACAACTAGTCTTGGGGGCTCTAAATTATCATTAGAATACATCAGCATTAGGACAACCCACTAAGCTAGTTTTATGTCAACTTGACACCAGCTAGAGTCATAAGAGATGAAGTCGTCTCATTGAGAAAATGCCTCCATAAAATTAGGCTATAGACAGGCCTGACAGGCTTTTCTTAACAGGTGTCAGGTTTTTCCTAATTAGTGATTGATGAGGGATGGCCTAGTCCAATGTGGGTACCATTCCTGGATGGGTGGGCTTGGGTTTTATAAGGAGCTGAGCAAACCATGAGGATCAAGCCAGTAAGCAGCACCCCTCCATGGCCTCTGTATCAGCTTCTGCCTCCAAGTTCCTGCCCAGTGTGAGTTCCTGTCCTTATTTCATTCAATGATGAATAGTGCTGTGGAAGTGTAAGCCAAACATTATCTCTTCTCCCCAATTTGCTTTTGGTTATGATATCTTAGTTAGAACCCCTAAGACAAAAGTCATTTGTTATTCTTAAATGAGAAACCTATAATGTGTACTGAAAATGAAGATTCATGTAATGGAACATAATCTGGGTCTCTGGTAGTTTATATCATGTATGAACATTCAAATTCCCATGCACTACGTATGTATCTCACATAGTCAAATTGGAAAGGGAACAGACACATAGACAGACTTCCCATTTTAACATTGTTAAGGAAACTTAGTAAGTCTGTGAATTTCCTTTGTATCTATGGCTTCTGCTCTATCCCATCAAGATAGGCTAAGAACAATGGCAGAAACTGACCATTCCTAAGGTTGATCATAATGAGCAGGCCCAAGAACTCACCACAGTGAAGGTGCGAAGCCTTGAAGCTTAAAGCCAGTCAAGGAGGGATGCATCCATCACCATGTAATTCAGCATATGCTTTCATCAATTAAAACTTCAATTAACTTCCTCTCTTTTTGCTACTGATTTTCCCAAAACAACAGATGCGATTTAGTATTTTTTTCTTTTCAAGTAAATCTGACAATATTTGAAATTATTTTAGAAAATCTTCTTCTGCAGACTTTATTAGCACAAACAATATTGGTTAGAATCAAATCTCACAAGTATTATTTGTTTGGAAAAATAAGCCTGATAATCTAATAGAAGCCTACAGTTTCACACTGATTGATAATCATCACTGTAATGAGATCCAGCCAAATATAATCTGAGTGTAACAATATCTGGTGTAATGTTCCCTTTATTTATGAAAAATTCAAGATACAATCACTTTTACAGAATTTTTTTAATATAAAAGTCATGGCTATATTCTTCTTTAGACTTCCACATAACACATTAAAAAATTGGAACATTTTATTGTTAATTCTTCCTCTAACTAAAATACTTTCAAATTGCCTAGAGTTTTTTTCCATGCTAGATTTGGCATGATTTTAGATAATTTTAGGGATTTCCAAAGTTGTTAATCTTTTTAATGTTGAAGGTTTACACAAAAGCATGCAATTAAAGGAAACAAATATTTTAATGCAAATACACAGAATGAAAGGGGAGAGAGAGAGAGACAGAAACAGAGAAAGAGGCAGAGACAGAAAGAGAAGTGAAAGGTTATTCATTTCCAAACTGTCTGACCAGACACTGAAGCAGAAACTTCTGGTTTCTTTGGAAAGTCAGGTATGTCAAATGATGTTTTTCTGGGGCACACAGGTGAAAGGATGTTTTGCTGAAGCAGACACAGGTGAGAGGATATTTTGCTATAGCAAACATGTGAAAGGGCACATGTTGTTTAGAAGGAATATAAATATGATGCCACAGACAGTGGGAGCTCGAGCATTGGCTCACTTCGCTTCGCCTCGCCAGTCTTCCCTGTCAGCAGGCACGCATCTGTTTGCTTTCTATTGCATTGGTGAGCACCGCTTGTGGTGACATCATAGAGAGAACCTCACTTCTCCAGAGAGGTTCCTGCTGCTTCTTGCCACTTCTGCTGTGGACTCAATCTGGTTAGTGAGACTTGAAGTTTCTTCTGGATTGAACTTCCCGTACTGATTCCTGTGTGGCTTCTGCTGAGTTGACTGGTCTGCAGCTGCTGGTTCTTCAGTGGTGATTGCTGAATGGACTGGACTGCCACTGTTGATTTTTGTTGGTGTTTTACTAGAGGGCTAGACTGCCAATATCCTCACATTGAAGATGGCACTTGCCCCCAAGAACTACATCTAAACAGGTCCACTTCCACTATATCCTTATAATCTCTCTTTTCCAGTACCTCTGGTGGGCAGAGGGCTAGAGGGATTATTGAACCCTTATGAAAACAGGTTGAGAAAAAGTCATGCCTGCAGGAATGTTGTGTTTCAAATGAACTGAAATATTACAGGATTTATACCAATAGATGAGGGAATTAGAAAAATACCACTTTATAATCTTGAAAATAAATTTGCCATTGTTTCCAGTTGCTTTGGACAGGAGAAGAGACTAATCAATTTTTCCTGGAACACTTGTTTTATTTTTCAATAACAATTTACTGTAAATTGTATATACATATAAGATATTGACATACATCCCTTGTTTTCAGTTAGAAAATTTGTAAGTAATTATAAGATAGAGAACAATCTAACCATAAGGGTGGAAGAAAGGATGTTACTATGTGTTGTCCTTTGTCCTTGCAAAGCTTTGCTAATGCTTTAGTTTCAACATGTTCATCAGGAATCAGTGAGGATAAAAGTGTGTCTGCCTCCCCCATTTGTGTGTGTGTGGCCACAAACTTGACAGAAAGTAGGGGGCTGGTGGAAAGAGCTGGAGGGAAAAATGAAAGGAGGTAATGGTTATAACTTTAAAATTCAATTTCAAAAAATTAAGAAACTGTTGCAAGCTACAAATAAGTATTGGTAGCTGTAGAAGATGCTAGTAAGAGACAACTAGGAAAGTCAAATTCTCCAGCCCTTCTGCACCCACAGCTGCCATCCTTTGATCTATACCCTTCTGTCACCACCACAGTCACTTCTAAAGGAGACATGGACTTCTGAAGATGCTTCATCTAAGCTTCACCAAGAGGATCTTGGGCTTCCTGAAGAGAAGACATTTCTGGAGTGACGCTGACACCTGGTATGAGAATAAGCTTTCAAGTAGGTGCTACATGATTAAAAAGACACAGGGGTCCTCTACCAATTCTGACCCCTTTCAGTTCTATAATTCCAGAACACTGTGACACCTCCCAAGGATAGAGCTCCTCCATCTGCAGGCTTGTAGCCCAGGCAAGCTTGCTCTTAGTAGTTAGCTTGAGTATTGGAGCTCATCTCTAATCACAATCTTTTTTTTTTTCAAATGTTTCTTTGTCTTTTTTAAAAATTAATTATTTTATTTTATTAGATATTTTCTTTATTTACATTTCAAATGTTATCCCTTTTACTGGTCTCCCTCCAAAAACCTCCTCCCCTTATCTACTCCCCTCACCCTGCTCACCAACTCACCCACTCCCACTTCCTGTCCCTGACATTCCCCTATACTGGGACATAAAGCCTTCATAGGACCAAGGGCCTCTCTTCCCATTGATGACAGACTAGGCCATCCTCTGCTACATAGGTAGTTGGAACCATGAGTCCCACTATGTGTACTCTTTGGTTGGTGGTTTAGTCCCTGGGAGCTCTGGGGGTACTGGTTGGTTCATATTGTTGTTCCTCCTATGGGGTTGCAAACCCCTTCAGCTCCTTTCTTAATATTGTGGATGAACACAATCCTTCTTAAAATAATTGGATATAAAGTATATTTTTGTTGATTTTTTTAAATTGGTGGCAAAAAGCATTTCTCATTTTTAAAAAAAGAGCCTTTCTATCTCTTCACTTAATGATATGAGCAAATAAAAATTATAGTCAATGACTTATACTGTATGGGATTATATGCAGATAATACTAGAAAATATTCAAAGTAATTAATTGAGGCTAATTGATTTCTTAATAATGAAGGTATTTTGATATTTTATTATATATATATACATATGATATATTCTACTTAGAAAGATGATAACATATTCTTTGTGTTTTATAAACATTCCATTATGCATAGATTCATGTGGACTAAGTACAACTGTAGAAATAAAGAAAGGAGACTCTCCTAAGAAATGAACACACTTGGGCTATTCTTTCCTCACACAAGTTAGGAAAGTCCTTGCAGAGAATGATAGACTAGCTTCCAAGCTGTCATTTCTTTTGGTTATTTGTAGTTGAAGTAATTCATCTCAAAGGAATATATTTCCAGGATAGGTAATGGTGGCTGGGAGGTATGAGGCTTCTAATCATAGTGATGTACTTACAGTGTGAAATGCAGCAAACAGCCTGATGAACAGATGCTGGTAACACTCCGAAGCTGCTTCCCTGCCCACGGCTGCCAACACCTTACCTCATGGCTTCCGTGCTCATGGTTGAGCTGCCAGCAAAATGTGTCCATGGACCCTCGTGTTTCAAGTACATATTTCTCTTAGCTTATCGCATGAATCTCAAATATACCTAATGATATGATATGAAACTGATCGTAACTCACAAAGTACAGAAAAATGTGAAGGCACTAGGAAGCAGCATGCTACCCAAAGGTCTGATAAACACAGTTTCATGCAGAAGAATGATCCTGCCATTATACAGGACTGAGTTCTTCATGCTTCAATTATCTCAGGGGGAACGCGATATATGATATCATTGGTTCTCAAGTCTGGCTGTAAATTAAATTTTCCTTGAAAGCCTAAAAGAATCCTTCCTCCAATATAAACTCAGAGTCTACAATAAAAAAGCACAGCCTGGTTATGTTTAGTATTTATCAAAATTTCAGGGTAGTTTTGTGTGTATGAGACATCAGAAACATTGAATTGAACATTTGGTTTAGACTGTACTGTCTTTAATTTTCTGCATTTTCTAGGAAGGGTCAATCTTGACTGGTTTTCTCCACCCTCTTCGTATCTCTGCAGAATGTAACAAGGTTACACTATTATTACAGATGCGAACTTTTATATGTTTTATATGCATCTGACTATATTCTCAGGTAAGCCTTATGAAGGAAAGCTATTTCATGTGTATCAAGTAACTGCTTAGAGATAATTTACAGCTATCATGCTAGTATAATGCCCTTTTCTATCTTAGAATAATAACACTTTCATGCCAAGGAGTTCAATAATGTTTAGTAAGTCCACATGGAAAATATATCTTATCTCCTTCCTTTTACTTTGAGTCATTTATTAGAATTTGTTGTATTTTGGGGTTAGAGAGATGGTTTTGGCAGATACGAACACTAGGTGGCTTTTGCAGAAGACCTGATTTGGTTCCCAGAAATTAAATCAAGTGGTTTACAGTTGTCTACACCACCAGCTCCAGCTAATGTCCTTTCCTAAGTGCCTGCACTCACATGAATATACCCTCCCATATACACAGACATTAAAAACAATAAAAGATATTTTACTTTAAAAATAATTACAATGAGCTTTTTTTAAGGGAAAATATGTAATTGTCAATTAGCTTTTAATTTGAGGCTTAAAGTTATTCTTCTTTGTCAGTGCTAAAGGTATTGTTGATGTCAAGAAATGTCACTTAATTTGCCATGACAGTGAAAATGGACTCTGGTGTTTTTTAGCAAGTAGCTTTGAGTTCTCACCTTGTATAAGTGTTGCTTGCCATTGGCTGAATTTCTTGGCCTTATGACATGTGCTGGAGTTCATATGCTTTCTTTCTATTTGGACATTTGTTTTTCTCAGGCTTTTGTATTAATTATTTTTATAATCTCATTATTTTTCCTTTGTTCACTATTTAGTTATGACACTGTTACTCTGATAACTACTATAGGGTTTATTGTTAGCATGCATGACATACCACAATTCTGGCTTCAAAATGATAAGACAGCACTTCATGTATAATGTCCATTTTGCCCCACTACTTAAGTAAGGATTTTCTGTATTCTCTGTCAAGTCCTCCATAAGCAAGAAGGCTCCCATTCTACACTGTGGGAAGAAGTAACTTTCCTTACCATCCCAAACAAGATCTGAGTACTCTGACCCCAAATCCTTTCAGAAGGCTTTCCCCCAGATTATCAGTAGTAATGTATACACACACACACACACACACACACACACACATGTGTAGTAATGTCATTATTCTTTTAAGGACTCAAACTCATGCTGATTTCTAGTGGTTTCTCTGTGGAGACCTTTCCTTGCTATTCTCCTTAGGAAAACATTATCTCTGTGTTGTCTGAACTGCCTCTTATCTCAAGAATCTACTGGGTTCCTGTCTTCAATGCACAGGTAAGTGGAGAATCATGGAGCCCATACCATCTGTTCCTAGTTATCAGAAATCCCTCTATTTTATTATCATCTATGAGGCACTGTCCATTGTCCTGTACATTTTCTCTACTTTTTAGGATTATTGTAAAGAATAAATTCAGTTCCTGTTATTTGTCTTAACTGGGAACAAAATTCTCTAAAAGCCACAAACCCTTTTTTTTATTTTATATGAATAAAATATAGTAAGATAAAACAAAACCTAGCACATTGGTGCTGTATAAAACAAACAAGAAAAGGTCCCCAACAAAGGGCACAAGAAACAGAGACCCACTGGTTCACACACTCAGAAATACTATAAAAACACTGAAGTGGAAGCAAATATACATATGTGTGTGTGTGTGTGTGTGTATGTGTGTGTGTGTGTGTATGTGAGTGTATGTATATATATCCCCTTATGTATAACTATATATAACTATATATTTATGCATAACTATATATAGATTCACACACACACACACACATACACACACAAAGGGGCACATAATGTATACCCACAGATTTTAACATTTTATATTTTTTCCTGTTTCTTGTTTTTTGGATGTCCTCCATCCCCTCTGGCTACTACATTCTTTTGCTTCCTCTTTCCCAGGCTTCCCTAAGCCTTGAGGGGAGTGTTCAGTTGCAGAAATCCCCTTTAACACTGAAGTTTCCAAGGTCTCTCACTCTTTACACAGCCTGGCAGTGGGTCTTTGGATTTGTTCCCATCTGCTGCAGGAGGAATTTTCTTTGATGCCAACTGAGCAAGGCGCATTATATTGGTTGTTTTATTGCTATAAGATTTTTGTTTATTTATTTATTTGTTTATGTAAAACTATAGGGTTTGACTGTAGGTCCTTAGGCTATCTAGTTTCTGGTTCTTGGTTAACTAAGGAGTGTTGTGTATGTGTTCTATATTATGGAGTGGTTCATAAGCCAATTAGATATCAATTGGTTATTCCCACTCGCTTCGTGCCACCCTTGCCCTCACATACCTTGCAAGCAGGACACTATTGCAGATCCAAAGATTCATGACTGGGTTTGTGTTTGTTTCTCTTCTGATCCATGGGGAATAACCTATGCCAAAGAGGCTAGAAAGTCGTGATCTGAAAAGTAAGTTTCATATACATTTCAGCCATATATGTGAAATTTTTTGTAGCATATGCTATATTTTTTTTTGTAATTCCAGACGATAGTGCCTAACAGCAATCACATATTTCTAAATAAAGATTAGATGAACGCTCTAGTGTCATCTGTATTGGTTGTTCCAAAGTAACACCCTGCCAAAACTGGGCACACATAGACAAAAACTGAAAACTCCTTTCATCTTCAACGGAAAATGAAATAGAAATGCTCACTGATGAAATTAAGAAGTGTGCCAGTGGCCATAGGAGTAAGAAAATAGAGAGTGGATATACCTGAATATTAATTCAGTTTATCTGCTGATATATACCTAGGCATAAAGATATTCAACATGAAGGCAAAATTGAAGAATATATCTGGACAAGGGAAGCAAAATGGTTTCTAGTGGTCAGTGCAACTGCACTTTCTGAGGGTAGCAAAGGTTCCAGAAGGGCATCAGATTTAGAATATTTCTGGATTATTCTTGCTGCAAAATAAAACTTGGGCCTCCTCAAGTTCAATGACAATGTGCTCAAAGGAAAAAATACTTCAATTTATAAAAGCCTAGTTTTGAACAAGGGCTTATTAATAAGAAGAGAGGGCCCTGTGAGTTTCTAATAGGTAAATAAGAACACCAAAGCCTGAGCCCAGAAGTAGGTCTTTGTCAAATATGTTAGAGAGGATAAAGTGTTTCCTCTGTACCACCCACATGATTTATATTAGAATTGTATATAAAGATATCTTGTAGGCATTTCTGCAAGTTTGCAAAGCCTGTTCTGATCCCAACCTTATTTTACATCATTGACAAACTGTCAAGTCAAGCTCTAAGTGATTCTAGAAGAAAAGGAGATGCAAGCATTCTGTCAGTACTGCCCTTAGTAGAGAAAAATCTCAGACTGCATTTATACAGGAAGAAGAGTTCACAAGGACACCCATCTTAATCTACAACACATTTCATTGTATAATTCAGATCTACTTAATTACTTTGATCTAAAGGAACAAGTCATTAGAAAACAACAGTAAGAGAAGATTCAGCTAACCCTCAAGAGACTTGATGCCCCAGGGATTGGGAGGTCTGGTGGGGTGGGGGTTGGGAAGACATTCTCTTGGAGACACATGGAGGAGGAATGAGATGAGAATAGTCAGAGGGGGGAACAGGAAGGGGATAACGACTGGGCTGTAAAAAAAGATTAAATAATAATAACAACAATAATAATAATAACAATAATAATAATTTAAACAAACAAACAGAAAAACCCGATTCATCACATGTCCCATATACAACCACTGGGTATATTGGGCATTTACCTCAAAATCTCTATATTTTACCTCAGAGATATTTGTTCATTTATGTTAATCATCACTTAATTCATAACAGCCAGGGAACAGAAACAGTCTATATGCTCATTAACCAGTGAATGAGTAGTAAACCTGTGACATTAATATTAACACAGTAGAATCCTTTCAGATGTTAGGAAGGGTTCTGAAATCTGCAGGTAATGAAGGGAGTTGAGAATGATCACTCTGAGCAAGGTAGCCCAGACTCAGAAAGATAAATACTATATGTTCACTCTCATTTAGATGCTAGCTTTCACTCTGTAGACATGTCTGTTTCTCTTGTGTGCAGAGGTCAGGCGATTAGTAAACAGTGTGGAGACACTGAGGGAGGAAAGGAAGACCCAGTAATATAGATGGGCAAAGAGGAACAATGGAAGCAGAAGGGTTGAACAGGATAGGGTATGGGAGGCTGGTGTAGAGAAAGGATGACAAACAGTACAGACCTTCTGAGAAAGTCTTTTGAAAAACTACTTCCATAAACCCTCAAAATAGAAACACATGCATAAATAAAACATTTAACTGGATTTACACTATATAATAGTTGGCAATGCCTCTACTAGGCACCGCAGGCTAAGAAATAAAACTCTCCGTGACAGGTATAGTTTTCTTCTGCTGGAAGTATTGGCAAGCACGTTTCCATATACCCTCAAATATTACAAGATATTGGCAAAGATGATACTCCACTGCTGAAAATCATATCTGTTTGAGTTATAGAGCATTGGGAATCACGGGGATACAGACAGGACAGACTCATTTCTATTAGGAGCTTTCATAAGGCTGGGAGACACTGTCCATACTACCAGAGGAGAAAAGTAATCTCACCCAGCTGCAAACCCACTGGGACAATAGTGGAATGAATAGTTTAGGACAAACTAGGACCAATTGCTTTCTGATTTTTTTTAAAGCCTGCTCTGAAGACTGAATTCATACTAGGAACCATTACCAGGGCAAGCTACTGTGGCTAGACAGGTTATAGGCATCAGAGGAGAACCTATTACTACTGCTGCTGCTGCTGCTGCTGCTATTGCTATTACTACTACTACTAATGTGCGTTAACCAGTATTAAACTGACTTCTATGGTCATCCCATTACAGCTATAGATTGGTGCATGCCACACTTTATCAAAGATGCTATTAATTTCAGTAGATAGAAATAAAAATAGATATCAACAACTGGTTAGGGTGCAGAGAATACAAGAATGTGGAAGACTCAGGGCTCAATAGGACATGTATGTTACCTCCCCCCTCGTTGTAAATGTCTCAGGGAGCATCACCAAATTGGGGACGGAATTATTGTAAGAAGCAAGGAGGAATACAGATACAACAAAACAGTATTTCTCGCCACAACAGGCAGCTGCATATATGAATTACATGAACTCACAGTAGCTGTGCCAGTACTCACAACACTGGCACTGGCTCTAGCCAGACAAATTCCAGTGTAGGATGGGAAGGTCGACACAAAGGCACAGTCCTTGCTGAGGAGATGCTAATGGTGAACTTCAGGGGAAGGATAGTTGGTTTTCTTTTAGGGTGTGGCTCTAGGTAGGTGGAACATGATATGATACATAGACATGCACCTAGGAGTTTGTAGCCAGTATGAATTGGACTGTATGAGTTTTTAAAAAAGTGGGCAAAAAGAAAACTTAGTGCAAGTAGAAACAGGGGTGGAACAGGAAGTAGGTGTGGGAGTATATAGGGTAAAAATATAAGGCACTGTATTAATAAAAATATATAGGAAATATAAAATGGAACTAAAAGCTCACATGCTCTTTCAGTCTTCATAGAGTTCAAACATTTCTTATTTAATTATGTCATGAAATAAAAGTATAAAATGCAGTTTAATTAAAGATATACACCATGAATCTGATTCCAGAAAGGAGTGAAAATAACTGGGGCATCCCAGAACTAACTTCCAGGAGGAACAAGCTTACTTCAGTGCTGTGTGTAATGGCTGTGATTGAATGTATTCTAGAATGTTTAATCAGAAAGCCCAGGGAGAGCATGTGTCACTGCTGACGTTTCTATGGCGTTACCTTCCCAATCTTCCTATAAGCTGCCCAGATGTTCTTCTCTACTGAGTGTGAAGGTGCTGTATAAAACATTATCCTGACCATAGTAATTAGATCTTTTTTATTGATAAGCAGCTTTTAATCTGTGTGTTTCCTTGGACCTGACTTTTCTTTCTTCTTCTTAGTACAAAAATAATGCCCAGTTTCAATAGCCCTAAACTTGATTGTTAAAATGTTCTATGGTTGTTTCAAAGTCAACTGAAGTATGCAGGCCAATTTTCCTTAGCCTCATTTTGCTTTTCGTTATTTGAAGTACATGTTGACTGCACTTCTGTGATACACTGTGAATAAACATCATAAAATTTGCCAGCAGTGAATTTCCATCGGTGAACAGGACTGTAGGACCCGATTCAAAAGAAGAGGCCAGGATCAAGGAAACCATTTACAGTGTAATAAAAACTGTGTTAATCAGAAAGATTTACAATGGACTCAACTCCCCAATGAAAAGACATAGAATAACAAACTGGCTACACAAACAAGACCCAACATTTTGCTGCTTACAGGAAACTCATCTCAGAGAAAAAGATAGACACTACCTCAGAATGAAAGGCTGGAAAACAATTTTCCAAGCAAATGGTATGAAGAAACAAGCTGGAGTAGCCATTCTAATATCTGATAAGATTGACTTCCAACTCAAAGTCATCAAAAAAGACAGGGAGGGGCACTTCATACTCATCAAAGGTAAAATCCTCCAAGAGGAACTATCAATTCTGAATATCTATGCTCCAAATACAAAGGCAGCCACATTCATTAAAGAAACTTTAGTAAATCTCAAAGCACACATTGCACCTCACACAATAATAGTGGGAGACTTCAACACACCACTTTCACCAATGGACAGATCATGGAAACAGAAACTAAACAGGGACACAGTGAAACTAACAGAAGTTATGAATCAAATGGATCTGGCAGATATCTACAGAACATTTTATCCTAAAACAAAAGGATATACCTTTTTCTCAGCACCTCATGGTACCTTCTCCAAAATTGACCACATAATTGGTCACAAAACAGGCCTCAACAGATACAAAAATATTGAAATTGTCCCATGCATCCTATCAGATCACCATGGACTAAGGCTGATCTTCAATAACAAAATAAATAATAGAAAGCCAACATTCACGTGGAAACTGAACAACACTCTTCTCAATGATACCTTGGTCAAGGAAGGAATAAAGAAAGAAATTAAGGACATTTTAGAGTTCAATGAAAATGAAGCCACAACATACCCAAACTTATGGGACACAATGAATGCATTTCTAAGAGGAAAACTCATAGCTCTGAGTGCCTCCAAAAAGAAACTAGAGAGAGCACACATTAGTAGCTTGACAAAACACCTAAAAGCACTAGAACAAAAGGAAGCAAATTCACCCAAGAGGAGTAGATGGCAGGAAATAATCAAACTCAGGGGTGAAATAAACCAAGTGGAAACAAGAAGAACTATTCAAAGAATCAACCAATCAAGGAGCTGGTTCTTTGAGAAAATCAACAAGATAGATAAACCCTTAGCCAGACTCACTAGAGGGCACAGGGAAAGCATCCTAATTAACAAAATCGGAAATGAAAAAGGAGACATAACAACAGACCCTGAAGACATCCAAAACACCATCAGATCCTTCTACCAAAGGCTATACTCAACAAAACTGGAGAACCTGGATGAAATGGAGACGTTTATAGACAGATACCAGGTACCAAAGTTGAATCAAGATCAGGTTAATGATCTAAACAGCCCTATATCCCCCAAAGAAATAGAAGCAGTCATTAATAGTTTCCCAACCAAAAAAAGCCCAGGATCAGATGGGTTTAGTGCAGAGTTCTATCAGACCTTCAAAGAAGATCTAATCCCAGTTCTTCACAAACTATTCCACAAAATAGAAACAGAAGGTACTCTACCCAACTCATTCTATGAAGCCACAATTACTCTGATACCTAAACCACAAAAAGACCCTACAAAGGTAGAAAACTTCAGACCAATATCCCTTATGAATATTTATGCAAAAATCCTCAATAAAGTTCTTGCTAACCGAATCCAAGAACACATCAAAACAATCATCCATCCTGACCAAGTAGGTTTCATCCCAGGGATGCAGGGATGGTTCAATATACGGAAATCCATCAACGTAATCCAGTATATAAACAAACTCAAAGACAAAAACCACATGATCGTCTCATTAGATGCAGAAAAAGCATTTGACAAGATCCAACCCCCATTCATGATAAAAGTCTTGGAAAGATCAGGAATTCAAGGACCATACCTAAATATGATAAAAGCAATCTACATCAAACCAGTAGCCAACATCAAAGTAAATGGTGAGAAGCTTGAAGCAATCCCTCTAAAATCAGGGACTAGACAAGGCTGTCCACTTTCTTCATACCTATTCAACATTGTACTTGAAGTCCTAGCCAGAGCAATTCGACAACAAAAGGAGATCAAAGGGATAAAAATTGGAAAAGATGAAGTCAAAATATCACTTTTTGCAGAAGATATGATAGTATATATAAGTGAACCTAAAAATTCCACCAGAGAACTCCTAAACCAGATAAACAGCTTCGGTGAAGTAGCTGGATATAAAATTAACTCAAACAAATCAATGGCCTTTCTCTACACAAAGAATAAACAGGCTGAGAAAGAAATTAGGGAAACAACACCCTTCTCAATAGTCACAAATAATATAAAATACCTTGGCGTGACTCTAAGGAAGTGAAAGATCTGTATAATAAAAACTTCAAGTCTCTGAAGAAAGAAATTATAGAAGATCTCAGAAGATGGAAAGATCTCCCATGCTCATGGATTGGCAGGATCAACATTGTAAAAATGGCTATCTTGCCAAAAGCAATCTACAGATTCAATGCAATCCCCATCAAAATTCCAACTCAATTCTTCAACGAATTAGAAAGTGCAATCTGCAAATTCATCTGGAATAACAAAAAACCTAGGATAGCAAAAACTCTTCTCAAGGACAAAAGAACAGCTGGTGGAATCACCATGCCGGACCTAAAGCTTTACTAAAGAGCAATTGTGATAAAAACTGCATGGTACTGGTATAGTGACAGACAAGTAGACCAATGGAATAGAATTGAAGACCCAGAAATGAACCCACACTCGTATGGTCACTTGATCTTCGACAAGGGAGCTAAAACCATCCAATGGAAGAAAGACAGCATTTTCAACAAATGGTGCTGGCACAACTGGTTGTTATCATGTAGAAGAATGCGAATCGATCCAATCCTATCTCCTTGTACTAAGGTCAAGTCTAAGTGGATCAAGGAACTTCACATAAAACCAGAGACACTGAAACTTATAGAGGAGAAAGTGGGGAAAAGCCTTGAAGATATGGGCACAGGGGAAAAATTCTTGAATAGAACAGCAATGGCTTGTGCTGTAAGATCTAGAATTGACAAGTGGGACCTCATGAAACTGCAAAGCTTCTGCAAGGCAAAAGACACCATCAATAAGACAAAAAAAAAAAACCACCAACAGAGTGGGAAAGGATCTTTACCTATCCTAAATCAGATAAGGGACTAATATCCAATATATATAAAGAACTCAAGAAGGTGGACTGCAGAAAATCAAATAACCCCATTAAAAAATGGGGCTCAGAACTGAACAAAGAATTCTCACCTGAGGAATACCGAATGGCAGAGAAGCACCTGAAAAAATGTTCAACATCCTTAATCATCAGGGAAATGCAAATCAAAACAACCCTGAGATTCCACCTCACACCAGTCAGAATGGCTAAGATCAAAAATTCAGGTGACAGCAGATGCTGGCGAGGATGTGGAGAAAGAGGAACACTCCTCCATTGTTGGTGGGATTGCAAGCTTGTACAACCACTCTGGAAATCAGTCTGGCGGTTCCTCAGAAAATTGGACATAGTACTACCGGAGGATCCAGCAATACCTCTCCTGGGCATATATCCAGAAGATGTCCCAACAGGTAAGAAGGACACATGCTCCACTATGTTCATAGCAGCCTTTTTTATAATAGCCAGAAGCTGGAAAGAACCCAGATGCCCCTCAACAGTGGAATGGAAACAGAAATTATGGTACATTTAAACAATGGAGTACTACTCAGCTATTAAAAAGAATGAATTTATGAAATTCCTAGCCAAATGGATGGACCTGGAGGGCATCATCTTGAGTGAGGTAACACAATCACAAAGGAACTCACACAATATGTATTCACTGATAAGTGGATATTAGCCCAAAACTTAGGATACCTAAGTTATAAGATACAATTTGCTAAACGCATGAAATTCAAGAAGAATGAAGACCAAAGTGTGGACACTATGCCCCTTCTTAGAATTGGGAACAAAACACCCATGGAAGGAGTTACAGAGACAAAGTTTGGAGCTGTGATGAATCGATGGACCATCTAGAGACTGCCATATACAGGGATCCATCCCATAATCAGCTTCCAAACGCTGACACCATTGCATACACTAGCAAGATTTTGTTGAAAAGACCCAGATATAGCGGTCTCTTGTGAGACTATGATGGGGCCTAGCAAACACAGAAGCAGATGCTCACAGTCAGCTATTGGATGGATCACAGGGCTCCCAATGGAGAAGCTAGAGAAAGTACCCAAGGAGTTAAAGTGATCTGCAACCCTATAGGGGGAACAACATGATGAACTAACCAGTACCCCGGAGCTCTTGTCTCTAGCTGCATATGTATCGAAAGATGGCCTAGTAGGCCATCACTGGAAAGAGAGGCCCATTGGACTTGCAAACTTTATATGCCCCAATACTGGGGAATGCCAGGGCCAAAAGAATGGGAATTGGTGGTTATAGAAGTGGGTGGAGGTATGGGGGACTTTTGGGATAGCATTGGAAATGTAATTGAGGAAAATACGTAATAAAAAAATAATTAAAAAAAATCAGAAAGATTTAAATGATGGAAATTAACATTTTCCTAAGAATATTATCTTTATTCATCTCCATCCTGCTACTGTATCTCAGGGTTGTATGCTATTTAAATAACTGATAGGTGCATTTACTTTGGGTGAAATCATTCAATGCTTATTTTTCATAATAACTGTGTATTTTCCGTCTATCAACCAATGATGTCGATTCTTCTAATCATCAGATGTTACGGGGCCTCACTCTATTCTTATTAGATAATATTTAACAAAACCAGAGGTTTAATTTAAATTTATCATCTAGTTATTATATACTTATCTTTATAAATTTATGAATTCTTGCTTCTACATTATTCAAAATAATGCAGCTAAAAATGCAGCTAATTCCAGTAATATAGCAATGCCTTTATGCTTCTTCATGACATTCTCCTTATATAACTGTAAAATAATCATGAATTCTATCTTATGTTTACATTTATTAGTTTTGTATGAATTTCATCACAAGCATATGACTGTATGAACATCATTTTATTTATATTTCTTATTTTCATTTTTAGGTTAAGCTGGCATAATATAACATCAACTTTTTACTTGCACTACATTTTAAGATTACTTTATCTGTAGAAATAGTCTCTTGTCTGCCTCTTGAGGTTGCACAATCTATTCACCTGATTCTCGAATGAGTTAAGAAGAGAAATATTTGACTCCCTGTTGTTGTTTGAATAAGATTTACACACACACACACACACACACACACACATACACACACACACACACAGGTTCATATACTTGAAACTTGGTCATCAGAGAGCAGCACAATTTGAAGAGGACTGGAAGCATTAGGTGTGTCCTTGTTGGAAGAAATGTGTCACTTGGAGTGGGCTTTGAGGTTTTCAAAGCTCACAGCAGGCCCAGCCTCTCTTCTTTCTCTGCCTGTAGGACAGAATGAAGTTCTCCCTGACTGCTCCAGAGCCTGGCTACATGCTTCCAGGATTTCTACCATTGTCCCGAGCTATCGTTCTTGCCGGCAAGAACACACTCGGACAACCAGATTCTTCTGAGGCAAGCTTTATTGCTTCTTAAGGAGGGAAGACCCAGACCCCAGAAAATGGTGCTGCTTATATAGCCCTCAGCGTGGCGTTTCAGCACCTGATGTGGCGTGTCAGCTCCTGATTTGTTGCTCGCCCATCACCTCATTACTACGCCCAGAGATGGGCAGTGACTAGGCGTGAGTTCACTCTCGCACTTGCGCACAAGGCTTGTTTACTAGTTAGGCACAGCAGAAGCCAGTGCCATCTTCTAATGGCGATTGCTCACGTCACGGCTCTCCACATCTCCCCCTTTTTGTTTTATTAAAATGAGGCTGGACTAGGTCTGTGTAATTATGTCCATCCGCTGTAGCTCCTGTCTTAGGTCGTTTCTCTAATGTCACAGCCTTTCCCGTCATAGGGTAACCTTATCGCCACCGGGCCCCATGTCTTAGGTTGATCTGTGCAAGGGAAAGTTGCCCGTCCCTGGATACAGCAGTGCTATGTGACAGCAACTACTAAATGACCTAGGGCGAACTCTACAAAAGAGGCCAGCCAAAAAGTGACAAATGCCGACTATTTCTTGAGCATAGATAGCCAAATTTCAGGGGAGGCCCCTTGCTCTATGGCAGCAAGTGCTTGAGCTATCATGACCTTTTCATATGTTTGTTGGGCTCTGACCTTGCAAACCAACCAGAGCATGAACACAAGTCCACAGCAGATGGCAGTACCAAATAAATCTACCTCCACCTATTCCTTAAAATAAGAAAATGCAGATGAAATCCAGGAGGAGAGGCCCTCTGTCAATGACAGGTCCACTACGCTATGACTAGGATGGTCCAAGCAGGTACAAAATTAAATCAGTTTTCAATCGATCTGACTGATGCCATCAATGTCCAAACTTCTGCTAGTGCCCAGTTGAAGGGAGGGCTGATGATTTTGAATCAGCACCTTGATCTGGTTGAGGAACAGATAGGCATCCTATACCAGTTGGCCCAGTTGGGTTGTGAAAGAAAATTGGGCACTCTGTGTATTACTAGTGTCCAATATGAAAATTTTACTCGTGCAGCTAATCGGTCTAGACAGCTTTCCTTATATCTTGCAGGAAATTGGTCTGAGGGATTCGATGAGACTCTTGAGGCCCTGAGGATGGCAGTCTTAAGGATCAACTCAATTTTGTGCCTGCTTGGACCATCCTAGTCATAGCGTACCCTGCAGCTGTAGCAGCAGATGCACTGGCTGAAATTGCTATGATCATGGCAGCAGTAATGCCAAAATCTCTTTTTTGTTGAAACAGGGATAAGGTGGAGGGTGTTTCCACCGGAACAGGGATCCAACGTGGGATCCGGGCCACCATGGCATGGGTGTCCTTTGTTACATCCCAACATTGAGAAATCCAACAAGAATCATTGGAACAGACTTCAAATGAATCATTTGAAAGGATAAACAAGAAAGGGGAGTAAATACAGACTGGGTTAGGTGGATAATTAATCTGGTTTACCAAAGTTTTATTGAACACAGTGATCTCTACACTGGAATTAGTATATCCGGTATATCCATCAGAGTCCAGGGAGGCAGCATTTATTCCCCAATACTAAACAAATCTTGAGATGCCAGTAAAAGAGGCCTACCCAACCACTCCTCCCTGGATAAAGATCAAAGGATTGAGTTCTGTACAACTGCCATTGACTCCACAGAGCACCCACTAGTGAAAGGGATGCATTCTAAAGTCCTGTATGAAAAGTCCCTGTCTCATAGCAGATTCCTTCTCTGGGTCAACCATCATGTTGGGAGAAAAGGAAAAGGTTTTACTCTGATCTGCCCAACGAGTGATGGAGGATTGACAATCAGACCAAGACAGGATCAGCCCTTCATCTTCCAAGCTACAATGGGGGGATATTCTTGGTTGGTGGGGACGTTCTTTGCTTGAAAAGTTAGGTGGTAGAAATGTACCATTAACCCAAATTACCTCCTGCCAGAAGGTCCAATTTGTAATGGTTATATCTGCGTTGGAAGTATCTTGGTTTGTGCTCACCCAGCCTCCTCGCTGCTCATTAAACATCCCCAAGGCTTGGACTGTGAGGTTGATACATTTTCCTGGCCCATTAATTTGAAAACATAAAGAACCCTGTTCTAATAAAAAAGCGATTTTCTCCTAATGGTGCTCGGGTGGGATCATAGGGTAGATATGGTAAATCCACTGTTTTATTAGTAGTAAAGAATTTTGGAAAAACTATAGCTTCGTGGCAAACTGGCATTGGTTTAGGGAAAGCCGAGAGAATGGCCCATCTCTGTTCGCCCATCACACTAGGAACCTGAGACAAGTTCAGCATTGTCAGCATCAGGAGCAGTCCTTGGGAGGTCAGCATCTTCCACACCATCCTTGATTAATATGTTGCGGGTGAGTCCTTCCCGGCAGCCAAAATGGGTTGTCTTCACTCTGTGGAAAAACACAGACAGCTCCCCTGGATCTTATTAAAATAGGATCCGGGCCTTTCCACAGACCAGATAAGACATCCTTCCATTTCACCATTTCTTTTGGTCTATCAGGGTCTGAGCTATGTCGATCAGCTGCAGAGCGACCTTGCTCATCAAGATTCAAAAAATTAAGTGTGAAGAGTGCCATGGATACAGCTACTCTTGGCACTGAGGGCAGAGTCTCATCAACTCCCCCTTTTTGTTTTATAAAATAAGACTTGAGTGTACGGTGGGCACGTTCCACAATGCCTTGTCCTTGTGGATTATAAGGAAGGCCAGTCAGGTGAGTGACATCCATTTGATGACAAAATTTCTGAAATTTAGTAGAGGTGTATGCTGGCCCATTATCAGTTTTAAGGATTGTGGGCTTGCCCCAAGCACTCCAAGTTTCTAAACAGTGCTGTATAACATGAGAGGCTTTCTCACCTGTTAAAGGTGTAGCAAACATAACACCAGAGCAGGTGTCAATGGAAACATGTAAATATTGATTTCTTCCAAAGGAGGAAATATGAGTGACATCTATTTACCAGACCTGTAATGGCCTGATGCCTCGGGGGTTTATCCCTACATGAGGAGTAGGCAAAAATTGACAACAGTTTTGACATTGGGTGACAATGTCATGAGCTTCTTTCCTGGTTAAAGTGAAAAGGTGGTGTAACGTTTTAGCCATCACGTGGAAGCATTTATGAAACTCCCTTGCAGCCTCTGCATGCAAGGACAGAGCAGCAGCCACGATTCTAATGGCTTTGTCTGCTAAGTCATTTCCATGAGACATGGGGCCAGGAAGACCAGAATGAGCCCTGACATGAGTAATATACACAAGATGTCTTCTATGTAACAGGGCTGACTGAATTTGCTGAAAAACGTGAACAAGCTTGCTAGAGGGTCTAATTAAACCAGCAACTTCAAGCATATTAACTGCATTAACCACATATAAGGAATCAGATACAATATTGAGTGGTCCTGAGAAAGTTTCAAGGACCTCCAGAACCACCAAACACTCTACAACCTGGGGTGATGTCTCATTATATTGTTTAGATGTTACTTGGCCATTTACTACATATGCACCTATGCCAGATTTGGATCCATCTGTATATACCACCACCCCATCCCCAAGCGGGTGTTTGGCTGCCATTACTGGAAAGACCATGGCTTGGCTTAAGGCAAACTGTACAATTGGATGTTTTGGATAATGACTATCAATTTGTCCTGAATAGGAGGCAACCAAGACTACCCAATCCTTAGTTGTTGCTGCCAGGGTTTGAACTTGAGCAGAGGTATAAGGCACAAATAGCATATAAGGTTCTTTCCCAAAATGAGTAATGGCTGCTTTTACCCCCCGAAGTGCAAGTTGGGCAACTGCATTAGGATACCACTCAATGATTTTTGCAGGGGAAGCATTAGGGTGAACCCACAATAAGGGTCCATTTTGCCACAAGACTGCTGTTGGTAACTGTGCAGTTTTTAATATGCACAATTCAAATGACTTTGATTCGTCAATGCGTTGTAATTGAACATCTTTTAAGGCCTTTTCTACAGTTTGTAAAGCTTGACATTCAGCTGGGGTAAGTGCTCTGTGGTAGAAGATATGGGTATCTCCCTCTAATATATCAAATAAAGGCTTTAATTCTGCTGAGGGAATTTTCAAAAATGGTCTTAGCCAATTAATATCTCCCAGCAATTTTTGGAAATCATTCAAGGTATGTAGTTGATCTTTGTGAATCTCTAATTTTTGAGGAACAATTTTGTCAGGATAAATGAGTGACCCTAGGAAGGTTCCCATTCAAGCAACTTGCACCTTTTCAGTGGCCACCTGCAATCCCCATTGCCCTAGCATTTTATTAATATAGGGTATGCATCTAGCAATAACTGTGAATTTTTATGGCAAATCAAAATGTCATCCATATAAAATATGAAAAGTAATGCTGGAAAATGCTCTCTAACTGACTTAAGTGCCAATTGTACATACAGTTGACACATGGTGGGGCTATTTGCCAACCCCTGAGGTAGGACCTTCCATTGGTATCTTTGATCAGGCTCTAAATGATTAATGGCTGGGATGGTAAATGCAAATCTTTGCCTATCTTGAGGGCATAGAGGTATAGAGAAAAAACAATCTTTAATATCTATAATTATAATTTACCAATTTTTGGGTAAGGCAGAAAGCAATGGTAGCCCTCGCTGAACTGGCCCAAACAGGCGCATTTGTGCATTAATTGCTCTAAGATCATGTAATAAGCGCCATTTGCCAGATTTTTTCTTAATTACGAAAATAGGTGTATTCCAAGGTGAGGTAGAGGGCTCTAAATGATCCAAGCGTAGCTGTTCAAAAATCAGTTTTGTGGCTGCTTCTAATTTTTCAGAGGAGAGAGGCCATTGAGGAACCCATACAGCTTCCTCTGTAAGCCATGGTATGGGCATGGAGCCCTCAACGGCACCTAGAAAAAACACAAAACCTTGTCTCCCATTATTACCTTCTTGAGGGATAGGTTCAAGTCTACCCTGCTCTCCTTTCCCTAATCCCCTTCCTTCTTTATAGCCCATTTTCTTCATCATTTGAACAGCTTGTGGCGAGTATTCATTAGTCAAGGTCATTCCTAGTGCCTGTAAAATGTCTCTCCCCCAGGATTACCTGGGAGTGGTAAAACATAGGGTGTGAATTGTCCCATTTGACCTTCAGGCGCTTGCCAGCTCAAAGAATGGGAGCTAACAGTGGGGCAGGACTGATAACCTAACCCTTGCAAAGAATGTGATGACTGAGTAACGGGTCAAGCTTTTGGCCACTGGTGGGAAGAGATGATACTTTTATCTGCTCCTGTGTCTAAAATCCCTTTAAATTGTTTCCCTTCTATAACTAATTCTAAGGATGGACTGGAGTCAAGAGGCATTATTAAGTAAGCAGAATCATTTCCAGTAGAACCAATCCCTCTGGCAGCTCGAGGGACACCAGAGGAAGGAAAACAGCTATGTAGGCTTGGCAAAATTATTAACTGAGCTATTCTATCCCCTTGTGAAATAGAAAAGACACCCTGAGGACAGGAACCGAGAACTTGAAGTTCCCCTTCATAATCTTGATCTATGACTCCAGGGTGAACAATAAGGCCATGTAAGGTAAGGGAGGCCCGGCCCAGTATTAGGCCTACACTTCCAGATGGCAGAGGCCCTTTGTAGTCAGTAGGAATGGGCTGCACCCCCATTTGGGGCATCAGCATGAATCGGGTGGTGGCATGGAGGTCCAATCCAGCTGAGGCCACACTGCCTCAAGACCGACCAGTGGGAAGTTCCCATACTGCTCGCTGCCCTGTTATCTAACCGTGCCTGATCGCGACTAAGAACCAGTCAGCAGTTCCAGTGGTGGAAGCAGTATGTGATCAAAAGAAAAAGAATGAGCCCCGTGAAAACATACAAAAAGGCCTCTAACACTGGAGAAATTTCAACACTGAACATACCTTGCAGAGCCTTACATGTCCCGAAGTTCTGAAACGGCCCCACGAACGGGGATCTCCCTTGCACTGGTGATGGTATGCAGTTCCCGGGTTTCTCAGCGCCACTTGTCCCGAACTATCGTTCTTGCCGGCAAGAACACACTCGGACAACCGGATTCTTCTGAGGCAAGCTTTATTGCTTCTTAAGGAGGGAAGACCCAGACCCCGGAAAATGGTGCTGTTTATATAGCCCTCAGCGTGGCGTTTCAGCACCTGATATGGTGTGTCAGCTCCTGATTTGTTGCTTGCCCATCACCTCATTACTACGCCCAGAGATGGGCAGTGACTAGGCGTGAGTTCACTCTCACACTTGCGCACAAGGCTTGTTTACTAGTTAGGCACAGCGGAAGCCAGCGCCATCTTATAATGGCAATTGCTCACGGCACGGCTCTCCACATACCATGATGAATAAGGACTAGCCCTCTGAAACTGAAAGAAGCTCCCTAAGGAAACCCTTTCCTTTATAAGAGTCGCCTTGGTCCTGATGTCTCTTCACAGCAAAGAGATAGTGACTAGGTCAGCTCCCATGTTAGAGCTTAAGGAATCAGCACCTGGAAGACAGTGTCCCAAGCATATCTCTTGGGGATGACTGGCCAGTAGGGTTGGAAGTTGTCCCTCTCTCCTCCCAACGTTGTGTTATTTAATAAAGGATAAATTCAGGTGTCCAAAGAGGAGGAAAATTTCCGAGATACCCTTTGATGTTGTATAATCTCATGTGGAGAGCTAAGGCACATCATGGTCTGTGTGTGTTCAGTTGTCTCACAAATTGTCTTCAGTCTAACACCTGAACCTATGAAAAGACTCTGCTAAACGACAATGGTGGATGAAGGTGTAAACTGAGTTAAAGTCACAGTCAGCAGATACCATCAGGCATCATTTGAGTGAAAAGGGAAGAGGCCAGAAGCCAAAGTGTATGGGTGTAATTTGTGTGTGATTGTGTGTGTGTGTGTGTGTGTATGTGTGTGCATTGTGTAATGTGTTTGCATGTGTGTATGCAATGTGTATATATGAGTGGGTAATATGTATGCAATGTATACATAGTGTATATGTGGTATATGTGTGTCTGTTTTCATGGCTTCATGAAATAATATATGTACAGTGTTGTAACAGAAAATATGATTGAGTGTATTACATTTACACACATGGTATCCACAGAAACTGTTAAAATTTTAATTATACATTTCTTCTGACTATAATGAGTCTATTAGTATAGTTCAAGCTAAAAAGGGTATTGCAGAAAGTAAACAGTGAAAATTCAAGCTGACACACCTGAACTTTCATCCATTAAGTGGGATCTATATTATAATCATCTATGAGTACTTCCCAAGTATATTTTATTTTAATGAAACTAATATGCACACAAACATCCTGTCACCTTTCACAAAACTGATGGCATTCTACATATGTTGTTATATCACTTCACAATTTTCTTGCACACTGTGTTTTAGAAATCATTTCCTGAAAGGATTAATTATATTTTTTACACCTTTCAAGTCAGCTACACCAAGATTTATTGTACTGATATACAATGCTTTAGATTACAGTTTTGCTACTGATATAATGATAGTTGAAATTTTTCTATATTATTCTCTAATAACAAATGAAGGTTTGCTTTACTCATGTTTGTTAACACAGCAAGTTTTCAAAATTTTAAAGTTTTTAATAATTGATTGTGGAATGGTCGTCTTAATATAATTGTGTTTTCTTATAACTCACAATGAACAATGCTTGATTGTTAACATTTCATTGTATTCGTTTCCTGAAAAATCTCATCTTTGTCTTCAACTTACTCTTCTCTAATTGACATGTAGAAATTCACTACATATGTGAAAGTTGCCTTTGCCTATAAACACTTCATAATCCACCATGTATAGGTTTTCTTTGTAGAACTTAATTGTGATGTAGTCAAGTTTTCAACATATTTTAGTAAATGTAAAACATAGAATATCATGCTTGTATATACATTGACTTAATCCTAGCATAAAGGTTAAATGAATTCCTTTGTTTATTGTAAACATGATTACTGCATTTCTCTCCATTGTTTTAAAGTGCCCATTTCAGTCATTTAAGTTGTCTCCCTCTGCTCAGCTCTTACTATGTAACACTGACCACATTTTGTCCTCTACTGGAGTTCATGGTATTCTCTGGTTGCACAGGGTGTGGCCAGTGATTCCACAGGTATTGCATTACTTTGACATGAGGAAAATGAATCTTTATTTTTCTTTCCATTATTTAGGCAGGGAAATTCAAGGGCACATGGGATAGTGTCAACAGCAGGTAATCCCAAGGGAATGTTTTACAGACAAGCAAAATAGCTCCTGTCCATCATGGCACAGAGCTCCTTGAGGACAACTCAAGCTTCCCCGTGGCACAATGATACACCAGTACAGTGACAGCCACTGGCTAACATTTCAGAAAGAAACAGCAAGTATTGCCATGTCTAAAACCTTCATTTCTTTCTATGCCACTAACCTTTCTTTCTGAATATTTAAAAGAAGAAGAAAAGATAAAAGAAAGGAAAAGAAACAAAAAGAAAAAGAAAAATGAAGAAAAGAAAAAGAAAAGAAAAAAGAGAAAAAGAAAAAGGAAGAAAAGAAAAAGAATGAGACCTGCAGGGCCAAGTAGGATCCCAGTTGCAAAGGTTCTCATGTTAGCATTCATAAGTTAAAAGGTATGGAATAAGGAGCAATGGCATTAAAGTCAACAGCTATAAGGATTTTTAGACCTGGAGTATTTAACTATTTATAAAAAAAATTCAGGATCTGACAAATACAGAAGTGGATATTCACAGCCATCCATTGGATGGAGCACGGGGTCCCCAATGAAGGAGCTAAAGAAAGGACCCAATGAACTGAAGGGGTTTGCAGCTCCACAGGAGGGACAACAATATGAACTAAGCAGTACACCCAGAGCTCCCTGGGACTAAACCACCAACCAAAGAAAACACATGGTGGGACTCATGGCTCTAGCTGCATATGTAGCAGAGGATGGTCTCGTCAGTCATCAATGGGAGGAGAGATCCTTTGTCCTATGAAGGTTCTATGTCCCAGTGTAGGGGAATGCCAGGTCCAGGAAGCAGGAGTGGGTGGGTTGGTGAGTAGGGGGAAGGGAGAGGGGATAGGGAGTTTTTAGAAGGGATACCAGGAAAGGGGATAACATTTGAAATGTAAATGAAGAAAATACCTAATTAAAAAATCAGTGGCCTACAAAGGAGAGGAAAGACTAGAATCCATGTCTGCATCAGGATTACTATGACTATGATGAAACATCATGACCAAATCCAACTTGTGGTGAAAGGAATTATTTGGCTTCTATACCCCAAGTCACTGTCCACTGAGAGGGACAAGGCAGGAACTCAACCAGACAGGAACACACAAGGCAGTTGCCTTGAGGCAGGAGCTGATGCAGAGGCCATGGAGGGGTGCTGCTCTCTCTCTGACTTGCTCAACCTGCCTTCTTATAAAACCGAGAATCACTATCCCAAGGATGGCACTACCCACAATTGCTAAACACAATTTGTTTACTCTATGTAATGCTATTTTTATGTATGTTTTCAAGACTGAATGTTTGGTATTGCATAAACAGGATATTCTATGAAATTCAGAGAGTTGGAGAAATATCAATTTAATATAGTTGACTGAGTATGTAGGAAGGAAATTTTTTGAGTTTTTTTTGTTGTAGAGAATATTTTTATTTAAAATTGATAGAAGAATATTGTGTCCTTATAAAATTTATTTTATTCTTTTTTTCTGTTGTTATTTTTGTTTGTTTGGTTGTTTTTTTGAGACAGGGTTTCTCTGTATAGCCCTGGCTGTCCTGGAACTCACTCTGTAGACCAGGCTGGCCTCAAACTCAGAAATCCGACTGCCTCTGCCTCTGGAGTGCTGGGACTAAAAGCGTGTGTCACCATGCCCGGCTTTTTTTTTTTTTTTTTTTAATTTATTTTTTATTAGGTATTTTCCTCATTTATATTTTCAATGCTGTTCTTTGAGAATTACATACCTATTTTAACATTTTGAACAATTTGTTCATAGAAACTCACTCTAGTATTTGTAAATTTCAGTTATCAGATTCAAAACTTGCTTCAAAGTAAGCCATGATGCCGTAGCTGATTCCTCCTAGGTTAGTGGATGTTAATTGTTCATCTTTCATGGTGAATAAAATGTTGGATAGAGACTCAGAGGTATGCTTGTTTGGATGAACAAGACAGTGAAGAAATTGCCCGCTCAGGGTTTTTCAGAGGATTAACATGCCTCCCCTTCAGGCGAGGTGTTCAGGGGCTTCAGCTTGGGCTGTGTTTGAGCATTGTTTTCAAACCCATATGAAATAGTAAGAATGTTTAAGGAATGAACAGCCCCACTTAATGGGAGAACAAAACAGGTCCTTTTATTGCATAGACAAATGGCAAGAGATTTGAAACCCAACCCAAAAGTTCTGAGAACTCCACCAGAAAGTGAGTACCTTGTGTGCTTGCTACTATATTTTCACTTTCACTGAAAAAGTAGGAAAGGAATTGAACAGAGATTTATGCCATTTAATGTCACAGTTGATTACCAATGGAGATTGAAAGAATGCAATTTTTATGACTTTATGTAGAAGTAAGCTATATTTCAGGATGTGGTGGGGATTGGCTAGACAGACAGATTTAATTTCTAAAAAAGTATGGTGTCTTGCAGAAAACATTTATATAAATGAAGAAAGCCAAATCCTTAAATACTTTATTTAAATAATTCATCTGACTGGTACTGGTTACATACATTTTATGAATATATGTCCCACCGTGTAAGCACTTCCTGTAATATATTTCAAATCTATACTTATTATTATTAATACCCCAAATTATAAAAATCTTATACAATGCTGAAATATGAAGTAAATGATGTCAGTTATTTGATATTTCTTTTTCAAGTCCCGAAATGCACAATATTATAGGGGCTAAATATTAATACCTAATATAAAATAATATGTAATATACATAAAAATTATGGCTATACAGTAAGCAGTGTTAATGTATATGGACAATAATAATATAAGCACTTACATAGTGTAACTTATATAAATATTTATTACTATATATAAAAATGTGAGCACTTATATATTATGCCTATGTGGTAGTATTGATGTATATGAATAAATTGTTTTATACTTTACAGAAAATTCCTGAATAAAATAATCAGTTTAGTAAATACTGAGAGTTTAATCATGACAAATTCAATTGAAAAAGAGGATCATAAGAGAAAGTACCCAAGAAAATGAAGGGGTCTGCAGCCCTATAGAAGGAACAACAATATGAAATAACCAGAGCTCATGTTTCTAGTTGCATATGTAGCAGAGGATGGCCTAGCCAGCCATCAATGGGAGGAGAGGCCCTTGGTCTTGTGAAGATTCCATGTTCCAGTATAGGGGAATGCCAGAGCCAGGAAGTGGGAGTGGGTAGATTGGAGAGCAAGGGGAGAGGGGAGGGGATAGGAGATTTTCAGAGGGAAAACTAGGAAAGGGGACAATATTTGAAATGTAAATAAAGAAAATATCTAATAATTTTTAAAAACACAAAAGAAGACATATTCATTACCTTTTTTTGAGAAGTTAACATTTTTTATTAGATGTTTTCTTCATTTACATTTCAAATGCTATCCCCTTTCCTAGTTTTCTCTCTGAAAATCCCCTATACCCTCCCCAACCCACCCTCTCCCTGGTCCTGGCATTTGTCTTTTTGGATGTCCTCAAATCCTATGAAAATTTTTATAAATACATGTGTTTATTCCTTCAATAAAATTTGCAAATGGTGGCTAGTCACTTAATAAAAGTTTTGACTGTGGGGTACTAGACACAGAGATCAATATTTCAAGTGAAATGTATATATAAGAACTCCTTTGCCCTCAGAATTTACATATTCCCAGGAAAGAGTTAGTCAATTATTTGACATTATTAAAGAATTCAATGACAATTTTTTTTTCTCTGGACATGTTAACTGATGCCTCTGTTTTAAATATTTTTATGTGTAGACCACTTAAAAAACTGTTCTTTATCAGATCAACTGCATGATAGTTAGATAGATAGCTCTCCTTGTTTTTAAAGTTTGTAAGTTCTATTAATTCAATAATATTTTGAAGTCATATCTCCTGGTAAACACATGCCACCTTTTGACTAGATTTGAAATAGTGCACTACTTGTAAAATATTGTAAAAATTTGTAAAATTGTCCAAGATTTCTCTCACAAAGAACATGTCATTACATGTTATTACTATGCTACTTGTCTTACTAAATCAGCGTATATTTATTTAACAACAAAATAAGAAAGTGTGAAATTTAATTGCACAGCAGCATATAATGGAGATATACCCATGGAGACTTATCCATGCAGAGGTTTATTTCTTCTATGTATCAGGATGCCTCAGATATGAAGGCATCAGGCCTGGTAAAGGTACTTTTATGATACAATCAATTTCTGAAAGTGGCTTTATCTATGTTTCCCAGCACCTTGAGTCTGTTACTTATAACATGATATGAGGGGAAAAAAAAGGTTACTGTAGAGACAGCAACTATTATGATCCGGCAGAGGCTGGGGGAAGCAAATACCAGCGTACTTCACACACTAGCCATATTGGATACTTTCAAATTTTTGGTTTATCATTTAGTTTATGTGTAGCTTTAGAAGTGTCACTGGCTTATTGGGGAATAGTTGATTTTCTGATGTGGAATTTGGAGAACTGAACTTCTTTTACTTGCCAAATTAGTACCCTTAAAATAGTGGAATTCAATTAGAAATAAAAAAAAAACACATAGTTTGAACAAGCAGTGGGTATATATCTTCAAGCATCTATTACTCATAGATTTGCCCCAAAATGGATTGATTTTATGTATGTGTGCATTCATGTATCTATGTTTATAGGTGATAATGATTTTTAGCAATATACATGCTTTATGCTTTACTCTCTAATGCCTATTTGATATATACATTGACATCATCTCTATCTATAATTCACCAATAAAAAGTAATGGTTAGACTAAAATAAGTAATAATTATATTAATTTAAATTAATTTAGGAGCCGAGTAATTTTATCAAAATGATAGAATGCCAAGAATTGCTAATTGCTTAAATAATATAGAAAAACTGAAATTAGAATGTCTTCAATTTCATTGCTTATATACCAAGTATGTGTTGTATGTGTGGACTAAAATATAAACTAAAAAAACTTTAACATAGTAATATATATATTTTAATGTGCTCCTTTCCTACATGTTTTGGTTTTTGTTACATTTAATTTTTATCTTTTTAAAAAATTTTTTCTTTTTTCTTTTTATTAGGTATTTTCTTTTTTTAAACATGGTTATTTTTAATTTATTTTTTTATTTTGTTTTTTTTTAATTAGGTATTTATTTCATTTACATTTCCAATGTTATCCCAAAAGTCCTCCACCTACTCCCCCACCCACCCACTCCCACTTCTTGGCCCTGGCGTTCCCCTGTATTGAGGCAGATAAAGTTTGCACGACCAATGGGCCTCTCTTTCCACTGACAGACGACTAGGCCATCTTCTGATACATATGCAGCTAGAGACACAAGCTCCAGAGGGTACTAGGTAGTTCATATTGTTGTTCCACCTATAGGGTTGCAGATCCCTTTACCTCCTTGGGTACTTTCTCTAGCTCTTCCATTGGGAGCCCTGTGATCCATCCAATAACTGACTGTGAGCATCCACTTCTGTGTTTGCTAGGCCCCGGCATAGTCTCACAAAAGACAGCTATATCTAGGTCCTTTCAGCAAATTCTTGCTAGTGTATGCAATGGTGTCAGCGTTTGGAGGCTGATTATGGGATGGATCCCCAGATATGGCAGTCTCTAGATGGTCCATCCTTTCCTCTCAGCTCCAAACTGTGTCTCTGTAACTCCTTCCATGGGTGTTTTTTTTCCCAATTCTAAGAAGGGGCAACGTGTCCACACTTTGGTCTTTGTTCTTCTTGAGTTTCATGTGTTTAGCAAATTGTATCTTATATCTTTATCTTTATGTGAGGAATATGTGCATGTAAGTGTGGTTGCAGATAGAGGCCAGAAGAGGGCATCAGATTCTCTGCACTGGGTTTACAAATGGTTGTAATCAAATTGACAGGAGTCATCAGCAAGAGAAAGCTTTGTTTAGCTACTGCCCAAGCTCCACCATTTTAATCTTAAACAAAATAATAAAAACACCCAATTATTTGCAGCATAATCATATCAGGAAACTCAAGATAGGGGGAGACCACAGTAAGATCAGCAATATGCTCAAATTCACAAACATTTATTTTGTGGGTACAGGGCAGTCCAAAAGAAATTTCCAAAATTATCATTTATACCAGAATTTAAGGGTATCCAATTTAGTCTTTCTAATCTTTTGGAGAAACTATTGCTAAGAGTGATTATAGTGGAAAGACAACTGTTACAGGGTAGTTTTCCTTCTTATCTTGAATTTACTGAGAAAACCTTAGAGAGTATTATCTTCTAGAAAACACCACACATGCAGTTGTTGAGGCCAGACCCATGGGAAGGTCTAGGCTTACCTTGGTAGTGTGTTAGAAACCAGCATGAGTAAAGGTGCTAAAAAATAGAGGGATTTTTTTTAAGTCCTTGGGAGGTCTGGGGTGGGGGGGATCTGGTTGGTGGATATGAATTGTTCTACACACAGAGGGACCCATGGCTTCAGCCACATATGTAGCAGAGGATGGCCTTGTCTGACATCAATGGAAGGAGAGGCCCTTGGTCCTGTGAAGGCTTGATGCCCCAGTGTAGGGGAATGCTAGGGAGGTGAGGTTTGAGTCGGTGTGTGGGTGAGGGAGCACCCAAATACAAGCAGGGGGAGGTGGGATGGAAGAGGGGGTTTTTAGAGGGAAACCAGGAAAGGGGATAACATTTGAAATAAATAAATAAAATATGCAAAAACTAGAGGGATGGATATAAATTCCACAGGCAGTTTTGCCATTTGGGACTTTTTAGTAGAAGTTGCCATGGACTCCAGTATGTAGCCCCAAGATGGTGGATAACAGAAGGCCTCCCAGAAGAGTCAATCAAACTGAAAGAGACAGGTAATTATTGTTTCTCTTCACCCATGTGAGACAGGGCAGCAAGCCTGAACTCACTTCAAATGGAGGAAGATTTCCTCTCATGAATAATGTTACAGTCCACAGTCTCAGCAATGAGTAAAGCAAAGGTCGAGAGGAATAAAAAAAGACAAGAAAATAAAATCCCCTTGGAGGATTGGTTTAAGGTAATACAGGGCAAGAATTTTAAAATAGGGCTCCACTTAGAATTAAAAACTTTAAAGAGGATTTTGGGGTTGATTTATAGAAAATACAATAGTACTCAAAAATGGGAAAATTATTTGTAGAGACTAAAATACAGTTGTGAAATTGGAAACAAAAGGTATTGAAAATGACTGCAATGTTTTTAAGGTAAACAGATAATAGATAAAGCCATAGCAAATCTCAGAGATACATGAAAATAAAAACCTATCTCTAACCAAGACTGATGAGCCAAACTTCAAATAATAATAGTTTCTGTCTCCTGATCTCAGTATTCCTCAGTTGCCTGTGCTTCTTTGTATAGGGTTGAAGCCTCCAATTCTTTCCTTTTCTGCATTACCATGTCTATTCAGCTTAGGTTTAGTGTCTCCTGCTGTTGGGACTTTATGGGAGGGACTTACCCTGGGGAAAACACAGCAATTGGTTATCTAATACCAAATGGTTAGCCCTGAAAATATGCACACAAGACAGATTATTACCCAGACAGAAAAGAATGTACTTAGTATTAGGATCATAGTTATGTAACAAAAATTAATTTTTAAAAGGGGAGCATGAATTTGAGCAAGAGGTAATATATGAGTGAGTTTGGAGGGAGGAAATGGAAAAGGGGAGATGAGGTAAATTCATTCTTTTTTTTTTTAAAGATTTATTATTTATTATATATAAGTACACTGTAGCTGTCTTCAGACACTCCAGAAGAGGGCGCCAGATCTCGTTGTGGATGGTTGTGAGCCACCATGTGGTTGCTGGGATTTGAACTCTGGACCTTTGGAAGAGCAGTCGGGTGCTCTTACCCACTGAGCCATCTCACCAGCCCCGGTAAATTCATTCTTATTACTCAAAAATGACATAATAATAAAAGTGATCCAGGCTTTAAAGGATGTTTTAGATCAGTTTCCATACCCACTTCTGGTAAGCAAAGCTTCAACTCCTGGCAATGGTATAATCTAGGGAAAGCTCCCAACGTTGGCAGATAAGTTACTCACTTGCTGATACAACTGTTAGAAGAAGAGCCCATTGTCCACGATTCAGCTGTCTTCCTGGAACACAGGAGACACTCAGACCTTGGGTTTTCTGACCCACTAGCTGGCAAAAGATGGCACAAATAGACTCATTCATGAATCTTGTTGAAATTGGTGTCTCCTTAGAACAGGTGAAACATGTGAAAAACAGCTACACAACAGTTTTATAAAACTAGGCTGTAGTAATAACAGAACTCTCCTGGGAATAAAAGGGAAATATTTCAGCTTTAAACAAAGCATTGATAAAGCATTTATTCTTATCAACTCAATGTCTTTCTGCAGAGCAGGGAAGAGTACAATATTTGTTCTTCTTCCTGCTGTTCAATGCTGTTCTAGAAATTCTGCCAGGGCCAAGGGGTGGGGGACTGGGGGGGGGGAGTGTATTGGGGACTTTTTGGATAGCATTGGAAATGTAATTGAGGAAAATACCTAATTAAAAAAAAAAGATATATCAATAATAAAAGGAAATTTTAACAGTTGTATGGAATAAATTAATCTGTATTAATAGATAAACAGTTGGTTATATAAAAGACACTAAGAGTAGATACAAAAACTAGCACCATTTAGTGACATTGACAAAACTGAAGGACAAATAAGAAAACTCAACATGGATATAGAATTTCTCCTAATGGACTTATACTTTACATGATTTATTTTTCTCAAGACAGGGTTTCTCTGTGTAGCCCTGGCTGTCCTGGAACTCACTCTGTAGACCAGGCTGGCCTCAAATTCAGAAATATGCCTGCCTCTGCCTCCCAAGTGCTGGGATTAAAGGCGTGTACCACCACTGCCTGGCACATGCTTTTTATATTAAAACCAAGGCACATTTAATTTCTGTAGACGTACTCAATGTTACAGTAAAAAGCAGAGTCCTCTAATTGCTAAAATGATCCTGTGATGAAGACTGCAGTGGAAAAAGTAACTCAAGGACTACGGTGTGTGTGTTTATGTGTGTGTGTAATATTTGTGGACATATGAGTGTGAGTATATCTGAATCTCTGAGTATGGATGATTGTCTATAATATGTGTTTGTGGATGTGAATATGTCTGAGTGTTGTGAGTGTAATTATGGGTGAGTGTGTTTGACTATGAACTGTGCATGGGTTTGTGAATGTCTGATAGTGAACTTGAGGGTTTTATGAGTATGCTCAATTGTTAGTGTGCGTTTAAAGATGTGTATATTAGTCTGAGTGATCTTGAGCATGCGTGAATGTCAGTGATTCTAAGTATGTGAGCGTGAGTCCTAGAGAGTGTGAATGTGTGTGTGTATGAGTGTGTGTGTGTGTGTGTGTGTGTGTGTGTGTGAGAGAGAGAGAGAGAGAGAGAGAGAGAGAGAGAGAGAGAGAGAGAGAGAGAGAGGAGTGTTTGGAAGTGCACTAGTGTGTGAGTAAATGTGAGTGTGAGTGTATATTAGTAGGTAAATGTGAGTATATGGGTGAGTGTGAGCATGTGTGATAATCTGAGTGTGTAAAGTAAGGTGGCATATCATTTATTGGGGGAGGGATTGTCATGTAGACCAATGGAAAAGAGAAACAAAACCTTGAGTGATTAAATGACTACAATCATGGTTTCTGTTTGTTTGCTAGTATGTTTGTTTGTTTTTTAAATGAATGCAGCAGACAATTCAGTTGAAGGAATATCATTTCTCAACATATTATCTGTAAGTAAGTGGCTATCCCCAGACAAGAAAATAAATTCTATCTTAAGCATCAAGATTAGTATAAATATCAACCCACAGTGGAACACTGATTTAAATGTAAAACCATACTTAAAAATAGAAAATCTGTGGTCCATGGCTAGGCAAAGAGTTCATGGTTTGGGATAAAAACCAGTTTATAAAATAATAAAAGTTTTTAAAAGTCAAAACAACAGGGATCTGAATTTACACCTGAAAACATGGACAGAAAAGCTACTGCCTGGGTTGCCAATTAGCAAAGAAAGTATCAGCATCTATTAAAGAGCTAGAATTAAGATCTGACCTCAGAGTTCAGAATTAAAAGACGTAAAGAAAGGAGGAAATGATGTGGGTAGTCCTGTCATGACGGTGATATATGTCAAATATCTTGGGAAAAATTGTTCTACACCCTTACAGCACTGTGGAAATGCAAACCCCAAATACCATGAGGCACAGTGTATCTCTCAGCCTGGCAAAGGGAGACTAAGCGCTGGCCACTTTGTGCGGACAGAAGCCACACTAAGCGCTGGTCACTTTGTGCGGACAGAAGGGACAGAAGCCACACATCTTGCTTACTGGAAGCTGATGGTGTAGCTGGTCCTATAAACAAGACACAATCCCAGCACTGAATATGTAGGTACCACATGGGCCAGCACTTCCATCCTGCATTCACTCACATACCCAGATGCAGATGTTGAAGCCAGTCTTCTGCATCGAAGTACACGAGTGAGTACATTCTCTATGAGGAAACAAAACAAACAAACACCCAAACCAGAAATCAGCTCACATCATTGACAGGATCATGCCTCACAGTACTGATCATAGATGCAAGGACCAGTGTGTAACAACATAAATAGGAGAGTCTTCAGCAAAGTTCCCCCGCAGGAAAATTCCCTTCTACAAGTTTGATATTTTGTACTCAATCTGTTGATGCGATATTTTTGAAATGGTAAAGCTTAGCCATGGTGAGAGTCTGCTGTTTGGAGGTAGTAGGGAGAACTTGTGATAATGCAGTGTGGTAGGAGAGGAGAGTACCTGCTGTGTGCAGAATAGTAGGGGGAAATTTGTGTTGTGTTTTGCAGTGTAGCAGGGGAGTGCCTGTGTGTGCACTGTAGTGGGCAGTGCCTGTGTATGCAGTATAGAAGGGAGTGCTTATGTGTGCAGTGTAGTGGGCAGTGCCTGTGTGTGCACTGTAGTGGGCAGTGCCTGTGTATGCAGTGTACTAGGGAGTACCTGTGGTCTGAGGGCTTTCTTTGCTTTTGTTAAAAAGTGGAACTCATGCTGGATAGACGTGAACTAGATCAAGGCATCCCTTGCTGTTATGCTCATGAGTGCTGAGCTGTTATGCAACAGCTCAGCCACAGGAGGCTACTGAAGACTACAAAAGACATTCTCTGATATGTTGGTTAAAAGCTCATTTAGGTCTTCGGTGATCTCAATTAGGGACACGTGGGGACACTGATCACTGAGGAAGGTCACTGCCTTTGCAGAGGATCTGGTTCCGCTTCCAGCACCACTTAGTGTCTCACGAGACTCTGTAACTCTAGCTCCAGAGCATCTGGCTTCAACAGACACTGTACACATATGTTACACAGGCGTAAATGTATGCTAACCACCCATGCACACAAAATATTTTTGATTTAGTAATATTTTTCAAAAATTCAGAAACATGAAATTTGACAGAGCAGAAAAGATATCTCACATAATATTTTCAATATTTTCATTTATTGAATTCTCTCCCTGCCTTTTGAATAAACATGAAATAAAAAGAAATACTTCTAGATACATTTGCTTCTTTGTATATGTGAAGTTTTACATTTTTCATTGGGATGAATGACATAATTATACTGTCATCTCTAGATGTAAAAAAGTAATTAAAAATATCTGGCTTCTTTGATTAGAGACAGCCAATGTTGAGTCATGCACCGGCCTTGTCCTCAGCTTTTACAGAGTGCTCTTCTCTGATTCATGGAGGCATGCTTGCATGTTCCCCCACCAGCACAGTAGCGAGCCACTGTCTCCACTGGATATCAAATAGAATTCTTTCAAGAATCTCTTTCAGAAGGAAACCTTGACAGCATCCCATAATGAGACAGCATCAAGCAAGGATTGCTGTAATCCCAGTGAGATGAAGGGATTTCAAATGGGAAAACAAAACAAAAATAAAAACTACCACCACAAACACAAACCAAAAAATGAATCAGTAGTGCAGATTAAAATTGAAGAACTAATTAGCACGTGTTTCTGGAGGAAATCTGTACATCCTTTACATAAGACATTTGATATATTGGTCTGCATAAATTAGATACATAAGAAGCCATGTTGGGTTTATTTTTTTAGTGGATAATTTTTGGGAAACGCAAAGCATTGTCTCAAACATGGGTATTTGTCACAAGCTAGCATGTGGTATTGCACCTGTGATCTGAAATTGTAAAATGAGGAAATACTTTGGACCTTGGTTTTGCTAGTATTTTTCACTGCCAATATTAGACTATTTTGGTCCTTAGAGCTCATCTTATAGGAGTATTGAATATTCTGAAGTTTTCACTCCTTGGTACTCAAGGAGGACTTTATAGGATGGATTTGGGTCAGTCTGGACATAGTCTGTAAGATTTAGTGACATGAGAATTGTCAAAAATAACACAAATACCCATCTTTCTGCACATTCAAATTAAGATAATCCTTGAGTCCTTTGATTTGCGTTACGTCGAATCATTGCTTTATTTTATATTTATATTTATTGAAAATAGATCTCTCTAAATCTGCGCTCTGGAGGGGAAGTATTTGGTGGAGACATTCCATTTAGACCTGTGTTTTCTAAGGAGTCTCTTTCTCTGCTTCTTGCGTGGCTTTGAGCCTCCGCCTCTGGTCCTGTGAGCTACAGGAAAGGAGGAGGCTTCTCCGATGTTAAGCGGAAGAGGCACTGATCTGAGTGTATCCCAATATCACTAAGATAAGTTTTTTTTTGGTAGGGGGCTCAGTGACATTTTTTTATTGGGTATTTATTTCATTTACATTTCCAATGCTATTCCAAAAGTCCCCCACATGCTCCCGCACCCACTCCCCCACCCACCCACTCCCACTTCTTGGCCCTGGTGTTCCCCTGTACTGGGGCATATAAAGTTTGCACGACCAATGGGCCTCTCTTTCCACCAATGGCCAACTAGGCCATGTTCTGCTACATATGCAGCTAGAGACATGAGCTCTGGGGGGTACTGGTTAGTTCATATTGTTGTTCCACCTATAGGGTTGCAGATCCCTTTAGCTCCTTGGGTACTTTCTCTAGCTCCTCCATTGGGGGCCCTATGATCCATCCACTAGCTGACTGTGAGCATCCACTTCTGTGTTTGCTAGGCCCCGGCATAGTCTCACAAGAGACAGCTATATCAGGGTCCTTTCAGCAAAATCTTGCTAGTGTATGCAATGGTGTCAGCGTTTGGAGGCTGATTATGGGATGGATCCCCGGATATGGCAGTCTCTAGATGTTCTATCCTTTCGTCTCAGCTCCAAACTTTGTCTCTGTAACTCCTTCCATGGGTGTTTTTTTCCCAATTCTAAGCAGGGGCAAAGTAAACTCAAGAAGAACTAAGATAAATTTTATTGATGCTTTTTTTTTTTTTTTTTTTTTTTTTTTAGAATAGTCATGTTAGATTTTACCCTAGTTCTCTAGGCTATCTAGTCTCTAGTTCTTGGTCACACAAGTGGTGCCAGGTATGGGTCCTGTCATCTGAAATGAGCCTGAAATCAAATCAGATATGGCTCAGCTACTCTCACAGGTTCACGGCCACAAATGTCCTAGCATATCTTTCAGGTAGAATAAATTATAGGCCAATGGATTTGTGGCTGGGTTGGCATCCTCATTTCTCTTTCAGTAGCCCAGAGAGCACCTTCCTGTCCCAAAGCATCTATGATGTAAAGATGGAGGGTACCTTCCTGCACCAAAGTATCTGTAATGCAAGGATGGAGGCACTAGTTCCTGTTCTCCATGTTCAAGGAGCTATGTGGAAGCTGTTCTTGGCATTGGGACTTCTTTATCAGTTAAGAGAGCAACCCAGTTGGGTGGTGGTGGTGCACACCTTTAATCCCAGCACTTGGGAGGCAGAGGCAGGCAGATTTCTGAGTTAGAGGCCAGCCTAGTCTACAAAGTGAGTTCCAGGACAGCCAGGGTTATTCAGAGAAACACTGTCTCAAAAAACAAAACAAAAAACAAAAAACAAACAAAAACAAAAAGAAAGAAAGAAAGAAAGAAAGAAAGAAAGAAAGAAAGAAAGAAAGAAAGAAAGAAAGAAAGAAAGAAAGAAAGAACAGAGAGCAACTTATTGTCTTGGCACAGCCTGGGTTGTTTGAGGATTTCCATGGGACCCTTTTGGCCAACAACTCAATCGAATGCAACCCAGTCCCAGCACAAGAAGCTTCATTTGGTCACAAGAGGTGTTAGTGGAGTGTTCATGGTTACTAGGGAACTTACTTAAGTTCTCTTACATATATTTTAGAAAGTTTCCCCTGTACTTTATTTAAATTCTATGCCCTCAAATGACCCTGAATTCCAGCTGTCTCTTCACAAGTTACCCCCAACCCTATCTCCCCTCATCATTCTGCCCAGTCCAGTTCTGCCACCTGCAGTCCACTGATAAAATCTATTCTCTCCCCACGGAAATCCACATGTCTGCCCTAGTCACTTCCTCTGTAGGGAACATGCCTGGGAAAATGGATTGTAGATTTGTTATTTAATAGTTAATATCCACATATAAGTGAACATGTATCATATCTTACCTCCCTCAGGGTGATTTTTTTTCTAGTTCTAGCCATAAAATTGCCTGTAGGTTACATAATGCCAATTTGAAGAGCTCAGTGATACTCCATTGTCTAAATATACTGTCATTTACACAATTACACAACCTACAGAATGAAAAAGGATTTTTACCAACTCCACAACTGATAGAGGACTAATATCCAAAACATAGAAAGAACTCAAGAAACTAATCAAGTTAAAAATGGGGGAAAGGTCTGAGCAGAGAAGTCAGACTGCTGTGAAACACTTAAGGAAATGTTCAATGTCCTTAGCCAGTAGGGGGATGCAAATCAAAACTATTTTTATTTATTTATTTATTTATTTATTTATTTATTTATTTATTTTAAATATTTTTTTTACTTTTTATATGTTTTCTTTTTTATTAAATATTTTCTTTATTTACATTTCAAATGTTATCCCCTTTCCTGATTTCCCTTCCAAAACTCCCCTATTCCCTCCCCCTGCCCCGGCTCACCAACCTACCCACTCCCAATTTCTGGCCCTGGCATTCCACTACACTGGGGCTTAAAGCCTTCATAGGACCAAGGTCCTCTCAGCCCATTGATGACCAGCTGATATGCAGCTGGAGCCATGAGTCCCACCATGTGCTTTCTTTGTTTAGTGGTTTAGTCCCTGGGAGCTCTGGGGATACTGGTTAGTTCATATTGTTGTTCCTCCTATGGGGCTGCAAACCCCTTCAGCTCCTAGAGTCCTTTCTCTAGCTCTTTCATTGGAGACCCTGTGATCAGGCCAATGGATGGCTGTAAGCATCCACTTCTGTATTTTCCAGGCACTGGAAGAACCTCTCAGGAGACAGCTAATCAGGCTTCTGTCAGCAAGCATTTGTTGGCATCCACAAAAGTGTCTGGGTTTGGTGATTGTATATGGGATGGATCCCCAGGTTGTGCAGTCTCTAGATGGTCATTCCTTCAGTCTCTGCTCCACACTTTATCTCTGTAAGTCCTTTCATGGATATTTTGTTTCCCCTTCTAAGAAGGATCGAAGTATCCACACTTTGTCTTCCTTCTTCTTGAGTTTCATGTGTTTTGTGATTTATGTTTTGAGTGTTCTGAGCTTCTGGGCTAATATCCACTTATCAGTGAGTGCATATCATAGGTGTTCTTTTGTGATTGGGTTACCTCACTCAGGATGGTATCCTCCAGATCCATCCATTTGTCTAAGAATTTTATAAACTCATTGTTTTTAGTAGCTGAGTAGTACTCCATTTTGAAAATGTACCACATTTTCTGTATCCATTCCTCTGTTGAGGGACATCTGGGTTCTTTCAGCTTCTGGCTATTATAAATAAGGCTGCTATGAACATAGTGAAGCTTGTGTCCTTATTATATGTTGGAGCATCTTCTGGTATATGCCCAGATTCCACTTAACCCTTCCAGAATGACTAAGATCAATAAAACAACTATCAGCTCATGCTAGTGAGGATATGGAATGGGAGGAACAATTCTCTATTATTCCTTGTATAGCCACTATGGAAATCAATATGGCAGTGCCTCAGAATGTTGGGATACAATCTACATCAAGATCCCGCTATACCGCTCTTGGGCATACACCCCAAAGAGCAAGGAAACTGGCTTAGCCATGCTCACTGCTGCTCTACTAATAATAACCAAAAACTTGATTATTATGTTTTAGGACTTAAACTTTTGTGTGTGTGAAGGCCAAAGGTCAACCCCAGGGTCAGGGGAGCCCATCACTAGAGCTTGTGCTACTTAGAATAGAAACCAGTGTCTTGTACATTCAGGGCAGGTACTCTACCATTGAGCTCTTATCTCCAGCCCAGTCAGTTACATTGAAAGGGACTTTGATTTTAAAGTGGGGCTGCCTTATTTGTCTAGGCCAATGGGCTAGCAAATCCAAAGGATCATCCTAACGCTGTATCTCCAGGACTGAGATTTACAGACATACCACCTTACCCTCTATTTTGTGTTGTTACTGAAGTTTTATTTCATGACCCCATGATTACATGACAACCTCTTTACTGACTGCCATCCTTCTAGACCTAAACTTCTTCTTTATGAAACATGTTTTATCTACTCTATCCTTAACATTTGTTCTTTATTGTTGTGCTAGGCACTCATAGTTCTTACTGTGTTTGGTGTTTACTGTATCTAAATGGCTGTATGTTTTATATTTTAATACATTCAGAAAAACCTTAGAGCATCAGTAATAGTCATGTAATGAAAAAATAATGATCCAGATGATGGGCAATGAGCTTTCAAAACAGAAAATAAAACATCTGTTAGAAGAGCAGAGAGAAAATATTAAACTGCTCAGCAATTCCTTAGGCTTGGGGGACAGGTCAGGAGGACAAATGTTAAACAATCTAGTCAGCCTTCAGTGGGTACAACTGCTGTTTTCCTGCAATGAGTGAGAGATTCTTATCAAGGCAAAGCGTTTCCTAACAAAGGTACCTTCTAAGAAGTAAATTTACATAGTGAACATACTTAACCTAGCTATTAAATCTTAAATGAATAAATAAATATAAATTATAGCATCATAAATATATCCACAGAATAACAGTATCGTATGTTTTTCAGAAGATACTGACAGGTCAATAATAGTAGCAAGTGTGGAATGCAGTGTGAGACTTCCTGTTAACCAGGCTCTGCGGCTGTCAGATTCACCAGTGTGTTTTATTGTGTGCATACATTGCCAGATGAAACCACTAAGTGGGCTGGTTTGCCTGCTCCCTCCACCTCACTTTGACTTGAGAAAATGCACTGGTATTTCTATTTGGCTCTATCCTAATGCACATGACTGCTTCCCAGGGCATTGATCAAACGCAGCCAGAATGAAAATCAATACAGCCCTGGGATGTAGCTCTGGATCCCAAAAATAAGTGTGAAAGAAGACAGAGCAGGCCATATCATTCTCATGTTTTAGAGAATTGCTCCAGGATTGCAGAGTGCAACTGTTCTTTTTCTCTGTCTGTAAACAGCTATGGATATGAATTTTATATGACATTTTCAGTGCTGGATGATGAATTCCCAGAACAATATTATTAAAGGCTGTGTCTCTGTCCTCTACCAACCGTTATTTATGATTGCTGCTTTGTGGCAAACACAACACAAAACACAAATAAATTACAGTGCTCTGTGTATGTGTTTTCCCCCACAGTGTAGAAAACAAAAGTATCCACTTTGATATTTGCTAAGGACAGTAGGCTATGCTTGTAAAACAATATCCCTTTCACTAGGTTGTGTGAAGGTATTCAGTACCCTGTGCAGTAAGCCTGTGGTACAAGCCCTCCGGATTACACACACACACACACACACACACACACGAGAGAGAGAGAGAGAGACACACACACACACATACACACACAGACAAATACACACACTCAAATATACACATGTGCACACACATACATACATATATACTACACACACCCTACACACACACCAACTGTTCTAGCTGATGATGAGCTATAATTGGAGGAATAATGTATGGAAAACATCCCAGCTCTCTACAACCAAATAAAGACTGATGGCTCTATCTCTCCCTCTGTAAGGATGTGCCACACATACACACTCACACATGTCCACAAACAAACATACACAAACACACACACACTCTCACACACAATTTGCTCACACTTATACCCACACACCACACACTTGCACTCTCACACACAGTCACACTAACACGCACTCATACATACATGCATACCCAAGCATATATACATGTGCACACACATGCTTACATACATAAATACAGATACACACACACACACCTTCACACATGTGCACACACATATACACATATACTACACATTCCCTACAAAAAACACTCACACACACACACACCACTCACACTTATACTCACACATACATACATACTCAAACAAATATACACTTGTGAGCACACATATTCATAACATGTGCACACACACACACACACATATATATATATATATATATATATATATATATACATATATGTTACACAACCATACACATATACTCATACTTACATTCACATACATACTCATAAACACACACACATTTTCACTATATAATAAAAGGGTGAAATCCCTGACTTCATGAAGACTTTTGATATTTCATAGCCAGTCATTTTAGAGCAATGTATTTGTCTATATAATAGTAACTTTTACAAAGATCAACAGGTAATTTCAGTTGGTAATTAATTATCCTGTCTTTACCATTAGCACTTTGAAAAGTGTCAGAGAATAACATATGCAGTGGTATGATGCATATTATAAAATTACTTGAACTCAAGATGAAAATGGTAACATAAAATGTTAAAATACTAAGTTAGATAACAGCTTTTTGATAATCTTAAAAATGAAAAGCAAAACACAGGAAAATAGAGCATAATATTAAAATTAGTTCTTCCGGATATTCTGCGTGTTCTACATTACACAATCCTCTCTGAAACAAGGACTGCGTGTCACACACAGCCCATAATGGGGGCTCTCTGTTTTGTTATCAATGTTTTGTTGGCTCCCTTGGCTGCATAGACAATCTAAGAATGCCTGTGTTGTAACTCACAGGGTTTCATAGAGTAAAGAGTGAGACTAATAAAGAAAAAATAAATTTAGTGCCAGAAGCATGCTGCCTATTAACCAAGCTCAAGTTTATCCGGGCATGGTACTTTCTTTACTCTTAACCATTGTCCAGCCTCACAGTTATTGACATCTCTTCGTTTTGAACTGACTTTCTCAAAGTAAAGTCCTTGCTATTGATTTCTTTCTGGTGTGACCTCCGCTAAACGTGATTCCTCTTGTCTTTCTTTTCTCATGGCTTTTATGTTGTTGATTCATACGCTCTTATAAGTTGGAAGTCATGATATTTCAAAGAGAGATTGGAACTGCATACAGTTGTGCACAACCACAGGTTAGGTCAAATGGGAATGAAAGGTACCCATTCCTACCACATGGCTGGGTGGCACATCAACCTGGCCTAGTGTCCTGAGATTAATGAGATTCTGGCTAATGACTGCTCAGAAATAGACAGCCAACTGACCCTCAGTGTTCATGTTCGTTAAAGAAAAATCATTTAGATATACGATTCTGGGCTCAGGGAAACTCCTGATCACACAATATTGATGTCTGCTGATGTTGCTATTAGCACCTGCTAGACTGAACTGATGTCAGCATTAAAAGAAAGCCCAGAACAATTGGCAGTTGGAAATTTTGTAAGTTAAAAAGTTCATAATGAAAAAAAAAAGGTGGTTAATTTCAATCACACTCTTCATCCCCATTATTTCCTTCCCACTGCTAAAGCAGATAATTGCTTAGCAAGTATTCAAAGAAAGTCTGTGAAAGGAGCCAAGGGCAAATACAAGACCTTAATAATGAATAATAAGCTGCAAACGGTGTAAAATGGTGCCAGAACTTTCTGCCGTGCTCTGTATGGATCCTCAGGTTCCTCAGGAAGATAAGTGCAAATCATGACTTCTAATCCCTACAATTGAGACACTTTAACAACCACATCCTGTTCTTTAGATCATTGGGTGTGCTATTTTATGTTTCAGTTACATCCTTTCAGTTCATTTCGTTTTAAAAGTCATGCAGTCTTATGGAGTGTTCATGAACATTTCATCATCTTCCTGAGAGTCTGAGGAAACCCCTCCCTTCCCAGACAGTGGTCCTCAAACTGTGGGCCATGACCAACTTGGGGTCTCATATCAAATATCCTGTATATCATATACCTATGAGTCAAAACAATAGGAAAATTAGATTATGAAATAGCAGCAACATTCATTTCATGGTTGGGGGTCTCCACAACATGAGGGACAACATTAAAGAGTCACAGCATTAAGAAGGTAGAGAATCACTCCGAAACCCTGGTGAGGTTGAAGTCTCAATCTCTGTTCCAGTCATGGCTGGCTGCGAGCTTATTGATAGACACAAGTGAATGTTGCAGAACTTCATAGAGCTAAAGGGCTTTTGATTCAAAATTGCTTGATGTTTCATCTTTGTTCATTTTTTTTATGACTTGGGTATGTTGTAATTTGAATGGTTTGCCAATTTCTTTATGCATTATTTTTTTTTCGAGACAGGGTTTCTCTGTATAGCCCTGGATGTCCTGGAACTCAGTTTGTAGACCAGGCTGGCCTCGAACTCAGAAATCTTCCTGCCTCTGTTTCTCGAGTGCTGGGATTAAAGGCGTGCGCCACCACACCCGGCTCTATATGCACTAAAATTTAACATTACCTAAATATTACAAGGAGCAATATTTATTTGCATTATATTTGTATAATATTGAGAAAGAGAGCTAATTCACTTTGATATTACATTCCCTAAACAGCACTAAGAGTAATATACTGTCATACTGTCTAAATGGTCAAATGTTATCCTCTTTCATTTTAAAATAATAGAATCTGTGTTCATTAGGTACATGTGCTGGAATTAATCCACAAATTATGCACATTATAGCAGATATATAATGTATATATATTTTATGTATAATTTTTTATAAATTCTTTTTTCTAAATAACCTATAACCTATCCTGTCAATAAACAGTAGTCTGTACTGCCATGATGTCTCCTTTATAGTAACAAGATCACATGGAGAAGCCATATCCTCATTTCAGGTAAGTGGCTGCTGTTCACTAGTAATTCTCTTCTATATGCTCACAGAAGTAATTCTCACAGAAGGATCAGTTGTTTGAGAGTTTGAATCAGCACTTGTCATTCCAATGATGGTCCTATGTTCACTGGATTATTTTCTTCCAGTTTAGTGGGAAATACCTTCATTTCAACCTTGTAGCAAGTTAGAAACAGTATTCCTATGTGAATCTACTTTTGTAATATTATTATTTAAATGTAAGTTAATACGATTGTTCATATTTATACTTTTTTATTTAGAAGTCATATTTGAAAGAGATTTAAATAACAGCATTCTCTATTGTAAACCTTCCACAAAGTCTTCAATTTGAGTTGTATGTTTTCATTTTGAGTCACATTTATTTTTACGTAAAATATAAATCATAAGAAGTTTAGGCACACACACACAATAGTAGGCATAAACAGATCAAAGGTGTTTGAAAGACATACAATGCAATTTAAAATAAATATCACTAGTGTTCAATCTTTAATGATTGATATAAACAAACAAAAAACACAATAACAACAAACCCAAACCAAAGAATGAATAAGCACCACACACACACACACACACACACACACACACACACACACACACACATTTATGTATAATCACAAAATTGGAAACCATAGTAAGCAAAAGACCAGTAAGAAAAAAAAATGGTGTACAAGGAAATCTGAGACAAAAACTCTACAAGAACACCATTGAGTTAGTTTTACATTGTACATGAACTGCTTGGCCAGGGACCTACCTGTATGTGTGGGTAATATACCTATTGGATAAATCTATGTGTTTTGTTTTGATTTGCAAGCAATGCTTGATTGAATATAGCTTCTTGGTTAGAGATGGGAGTTCATGTCCATTTTCCCCTTGCAGTATTGAGATCCTGTCTGGCTTGAACCTGTGCAAGTCCTGGGCATGCTGCTACAATCTTTGTGGATTTATATGTATATTTTGTCTGGAAAACACTGTTTCTTTAGTGTTATCTATTCTCTCTTGCTCTTGCAATCTTTTTGTCTGCTCTTCAGCGTAGCTTCCCTGAGCCGTAAGGGAAAGGGTTTGCTGAAGACATTCCATTTAGGGTTAAGTGTTATAAGGCCTCTCACCTCTGTCTTAGGATTTCCTTGCTGTGAAGAGACTCTATGAGCAAGGCAACTCTTTTTTTTATGACTATTTTTAATTAGGTATTTTCTTCATTTACATTTCCAATGCTATCCCAAAAGTTCCCCCCATACCCTCCCCTTCTACTTCCCTCCCCCACCGACTCCCACTTCTTGGCCCTGGCATTCCCCTGTACTGAGGCAGAAAAGTTTGCAAGACCAAGGGGCCTCTCTTTCCAAGGATGGCCGACTAGGCCATCTTCTAATACATATGCAGCTAGAGATATGAGCTCTGGTGGGGGGAGGGGCGGGGTACTGGTTATTTCATATTGTTGTTCCACCTATAGGGTTGCAGACCCCTTTAGCTCCTTGAGTACTTTCTCTATCTCCTCCAAGGAAAACATTCAGTTGGGAATGATTTACATATTCAGAAGTTCAGTCCATTATCAACATGGCAGGAAGCCTGCTAGTATCCAGGCGAGCACGATGCTGAATGAGCTGAGAGTTCTTGTTCTGAAGGCAAACAGAACACTACTGTTTATAGGCAGCTAGGAGGAGGGTCTTAAAGCCCAACCCTGCAATGACACTTCTTCCACCAAGGCCTCACCAAGTATATTCAAAGGACCACACACTCTAAGCCCATTGTTCAATACTGGGTCCCTTCCAGGGGAAATTTCTCTGATAATGCCTAAGAGAGGCTCTTATTTATGGGTGTAGAAGAATATTGTTAGGAATTATTGTATTATTTTGCTCCTTTAGCAGTATTTTGTTTTAACCCTGGGACAATGGACTGTCTAGTCTTAGGTGTCAATTAGCTGAGCAAGACCAGGCATGGATTCTGTCTCACCGTATGGCCCTTCCTTAAATCCAGGCAGAGAGTGGCTGGTTGCTTCCACAAGGTTTATATTACTATTTGACAAGCACATCTTGCAGACAGAAAATCATCATAAATCACGGGATTTGTAGATGACTTTTCTGTCCCCTCTGGTAGCATGCAGAACCCACTGCCATACAATTAGCTCTAGTCAGTAGGGGTGAAGGCTCTAGTTAGGTACCTGATTGACTTCTTTTTTTTTTTATTAGATTTTTTTAATTTAAATTTCAAATGTTATCCCCCCTCCAAAAAAACCCTACCCCTCTCCCTCCCCCTGCTCACCAACCCATCCACTCCTTCTTCCTGCTCCTGGCATTCACCTACACTGGGACATATAATCTTCACTGGACCGAGGGCCTCCCCTCCAATTGATGATCAACTAGGCCATCCTCTGCTACATGTGCAGTTGGAGCCATGAGTCACACCATGTGTGCTCTTCGGTTGTGGTTTAGTCCCTGGCAACTCTGGGGGGTACTGGTTGGTTCATATTGTTGTTCCTCCTATGGGGCTGCTTTATGTTCAGTGAAATATGCAAGTGTTCTTGTTGGCAGTTGGGTTTTACCATCAATGTGTGAACAGCAACACATAGCCTTGGAAATTGGGTAAGCTTTTGGGGGTTTCTATAGGAGCCCTTTATCTCACAATCCAATTAGATGTAGCCATATTTCTGACATTGGAAGTTTTACATGGTAGCAAAAATGTCTTGTTGGCCTATTTTCTTTCCAATTATTTGGTGATTCCATTTAAATTTCTTTCATACATATTATTTTCAAAGCTTATAAAGGAGTACATTTTCATAGGATCCTAAAATAGCCCTTAGTACCTATTTTTCCTCCCCATATTTTTCCCCTTAACCCTCTCTTCCCTCCCCGTGCCTGTGTATACTCTCTCTTCATTCTATTCCCATGTCTTCATAGCTATATATTCTATTTTCCTTTCCTTGGAAGATCCCCCACCCTTACCCCAACCCCAAACTGTATACCTAACCTCTGTGGTTATATAGATTTTAGTAAGCATGCAGAAGGCTTAAAACCTAACATCCAAATATCAACGTGGATGTTATAAGCACTGTTGATGTGTAAGTATTGTTGTTCATACAGAGGATATGGGTCAGGATTTCTTGAAGCCAAACTAAGTGCTAAAAGTTACACTGCATACTCAAAACTGCATCATGCTTATCAATTGTTTCACTTTAGCTAAACATATAAAAGTGTGAGCCTTCAGCTCTATCCACTTGGGTGGGGGGGAAGCACAGGACAACTCTACATTGTGAATAAAGAAACAGAATGCTCCATGCTGTGTGTGCTTGCCTGATTTGGCATGGCAATGCAATTTTCTGCAGAAATAAATCTTTCTGCCTTGGAGAAATACTTTTGGACAGTGTAGTCATTTTTTTTTTGATCCCTAGAACTACTTCTTATAGCATAGTACCCAACATGAGGCCCTTGCTAAAGGATGGCTGATCCTGGAGACTGACTATCCTGGGAAGTAATTCCTGATTCCTTGGTGCAGTAGTCCTAGATGTGAAGACACTACTCAGCTCTGGAGACAAACAGAAAACCCAAATCAAAGTAAATCATCAATGCAAATATAAGAACAGACAGGGCCTAGGGGACAGTGAGACATCTCTGATAAATCACCTGTCATATTGATAAGAGAGGCCAGGAAATCTTCAGAGATTGAACTGTAATCAGAACACATCTTATAAGAAAGAGGGCAAAGAGGTGCCTCAGGCTGTGAATAATACAATGTAAAGGTTATAGTTTCATGGTCATCTCCATCATAGCTAAACAAGTGTGAGGAATGAGTAACTAGCTAAAGTAAAAACAGGGGTGGTAATGTGAAAACAGATTCCACAGGCAGAAGTCTGCTGTATGGAGACCTGTGGGTCTTCCTTTCTTCAGGTAGCTGAATTCTCCAACAGAGACCCCTCCCCAGTATCCAGATGGACAATGTCTCTAGGAGGTTAAAGGCCTTGCCTTCCAGATAATGCCCCTTAAGTGATTTAGAGTGCCCTTGATTAAGTGATATCATGATTTATTATACAGCAAATAATGAAAGCCATTTTACTGCCACTATTCCTAAAAGGGTCCCTGAAAGCATTAGAGTTGAATGGGGGCAATCACACTCCCCATGGCACCCCAAACTGGGAAACTAGCAAATATGAATCAGAAATCTTAAGAAATAGATAACTAAATTTTATACTTTGAACAAAGTGACTCTGAAATAGATATTCCTTTATAGTTTGGCTTAGAATTCAAATAGCTCTAAGAAGGGATGTGAGCATTTATCACATGAAACGTTGGAGTCTCCATGGACATTTCCACCATGGAAACTAAGCTGCATTTTTTTTCTCAGAGATCATGCACTAAGTTCCTCTTCCACTTTGGTTTAGGTTACAATAACTTAACACTCAGACAGCAAGCACCACTCCAATCCCAAATCCATCCTTTCAGCCTGGGGACCAAATGAGGATAAAACCAGGAAAGAGAAGAAGTGAGACCTCATCTTAGAAGGCTCTTTTCTGGTCCTGATGACCGTAGAAACATGGGTGAGAATGTTGAAAGGTGTTGGAGAATTTACACCTGAACAAAGAAGGCTGTTGGCAAGGGTTTCCAGGGAAAATGGACAGTCTTACCACATGGAGTTCTTTTGAAATTAAGATCAAAAAGTAACTGTTTTTCAATCTGCTGATTACTGGGGAAGACAATAGGAAACATGGAGATTGATGTAAAAAAAGCAACATCTTTTCTTTTTTTTTCTTTTTTTTTAAATATTTTTTATTCGGTATTTTCCTCATTTACATTTCCAAAGCTATCCCAAAAGTCCCCCATACCCTCCCACCCACTCACTCCCACTTTTTGACTCTGGCGTTCCCCTATACTGGGGCATATAAAGTTTGCAAGTCCAATGAGGCTCTCTTTCCAGTGATGGCCGACTAGGCCATCTTTTGATACATATACAGCTAGAGACAAGAGCTCCGGGGTACTGGTTAGTTCATAATGTTGTTCCACCTATAGGGTTGCAGATCCCTTTAGCTCCTTGGGTACTTTCTCTAGCTCCTCCACAAGATCTTTTCTAACTGTTAGTTTAATACGTGTTGAGTTGTTCTTTCCCTATAGAAACTTGAGAAAATAAATAAATAAAAAAGTAAAAGCAGAGAGAGCTTTCTTGCATGGACAAACATGTGTTCTGAGTTTGGTCATTTAGCGGGCCTTTAAGATGAATTAGGGAAAGAATCTGATAATACTTGGTTACCTCAAGGACACAGTGATAATGAAGTTCTCTTCCTATTGGTAAGTGCACTGCTTACACTTGCCTTGTGTGACTGTGAAACAATAAAACCTACCCTCGTTTTAAAGAATGCCTCCGACCCAAAATCCCCCAAAGAGAAACTATTAAACCAATACAGCCTTAAAATCCCACATTTCTTGATGCAGATCCTTGGTTAGCTCTATCTCTGAAGTCTAATATATATTGGGTTGATTATTTTATACAAGAAATAGAGACTTTCTAAGTAAGGTGGAAATACAGTCCAGGAAGTTCCTCCACATTCTCTCCCTATTAGCTTAGTGATTTATATAATTGAAACTCATCAAACCCTTAATATGAAATTTGATGCATGCCAAGTTTCCCACGGTGGGAACTTGATACAGATGTTAGGAATAGAAACTGGTTATGGAGAATTTAATACTTGGTTGAAATAGATTGAAATTACAGTACATGTGCACAAGAATGATTGCTATGCTTGTCTGGCAGGACACTCCCAGGCTGAAGTAACATTTGTTCCCCTTGGATGGAACACAATCTCCACCAAGCAAATTGCATGCTGGGTTTGCCACAAGATCCAAGGACTCATAAAACTACCTAGACTCTGTCCTCCTAGTTCCTGCTGTAAAGGCTATCCTATGAGAAGATCTTCCTTATCAATGGGGAGGCTGAATTACTCTCTGAGTCTCATGTGACATGGAGAGAAATTCTCTTGTCTAGTGAAGAATGTTGGATGCCTGTCCTAAATGTCTCAAGCAATAGAGGGACAAATACTAATTACTTTGCATGTGCTGTCTCTGAAGATCATTGTACTGAACGTTTTTTGTTGTTGTTGTTGTTGTTTGTTTGTTTGTTTGTTTAATGGCATCTTGACACAAGCTAGAGTCATCAGAGAGGAGGTATCCTCAATTGGGGAAATGCCTCCATAAGATCCAGATAGAGGGCATTTTCTTAAGTAGTGATCAGTGGGAGAGGGCTCCACTCATGGTGGATGGTGCCATCCCTGGGCTGGTGGTCCTGTGTTCTATAAGAAAGCCATGAGGGGCAAGCCAGTAAGAATCACTCCTCTGTGACCTCTCAATCAGCTCCTGCCTCCAGCCTTCTGCCCTGAGTTCCTGCCAAAAATGGTTTTGATGATGAACTGTTATAAGAAACTGTTGGTGAAATACAACATTTCCTCCCTAACGTGCTTTGGGTCATGGTGTGGCTTCATGGCAATGGTAACCTTAACTAAGAGAGTGACATACGGTGGTTCTGGGAACAAGGGAGCCTTTACTCAAGCCTACTACCTAACTCTTATTAGAGCAGTATACTGGTCCAGTTGTCTTACCCTTTGCTTTGACTTGGATGCTGCTGAGGATTGGCCTCTAATGCATGCTTCTAATTCCTAGTAATAGAAGCAAGAGTACAATTCTAGACACTACTCTGATATCTCAAATTTTCTTTCAAATACACTTGGTATTATATAAAAGATACCAAATAAGCCATCATCATATCACAAATACTGAGTGATTTCTATGTGAAATGCACAAGTTTTAAAATCTCAAAACATAGTTTATGACCTTTGTTTGGTTGTATTATTATGCAAGTCTGCCAAAGTTACTTATTTTTCCAAGCTCTACATCTTTGAAATGTCTTGAACAATATTCCTACTGTGTTCATTTTCATTGTTCTGCTTGGTCTTGTGTGGAATGTGTGTGCATGTGTGTTAAGGGCTGTGTGGGTCCTTAGCTATTTTTTTCCTTTCTTGTAAATACAAACATCTTTTAAGACTGGTCATACTCTTTCCTTTATAACTGCTATTTTTTGTGACCTTAATATTTCCATTCAATTCAAGTCACTTGCCATTATCACTCCTGATTCCCCATTGCCATTGTCCTTAACTGCTTCCCATTACAGGGCCACCGTGACAGAATTTCCACTGACAGAATGACACTTATGTCAAGTTGTCATCTGACCTTGAACTGCAGCACTTGTGTAGTGCAAGAAAATAGGGAAGTTGAAGAGAACTTTTATATTAGTGATTTCTAAAACAATTGCTGTAGGTATTTTTCAGAGATTTTTCTAACGTGGAATGACCATGCATGCCATTACTCCTACCATTACCATAGACCAAGGTGAGGCTGACAATTATTAACTGTCTTTAGACTCATTATATAGGATAACTGCAGAGCCAAAGTGGAAGGAAAGGAAGTGAGAAGAAGAAATAATAAATAATAAAGATTAACATTTTGGTCACTAACGGCACATATTAGCAAGTTTAAAAGGTGAAGATGGGAAAATCACAGCTCTATTCACAAGAAATAAAACAGAAGGAAGGCCATGGATACAGGGCTTTTCTATATATAAAAATTATAACAAGGTCTATTAGTAACATAATGTAAAAGAGTGAATCATAAGGTATGTGCTTCATCAGGCATGCTGGTGGCTTTTACATATAAGTAGAGAATCTGAAAAAAGGTAATTAAAGATATGAGAAAACTTTAGAAATGTCATCTCTCCTTGTGAATGTCTTGCTCAATTGAAATTGTTATCCCAGATTGTGAAAATTATAGAATAAACCACCTAATGTGGACAAAAATGAAAAGTCTGAGTGAACACTTTAGCAAAGAAGATGGAGGGATTGAAAGAAGTCTAATGCTGATACTCATCAGTTTTGGTCATTAGGAAAAATAAGTTGAAAGTACATCTACACAACAGGACAATGTGACCAATATTGAAGAAACGACCTGAAGAGCAGAACCCGGTATATGGAACAGGGGAGAGCATGCTGTCACTGCAAAAACAAAAAGGACCCGACACATGACACTGCTTGTTATGTTTATCTGACATAGATGGACAGGATGCTAAAGGACATGGCTTCCATTCAGAAAAATTTTATGCACAGCATAGCTTGTGGAAAGAGGGAAATCAGTAGCCAGTTGACTCAAAAGACATGTAAGTACATTTTTCTGCATGTGCTTGCAAACTGTGACAACTTACATATACTGTCCTCTCTAATTTTTTTTATCAACTCAACACAAGCAAGGGTCATTAGAAAGGAGGGAGTCAAAAATTGAGAGAAAATGTCACCTTTTTAATCAGGCTGTAGGCAGGCCGGTTGGACATTTTGTTAACTAGTGATTGATAGGGGAGGGTCCAGTACATTCTAGGAAGGACCATCCTTGTGTTGTGGTCCTGGGTTCTATAAAAATGCAGGCTGATTAAGCCATGAGAGGAAGCCTGTAAGAAGTATCTATCCATGGCCTCTGCATCAGTACCTACCTACAGATTCCTGTCCCATTTGAGTTCCTGTTCTCACTTCCTTTAGTCATGAATAGTGTTTGTAGTGTTAGCCAAATAAACTCCCCCCCCCCCAAGTTAATTTGGCTGTTGTATTTTGTCATGGCAATAGAAACTGCATTATAGAACATATATTGGTACCAGGATTATGTGGTATTGCTGTGTTTCAGAGGAAATTGTGGAAAGGGAGTGGACACTGGGATGCCCAAGCCAGTAAGTGTTCAAAGCTTGGCGAGCTGTTCTGTGCCAGCTTGGAAGATAAGGATATTGAGAGCAGTGCAGACACAGGAGGCCTGGTGTGCAATGATTCACAAGGAAGTAAAATCTCTACTGGGACTTTTCTCTGAAGAATCTGTGTTTTGGTAAGCTGAAGCTGAAGAATCTGTTGTGATTAAGAAGCTGCCACAGTCACTAATTGATTTACTTTTCAGAGAAAATCAATGCTAGTCACCTGAGGTCAAAAAGTCCACTGTGATTAAGAAGAGAGCAGAACCACACAAGTGAAGCCATTCCTTTGCTGGGACAGTGAATGCTGCTCAGCCTAAGCTCACAACTGTTCCTGATCAGGAAGGCAGTGGTATCATTGACATGATGTCTTTCATCAGCATCATCTCACAAAAGCTGTGTTCCAGAGGTAGCCTATGTTGTACCTCGTGCTGGCAGCTTAACTTGGTAGAAGAGTCACCCAGGTAGCACTGGTTTTAAAGCCATAAAAGAGTCATGTTGAACCTCTGAGGTTGGCACTGTGTAGCATTGATGGAGTCCCTAGGGAGAGCCCAGGAGGTGCCATGGATGAAAGTGCAGCCTCGTTGTAGCAACAGGCCCTATTATTTAGGGATTCCACTATCATAGGAGGACAAACAAGAATAGGAGCAGCCATGCAGTGGAGACAGCGAGCTCCTGGAAGACAAGGCATGTGTGTTGCAAAGGGCAGAGCCTGAGCACTGAGCCAACCCTTCTGTAGGAGCCCAGAAGATTGTAAATGGATCCCAGAAGATTGTAAATGGATCCCAGAAGATTGTAAATGGATCCCAGAAGATTGTAAATGGATCCCAGAAGATTGTAAATGGATCCCAGAAGATTGTAAATGGATCCCAGAAGATTGTAAATGGATCCCAGAAGATTGTAAATGGATCCCAGAAGATTGTAAATGGATCCCAGAAGATTGTAAATGGATCCCAGAAGATGATTGTAAATGGATCCTCAACCTTGGACATTGAATGATTTACGCTTACAGAGTTTGATTTTGCTCTGTTCTGGTTGTGACTATGACCTGGTTTTTTGCTCTTGAAGTAAACAAAGTATTTTATTTCTGATTTTACAGGAGGCACAGCTGATAGACTTTGAACTTTTAAAAGAGCTTTTGGAATTTTACAAAGACCTGGATTTTAAAGGAGACAGTATTTTAAAGGGACTCACTTTTTATGGGTTTAAAAATTTAAAGAGTACCACACTATTAAAATTTGGAAGTGTTTATACTCTAACGATGATATTCATGTTTTACCGTGGGGGTGAACAAGAAAGGAAAGGGTATAGCTTAACAGTGCTATGTTGCCTTTCAAGGGGAAAAGGGTCTGTTGTTCTGGTTAATTTTATGTTAACTTGACACAAGCTAGAGTCATCTGTGAGAAGGAAGCCGCGATTAAGAAAATGAAGGCATACGATTAGGTTGTTGGCATCATAGAGGGCATGTTTCCTCAAACAGTGGTTGATATGAGAGGACCCAGACAATAGTCAGTGGCGGCACTCACAAGGTGGCGGTCCTGAGTTTTAAGTTTAGTGTCAGATTACCTTGTCAAGTACAGGGTCTGTAGAGCAGTGGTAGAGCAGGGGTGTGGAAGAAAAGGGAGGAGTAGAAACTAACAAAACAAAGATTATTATATTAGCAATGCTGTTTTATACGTAAAAGATTTTTTTTTTAAGTTTTTCGAGACAGGGTTTCTCTGTGTAGCCCTGGATGTCCTGGAACTCACTCTGTAGACCAGGCTGGCCTGGAACTCAGAAATCTGCCTGCCTCTGCCTCCCAAGTGCTAGGATTAAAGGCATGTGCCACCACTGCCAGGCAATACAAGAATTCCTATAGGTGTATATCCATATGCCTGTGTGAGGAGACTAGAGAGAGAAACCCAATGAAGAGGAAACATGTGAGATAGTCTGGTTAGCAAGAATATATTAAAGTGAGGCTATGTCTGGGGTCCTTGGTTGCAGGGAGGGTGAAATATAATTTCAAAGAAAATAGAGATATTTCAAATTTGAAACTTGAGCTTTTATTCTGAAGGGTAGAGATAAAAGTTCTATGGAGGAAAAAAGTAATTCATCAATATTTAGCAAGCACATGTGTGTTTTGTGATGTGTCTGCTTGAATTTCATCTCTCCCTACTCTATTTCCTTCCAAAACAATATTCCTGTTGATGATAGTCAGTTCGAGCTTTGTTCATCTTGTCCCTACAGTTCCACATTTCAGTTCCTGCTAGGAGCGAATTATGTACATCAACATGTTGAGCTTCCAGCAAAACATCAGGAAAAAGCAATTGGTATTTCAATTTATTAAGCTACTGCAAGTAAATTTTTGAGTGTGGTACATATCTGCCAAGAAAATTAGAGTTCAAAAGTAGAACTTTCCAGCTATTGCGTATTCACACTTAGTTTAATTTTCTCTCGAGAAAGGGAACCTGGTGACAGAGTCAGAATATAATAGCTTTGTGTGGTAGAAAAACAAAGATGTTTTTAATTTATGCTTTTTTATTACTATTTCTAGAGGTTGCCTTAAGCTTATATTTCTATCTCCTATGAGACATTATTCTTTTACTCTTTTATTTCAAATATACAGAGAGAGAGAGAGAGAGAGTTTTAAATGTAGAAATATTACCTATAAGATGAATTTTTTATGTGCATGTAAAAGAACATGCATTGAGGATGGGTCACACACACCAATGAAAGGTGAGTATGTTAATAAATAGGGAGGGAATTTCTCAAACTTACTAAAACCAGCGCTAATTTGTTTCATAGGTGAGCTTGACACATGGCAACAGGCACACAAACAGGACACACAGGTACACAGACATGTACACACACAAGCATACAATGTTTTAACTCAAAATTAAGAAAGTAGAATGACAAAAGTGCCCTAAGCTTTTTCACAAATGAATACAATTAAACAAGAGATGTTCATTTGAGTAACTGTGAATCTGAGTTCCACTTCCTCTCTGAGGTGTCCTGGGGCCATTGCACACCAGGCTGAAGCATGAAGCTGAGCTGTGAATAGATGTGCTCTGCAGGACTGGGGAGAAGTCCTTCCCTGAGGATTTCAGGTTCACAGCACTTTCTATTTGACAATATTCAGTGAAACAGCCAGTGCACACACACTTTCATTGGGGTGAATAAGGGCTACATATGAACCTTGGGGAGTGGGAAGTAGTTTTTAGGGTGAATGTGAATCACTGGCTGGAGATTAAAGTACTAGGAATACCTTATTTGCATTGAGAGGTTCGCCAGAAATCCCAGGTATAGACTGGGCAGGAAAGAGGAACTTGAACCTGTAATTTTGCCAAGGACCACATGACCTTCCTCAGGTAGAAGATATGGAGGTCAAACTGCCCAGATAAGGTCAGGCTGAGAAGAGGAAGCCCTGCTGGAAAAGTGAGTCCTCCATTTTGTGCTGAGCTCAGAGGACCTATTTCTGACATGGTAGAATAAAACCTTAATTAGCAGGGTTTCCCAACAGGTAATTGTTATTTGCTCTTTTTTTATTAATCATTTTATTTCTTTACACTTAAAATGATATCTCCCTTCCCAGTTAACCCCTTACAACCACCCCATCCCATCCTCCGTCTGCCCCTGTCTTTTGCCTCTATGAGGGTGGTCCTCTACCTACTCACCCACACCTGTCTCACAACTCTAGCATTCCCCTATGTTGGGCCATCAAGCCTCCACAGGACCAAAGGCCTGCCATCCCATTGATGCCAAATAAGGCCATCCTCTGCTACATATGTATTGGGAGCTATGGGTCACTCTGTGTATACTCTTTGGTTGGTGGTTTAGTCCCTGGGAGCTCTGGGTGGTTCAGTTAGTTGATATTGTTCTTTCTATGGATTTCAATCCCCTTCAATTCCTTCAGTCCTTCCCCTAGTCCTTCCATTGGGGTTCCAATTGAGTAACATAAATACAGTTTTTAATTTCTTGGAAGACAGAATCCCTGAGATGACTTCTTTCGGAAAAAGAAGAAGGAGAAGAAGAAGAAGAAGAAGAAGAAGAAGAAGAAGAAGAAGAAGAAGAAGAAGAAGAAGAAGAAGAAGAAGAAGAAGAGGAAGAGGAAGAGGAAGAGGAAGAGGAAGAGGAAGAGGAAGAGGAAGAGGAAGAGGAAGAGGAAGAGGAAGAGGAAGAGGAAGAGGAAGAGGAAGAGGAAGAGGAAGAGGAGGAAGAAGAGGAGGAGGAGGAGGAGGAAGAAGAAGAAGAAGAAGAAGAAGAAGAAGAAGAAGAAGAAGAAGAAAAAGAAGAAGAAGAAGAAGAAGAAGAAGAAGAAGAAGAAGAAGAAGAAGAAGAAGAAGAAGAAGAAGAAGAAGAAGAAGAAGAAGAAGAAGAAGAAGAAGCAGCTGCTGTTAGGAAAGCAGCCTTCCCCCTTTCCTAGGAGTTGGTTCTGAGATTCTGAGAAGGCATGAAAGTGATAAAGCAGAGAAGAGGTGTGGAATGAGCTGGTGTTTAAGAGGGAAGGAAAATGTATCCAGAGCTCAAGTTTAGGAACTGATATTTCCATAAACTATGCACTTGTTTTATTAAAAGAAAAATATAAGCTCTCAAGCACATCAAGAAATATATGGCTTGATATTACAAAAATGTTTTCATTATAATATCTAGGACTCTAGCATAGCATTTAACTTTGAGGATTAATGATTTAAAGTTACATTATTTAAGACTTATAAAACATTTATTGTATGTTAAATATTATCTCCATCAAGAGGATTTGTATGTTACTGGAAATGGAAACAGATTTCTGTGAAGAGAAAGATGAAGCAGACCGCTTGCTGGGCTCTGAAGCTCAGTCTCCCAAGTGAAGTGTGAGCTGAAGTTTTCTTTGACAGTCATGATGGACTTCCTACAGAGATACTTGTGGACAATGTCTCTGCCTCCGGGGTGGTGTTCATAAAAAACGGTATTATCATGAACTTGAAATTTAATGTAATAGAATTTTTGGAAGGAACACATTAGGTGGCCTGGAGAAGGAGTGTCCTTCAGGATAAGACACTGCTAACTTTAGAACACATACTTAAGTATGGATGTAAGAAATTAACTAAAGTCTTATTACAACACTTTCCGTTCTAGTTCCTCTAAGCTTTTCCATTCTCCACCATTTAACCTCTTCCATATGCCCCCTCCTTTTATATTATTATCCAATTTTTATTCAGTTAGTCTTGTTTTATATACATACCAACTTATCTTCATGTATTTTAAATATATGTACAAATATATAAATTCAACTCATTCAGACATTTTCTGGAAGTTTTCAGGACTGATGACTTCATACTTGTCAAGTAACCACAGGGCCATCTCTGGGAGAAGTTAATTCTCCCTGTATTATTTATTGATTGCCTTTCAGTTGTCTAGGATTAGAAACATTGAGATTTTCTCCTCTTCCTTGCTAGCATGACTATTGATATTGCCATCTCTCAAGTCTTGCTTTGTAGTCACTTCGGAGAGAAGCAATGTTAGAGGACACTATCTGGTCTTCTGTCTTTTAAAATCTATTTGTTCCCACTCTTCTCTGATGTTACCTGAGCCATAGATAGAGGAGTTGTATTACAGATGTGTGTATTGGAGCTTGGCTTCCCACCATCCATTGATCTTTGCGTCATTCTCCATTGTGGTTTCTTATAACGATCTGTTTGCTGTAAAGAGAAGCTTCTTTGATGGAAGGTGAAAGTTACACTATCTTTATGTATAAGGACAAGATTTTAAATGTAGTTAAAGAGTTATGCTGGTCTAGCAAACTGGAGGCAGTAGATTCTCCTCTAATATCCCTGATTTCACTGGTCCTGGTAATTGGCCAAGTTTCTAGTATGAGGCATGATTCTCAACCCTCACTGAATGAGCCTTAAGGTCACTTACACAACTCTTGGTTTTCCCCAAAATTGGCAATAGCACTATGGCAGCCTTAGGGATATCTTGCCCCACTGGCCATTGTTGTGGTTCATAGGGATCATGGCTGGATAGAACACTGCTCATTGTCTTTCCTTCATTTCCCAGTACAATGGAATCTAGACTACATGTAGAAGATTTTCAAGGTAGATCAAGATGAATAATCTGAGCCTTATGCTTTAAGAATGTGGTTTGTTCAGAAATAAGGACTCATCTTTAACCTCTGAGAGGTGACCAAGGGCAACAGCAACTGCCTGTAGTGTTCATTTATATTACTCTGACCACCACTTGAGAGGAAGTATAATGTCCAGGTTGCTTGAGAAAGACTCTAGAAGTCATAATATTATCTAAAAATTACATGTAAATATATATAATGTATATATTTTAATATTAATTTATTATATATTTAATATTAACCAAAGTTATACAACTTGTGCTGATGATACTTTCCAAAAGAACATACATTAACAAAATTCTCAGTAAATATGGAATTTTTAATATTCCAAACATTTGTGTTATTACTGGTGTTTTCCACTGACGGAAGATGTATTTTACATTTACCTCCTGATCATAAGAATCTAATACTGACATATTGAATGCAGGCCAACATAAGCACATTGCTCCCACTAAACTGTCTAAGACTTCATGATTTTGTTCTCACCATCTAGCAAACAAGTGGAAGGAGAGCCTATTTTGCCTTGAATCATTGACCAGAATGAGGGTTCCTTGTGCCACTGTAATGATAACTGCTATATGTTGACGGTTTCCTGGGATCCCTAAGGCCCACCCATCCATAACTAAAAATCTTGAAGAGCTGAATGTGTTGGGCTTGTTTTTGAGAACCCAGATATTTCAAAGAATCGTGCTTCTAGAAGTGCCTCGTTTCTCATTAAATTCTTTTCTGATGAGATGTTGAGTATTGGTTAACTTCTGAAAGGTTTCAGGCTAGGTTTGGTGTACCTTACACACAATTCATTGGATGGTATTTCAGTCTGACTTAAGGGAGAGAGAGGCTTGAAGGGTGGACAAATGGTTTCGAGTTTGATGATCATTAGAGTGTTTCCTTTGGAAACATGCTTGACTATGTTTCCAAAATTATCAGAGTGCTTTTTCTTTTCCTGTATAACAATCCACCGCACAATCAAATGAAGAAAGCAGAACAATTTAGACACAAGGACAGGAGGCATAGTCTATGCAACATCCTTATAATCCAGCAAAGCCAGATTCCAACTATGAGAAGCAACTCAAGAAATCCTTAGGTGCCACTTCCTAGGAGCTATCCACCTTGTATTTTGAGACAATCTAATTCTTTTTGACCTCACAAAGTAGGCTAAGAAAGCTATATAGGTCAACCAGCCCCAGAGAGTCACCTGTTGCTACATTCCCAGATCCTAGACACAAGCACCCACCAACCCCTTATGTCTTGAGCAGGAAGACTCAGGAATTAAATGACCATATTTAAAATGATAGATTTCCTAATTGATTGTAACTAATGTCATGATCTATTTATTAATTTTGACTCAAACATCTTAGGAAAATTCTGTTCATCTCCTTTATACAATAGAAGAAATCGAGTTTCAGAGATGAGTGATTCCCACAGAGTTCACAACTAAGAAATGGCGGCAAGGACATTTACCCCAAATCTCTCTTACCCTAGACTTTAAGCTGTTTTCAGGCTAATATGTGTTATTTGATGATGAATTGTGCCATACCCTGTTGTATGACAGCATATTGACATATTTAGCTCCAGAAAATTTTTGACTGATACCTAGAAGGTTGTTACAATGTTATAGTAACTTGTAGATATATTTTTGAGCTCTCACACTTACAAATTCCCTTGACTCCTTTAGATAGAAGAAAAAGTTCAGTAATGGGATTGGTAGCCTCAGGGGGCACTGTCTGTCCCCTTGGCTGGGAAGTAAAGATGCTCTGATTTACAAGGCAGGTAGCAATTAAGAAGCACAGTGTTAGACAAGCCTGAGATTAATGGCAGCTGAGTAGCTAACATGGGAAGCTCTCACCTAATAGGAATTCTACATCACCCTTGAAGGTGCTGTAAAAGCCACTCAACGAACTTGCTTTCAAGGATATTCAGAATGTCAGACTTAGTGCTCCTCATAACATTGCCTATGGAATCAACCTATAGAGTAAGAGGGTGCAGTATATTTGTGACTGCAGGTACTATCTGAGAGCTACAGTGAGCAGACGTAAAAAGCTCACCTTCTAGCAACTTGCTGTTCCTTTAGTGAAAAAAAAAACCACTTTTTACTGTAGAATGACTCTTATAAATTGATGACTCCCACAAACTTCTCATTCTGTGAATTAATGTATTGATGGGGGAGATATTTCAGAATATTAATTTAATCATAACCCAATATAAAATGACAATAGCATCTTATCTGACCTAATGTCATACTTTAATTTAAAAATTACATTTCCAATTGATTTTAAACTGAAAGCAGTTTTGTTTTGTTTTGATTGTTTTTGCATGTGTTCAAATCTCTTTGATTTCAGACTTGGAAGAAGGTAGCCAGTGCTTATCACTGTTTCTTTGTTACTCCTGGATCAGTGTTGTGAAAGACGGCTTGTAGGAGGTCATCCAGCTATCAGGTTCTAGATGCTAGACCTGGGAACGTTATCTAAGAAGGCAAAGTACTTCTTGGCTTGTATGATTGCAAGGATGATGCTAAGATGGAAAAATAATCTGGGAGCATCAAATCTGTTTCTCTGAATCACAGACATCTGGAAATCAAGGCTGAGGGAGAGGAGGCAGAGGTGCCAGAGCCTGATTGGAATGGTGATGCCACAGAGCAAGGGAGCCTGGGCCTCCATATGGCAGGAAATGTGTTCTTCAGTAGAGAGCACAACTCAGAGCCAACATATGCTTTACCTGTGAGTAACACAGTGACAGACGATGGATGGCTTCCATTGATTTTCTTATGATTGACAAGATATGCTAAGCATCCAAAGCTCACAGAAAAATCCTCAAAGGCGGTAACATTCTCATGCACTAATAAAGAATAAAAATTTTAAACTAAAAGCAAAGAAAGCTAATGCAGATATATTAAAGCCAGAATTCAAATGTAAGTCACCTGCTTTCCAGTTTGGGCATTTTCAATATTTGTTTGTTATTTACTAAACTAACAAGCAATTAAATTCACTTTGAGAGATATCTGATGATGCAAATTATACAGAGTAAGAGGTCTTAGTTTATATTTATTTCTATATAATTCAAAGTGTTTTCTCCCATGGGTATATACTACCTATCTATCTATCTATCTACCTATCTATCTATCTATCTATCTATCTATCTATCTATCTATCATCATCATCATCATCTATCCAGCCATATTTGGGAAGGGTCTTGATCTGTAACTAGTTTGGATTAAACCTCATAATCTCCTTGTTCTGACAAGTCAACATTTCTTCTTCTGTATTCCAAATATGGTTTATTTTTAGAAAGAAAGTAAATCTCCAAGGTAAAACAGTTTTAGAATCAAGATTTCAAAATGTTGTTAATCATAGTATGTTTAGAACATACTCTCAAAAGAAGCCAAGATGAGCTGTGATAAACAAGACTATCTTTTCTACATTACTGAAACTGTGATTTTGGCTGGGGACATGACAGAGGGGTTAAGGGCGGGCACCTGCTGTTCTTCCAAAGGACCTGGATTTAATACTGAGCATCTATATGGTGTAACTGGAGCCCTCTTCTGGCCTCAGCAGGGACTAGGGATGCGTGTGGTTTATAGGCATATGTGTAGTTAAAACACCCATACACATAAAAATAAACATAGAAGTTTTTTTTTTTTCAAATAAAAGTAACTGTGATTTGATTGGACTTCCAGTCTGCTTTTTATATTTGTCCTTTTCTGGTGAGCTGTACCATTCCTCACCCACTGCTTCAGAGTATAATGCAAAATTTCCTAAATGTGTGGAATGACAAAAGCAACCAACAGCTACAGGAGACGCTGAGACTAGAAGGTCACAAGTTCAGTCTCTATGTAAGCTACAGAATGAGTTCAAGGCCAGCGGGGTCCTCTCGGTAAGGCTCTGTCTCAAAGGAAAAGGCATAAGGAGGGCTCGAGGATGAAGTTTAGTTGTGGGATACATGCCTACAAAGTGTAAGACTTTAAGTTCTATCTCATGTACTATAAATAAATAAGTTAAATAAATCACCCTGGATTTCAATTTGGAGAGTTCCATAATAAAAACTTTTTTGTAGTATTTTAGTTGTATTTAGAAACAGATATTTTGACATACTGGAAAAAAATAGCAACAATAGATCTGTCTGCATATCTAAAATGTAAGCTAATTTTATCCTAGTAATTCTAAAGCACTACTCTGTCTCAACTCCAGGAGCGATTCAGTTTATTATTATATGGCTGCGAGTCTCAACTCCAGGAGCGATTCAGTTTATTATTATATGGCTGCGAGTCTCAACTCCAGGAGCGATTCAGTTTATTATTATATGGCTGCGAGTCTCAACTCCAGGAGCGATTCAGTTTATTATTATATGGCTGCGAGTCTCAACTCCAGGAGCCATTCAGTTTATTATTATATGGCTGCGATTCTCAACTCCAGGAGCCATTCAGTTTATTATTATATGGCTGCGAGTCTCAACTCCAGGAGCCATTCAGTTTATTATTATATGGCTGCGAGTCTCAACTCCAGGAGCCATTCAGTTTATTATTATATGGCTGCGAGTCTCAACTCCAGGAGCGATTCAGTTTATTATTATATGGCTGCGATTCTCAACTCCAGGAGCCATTCAGTTTATTATTATATGGCTGCGAGTCTCAACTCCAGGAGCCATTCAGTTTATTATTATATGGCTGCGAGTCTCAACTCCAGGAGCGATTCAGTTTATTATTATATGGCTGCGAGTCTCAACTCCAGGAGCGATTCAGTTTATTATTATATGGCTGCGAGTCTCAACTCCAGGAGCCATTCAGTTTATTATTATATGGCTGCGAGTCTCAACTCCAGGAACCATTCAGTTTATTATTATATGGCTGCGAGTCTCAACTCCAGGAGCGATTCAGTTTATTATTATATGGCTGCGAGTCTCAACTCCAGGAGCCATTCAGTTTATTATTATATGGCTGCGAGTCTCAACTCCAGGAGCGATTCAGTTTATTATTATATGGCTGCGAGTCTCAACTCCAGGAGCGATTCAGTTTATTATTATATGGCTGCGAGTCTCAACTCTAGGAGCCATTCAGTTTATTATTATATGGCTGCGAGTCTCAACTCCAGGAGCGATTCAGTTTATTATTATATGGCTGCGAGTCTCAACTCCAGGAGCGATTCAGTTTATTATTATATGGCTGGGAGTCTCTGAAGAAAACTGTGAGTGGGTTTTATGTTCCTCGATGTGCATATATTTGTGTGTGAGAGTGTGCCATGTGTATATGCATGGTATGTTCTTATGTTTGTGTATGTATATGCTTGTGTGTGTATGTGTAGGGATGTGTATGCATGCTATGTGTGTATTGTGTATATATAATGCATGTGTATATGCTCTATAAATGCAGTTGTTTCTGTGTTGTGTGGCTATTTGTAGTATCTGTTTGATTCAACAATTTTTGTGGTGTTCATTTATCTATAACCATCTTTATGTGACTTTATTATAAAAAAAATTCAAAGGTTTTGCTCAAAACTAGACTGGGGTTGTTAACAACAAAAAAATGTTATCAGCAAGAAAGATCCTATAAATTCCAGAAAACAAGGAAATATGAAGTTATGTCTAGAAAAACAAACTCTGATCCTAGTTGTTGAAGCGCTGACCATCATTCTGCCTGAGATCTGAAGAAAAGCGCACTTCTGGTAAATGTGGCAAATGTCTGTACTGGGAGCCAATTTAACTTTCTTTTGATCTTGTCTCAGGTGAGTTATTAGAAGTTATAAAGGCCATCTTTAATGGCTTCTCAGTGGAGGAAAGTGATAAAGGATATGCTTTTCGATTGAGATTCTAAATTTAAAATGTTAAAGAACAGAATGTCAGCACATGGAAAGTCAGTGAGCAGCCGTAGCTATGCATTCTGCTCAGAAAACAAAGACAGTAACCTTTGTACAGAAAACTGGACCATTCGGTGGAATCAGGAATTTCATCTCCCGAAGTCAATGGCAAATGGCAGACCTCAGTGAAAAATGTAGAAATACATTGTTTTAAAATTCCAATGCTTTATTTATTATCAACATTTTACATTTATTATTTTCAATTATGTGTGTGTATACATGCTCTGGCAATGGAGTTGTAATTTTGGGCAGTCAAGAGCAATCCAACACGGGTGCTGGGATCTGTGCTCTTGTCCTCTCTAAGAACCATAAACACTCTTAACTACTGAGGTATTTCCCTAGTCATAGTTATCCCTATTTTTATTCAGATTTGATCAATTCTGTCAGCTATCATCATCATAGATGATATTGCTTTGTCTTTTCATGAAAGTCCTGGCAAAATGTTAAATTTGACAGAAAATGTAAAGGTTATTTCATCTGAAAGTTTTGTTTAAATGAGGTCCCCAAAAGTTTATTTGCTGTGATGAAAACTGATCGATTAGACAGTGTCCTGTCTTTGGAAGCCTTTCTGTCAGTCATACTTAATAGCAGGAAAAATCCCCTTTGGTAAATTTTAGCTGAAGGGACATACTAAAAGCTAATCTTATTTAAACGGCAGAAGGAGATAAAAAGTCTTGAGAATAAAGCTATTAAAAATTTTTAAGAAAGTCTACACACGTAAGCCAGAGAGCAGACGAAATCATAGGTAAGACCAAGTCTATGGTGGCATGTTTGAAGATATTCTTCAAACATGAAATCTGATTGATGTTGATCTTTATTAACCATAAATGAATAGTTCATCCAGGAGCAAAACTAAGGAATATGCTTCAACACAAAGGACTAATTAAGATGTCACTGTACCACCCACGTGTCCACTAGTGATTTGCCTGGTAGATTTATCACGCGGTAAAGAATCTATGCTTAGGTATTACCTGTGGACTTCATTCCTTTCCATGATGTAACAAAGGTTTCTGTGAGTGATAAATAAACAAACTGAAGTGAAGGAAAAGCTTACTAATGAGCCTAGAGTCTTTTCTCATTTGTGTTTTATAACTGTGAACTTTATGCCACTACTCCAGAATGAGAAAGAAATACAGGATTCAGATGACATCATCGAACTGGAACTGAGAATGACATCATCTTCTTCCCTTCTACAGTGTGATTAATGACTGTAATGCTGTCATAGGAGTCCCATTTAGATGTGCTAGAAAAGAATAGTCTTCTAGTTCACTAACTGAGAGATGTTCACATGTTTGCATATTCAGATAGCAGACAATATTTTACTGATTGCAACTGATGTATCTGATAACTACTTGATGGTTTGAATAAGGATGATGCACATACACACAAATGTGTGTGTGTGTGTGTGTGTGTGTGTGTGTGTGTGTGTAAATCCTTGGTTAACCCAGTTGATGGAACTATTTAGGAAAGAATTAGGTCTAAGGCCCTGTTGGATGAGGTGTGCTCTTGGGAGTGTTTTCTTTGAGGCCTCAGAAGCCCATGGCATTCCAGGTAGGTCTCTCTTTATTTGCCGTATGGCTGGGTTCTCAAGATGTGATATCTTAGCCACTGCTTATCATTCTTACTGACTATCTGCTGACATGCTTTCTTTACCATCGTAGTCTTGAGCACTTGAAATCATAAGCCCAAATTAGACACTTTCATTTATAACTTGCCTTGATCATGGTGATTTATCCCAGCAGTAGAAAATTAGTAAGGTGAATAATATGTGTGTACAGTGAAACTAACTGCAACAAAAGGAATTGTAATCACTTTAGGCAGGTAGAATGGGCACGTTGTGTGGAAAAGATGCCCCTGACTTGTAAACTGAAGTGGACTGAGTACTCAGAGAGAGGACGGAAGTATCTGAGGACAGAGTGTGTGCAGCCCCTGCAAAATCATCCAAGCCCAGAGACACGTCATCCCACTGTGACTTACAGAAGACCAGTTGCCCAAGAATACCTAATGCCATTTCACCCAATACACAGTTGCATCTTAATGTATTAACATCTGTCCAAGGCTCCATTTGGGCTAGGAGTAAAAAGTACCTGCTATCATAATTTAATTTTCTTCAGGCTTATGTAATTATTTTTGCCACTTTAAAAATGAAGAATATTGGATACAATTTGTGAGAGGCCTGCAGAAAATAGCCACCCTGGCAAAAATTTCTATATATCTGAAGCACAGCTGACTTATTTATCTAAGCCTCCTGGAAATCAGGACAGACATGACAGGCAAGTCCTCAATAAGCCCTTTGTCTCAAACATAATAAGGAATTATCCCCTGCTTTAACCTTTACAGGAAGCACAAGCTGAAGTAGCTTGGTGTCAGCCAGCATCCTTTCTGTATTAAACGGCCCTCTTATTCCAGTTCAAACACTGCACAGAACCAGCTGCACTGCCGTGCTTGACTCATTATTACCTAATAAAACCCAGCTCAATCTTCATTTTGATGATACCATGTTTTTGTCAAAAGACTATTGAGTGCTTGGTTGACTGTAACATGTAACATTTTTTTCTACTCTTATTTGTCTTCCAATGCACGAAACATGGTATGTGAAATGTGTATCTTGTAATAAAATCATCACTATAATTTCACTAATTTTTAGAAGCCCATATGATGATGAATTAAAATTCTGAAAATTTTAAATGGCAGTCATTTCTAGGATAATTAGCCAATCATTAAGTTGCGCATCCAACAAATTACTTAAGTGAAATTTTAATTTTTGTTAAATAATTATAGCAGTAAAGTTTAATGGCATTTCTACACTCCCAAAAAGATGTAAAAAAATACCCAGGACAATGCTCACTTTTAAAGTGTTGTCTTAGGGAAATCTGTGAGAGACAAGAGGACTGAACTTGCTGATAGGTTTAATGAAAGGAATACACAGCACACATCAGGACAGTGAAGACATCAGTTGTGTTGGGGATTAAGGTGCAGTAACAGATTATAGGCAAGGGTCTGGGAAGGCAGCACTGTGCATTAATTGCTTGTCCTGCAAGCACAAGGACCCCGTGATCACAGCAACAACCTACTTACAAGGTGAGCATGGAAGCTGGTTTGGGATTATGAGTATATAAGGGATGTTTGAAGTAAGCTACCTAGTTTCATTGTATAGGCCAACTCTGAGCTCAACTAAATGATTCTACATCAGTGAATAATTTGAAAAGCAATGATAGAAGACTCCTGCTCTCAACCTTATGCCTCTCCATATGTGCACCTGAATCTGTACACCCAATTAAGCTTAAGCACATACAAACACACACACACACACACACACACACACACACACACAAATGAGAGAATAAGATTCACTAAATGGGTATTTAACACAAACACACACACAAAATTCACCACCCAACAATAATGTTTAGATTCTTTTTGAATTACACAAAGTAGGATGACTTTGTTTCAATTTCAAGATTTTTCTTTTTGTGGGCTAGACTGTAATGAGGAAAGACTTATGCCATTTCACAAGCGGAGAGGAGAGACAGTCCTCCTGCTCACAGTGTATCAGGAGGAGTGCATGTGTGGCCTGAAACACCTGCTCCAGTCATTGCCAGAAGATGGAAGGAGGTAGTGTGAGAGGGGCAGGCAACTTTTCATGCTATCTACAACCAGTCAAAACTGAATGACGAGGTGTGTTAATGTATGAGCTGAGGAACTGTAGCATACAGTTTCACGAAATGGCCAAATAACACAAAGGAGATGTTTGCTGTGAAAACCGGAGTAACTGAGCAGGAATCTCCAGCATCAACATAGAATGCTGGCTGTGGGGGTGAGCCCCTGTAACCCCAGAGCTGGGTGTGTGTGTGTAACAAGTGGGTATGAGGTTGGGTGTAGCCTAACAACCTTGCACCTAATCAGTGAGCTGTAAAAATCCTGTTTACAACAATCAGGTAGAGACAGAGACAGAATTCCCACATTGAACTTTGGCCTACAGATAGAGAATTAGACATCATAGAGAAGGCAGTGTGTGTTTGTGTGTGTGTGTGTGTGTGTGTGTGTGTGAGACCTGTGTGTATGTCTTTATTTGTGTGTGTCTGTGTGTGATCTGGATGTGTGTCTATATTTGTGTGTGTGCCTATATTTGTTTGTGTCTCTGTGTGTGTCTTTGTTTGTGTATGTCTGTGCGTGCCTGTGTTTCTGTGTGTCTATGTGTGTCTGCATCTAACTAGGTTCAACACAGAAAGTTTGTCCTCAGGATCCTTGATATTTTCATTGAGATTTTGATTATTAAATAATTTTCTAATATTTCTCCTCACAAATTTCAAAACAGTATAAATGCAAACACCTATTATGATATATGGTCCTGTAACTTAAAAAAGGTCTTAGGTAAAGGTTCTCTTTATTTTCCACAATAAAAACAAGTAAAGTTATACATACTGAACATATTCTATTTAAATATTTACACACACACACACACACACACACAAACACACACACACTCTCTGAAGTAAATAAGGACAGAAGCCATGAATTTGAAAGAGAAAAATGGTTGTGTGGTATACAGGAGAGGCTGACTTGGGGAAGGGGAAAGGGGAATTGTCTAATTATATTTTAAGATCAATTAAAAAGAGAGTTCTTGACTGTGTAATTTGTCTCCTAGCTCATAGCTACAGGGTTTATTACATTTTATCTTGTATTAAGAGCAGTGTTCAACAACCTGTGGGTCACAACCCCTTTGGAGTTGAAAGACCCTCTCTCAGTGGTAACCTCAGACCATCAGAAAATACAGATTTTTACATTAAGATTCATAAGAGAAGCAAAATTCCAGTTATGAAGTGGCAAGGAAAATAATGTTACGGTTCGGGAGTCACCACAATATGAGGGACCGTATTAAAGGGTCATAGTGTAAAGGAAGGCTGAAAACCACTGGCCCAGAATTAGAACTGTATGTTAATGAAAACGGAAACTAAAACAAACACCCTGTCCTTAGTTTTTACCAAGGCAGACAATCATTCAATGTTTGGCATTATCTGAATGTTTGCAAACTACAACAGAAATAATGAAAATACTACTAAATCACTTGTAAAATGTTCTAATGCATTTATATCCAATTTTAGTTTCGGGGGACATCCTTAAATAAGAGTTGCTGATAGGTACACTTGAGATGGCCAGCACAGTTAACCACCTTGGTAACTGCTGCTTGCTGCTTGCAGAGACCTTAAGAGATGCACAAGACAACCGCTATGCCACTCCTCAGCCACTAAACTTGAAGTCACCTTCTTTGATGTTTCTTTCCAGTAGTGATTTGCTGCTTGAGGTAAGTCAGAGATAGTCCTACAGTCCAACCTTATAAGTCTGGGTAATGGATGGATGTAACACTATTCCAGATTTTAGAATGCGTTTCCTTACCAGTTCACTTAAGATCACCTATCACATCCTTCACATTGTGATAAACTACATTTCAATATTATTGATTTCACCACAGAATATATTGTGTCTAATTGTTTTAGTGATTTTTCTTCTTCTAATGAAATACCCAAGACAAAACACTTATGGAAAAAGATTTCTTTAGCTCACAATTTTATAACTTCTAGAACACGGTACCTGTGCTATTTTGCAGCTAATAAGGTCCTGTGCTATGTTCTTATAAGTTCTATACCTAGTACCAACACACAGGGAATCAAGTCTCCAGTCAAAATGGAGCATGGAGCATGTAGTAAAACCATAATCTAATCACAGATATATTTACAGTCACTCTCTGAGGATCATTTTCTAGGCTGTCCCCGAAGTTTCAATGATTTTTGCATGTGTTAGGGGTGGGTACAGCCCAGTGGGATGCTCTGTGAAGAACACTTTCTTATTAAAAAACAACAACTTCTAGGCTTTATGATATCTTATGATATTAAAAATATCCACGAATTTCAGAAGAGAAAAACGCTTCATGGAACCCACTTGTAGGATTCTATCTGAGTAAAGGTGGCTACATGTGAAGTGTGCCAGATTGAGAATCTTGATTTCAGCCTGACTGTTAAGTTCATGGCCAACTCACATTCCATTGGCTTCTTTTATAGAGCAAAATGTTCGTTAAATTATCTGATGGTACTCTAAATTCTGTTTTCTTTTCTTTCTTTTCTTTTCTTTTCTTTTCTTTTCTTTTCTTTTCTTCTTTTCTTTTCTTTTCTTTTCTTGGATATTTTCTTTATTTACATTTCAAATGTTATCCCCTTTCCCAGTTTCCCCTCTGGAAACTCCCTACCTTATTCCTCTTCCTCCTGCTTCTATGAGGGTGTCCCCCCACCCACCCACTCCCACCTCCCCAACCTGGCATTCCCCTACATTGGGGCATCAAGCCTTCACAGGACCAAGGGCCTCTCCTCCCATTGATGCCCGACAAGGCCATCCCCTGCTACATATGTGGCTGGAGTCATGGGTCCCTCTATGTGTACTCCTTGATTGGTAGTTTAGTCCCAGAGAGCTCTGGGAGTACTGGTTGGTTCATATTTTTGTTCCTCCTATGGGGTTGCAAACCCCTTCAGCTCCTTCAGTCCTTATTTTCAAGTTTAACTTTGGACTAAGGTGACATTCTGAGACAGAGGAGCTTAGGTTTTAACAGCAGGAAATGACATTGTGGTGAAGCACATCTACCAAGGTGCACACTTTCCCATGAAACTGGGTCTTCAGGAGAAAGAGCTGGTATTTACGGACAGGTAGGTACATAGAACCAACTATTTTCTTTAGATTTAAAGATATTAGGAGACAGAAATTGGTATAACAAAAAACAATTTCTTCATAGTTTGTGCCAAGGGAGCTGATGGAAATATCCAATTTCCTCTCTAGCATGCACTGGCTGTCATACAGTTTATACCAGCCACGGGGCAAAGTCTGGAGTATGCGTGTATTTTACTTTGAGATCAGTTGATACTTTCTCTTTTTTTATTGGAAGAGGACCTGGATCCTCTGTTGTTTCAGCTTTTGATTTAAAATGAAGGGTTTTAATCCAAACCCAAGTAGGAAAATAAAACAGGCTTGGAGATCTCTGGCTGGTGAAGGGAAAGAATCTGGAGTTTTGTGAGACATCAGGACTTCAGCTGCTGCAGGCTTGGCAGAGATCTTCCTCAGTCAGTTCCTTTGAAAGGTGGGAGCCTTTCTTCAGAGTTCTGCTCCATCTCACAGCTCCCGATTCCTTGGGAAGGATATACATTTTGCAAATGACAGCAGGTGGGGAAGGCATAAGTGCCTTAGAAGAAACTTATGAAGAAGATTTTTCTTCTGGAGCACTGGATTCCCTGATCTCCATTGCAAGAATGTCAGGGCAGGAAGACTGGAATCGGCGGGTAGGTGGAGGAGCACCCTCATAGAGCAAAGGGGAAGGCAAAATGCTATAGTGGATTTCAGAAGGGGAGACCTGGAAAGGGGATAACATTTGAAATGTAAATAAAGAAAACATCCAATAAAAAAAAAGAAATCTCAGCAGACAGTGGAGAAAGAAAGCTCTCATTTACTTCTGCACCGTCATGTTTCCATTTTGTTGCCCACAAACTGTATCTGAGGCTCTAGAACCTTTGATTTTCCTTGTTAATAATCAGTTCACTGGGGCCCACTATTTCACTAAATACTTTTGAGATTTCCATGCTTCACCAGCATCTGCCAAAAGTGCTGGCTACACTTAACTCAATGTCCTCAGTTGTGCTTGGCCTTAGGGCCCCCCAGTTCATGTGTTATGTGCATCTGTGGGAATGTTCAATGTGACATGAGATGTCAATCTTAGTTGAATATTCCTTCCCATTAATGCTTAGGACCAAAAATATCATGTAGTCTAGGTGTTTTTTCTTTTGTTTTCAGGATATTTACGTATCCAGATGAGCATCTTGGAAATGAGTTTCAAGTCTACAAAATGTCTTCATGCTTGATCTACACATGCACACAGCCTGAAGGTAATTTCATACAACATTTTCAGGTGCATGTGTTTTGGCTATGACTGAATCACCTGATCAGATGTGGTATTTAACAGTGATGATATCCTCCTGATATTAACAATGTCATGGGTTTTAGACCATTTTGGATTTATGCTTTTCAGATCAGGGATCCTATAATGTACTTATGTGATTCGAGGAAACAAAAGTAAACTTTCTAAAACTGTGGCACAACGGCCACTCTCTGCCTTACCACAAAGAGGCTCATTGGATTTATAAATATAGGAAGTAATTGTTGCAACAGAGATATGCATTGCATGCCTACTTGCTATCAGAGGAGCACAAAACTGTGAACACTTTAGGCAAGCCAATTTAATAAACAAAACTTCAGGGATAGTGAGAGTTGTGGTAATGGAGCCATTAATGTGTCCCATAAAAGGCACAGACAAGCAGTTACCTGAACCTCACTTCAGATTTCAGGCAGGAATCACCACTCCCACCTACCCACCAGCTATCCACAGCATAAATGATGTCAGAACACATAGGGTTGGGTGTGACTGGGGAAGATTCTGCAAAGATGCAGCACTCACAAGTTGTCCCCTATGTTTGGCGGAAGTAGTAAAGGATAGAGCTGCCTTTGAGTGTCCAGTGGTTCTGTGTATAAAACCAGTACCCACATTGGTTTGCCAAACTAAACTTGTGCTGCCCTATCTGGGGTTAGTGGCTATGGCTTATTTTAAATATCTCCCTAGGGAACATAATTCAACATCAATTAAAATATTCTTTTGCAATAGTATGTTCACAGGTAGCTCTCTGCCTTCTGGTTCAGATTTGGGTTTAATTCTCCTAAATGTGTATAGCCTTTTCTTGTGTGAATTTACTCTTGATTGATTATATAACTTTCTCGAGCAGGTTAATCAGATTGTTACAGGAATGGAGAGACCAACAGCAAGTCGTTTAAGAGTGGTTACTGCTTTGGCCTATGACCTATGTTTAGTTCCTAATTACTCACATCAGGTAACTCCAGTTCCTGAGGGGTCTGGTGCTCTCTTGACTCCATGGATACCTGAATGCATATGGATATTTATCACAGAACCTCAAAATGCTCATAAATAAGAACAACATTTTCTTTAAAAAATATGTATGCCTTTTCTAATCATATGTATAAAATGCCAGTGTTAAGTAAATCTCTGAGGTAAGCTAGACACTTTTGTTGATTTTCATTAATTTCTTTTGGTGGTGTTGGAATTTGTTCTAATTTTAACGTTGAAATGTATCTGAGTGGGCTGAGGTGCTAAAGAGCAAAATTCTGCCTAAAGTATTTCTTATCGAGTAATTCACGGAAAGGGCAGAAATCATGTTCCCAAGACATCATTTGTGAACGGTCAGGAGAAACTACTAGAAGATGAAAGGGGAGACATGAACCAGCCCAGCTAATTTAACTGAGCTGTGAGACCAAGTAGCCTGAAAATGCCCTTATTTGGAGTGAGGCTATCCTAGACCACTGAGAAAGGCTTTGCTGGGTTACTAGGTAGAGTTCTCCATGCTATTCAGCCACAGATTATTCAGTCCAGACAAATAGTACAATAAAATGCAAACGTGAAGAATGAATAAACACTAATGTCTCGTTTTTTGTTAGACCAGTAAGTCTATTTTATAGTTGTGAAACTATAGTAGAAGCAAGGAGTAGTCTTAGGCTGAACTGATGTTTCTGATATTCACTCATCTTTATTTTAATTTTTTGAGTGGTGCTGAAGTTATCTTTTAATATTTTAAAATGGGAGAAATATAACTAACTAACTGGGATTAAATGTTACATAGCAGAAACCAGTCTAAAGACAATATCTATGCTCCAGAAACAAATGTGATATTTATAACATATATATTTATATGTTATACAACATATAAATAGTTGTTAAATAACAAAGTTGGATTTTGAATAATGGAGTATACTTAAGAAGAAAAAGATGAAAAATGTCAAAGCAAACCTCTTATTGTTTTTTGCCCGTTCATTTTCTTTGAAAGCGAAACAGAAGATAAAGTTGAATAGGTGCTAGGGTGGGAAGATTTATGAAAGGTTGAAGAAGGAGGAGCCAAACATGATCAAATAGTGTAAAAATAACTTTTATTTGCCAAATGCTATTGCTGTTTTGGAGACTTATTGCTGAATCACGTTCTAGTTCTTTCTGAACTCTGGCTGGCTGGTTCAGCTCAGCTTTCCTGGATTAAACTCCTCTCCAAGCTAACTGATTCAAACTGGCCTCTCTTGGTTTCTCACTAAATTACTCTGTTTGGAAGAGCTGCCTGTGAACTTCTCTGAACTGAAGTTAACCTACCTCTCTCCTTCGACCGCTCTTAAGTATCCTCTCTTTCCTGTTTGTTCTCATAAGAGCTGACCTTATCCTATCTATGACTCATTTCTGTCAGTCCTCCTCTGATTGGACACTTTGCCTCTCCATCATTCAGTCATCACTGTTTGGGATGAAAGGTGTGCACTAAGAGCATATCGGTATTCCAGAGGGTTCACACAGACCTAGGTCTTTGGGTCTGATCCCTTGCCACAGTAGCCATGTTACTGCCTTATTAACATTCCTCTACAAAACATACTGTATGAAAAAAAGTATTTTAATAAAATAATAAAAAAAGATTTGGTCTTTGGTCTCTGAAGGTGCAATGGGTGAATGCTGAGGTAATTATTATACATAAACATTCTATATTTGTAGGACATATGGTGGAGATTTATCTTCTTAGCCACTTAGCCTGGCTGAGAGAAAATGTTCCAGGGTTGTGCAAACAGAAGAGAAGCTTTTAATATTGTGTGGAAGTGAGAGGCAGAGCTGAAAGACAGGAGTAATTTGAGATGACAGTGTCCTTTGGAAATGTGTAATGATGCTGTAGCTTGGACTTGAGTTTCAGCTTTGTTATCCTTATTACACAGAAAAAAATTGCAACGTGTTCATCATGAATAAAATATATACGGAAAGCTGTCGTCTCTCCATATATATGTCTCAGAGGATGCTATAAGGCCCCCCTGGGATTTGTGGATCAAGAGCTGCTAGCATGTGGCAGTGAACAAAGATCTTTCAGTGCATTGGTCTTTCAGTGCTTACTGTCAGACATGAGGTACAGGGTATATAACTTTCACTAATAAGCTTAATCCTTATTTGCATGGAGAGCATAGTTTTATTTTTCAACCAAGCCAAAGTTGTATTTTTTTTTAATAAATATCGTTCTAGCTTTGTAATGCATGCTCTTGATTGGAATTAACAGCATGGCTAATTAATCTTTAGCTTCACGTCACAGCAGTAGAGAAGCGTGTTTATAAAGAATTATAACAGGATATGACACTGTAGAACAAGAGATGCTAAACCTCACTGTTGTTATATGTTGTATTTTTTTATATATAGTGAATATTTTCATAAACTTATATGCACATTCATATTATATATATATATATATATATATAGCCTTCATTAAATTTAACTATTTTTTATTTTATTCTATATTTTATTATATATGAATGTTTTGAGAGACGGAGGGGTAGGGAGATAAAGTGAGTTGTCTTATACTACACAACTCCCCACAGCAAAGCCAGGAAGCAAACATGGGGAGGTTCATTTATTCTCTTTAATCACTAGCATATTTTATATTCATTAGCTTCTGGGTCACTTTAATCACACGAATTTAACACACTCAAAATAAGCATCAACCAAAATTGCCAGTGTTATGTAGAAAACTTGCTAACATATTATGTCAAACACATTAGACATACTAATTTAATTGAACAGTATTTTTCTGCCATGCAGAAAGGCTTGAACCAAATGCAGATGTGTTACATACATAGATGGTCTGAATATATAGGTGAGTTGAAACCATAGATTACTAAAATACATAGGTACACATTGTGGTTGTATCAATAGGCATAAAACTCCAGACAGTTTCAGAAGAAGGGATCAATTTGAAGAGTTCCTTAAGTTCCTACAAATATGTTTGTAGAATTCATTATTAATTGCTATAATATCAGAAAAACGTGTAAACATGTAAACGTGTACTATATAGCAGGCATAACTGAACTGCATGGTATCATACCTAGGATGATAAAGCTGAAGAAAAATATTATATTTGTTTAATAACATTTCCTGCAATTGTAAGCAGTGTTTAAATATGTTTAAATATACCATGTCAAAAGATCAAGCAACTTAGATGTATTTAAACACATACATTTTCAAAGCCAATTAATGTCTAGGGCAATATAATCACAGAACTTTATGTAGGAAGTAACTTGTGGTTTGTAAGCAATGGTTACTGAATAGGAAAAATTTGTTATAATAATAACCTATTGCTTTGAAACATGTAAGATTTCTAATTGCCAGTCCATTTGGATTCATCCATAATCTAACAGTCAGGAAATTCTGGGGCTCAAACTAATCTCAGCTAGACATGTGTTCTATGGGACAAAAATAAGATCAGAGAGAAGGTGAGATAAATCATTTTCCTCTTTAAATTGGGAACAAAGTTTAAGCTTAAATTCTGAATGGTTACTTAACATGTAACAATTGCTTAGGTGTGTTTGTATCTACTTGTTCACTATAAAATCAACATAGAAACTGATTTTTACATGAAAATAATTTAACTAATAATGTTAATGTTAAGATCTTGCCTGCATTCAGTAGTACATCAGGTAGTTAATTCCAAAGTCCTCATTATAAAAATGCTGGAACCAGGCCATTGCACTTCGCATGCAAAATTGCTTGCTCTCGTTGTCATCATCATGGTTTGTTATAGCAGTGGGGCCATAGACCAGTCCTTGGAGAGTTATGAGCAGCAGCAAAGAAGGGATGAGTGACTGCGTGAACATCCTGCTTCTCATTAATGTCTCCTTTCTGTAGAGGGTACCACGGGCACATACTCTCTGAAGTCTCCTATTCTTTGATCAGAACATTCTCTATGGCAGCAAATTGTTTCATAAGCAGTCATCTTTGCAACAATAATGAAAACATGATCAAAAAATGAACAAGAATGTTTCTTTTTGTATGACTTTATTGTTTCATGTATCTGAGATAGAATTCCTGTGTGTTCTGATGAATGCATCTAGTACTCTTAACTCAATTTGACCCAAATGTCTTTATCTAGAATGTAGAGGAAATAGTGAAGCGAAGTTTACTGTTTCTTTGAAATTTATGATATAGCCAATCTGCTTTTATTATATATTGTTTTATAATAAACAGACTCTTTTTTATTAGGTATTTTCTTTATTTACATTCCAAATGTTATCCAATTTCCTAGTTTCCCCTCATAAAATCCCCTTCCCCTCCCCCATTCCCTTGCTCCCCAACGCACCTACTCCCACTTCCTGGCCCTGACATTTCCCTTATACTGGGGCATAGAACCTTCACAGGACCAAGGGCCTTTTCTCCCATTTATGACCGACTAGACCATCCTCTGTTACATATGCAGCTAGAGCCATGGGCCATTTTTTTTCTTTGATTGGTGGTTTAGACCCAGGGAGCTCTGGGGGTACTGGTTAGTTCATATTGTTATTTCTCCTATGGGGCTGCAAACCCCTTCAGCTCCTTGGGTACTTTCTCTAGCTCTTTATTGGGAACCCTGTGCTCCATCCACTGGATGGCTATGAGCATCCACTTCCCTATTTGCCAGGCACTGGCAGAGCATCTTTACTACCAAATGAATAATTGCTTCTTACTTCCTCTTTTCCCCCTTCATTTCACAATGAAATATATACATTTAAGAAGTAATGGCAGAAGGGGCATAAAAGAAGTGTGTATAAACTAGAATCGAATTCATCATGCCTCCCTGAGCTGTTTCTGTTAACTGTCGATATTCTATTTAGGTTCAACATTTTGATATCTCCAAATGTCCTCTTATCTGTAGCCTCAGTGAGCATAAAAGTATCAATCCACCTGCTAATTGATCTGTTACCAAAGCCTGCTGCTGCTGACCAATGGTAATATAGCTTTCATACAATCATCATAAGTCATTACAATGGGGCTATTTGAATACACACATCAAAATGATACAGCTAATTCATCCTATTAATTCACTGTCTTATGATATGATACACTCTGCTTTTCATGTAGAGGAATTCAGCAAATGTTACTTATTTTGAAAAATCAATTGCATTTTATCGTGATAAATGTCATATTTGGGGAGTTCCTAAAGTACCAGGGGAAATAGATGATGTTTGGTGTTAGTCTCAAGAGATGAAGAGGCAGTTGTGTTAACAACATAAACAACAAAAAGCAGCTCACACTGTTCCTGGAGAATGTGAAGAAGAACATGTGTTAGTGCTGACAAGGAGGTGGAACTACATCATAGCAATTACAGAATAAACATTTAGCAAAACAACTGTGCCACATTCGTTTATTACGGAAATATCAACCACATGACATCTCAGTTGCTTGATGGGGGGTTGAGAAACAAAGCTGTTTGCCTCCCTACCAACTTGATATTGCCACAACTGATATTGGACACATGAGATGTGCTAAGATCAAGATTTGCACTTAGTGAGTACAGCTCCAGGGGCATTACTAACCCACCAAAGTAGGACGTCTTAGATTAGGATGTGCAGTTTTATTTACTTAATTTAAATGTTACAAAACATACTTTTATGTTATCTAAAAAATGTGTGTTGATGCTAAAAATGACATCTTGGGGATATAAGACACGTAGACACTTGAACACAAACGTTCAGGTATTAGATAATCAAATTCAAATATTTTGTTAACAAAATTTTATAATTAAAAGTCATATGTGCACAACTGTTTTAAATGATGCTTTGAATTAATGTTATAAAAATTGCACAAAGTATTTTAAAATTCAGAAATTATAGATAGACAGAGTCTGATAGTGTTAAGAAAAGTTTCCCCATACATCTGGGGAAAATTGAGCAAGAGAGTAATTCAACAAGAGACAAGTTTCTGGGGCTGGAAAGATAGCTTGGAAGTTGAAGGTGCTTGCTGTTCTCCTAGGAGACAAGTTTCAGAGAATCTCATACCTTCTGAATATGAGGGCACATGCATGCACATGTGTACAAAACTACACACATGCATGCCTACATTTGTAAAACAAATAAACCTTTATAATAATAATAATAATACAAACTGTGATTACTAAAGAGGCCCCGTGATTGCCTAACAGAGTAATATTTCTTGTTGAGCAATGAGGCACAAGAGAGGTTCTCAAGCAGTCTTTATTCTGAGTATTAAGAAATATATTTGAGGTAATTACTCTTTTAGGCTAGGTGTGTGAATACCTCAAGTTTTCTAATTTTTTGCTCCTGACTTCCTTTACAATTCTTTCCATAACCATCACTTCATCTTTTAAGTGCCATGGGGACCCAGAGCCAAAGGCACATTTCAAGTTTGACATGATGCCAAGCACAAGTGTGCAGCACAAAGATCTGTGGTACTAACTTACCTTCTATCCAGAACTGCTTGTGTGTAGATCTTAGTTATACACCTGGGCACCGCTCCACATTCCTGCTGTATTTGTGTGTGGAGATGTTACCTTCTTCCCGGGAGAATATAACTCAATGCAGTGAATTCCAAATACCTGTCACAGGGCAGAGCAAGTGAGAAGCATTTAATATAATAACTCCTTTACTGTAACTTAGCTCATTATAAAAGCAGCCTATAAAGACAAAAGAGATGGGATGTAGTTATAAATTATCAGCATTTCCGGAGTATATAAGGTGGTGATTTTAAAAAGTACGTGCATGTGTGTGTGTGTGTGTGTGTGTGTGTGTGTGTGCGTGCGTGCATGTGTGTGCATGGTGCATCGTGTGCTTTTCTTTTCTCTCTATCCCTGTCTCTGTCTTTCTCTCTCTCTTCATCTCTATGGTGTGTGTGTGTGTGTGTACTTATACCACTTGTGTATAGGTGTTCATGGAGGTCATAAGACCATATCAGAGCTCCTTGGAGCTGGAACTACAGGCAGCTGTGAACCATCTCACCTGGCTGCTGGTGCTTTTAACAGTTGAGCCATCTATCCAGCCTCTAGGGTGATTCTGTAAGATAGTTTTAAAACAAGAATTCTACATGAACAAAAGCTTTATTTTAAAATGGGTACTTTCAGTAAATACTTGCTGAGACAGACACACTTTACATGTGTACGAAGAATCACCAAAAATAATCATTTTGTTTAGTATATGGCAATAAAATGAATAAGAGGAAGAAGAAATAAATTCTTACCAGGTCCTCATTTGATTGTTTTGCAAATTTTTATGTAAATTTGACCTTTCAATTCAATGTGGCCCAAACCATTTTGTTGGTGATGTGACAACCATTTATTGAACACATTATGGTTTCAGGTTTTGATTGATATTATTGTTAGTGTTCTAGGGTAACTTTAAGATTATAGTTCATTATTTTAAAATATTTTTAAAGTTTTAATGATGTATATGGTTTTGCACCTGCATGTGGGTATGTGCATATGTGTCTGGAGGCTTCCAAAGGAGAGAAAAGGGTTTTGGATCTTCTAGAGTTGGAGTTAAAGGCAGTCCTGGAAGGTCACATGGGTGCTAAGTATAGAATCAGGTCCCATGGAAGAGCAGCAGAGGCTCATTCAAGCTGAGCTCTCTCTCCAGGCCTGTATTTCAGTTTTAAAGTCAATTTGAAAAGCTCTTTGTAATTCAGAACAAATGGTTTGAATTACTGTTTCATTGAGTGCTATTCTCCCCTACTAAGTTAAAATCCAAATTTTATAAACAGATTCTTACTGTGTGGATATTGTTTACCTAAACAAAAGGAAAACAATGTGAACTGAGCAATCTCCAATTTCTGATGGAATTTTCCTTACAGACATATATATTAACTTGAATAAGTTTTATTGATTTCTTTTGATCTTCTCATCCAAAGCAATTTGATATCTGAGCTGAACCATTAAAATTTGCACAAATGTTTATTAACCTCATGTAATTCCATTATTTTTACTGAAATATATGATCATAATTTGTAAATAAAAATATTTGAAGCTTATGGTAGCATTTTTAGGACTTATCCTATTAAAATATATTTTATTATTAGTGGGATTATCTTCTCAGTTTTTCAGAAGCATATTCAGAGAACATCTTCCACTTCTGTGCATGAAATGACTCCAGATTTTCAAAGAAACTATGCTATACTCTTCTTAAATCTCCACATTAATAGGTAGTTAGTAATTTTTGAAATATATAAAAAGATATTGGTAGAAACACAAATGATATTTCATTATACATAGATGATGTGTAAAATCTCAATAGAAGGTTAGGCACAAAACAGTGTCATCTTGATTATCTTCAAACTTAGAAAAAGTGAATATAAGCTTTCTTGTCCACTGTGCCCACTGGGGCTCAGAAACCTATATTTGGAGGCCAAGGGCAGATGTTTATTGATTTACAATGAATAATGCATAGAAGGAGCCCTATACTTGGATTTGCACACTGGAGCCTCCTTCCAGTTGAATAGTATATGAGTTATAACCTGGTGGCCCATTGAGACTTTCTTATTTGTAGAGTACCTTCAAATAGATCCTTGACACACAGAGCAGAGAGTATTTTGGTCCTAGTACTGCAGTGCACTCTTTTGAATTTTATTTGTGCATGAATAACAGTTGATGATCTTCTTTGCCTGCTGGGGTTTTAGATGACCGATGGGGGGGAAGCCTGCTTCATGGCTTATCTATCTCCTCTGTCTTGCCCAGGAGGCTAGAGTAAGCCGGGAAGCAACTAGACGACAGGCCAATCATCATGGGACTTTAAATCCCATATCACACGATTGACATTAAAATGAAAACACACAACAATAAGGAAGTGCTCAAAGTTTGGAATCAAATTAAAAAATACTCACGATATCAAAACTTTTAGCACAAAGTTGATGCTAATATTATATATCTACATAAAATTCAGAACTAAAATAAGGCTCATGTTTAATAGCTGTTCTCTTTAATGAAAATAAATTAAGAGAAAGTACCCAAGGAGCTAAAGGGGTCTGCAACCCTATAGGTGGAACAACAATATGAACTATCTAGTACCCCCCCAGAGCTCGTGTCTCTAGCTGCATATGTATCAGAAGATGACCTAGTCGGCCATCATTGGAAAGAGAGGCCCCTTGGTCTTGCAAACTTTATATGCCTCATTACAGGGGAACACCAGGGCCAAGAAGTGAGAGTGGGTGTGTAGGGGAGTTGGTGGGGAGGGTATGGGGGACTTTTGGGATAGCATTGGAAATGTAAATGAAGAAAATACCTAATAAAAAATAAATGTAAAAAAAAAAGAAAATAAATTGAGAAAAAAGAAACAGTGTAATTAGTAGCTCACTCAGTTATTTCTAGCACAGACAATGGATACTTAGATTAAACAAGTTTCAGAAAATACCAGAGAGACTAAAAAGTACTTGGAATTCTCTCTATGACCAAAAACCAATACTTCTTGGATATTCACATGTGTAAACTAGTCATATGTCTTAGCAGCTGGGAATTTGGGTAAATTCATTCTGCTTTAAAATCTCGATTATAATAGAAAACATTTTTATCGTTTTCAGATATGACATTTTACCCATATTTTCTTCATTCTTACACTCAATGAATTTTTAAATACTTTAACCACTCTTCATTACTTGCTGAATGGCCACCGACCTTATGTTTGTTTGATTTTTAATTTAAAATATTGTTTACACCTACTTAGCATGTACGTGGGTTAGCCTATGTGTGTCAAGGCATGTGTACAGGGGTTAGAGGGCATTTTCAACAACCTGAGATTGCCCTGTACCATGTGCATTCTGGGGAATCCAACTCAAATCCTGAGGCCTGAGAGCCACATCCCCTGCTCACTGGACCTTCTAATCGGACTCCAGTGGCTGTTTTCTTTCTACGAAGCTGTTTTTTGATACTGGTGTTGTAATATGAAGAATTCTGAATTAAGAGGCTGTCATGACCAGAGACAATTTCCAGTAATTTGTAGGTTAGACCAATGTGCTTAGGGCAGTATGTAGTCTATTTGTATGCAATTATAAAGAAATAAAAACATATATGAGTACTAGGCAAACAAAATGGCAAACTACAATGGAAATTTCTTTTCCCATAATAGAAAACTATTTTTCTTTTGGACATTTCCATCTCCCTTTCCAATCTTGTGTAATGCTAAGCCAGTAACTTGTTACTGTCTTTATCAACATAGCTTTAATTTATTGTCCAATATTTATATCCTTCAGATTTTTGGCTTGTGTTATGTGAGTCATTGAAATATTGATCTTAATATACCATTAAGATGGCAAAGAATTTTATCTTATTGTCATTCAGAAATTGTTAAGATAATGTCTTTTGGAATTTTATCCTGTGTATTAATTTTATAAAACAATAATATGTTGATGCATCAACAAAGAGGGGAAGAACAGACAGAGCATACGAATTTCATTTCTGGTGAGATGAGGTTTTGAAGTGAATTTCCTTATTTTCACTATTTGATTTATAAAGATAAGATAGGCAGAACAGAAATAAGATAATTAGAGGGACAAACTGCTTTAGGTACATTTTTTACAAACAATGGTAGTTAATGGTATGATCAATACAAAATAACATGTTTATTTAGGTACATGGTTTCAAAGGTTCCATTTCCTAAGACTCTGTTGCTTTAGGCTTGTGATGACCAGATCATGCTGTCAGAAAGCATAATGGTTGACCAAAGATACTAGAATATACAATATGTTGATAAATTGCCACGTGCCATCTGAGATCAATGAGAATGGGGCTTTGGATGGAGAATATTCACCCTCCACTTCAAAGTGTGCTCTAACAAGGCTTTTTGTCTCAGGAATCTGTCGAAACAGCACTTTGTTGACACTAGAAAGAATAAATAATTAGAGTAAGAACATTGTTTCCCTGGGAATTGCTAGAAGACAAGCCATTCCCAGCATTGGTTGCTATTGTCTGTCCCCTGCCATAAAAATAGTATGGTGGGGGTGGTAGAGCAAGCTGATACACTGACTACATTTTTAACTCAGTGCCCACCTCCCAGTCTTTCCCAAGAGGGCCTATTGGATGCTGTCCACCTTTACTTTGACTGGGCTGCTCTTGCTCACTCTTTCGGTTCAGCTGGTCTTTTCTGCTGGATACTGTGAATACTCTATCTGATGTTATTGACTGTCTGTCTGCCTATCTGCTACTTGCTATTTGCTCTTTTGTTTTCACATGGTATATGCCTGATAATGTAGCTCATTCAGAACCGAATGGATGGGTATCATAGATTATTGTTCTTGGAGAAAAAGCAGCACAGTCCACCTTGTCTAAGTTCTGTAATTCACAATACTTATTCTGAGGTGTATATATGTTTCTGTCTATACCAGGAAAATAATCTGACTCATCCCTTAGTAAAAATGCTTTTATATTTCCAAACACTTTGCATTACTCCATGTTTCAGCCAGTAACAAAGGAGTGTTCTAGCCCTCCATGTCCATCAATAGTTAGAATGGTAGCCATGCTAAAGCTTAGCTACAGTAGTATGTGCACCATCCAGAAAAGGCACAGTTGAAATCAGCTGCACGAGTGAATAAGAAGGCTAGTCAGTTCTTCCACATTCCTAACCTGTCCACACAGCTTCTTGAGTAAAATGCCTCTGTAGCTGGATATAAAATTAACTCAAACAAATCAATGGCCTTTCTCTACACAAAGAATAAACAGGCTGAGAAAGAAATTAGGGAAACAACACCCTTCTCAATTGTCACAAATAATATAAAATATCTTGGCGTGACTCTAACTAAGGAAGTGAAAGATCTGTATAATAAAAACTTCAAGTCTCTGAAGAAAGAAATTATAGAAGATCTTAGAAGATAGAAAGATCTCCCATGCTCATGGATTGGCAGGATCAACATTGTAAAAACGGCTATCTTGCCAAAAGCAATCTACAGATTCAATGCAATCCCCATCAAAATTCCAAATCAATTCTTCAACGAATTAGAAAGTGCAATCTGCAAATTCATCTGGAATAACAAAAAACCCAGGATAGCAAAAACTCTTCTCAAGGATAAAAGAACCTCTGGTGGAATCACCATGCCGGATCTAAAGCTCTACTACAGAGCAATTGTGATAAAAACTGCATGGTACTGGTATAGTGACAGACAAATAGACCAATGGAATAGAATTGAAGACCCAGAAATGAACCCACACACCTATGGTCACTTGATCTTCGACAAGGGAGCTAAAAACATCCAGTGGAAGAAAGACAGCATTTTCAACAAATGGTGCTGGCACAACTGGTTGTTAACATGTAGAAGAATGCGAATCGATCCATTCCTATCTCCTTGTACTAAGGTCAAGTCTAAGTGGATCAAGGAACTTCACATAAAACCAGAGACACTGAAACTTATAGAGGAGAAAGTGGGGAAAAGCCTTGAAGATATGGGCACAGGGGAAAAATTCCTGAATAGAACAGTAATGGCTTGTGCTGTAAGATCGAGAATTGACAAGTGGGACCTCATGAAACTACAAAGCTTCTGCAAGGCTAAAGACACCATCAATAAGACAAAAAAACCACCAACAGATTGGGAAAGGATCTTCACCTATCCTAAATCAGATAAGGGACTAATATCCAATATATATAAAGAACTCAAGAAGGTGGACTCCAGAAAGTCAAATAACCCCATTAAAAAATGGGGCTCAGAACTGAACAAAGAATTCTCACCTGAGGAATACCGAATGGCAGAGAAGCACCTGAAAAAATGTTCAACATCCTTAATCATCAGGGAAATGCAAATCAAAACAACCCTGAGATTCCACCTCACACCAGTCAGAATGGCTAAGATCAAAAATTCAGGTGACAGCAGATGCTGGCGAGGATGTGGAGAAAGAGGAACACTCCTCCATTGTTGGTGGGATTGCAAGCTTGTACAACCACTCTGGAAATCAGTCTGGCGGTTCCTCAGAAAATTGGACATAGTGCTACCGGAGGATCCAGCAATACGTCTCCTGGGCATATATCCAGAAGATGTCCCAACCGGTAAAAAGGACACATGCTCTACTATGTTCATAGCAGCCCTATTTATAATAGCCAGAAGCTGGAAAGAACCCAGATGTCCCTCAACAGAGGAATGGATACAGAAATTATGGTACATTTACACAATGGAGTACTACTCAGCTATTAAAAAGAATGAATTTATGAAATTCCTAGCCAAATGGATGGACCTGGAGGGCATCATCTTGAGTGAGGTAACACAATCACAAAGGAACTCACACAATATGTATTCACTGATAAGTGGATATTAGCCCAAAACTTAGGATACCCAAGATATAAGATACAATTTGCTAAACGAATGAAACTCAAGACGAATGAAGACCAAAGTGTGGACACTGTGCCCCTTCTTAGAATTGGGAACAAAACACCCATGGAAGGAGTTACAGAGACAAAGTTTGGAGCTGTGATGAAAGGATGGACCATCTAGAGACTGCTGTATCCAGTGATCCATCCCATAATCAGCTTCTAAACGCTGACACCATTGCATACACTAGCAAGATTTTGCTGAAAGGACCCAAATATAGCTGTCTCTTGTGAGACGATGCCGGGGCCTAGCAAACACAGGAGTGGATGTTCACAGTCAGCTATTGGATGTATCACAGGGCTCCCAATGGAGAAGCTAGAGAAAGTACCCAAGGAGCTAAAGGGATCTGCAACCCTATTGTTGGAACAACATGATGTACTAACCAGAACCCTGGAGCTCTTGTCTCTAGCTGCATATGTATCGAAAGATGGCCTAGTCGGCCATCATTGGAAAGAGAGGCCCATTGGACTTGCAAACTTTATATGCCCCAATATAGGGGAATGCCAGGGCCAAAAGAATGGGAATGGGTGGGTAGGGAAGTGGGGGGCGCTATGGGGGACTTTTGGGATAGTATTGGAAATGTAATTGAGGAAAATATGTAATAAAAATATTAAAAAAAAAATGGTGGTAGGCAGAGAGTACCTGGTTGCCTATTATTGAAATTTGATTTATAGACAATTGTTCTGTAGAATTTTATGAGAACATAAAATGAACCATTTTCTAGTGATATAAATGGTTTCTCTGTTTTCCAGTATTATTTATGTACATATATGTATATGAAATATGAAATTTTAGATCAATAGATATAGATATAGATGTAGAAGTAGATGTAAATATAGATATAAATTGATTTAAATATAAATATAGATAGTTATATTTGATGTAAACCCAGTCAAAAACATAACAAGAAAACATAGTCCTAGCCTAGACTCTTATTCAATCAACAATGTCATTCATAGTCATTCTCTCCCTCTCCCCCTCCCTCTCCCCCTCCCCCTCCCCCTCTTTCTCTCTCTCTCTCTTTGACACACACACACACACACACACACACACACACATACACAATACTAATGAAGGCCAGATGGTAGCATCATTTTTAGGGACCTGCTTTGGGCATCACTTCCAAAGACTCTTTCCCAAACCTAAGCAATTAAAAAAAATTGTTCAAAGCCTTCTATCTTTTTCAACTTATATTTATGAAATTATTTTATATTTTTATTTTATAGAAAATTTCTATCATGAATTTAGGTCAAAGTTCACTACTTTGTGCCTATGCATATATGTTACCTTCATTACTTCTATTTTAGTAGAATTCATGGAATTCATTTCTATTTTAACTTTACAGTGACACAGTGTCCTGACTTGCAGTGTCTGTCTTTATTCCTCTGTACAATGTGCCTTATCCTCAGAGAGCTATAACTTTTTTCTTATTTGTTATGATCAATTACATATGATGTGCATATGTAGTTTACTGATCGATCCCATATTTTGGTTTTCCAGAATAAATTCATTTGATTTACATGTTTTTTTTTAAAATATCTAAGTACATATACATTTTTAATCATCATTGCTCTCTGTTTTGTTACTCTTATCCAGTATCCTTTCTTGACTCTGATATCATAGAAAGGGTTGCTTAAGTTTTCCCATAGGTCACAAAAGGTGTTTAATATTTTGATTCTTTTCCTTATATTCTGTTTTGTAAAGGGCCTATTTCTATAATTCATTTTGGTTTTGGTTCATTGTCAGGTAATTTTTCTAAATTTTCTCTAGTGTTCTATTAGTCATACCCCAAACTTTCTCCTGCATTTTATATGTTTTACTTTCTAGAAGTATTGTTAATATTACCTTAATGTCTTCTCTTTATATTTGACAATTTTCACAAGGAAATACTATCATTAATAATTTAATATCCTTATCTGTTAATTTTGCCTTAATATCAGTTCTAGATCTTTCTTGATTAAATGAGTTTTCACCTCTCAAAGTTAGAGTATCACATATATTTACACGCCTTGACAATTTTATTCTATTCCATGTAATATGAATTTTTTCCACTAAGTGCTAGATTCTTTGTTTACATTTTCCTCACTTTTGCTCTTAGCCACCAGTTTTTGCTTTTTTGATGACAATAATATTACTTTTGTTCTAACTTTCCAATTTATTTGGCTGAACTAGATATGAATTTTGTGTAGGATAAATAATTGACCCCCTGTGGAGGAACATGTTTCTCCCTTCTTTACATTCTCCGTTATACATGAAATAGTCACTATACTTTTGTTGGAATCAATCATGCTTAGTGACTTCTTGGAGATTCAGGTGCGACTCTGTCTACCTGTATCTTTTGATTTGCTACATTGTGACTTGTACTTCTTTTACTTTAAAGGTGTGTGCTCCTGAATATTTTCTGTGTTCTCTCCAAAAGATTTCTCTTTTTATAAAGTCTCTTTCTTCTATTGATTTCTGCAGAATGAAGTCTATTGTCTTTGAAGTTTTATCTTCATGTCCCCAATAAAGTAATATATCAGGGCTCCGCCATAGCTCTCTTTTTATGTGGGGAAACCATGTTGAGGAAATCAACTGAATCAACATTAAACTTTGTATTTTTGTCTTCTAGGTAACATGAACTGTAATGTCTAATAATGATTGTCTGAAAGCCATTATATCAAGCCCCTGGAATGTGGGTGTCTTTAGGCAAGTGGATAGTTTACTAACAATATTTCAACATTGGTAAATGTTGTTTATTCTCTATACATGTAGGTGTGTTTGCTCCTCTTCTTAAACACTTGACCTATTATTATTCAGATATCAGAGAAGCAATTGGGTATTTAGGCAAATATGGAAAAGATTTTTATGATTTTATCAAGTGGAAGCTTTAAAATTACATCCTACACAACATATAGTCTGAATTTGATTCTAACAAATAGTTGTTTTATTGATGGTTCAAAAGATTAATCAAGCCAAAAATAACCCCACAAGTAAAACAAAAAGAAAAAGAAAATAACACAAAAGATTAATAAAGCAATGACTGTAAAATCTACCAATTACTCCTTTTTACTAGTGAGAGCTCTATTCTAGACCTAGATTTACAGGGAATTGGTAGAGGATGTGTTTGAAGATATTCTTTCTATATTTTAAATGGCATTGGAGTATTCTTCAAATGGATTTAACATCTTCAATAATGGAACAATTATTCTGAAAGTTGGCTTGGGTTCGGGAACTTAATGAGAGTCTAATTTCCCCTTAGTATTGACTCAATCGCTGTTTCTGTTCATCACCCCCAGAACTTTTCTGTGTAAGCTTAAATAATATTTTATTAAACTGACTCCATAATTTATTCAAGACACAAGGTGATAATTTAGCTATCACTAAAGATCCTTATGGGGCAAAATACTCTAATTGCCTTTCTAGTCCACTGGCCATTATTCAGTTTCTAGCTTCAGATTTTAAAGTGCTTCTATGTGCTTCTAACTCTGTAACTATACAAATTTTATTGAAATCAGGACTACTAACCTCCATCAGAAGTCGTCTTGTGCCCAAGAGTGGTATGACTGAGTCTTGTGGTAGATGTAGTTTCATCTTTCTAAGGAACAACCACACTTATACCCAGAATTCTGCTCTTATGCACTTCTGCCAGAAATTACTAAGCATTCTCCCTTTCCTACAAACTCTCTAGCAGCTGTTGTCATTTGTTTAATGATCTTGGCCATTCTGATTGGGATAACATGAAGTCTCACAACAGTTTTAACTTGCATTTCTCTGACATCTAAGGATATTGAACATTTTCAAAGTGTTTACTGGCTATTTGTATTACATGTTTTGAGAACTAAACAAAAGTTCTATATGACATTTTTATATTGGGCTATTGTTTTCTCAGTGTTGTTCTTTTGAGTTTGTTGTATATTCTAGGTCTAACCTTCTGCTGGGTGTATAATTCATCAAAATTTCTGAATGATGTTCGCACATTCTCTGCTGGGCCCTCCTTATGATACAAATATTATTATTTGGGTCTATGGATTATAGCCTGGTTATCCTGTATGTTATAGCTAATGTCAAATTTTAAGTGTGTATAGACCATATGTGTTTTTCTGGAATTAGATGCAGAGACACATAGCAAACATCAGGTGGAGCTCTGGTGTATTGTGGAAGGGAGGGGGAATAATTGCACCAGCAGGAGGGGTCAATAACACCACAAGGAGACATACAGAGTCAACTAACCTTAGTCCATAGGGGCTCACAGCTACTGAACCACCAACCAGTGAGTGCAGGGGATGGACCTAGCCACTCCCACATACATTGGAGCATATGTTCAGCTGGGTCTTCATGTGGGTCCCCTAACAATTAGACTAGGGGTTGTCTCTGACTCTGTTGCCTGCCAGGGGATCCCTCTCCCTTATCTAGTCTGCCTGTTTGGGCCTCGGAGGGTGAGGAGTTGCTTAGTCCTTTTGTGACTATATGTCCCAGGAGATTGGTTCACAAGGGATGCTTCAAATACTCTGAGGAGACGGGGAGAGGTTAATGTGGAGATGGATTTGCAAGGATAGTACTGTTGGGGAAGGAAGAGATGAGAATGGGATGTAATGTGAATAAAAAATAAATTATGAAAAAAACCCACATTATTTTATGTAGGCTTTTTCTTTGCTCAGATGATGGCATCCCTTGCTGTAGAGCTTTTTAACTTCATAAGGTCTAATTGATTGTCAGTCCCTGAAAAGGTCACAACCTCAGGGCACATAGAAGAATTTGGTAACAATACTTAGGTGGTGCAGGGGCCTGTTCAGCAGGTTTGTGAGTTTTCTTTCCCCTGTATCCCATCCAGATTCAATGATACTCTTGAGTTTAGATTTTTCTCACCTAAAAGTTCACATTGATCATAATAATGTGCCTTCCGATTCAGAAGATCCTAAGAGTTAAAACTTTCTCTGGCTAGCTGCTTATCATAATCTTCTGGCATGTTTAAATTCACACTTTTGTATTCTAATAACTGCATTCCATATGGAGACCAACATCCATCATCTCCACTAGCAGTTCACAACTGCTAGATGTTTGAAAGTTACATGGACACCATATTAAAGGTCTCTATGGGGTAGGAATTCCACTCATTGGAAAAGAAGAGACAATGGGTTGCTTATTTGGACAGTGGGCAATCATCAAGTCAAGCACAGAGCCATGAATAGGTAGGTATCCACGTATGGTGGAAGCTGAGATCCTTGGGTTTCTAATTTACAGTGTTCAAGCTTTGCCTTCAAGGGAAGGCATAAAGAAGATGACACAAAGATGAGGACCATACTTTGGGTGCCTTACTATGACTTTCTCCTTTAGGAAGTATCTTTTTGTGAGATTGCAAGAATTTCTATCAGGGCCTTCTTGATTTCCTCCCTGTTCTTTTCTTTTGAAAAGTCCATGTCGCTGTCTTGCCATAAAGCTTGGGGTACTTTAACTATTTTCTCCTTGCCAGGTAGACAGACAATTATAGCCAAATAATAGAATAGAAAGATTCATACCAGGAATGTCTAGTCCCAACTTCCTGTGCATTATTCAAAGCTCTCTGCCATGGCTCTAGATCAAAGAGCTCATCTATAGAAAACCAATGATTTATCTCTAGGAGCTCAGACCAAGCCTTCTCCAGCTTAAGCATCTTTACTTTAATCCTTTGTGTATTAGCAGGCATTTTACCATGTGTGGCTGAGCTACTCTCTGACCTCATAACAAATCTTCCATTAGGCCCCGGATATGAGCTATCATAGAGGGCAGAGAGCCATGGGCCCCAGTAACACATAGCATGATGCCAAAGAAACAGAGTTGAAGAATGATTGAAGTAACTTACCAGTTGTTGCTGCCCACTTTAGTTTGAGCCTTCACCTCTTAGTTAATCCTGTCAGAAAATCCTCACAGTTACACCAAGCCATTTACTTTACTAATCTGTTAGTTGTTGTTGTTGTTTTACCTAATAACTATCTTACAATTTACCTAATAACAATCTTACATATCTCCAGCTCCTTGTAGAATGTTTTATCAAAGCCACAGAGAATTAGAGAATATAGTGTTAAGATAAAAATATTAGAATTACTGAAGGGATGGCACATCACCTTTGTCATTTGACTAAAACTGTGAATGAGATGCAAGCCATTGTCAGAGAAATAGTCTTGCACATGAATATGGGCAGCAGAGGAACAGAGGGGCAGAGGAGCAGAGCATTGCGTGCAAAATTAGAGTCTCTTGCTTCAACAGTATTTCACCACATTAAGCCATGGCACCCAGATCCAAATTATCATCACACAATTATAATTCAATATAAAATTGAACAAATCTAAATATTTGGAAATACATTATCAAAGCTATGGATGCTTATCTTAAGAATTTACTTTTTCCCCTCGTATTTTTCTTACACTGCAGAACAGTACCACTAAGATCAATGTATGTCCTTTGATACCGTCTCCATTTGCTTTTGAAATATGTGAGCATTTTGCATGTCAGCTTAGATAAATGACATTTTTTTTGAGAGATGTTCAAACAATCTGGCTTTCTTAGCATCTGATTGCTTTATTATTGAACATCAATACATTTCTTCCAACAACCTGACATGCCATTAATTGTGACTGTAAATCTGTGTTAGATCCTTGTAGAATTGTAATTGATGCCCAGTGGCATATAGCTACTGCCTAAATTGTTTATCAATAAAATTAATTCTGCTTTTGAAGAATATATCCTAAATCTGGTTGTGCATAAATATATTTGTAGATAATTGTGCATATTGACCTCATGTGGACTGCTGTTGTAAAGATAAACAATATTATATCCTAAAGCTCTTCATTTTAATATGATAAAACACTTCTCATCTCAGCTGAATTTTATATACTGAGTAATTGACTAATTAATTATATTCCCATAAGAACGAAGACAGCATGGCATAGCTGCCTAACTGAGTAGACTCAAGCTTGATGCTTACCTAAGGCCTGCTACATGTGTTGGGAATTTCCTTCAACACCTCATTTTAAAATAGACACCAGGGTAACATGGGATCATAGAACACCATTGCATTCTGGTGTGAGTCTGGACTGGAGATCAAAATGGGCATGGCAAGGTTTTGTAACATTTAACTTGCACAGTAAATGTAGCAGGAACTTTAAGATTCAACTAACCACAGAGATTCTATAGGTCATATCAGTGGCTTCTGTGTAATAGCTCAATCAATTTCACATTTAAATTTCTTGTCAGTATTCTTTGTTCTTCCTGTCCTTCTCATAAAACTTTTTTATTTCTTCTTTTCCCCATATAATTTTCTTAAACCTCTACCATGACAGACAGGTGACTAAGATCTCTTAGACACAGGGTGATACTTATTCAAACACACACACACACACACACACACACACACACACACAAATTACACTATTCTGGTGTTATACACACACACACACACACACACACACACACACACATATATATTGCACTATTCTGGTATTATAGAGAAATATTAGGAATTTTGACTTATTCTTTTCTAATCTGTAGCCCTCCTCAGAGTGTTTGTTGCTCTAAAATGTCATATTTACTAGTAACTGGGTAAGTTACTTTACTGCAACTATATATCCAAAAATGAGGCAATAAATTATGTCAAGAGCATTTAAGTGATTAAATATGTCAATAGCATTTAATTAATTATAGTTCATCAAATTAGAGTCTCTGACTTGTATTTGCCAGGTTCAGCTCTTTTGTATCCTTAAGGAAAAGCCGAGAGAGAGAGAGAGAGAGAGAGAGAGAGAGAGAGAGAGAGAGAGAGACAGACAGACAGAGACAGAGACAGAGACAGAGAGACAGAGACAGAATGAATCACAGTATGAAACTGTACATGGCTCACTGAGTTATACTGGAATGTAGAGCTTCCTCTTAGGAATGTCATGTGTGTGACTTTCCTTGGTCTCCTAGTACATTTTTCAGGTGTCAGAGCTCTCAGATTTACACTTCAACTCACAGATGAGCTAGAATCCCATGAATGCCTTGCTGTACAAAAAAGTGGTATGATTGAACACTCACCATATAGATTTTTTTTCCTATGAGAACCAAATGTGTTAAGAAATGTAACTTCAAGAAAGGCATTAAAAGGAGCTAGAGAAAGTATCCAAGGAGCTAAAGACATCTGCAACCCTGTAGGTGCAAAAACATTATGAACTAACCAGTACCCCAGAGCTCTTGTCTCTAGCTGCATACGTATCAAAAGATGGCCTAGTCGGCCATCACTGGAAAGAGAGGCCCATTGGACATGCAAACTTTATATGCCCCAGTACACGGGAACGCCAGGGCCAAAAAGTGGGAATGGGTGGGTAGGGGAGTGGGGGGTGGAGGGTATGGGGGACTTTTGGGATAGCATTGGAAATGTAATTGAGGAAAATATGTAATAAAAAAAAATTTTTAAAAGAAAAAAAAAACAAGTGGGTTCCTAAGATCACTGGACTCCTTTTATGGGCGATTTTGGTTTAAAGAACACCTAGTGATTTTGTGAAGCTTAAAATCTATACTCCAAATCTTTTCACCCAAGCAAGTTTCCTCTTTTGCCTCATTTGGTTTCAATTTCAACATAGTCTAAATAGATAACTGTGCATCTTGCTTTCCCTTGGTCTTTCTCCATTTGTACTGCTAAGTTCAGGCATCATGGAATCCCTGTACATTTAGTTCTTTATTGATGTCTACATCGCAGAGGACATGCAGAAAAGGATTGTTGCCATCAGAGCTAACAAGAATACAGAATCAGTCAGGGAAGGGGCCCCTGCTGTGTCATGGGTCTCAAACTGAACCAGTCATTGTTTGGCCACTCCCACGATTTCTGCATTCTTTTCCCAGCATATTGTGCTGGCAGGGTACATTGCAGGCTGGAGGTTTTGTGGCTGACTTATTCCTAATCCTCCCCTGGAATGCTTGTCTGGTTGTAGGAGATGGACTATTCAGGATCTGTATTCCCCCTTACTAGGAGTCTTAGCTAGGGTCACTCTAATAGATTTCTGGGAGTTTCCTGTGCGTGAGATTTCTACATTTCTCCCCAAATAGTCTCCCAATTCCTGTTGTCTCTCCAAGTACTCTCTCCCTTTATCCCCCCTCTCTCTCCACCTGATTCCCCATGTTCCCACCCCCACCCGTGCACAATATCTATTCATTTCCCCTTTCCAGGAAGACCTGTGCATGCACCCTTGAGACCTCGTTGTTGCATAGCCTCTATCAGTCTGTGGATTGGAGCATGGTGTTTCTTTACTGTGCAGTTAATATATACTTATCGGTGAGTATGTACCACATATTCTGTTTTGGATCTAGGTTAATTTCACTCAGGATGACATTTTCTAGTTTCATCCATTTGCCTGCAATTTTTATGACATCACTGTCCTTAATAGCTGATTAGTATTCTGCTGTATCAAAGAACCACATTTTCTTTATTTACTCTTCAGTTCTATTAATTCTTTTCTGACTATTACAAACAAAGCTAATATGAACATAGTTGAACAATGTTCTTGTGGTATGATGGAACATCCTTTGGGTATATAACAAGGATTGGTATAGCTGGGTGTTGAGGCAGACCACTTCCCAAGTTTTAAGAAACCACCATATTGATTTCCTAATTTGCTGCACAAGTTTGAACTCCCACCAGCAATGGAGGATTGTTCCCCTTGCTCTACATCCTCACTGGCATGAACTGCTACTTCTGGTTTTGATCTTAGCCATTCTTTTTTATATGTATGAGATGGAACCTCGGAGTTGTTTGGATTAACATTTCCCAGATGGCTAAGGATGTTGAACACACCTTCAAGTGCTTATCAGCCTCTTGAGATTCCTCTGTTCTTTGAATTCCTCTTGAATTCTCTGAACTAACCAGTATCCCGGAGCTCTTGTCTCTAGCTGCATATGTATCAAAAGATGGCCTAGTCGGCCATCACTAGAAAGAGAGGCCCATTAGTCATGCAAACTTTATATGCCCAGGGGAACACCAAGGCCAAAAAATGGGAATGGGTGGGTAGGGAAGTGGGGGGGGGAGGGTATGGGGGACTTTTGGGATAGCATTGGAAATGTAATTGAGGAAAATACGTAATAAAAAAATTTAAAAAACAAGAATTCTCTATTTAAATTTGTACCCCACATTTTAATTTAATTATTTTGTTTGTTGATGTCTAGTTTCTTGAGTTTTTTATACATTTTGGAAGTTAGCATTGTGTCAGATGTAGAATGGGTGAAAATATTGTTCAATTCTCTAGGCTGCCATTATTTCTTATTGATGGCATTATTTTCCTTGCAGAAGCTTTCAGTTTCATGAAGTCCTAGTTATAATTTTTTGATCTTCATGCCTGCACTATTTTTATTTTGTTGAGGAAGTTGTCTAGCCAGTGTAACAGAAATATAATTATCTTGATAATTTATCTTCCTATTTAAAATTATCTAATCTTCTTGTGGATCAGTTCTACCTGTTAGTTCAATATTGTGTTTCTTTGCTTAAAATAGTTCTCCATGATTAAAATTAAATTTGTCCCATGTCAAATATCAGGTTTCTATTTTCCTTATACAATAGTATGAGCGACTATGAAAGTCACAGAACAGAATAATTAATGACACTAAGCCACAATAAAAAAGGGTGCATAGTTTCAAAGTAAACTTTACAGATTATTTTGAATTAAAAGTTTAGCAAAAATCTGTGAAATATTAATTGAATAGAATTGACCAAATCTATAAGGGCTATGTTTACCATGAAATTTCAACTTATTTAATTTCCATGATTTCTTTCAATAGATAGTAACAGCAAAATGAAAGCTTCCTAATCAGAATAAGGGTGGCAACAGAACAGTGTCCAGTATATGGGGTAACATATCTGACATGCTGCTCTAAATAATGATCTAACGACTCTTGCCATTTCTGCAACTGTCTTTCAGCTTACTGTAAATTTCTATGCACATACCGGGCTTGCACATTTCAGACAGATTTCTATATGGTATTTATAGAAAATTTGTATCACTCACCTAACATTACATTCCTGAGAGAAGATAAGCATTGAACTGAGAAAGACTGTAACCTAAGCAGAGTAGATTGCTGAGAGAACATTTTAGAAGGTGGATATATTTACGGATACTTGGAAGATAACATGCACACACAATGCAGTTCTATAACCCAAGCTGTATAAGAGATAGACTACTTTATTTTCAGGATGACATTGAGGTCCCGGAGAGAGTAGAAAGTAAAAATTATAAACACTCTTCTAGTGTTGCAAATTTACAAAAACTCATGAGATTGCCTTGGGTAAAACTCAGATATCTGCAGATTCACAGCATCCAAGGAGGTCTTTGTACACTTGTAAACTGTCTATCATGCTGAGGAAGATGACTTTAGTAGTCAAACATGCAAAGGAGGCAGACCTTGGAGAATGCTTTCATGAAAATCATTAAAAATATCAGTAGTAGGAAAACAACATGAAGTCCTTCACAGAGACCCAGTGCATTGAACTACTGGATCACATTGTTAATACATTTTCAGTGATTAAAAGCACAAGAGCAGTCAAAGGAAGCCTCAATCAAAATCCTAATCAGAAGCATTGGTTTTTTTAGTTGTTGTTTTTGTTTGGTTTTGTTTTAATCTTTAAATAAATTCAACGAGAACTAGATGAGTCCCTAAAATCCCAAAATGCTACTACTTAAAGCAAATAAATTACCCACATAATTCAAAATGTAGGTAATGTCAATTACAGATATTGTATTATAAATTTGATTCATATCTCACATCTTGAAGTTATTGCTTCTCTCATATTTCTACTTTTCTTGTTTTTTATGTATCTGTCATCTATCTATCTATCTATCTATCTATCTATCTATCTATCTATCTATTATCTATCTATCTATGTATTATCTATCTACCTATTTATGTATTTATTATCTATCATCCACTTATTTAGGTATCTATCACCTATCTGTCTATCTATCATTCATCTATCTACTTATCTATCTATATGCTATCATATAATATAATCTATTCTAAAATTATTAAACATTAAATGATTTTTAGGCCAACTCCCCTGATATCACATCCAACAGTATAAAGTGCACTCCCTATCATTATTTCCTGCACTACAGTTTTGCCTGCTTTTTTTTAGAGGCCTGTAGGTTCCAGGGACCCCAGATAAGCCTGTCTCTTTCCCCCAAGTTACTGCCAACCTGCTCCCCTGAAAGCATACCCAATAAAGGGAAAATGAACCCTAAATATTATCATCCCCTTAAAAGAGATCCAACAGCCTAAAGCTCCACACCATCCTCTGGACGCCATTTTCCAGGCCACAATTTGTCCTGATTTCCTGGATACCCACTAGTACCAGGGACCTTAGGATATCTTGGCAGTGTCTAACCAGAAGCAAGGTTAACATTCAAAATCTAAGAGTCCAGGCAAGATACACAAACCCAGGGATAACATACTACTAGAACTGAAGCCTTGCTAGTCACCAGAAATCTAGGCAACTCAGACTGAAAGACAAAGAGTAGACAGAAACCAAGGAAAAAACTCCAAAATCATCCATACAACAAAAAAGAAATACAGAAATCACAATCTAAATCTATATTAACCATAAAACCCAGGTGCTTAAAAGCCAGCATAAAACACAACAACAGTCAGGACAACATGACACTATTTAAGCCCAGAGATACTACTACAGCAAGTTCTGGATATCCTAATACAGTTGAATCATAAACAAACAATCAAAAAAACAAAAAACACAAATCCAAACTTACAGATATAAAAAGACCTTTAATGAGCAAATGAATAAATCCCTTAAAGAAATACAAGAAAACACAACCAAACAGCTGAAGGAAGTGAATAAAACTGTTAGATACATGAAAATGCAAAGAGAAGCAATGACGAAAACACAAACTGAGGAAATACTGCTGATGGCAAAACCTAGGGAAGAGAACAGGACCTACACATGCAAGCATCAGCAACAGAATATAGGAGATGGAAGAAGAGAATCTCAGGCATAGAAGATGCAAAAAGAGAAATTGATATATCAGTCAAAGAAAATGTTAAATCTAAAAAGTTCCTGACACCAACTAGCCAGGAAATCTGGTATGCTATGAAAAGACCAAACCAAAGAAAAACAAGAATAGAAGAAGGAGAAGATACACAGCTAAAAGTCCTGAAAAATATTTTTAACAAAATCACAGATGAAAAATTGACTAACATAAAGGAAAAGATGCCTATAAACATACAAGAAGCTTTCTGAACACCAAATAGATTGGACTAGAAAAGAAAATTCTCCTGCCATATAATAATCAAAGCATCAAACAAACAAAGAAAGGAAGAATAGTAAAGGCTGCAAGGGGAAAAGGCCTAGTAACCTATAAAGGCAGACCTATCAGGATCACACCTGACTTTTCAACAAAGACTCCAAAAGATTTTAAGGCTTAGGCAGATGCTTTGCAGTTTCTAAGAGATCATAGATGTCTGCCAAGACTTCTATTCCTAGAAAGATTTTCAACTACCATAGAAGGAGAAAACAAAATATTTTTCCATGACAAAAACAAATTTAAAGAATATCAATACAAAAATTCAATCTCACAGGAGATACTAGTAGACTAGAAAACTCCAACCTCTGGAGGATAATAACATTAAAGAAAAGACAGGAAATAAATAACTCCATATCAACAAAACCAAGAAAGTAACTGTATGCGTGAACATACCTATGCACACCTCTCTCTCTCTCTCTCTCTCTCTCTCTCTCTCTCTCTCTCTCTCTCTCTCTCTCTCTCACACACACACACACACACACACACAATTCCCCAATAGAAAGACAAAGCCTAGTAGAATGGTTGTGAAAACAGGATCCAGTATTGCATAACATACAAGAAATGCTCCTCATTTTCAAAGATAAACTTTACCTCAGGGTAAAGGGATGAAAAAAAGATTTTCCAATGCAAAAGGACCAAACTAGCAAATTGTAGTAGCCCTTCCAATTTTGATTAAAAAAGAATTTCAATCAAAATTAACCAAAAGCAATAGGAAAGGACAACTCATCCTCAGCAAAGGGAAAATCCATTGAGATAATATCTCCATACTGAAGGTCTGTGCTACAAATAATAGGACATCCACATTCATAAAACAAACATCCCTACAGCTTGAATCACATATTAAACACCACATATTTATAACGTGAGATTTGAACACCAAATTCTTACCAATCGACATGTCATGCAGACAGAAACTAAACAGAAAAATAATGAAACTAATTGGTATTATGAATTAAATAGACCCTACAGCAGATATCTAAAAAGGATTTTACACACACACATATATATGTATGTATATATATATACATATGTGTGTATGTATATATATATATATATGTGTATATATATATATATATATATATATATATATATATATATATATGTAATGGGACCTTCTCCAAAATTGATCATATACCTGGTCACAAAGCAAGTCTCAACAAACACATGAAAATTAAATAACTTCTGTATCCCATTAGATAACCATGGATTGAAGCTGGACTTCAACAACAAAAGAAAAAATAATAAGCCTACGAACTCATAGAAACTGCACAGTCTCTACTCAATTATCACTAGGTGAGGGAAGAAAGAAATTAAATCCTTTCTAGAACTCAATGAAAATGAAAGCACAATATACTCAGACTTTTGGGACACAATGAAAACAGTGCTAAGAGGAAAGTTTATAGCACTAAGTGCTTCCATAAAGAAATTGGAGAGTTCTAATATGAACAATTTAAAAGTACAACTACAATCACACCCAAAAGGAGGAGTTAGCAGGAAATAATCAAGATCAAAGCTGAAATCAATCAATCAGAAACAAGGGCCTGGTTTCTTGAGAAAATCAACAAGATAAACAAACCCTTAGCCAAACCAACTCTAAAACAGAGAGACAGTGCTAAAATTAACAAAATCTGAAATGAAAAGGCAAACATAACAAGGAACAGAGATGAAATTCAAAAAATCCATAGGTCTTACTTAAAATGCTCATACTGCATAAAATCTAATGAAATGAATGATTTTCTAGATATGCCACTTACCAAACTAAATTAAGATCAAGTAATCTATCTAAACAGTCCTATAACCACTGAAGAACCAGACATTAAAAATACCCCAATCAACAGAAGTCCTAGGACAGATGGTTCTAGTGCAGAATTATACCAGACTTTCAAAGAAGAGCTAAAAGTATCACTCCTCAAATTATTCCATGAAATGGAAACAGAAAGATCATTGCCAAACTCATTTTATGTGCCCACAGTAACCCTGATACCTAAATCTCACATAGGTTCAACCAAGAAAGATTTTCAGACCATTCTCTCCTAATTAACATTGATGCAAAAATACTCAATATATTACTCACAAATCAGATCCAAAACACATCAAAAATATTATCCACCATGATCAAGTTGGGTTTATCCCAGAAATGCTGGTATGCATATGATAATCCACCATATAAACAACCTGGAAGAAAAAAAAAAGCTACATGATCATCTTACTAGATGAAAAAAAAAAAAAAAGCAAAGCAAAACAAAATTCAAATCCTTTCATGATAAAACTCTTATAGAGATTAGGGATACAAAGTGCATACCTAAAGAAAATAAAGGAAATATACTAAGCAAGCCAATAGCCAACATCAAATTATACAGAAACATTAAGCTATTGCTCTAAAATCAGGGACAAGACAAAGTTGTCCACTCTCTCCATATGTAGTCATTATAGTACTCGAAGTTCTAGCTAGAACAACAACACAACTAAAGGAGATCAAAGGGATACAATTTGGAAAGCAGGAATTCAAAGTATCACTATTTGCAGATGATATGACATTACACATAACTGAACCCAAATATTCTACCATGGGACTCCTACATCTAATAAACACATTCACAAAGTGGTTGGATAAAAATTAACTAAAAACATTCAGTAGTCTTTCTATACACAGATGATAAATGGGCTGACAGAGAATTTAGGAAAATAATGCCCATCAAAATAGCCACAAATAATATAAAAATATGCAATTCTAATGGCAAGAGTATAAGACCTGTGTGACAAGAACTTCAAATCTTTGGGGAAAAAAAAGATTGAAAAAGATATCAGAAGATAGAAAGTTGGAAAGCTCTCCCATGCTTATGGATCAGTAGAATTGGCATAATAAAATGGCCATCTTTCCAAAAGCAATCTAGATTCACTATAATTCCTATCAAAGTTCCAACACAATTCTTTATAGACCTTGAAAGAACAATTCTCCACTTATTTGGAAAAACAAAACAAAACAAAGAAACAACAAATAAGCAAAACACAGAATAATCCAAACAACTCTGTACAATAAAAGAACTGGAGGTATGACCATTCCTGATTTCAATTTGCTTTCTTTTGTTTTCATTTTTATTGGTTATTTTATGTATTGACATTTAATTGATATTGTCCTTCCCACATTCCTCTCCACCAACCCTTTTCCCCTCCTGCTGCCTCTATGAGGCTGCTCCACCCCCCCCACCCACCCCACCCCCGCTCACCCACTGCTGCCTCAGTGTACCCTACTAGCATTCCTGATGCTTGGTTGCTTGCATCCACAGCTGCAGTAGTCAGGCTCTGACAGAGTCTCCCAGGGGACAGCTATTCCAAGGTCCTGCCAGCAAGCAGTTCTTAGCATCAGCAATAGTGTCTGGGTTTGGTATCTGCAGATGGGATGGATCTCTAGGTGGGACAGTCTCTGTATGGTCTCTGCTTTACTCTTTGTCCCTACATTTCCTTTTGACAGGAGAAATTCTGGATTAAATATTTTTGAGGTGGGTGGGTGGTCCCATCCTCAACTGGAGGCCAGAAACTATCCACTGTATATGGTCTCTCCCCTTTGTTGGATGTTTTGGTTAATGTCCTCCCTGTTGGATTCTGGGAAACTCTTGGGTCCTTGGCATTAGGGACTTTTCAGTGGTTATAAATGGACAGAACTAGAATTCTGTGTAAGAGGACCTATATCCATTTCATACATACTCTCTGTTTGGCGGTTCAGTCCCCTGTGAGCCCCAGTGAATTGATTCTGTAGGTTCTCCTGTGGTGTCCTTGACTTCTCTGGCTCTTTCAGTCCTTCACCCACCTCTTACATTTTTTCCTCTCAGGCTTTCTTCCCACCCTGATCCGGTGTGTAAGTGCTGCTCATTATGCAGTTAACTCTGCTGCTTTTTTTTGTATGGGCGGTGTTACCAATATTGCACAAAGGGACCCTGTGGCAATGGATCTCTGTTCAAGTGTTCTAATGTTAAAACAGGCACATTTGCTACCCGTCCATTAACTAGCCTTCTCTTATACTTAATAGAGCATAATAGGCCTACCCAGATATCAAAACAATAGGTTCTGTGTTTCCTGTAAATTCAAGCTCCAGGGAAAGGATAACTGAACAATTAGGGTAGTGTAAAGGCAGAGAGTAACTTTACTGTGGGCCAAGTTAAAGATCAGCTTGCCCTGTCCATTAAAACAGGTTCAGATTACTCTGTCTGAGCCAGCCATTAGCAGTTGCACTGTTACATTATGCATGGCATTTGACTATTCATAGGGAGGAGAATATGCTATTTTCCATTAGTGGTTTCCTATGAGCTTAAGTCTACAAATTACGGGAGATGCTTAGGCTGATGTGTTGCATCTTTGCATATTTATTATGCTTCAGCAACATTAATTATTAATGTGAGTGTCATGTGAGAGGCTAAGATTCAATAGGATTTCTATCAACTCTAGTTTTGTTGATTAAAATGCTTATGAAAATTTGACATTGTGTTTACATGGCAGTCTATGAATGACTGGAAAAGGCTCCTGAAAATTGTTTTTACAAGATAGCTGCTGCAGAAGAATTCAAGATGGGACCCTAAAGGAAGCTGAAGTTGATGTGGTTGTTTATGAAATCAGGATAGGATGGCACTTAAAACTGATTGTTAATTCTATATTGTTGCAAGTTCTATATACTGTATAGGAAGCAGCACACAGATATTCAGTAAAATGTATGCAAATACACACACACACACACACATACACATATATATATATATATAATTTTTGAAATTAAATCAATCAGATCATTTCTCCTATGTATCTCTCCCCACTATTCTGTCTTTCAAATTATCGCTGTGTTTTTACACACACACAAACACACACACACACATATGCATATACGCTGGCATGCACAAGTGTGTGCACATACACATGTGCATATTTCTCCCTCTCTCAACATTCCTTAGTTGCCTAATATTCTTTGTCTATGACTGACACCCCTGGAGATGTCCATCTTCCATTAACATGTTGATTGATGTATTTCATGTTCAGGTCATGTTTAGTTAGGGATGTTGGTGAGATTTCATGAGTATAGCTTTTCTGAAATTCCTAGGAAACAAAATCTCACAGCAAATCTTAATACCCGCTGGCTCTTAACATCTTTATGCCCATCTTCTTTAATGACCCCTGAACCATGAGGACAAGAATTGTTTTATAGATATATTGGGACTGGGATTCTGTATTTTAATTGGTTATAATTTTCTGTAATAATTCCCATCTACATCAAGGAGGTTTCCTTGATAAGGCATGAAGACTATGCTTGTCTGTAGGCATAAGTACAAATAATTTAGAATGTACATAGAGATTATAAGAGGTTTAAATATGGGTGAGAACATTGTTCATAAACTAGCGAAACAATGCAATGAAAGCTTTATCTTAAATATAGTAATTTGCAAGTGAATTGATAAGGAACGATGCCTTGGACATAACTTACAGATATTTCCTAACTAACTTTGACAAATAATTTGATTAATATTAATTTACAGGCTAGCATCAGAATTCCAATTCTTTTTGCTGGAATATCCTTTGAAAGGGTCCTCTACAGAGAATGGCTCTCAAGGTTTATAAACTGCTTAGATTCATCACCGTCTGGGAAAGTAAGCACACCATATCTGGCCCTCATTATCACCCCCTCCCCCTCTATGTGTGCATATATGGGCATACACTATTTAGTGATTTTTGTTTAGAAATGTTATTTTGAATTTGATTACTAATATTTGCCGAAAGAATCAATGATTATAAATGTGATCCCTTAAAATTTGTATGTTTCACAATACAACTGCTTTATTTTCAAATCTTAGATTACTCTTGGGCTGTAGAGGTTGAGAGGAGAATATGTTAAAACCGATCTTGCTTTGTATTTCATGCATTTGTTAGAAGTAGAGCATTCCAAGGTGTGTTGAAAATTGTAAGTTGGTAATTTGTATTTGGTTGAGATGTCTGTAGCCTATCTGATGGTGCTCCAATTTCTACGAACTAGCTGCAAGTCACAGAGTGTCACAACTGAAGATGACAGGGGCGTGTGTTGCTTGGAAAGCCTTTCACTTTGACTAAATATCTGCCACAGACCATCCAGTGCCCGTTCCCATTCAGTGCCTACAACTGTCATTTTGATTTGGGCTCATGCAAGAGTCACAGAAAAGCAAGCAAAATACAACAAAGACATTACTTCCTCAGAAGCGAACCAAAGGGAGTAGGCTTTGATTAACCCATACAAACTAGAAGGATATAAAACTATAAGAAAAAATTGACAGCGATTCCCAAGGACTCAATGTAGCTGGTAATTTTAATGTACTTCCCAATAGACTTATTTAATCAAGAATAATGAAAATTAATGGCCACTGGACAACACTTCACTGAACCTTAGAGAGGTTCAGACACTGTTATATGGACTCAGCTCTTACAGGATGATGGGCCCCAGCTGAGCGAGCAGGTTCAGATGTGTAACACCTAGCTGATTAGTTAGGAGTCAGGCATCTGCAATACAAATACAAGGTTCCCTTGGTATCCCTTGAGTCATGGCTGTATAAGCAAGCTGTCTATTTATGTCATAATCTGTGACACTGTTCAACAGTGGAGAAATGCTTAATTTTATCAAAATATATATATAACCATACAATATGAGCTTATCAAAGATTATTACAATGTTTGGATATCTAAACAAAGTTGTATAGATGAATATCTCATTAACATAATTCAATTTTGTGTCATTCTTCCTTTCAGATATTTTCAATATAGTTTATTTACACAGGAAAGTCATTCTATCATTTTTTTTCTGTATTTATTTTGTGTATTTTCTTCTGGACATAGTGCTTTTTAAGTAGAGGGTATCATGTACTACCATCTTAGCTACATGCTATTGCTAATTCCTTCTTTTTGAATTTCCATCCTCCACAGGCAGCCATTTACCTATTTTTTTTTCTCATTGCCCATTAGTTAAACTTGTAGAATATTATTTAATGGTGCCACGATGCAAATGTATTTTTCTGTCTGGCAACCTCATGTTGTGTTCTTATCTGATTTCAAAGCATGTTTTAGGCATTGATGGTTTATCTTTCTTAAAGTTTCATATTCTTTTATTTTGTTAGTATCCACCACTATGAGTATATCAATTTATTGAGTTTGCTTTATGCACTGAACATTTGCAATTGAACAGCTATTAGCAGCCCCATCCCTTCATAAGTCACTCTGAAGACGAATGCTGTTTATTTATCAGAATGCAACATTTGTGTCATAAGAGAGATATCTGTTACTTCCAATTAGTGGCAGTAAAGTATTAGTAACATTTTACCTTACCACCAGTGTAGAAATTTGGGAATATCTGTGGGTGGAGGTTAATACCAAACAAGAATTATGCATTTTTGTTTTAACCCCTGGGCTTTTCTATTACATTGTGTCTTAGTTTGGGCCTCTACTGCTGAGAAGAGATACCATAACCACAGCAAGTCCTATAAAGGAAATCAATTGATTGGGGCTGGCTTATGGTTCAGAGGTTTAGTCCATTTTCATCATGGTGGAAAACATGGTGGCATGCAGGCATACATGGTGCTAGAGAGGTAGCTGAGAGCTCTAGATTCAGAGACACAAGTGGCAGGAAGAGTGTACTACACTGGACATGGCTTGAGTATCTGAGACCTTGAAACCCACCCTTTAGTGGCACCCTTTGGCCAAGAAAGCCACACCTACTTGGATAAGGCTGTGCCTCCTAATATTTCCACTCTCTATGGGTCTATGCAGTCATTTTTATTTAAGTCACCATATATGGTACTAAAAGATCACTGTATTATGTTTTCAATTTATATTTTCCTTATGGTTTCTTATTTTGGATCTCATTTTCTGCATTGATTTTCCATGTACAGAGGTCCTCAGTATGTATACATATACATGGGTGGGCTTTCATTGCCATGAGGAAAGATATATTGAACTCTTGACCCTTAACAAACACAGAGTGTTACCTTATTTGGGAATAAGGTTATTGCTAATGTGACTGAGAGATCTGTCTATATTGGATTAGTGGTATACTCTCCATATTTAAATCAAAGGTCACTTGGAGAAACAGAGAAACCAGGAGAACTCATTTAAGAATAAGAGGGAGACCATGTGTAACTACAAGCCCAAGAAATGCTGAGAGCTCTCAGCAGCCACCAAAAGTTAGAAAATACATGAAGATGTTACTTGAGGATAGGCTTAACAAATAACCCTTTCCACATAATGATTTTGGGCAATCAGTCCCCAAACTTGTGACAGTTTGAAACTGTAATAAATAAAGTGGTTCATGTCTAAAGATATGTGTACACCACGGAGCTGGGTCTTTCCAGTGTGACAATCTTTCTTGTGTGATGCATGATTTTCAAGTTTCCATTTGACATTTTTCAGACTGTAGTTCATCTCTATTTCCTCCTGTTTTCCTGGTGCTGGTAACAAAACTCAGGATTTGGGCTTTTTGGATAAATATTCTACTACTTATGCTACCTTGCCAGCTATGTCTGCCTATATGGTTTATGAGATAGGTTGTAACTAATGTGCCAGTTGGTCTCAAACTGGCAGTAATTCTCCTGACTCCATTTCCCAAATCCCAGGTCTCTGGTATTCAGCACCACTCCTGGTGTTTGACAGAAGAAAACTTCCTGGTTTTAAAGAAGTACAGTTTCTAATTGACCAATTGGATTCTAGTGGAACATTGGGATGGCAACTCTCCAACACTAAGAGAAATGTCTTAATTAGGGTTTCTATTCCTGCACAAACATCAAGACCAAGAAGCAAGCTGGGGAGGAAAGGGTTTATTCAGCTTACAATTCTTCAGTGCTGTTCATCACCAAAGGAAGTCAGGGCTGGAAGCAGGAGCTGATGCAGAGGCCATGGAGGGACGTTACTTACTGGCTTGCTTCCCCTGGCTTGCTCAGCTTTCTTTTTCTTTTCTTTTCTTTCTTTCTTTCTTTCTTTCTTTCTTTCTTTCTTTCTTTCTTTCTTTCTTTCTTTCTTTCTTTCTTTCTTTCTTCCTTCCTTCCTTCCTTCCTTCCTTCTTTCCTTCCTTTCTCTCTCTCTCTCTCTTATTTATCTATCTATCTATCTATCTATCTATCTATCTATCTATCTATCTATCTATCTATTTATTTATTTGAGACAGGGTTTCTCTGTATAGCCCTGGCTGTCCTGGAACTCACTTTGTAGACCAGGATGGCCTCAAACTCAGAAATCTGCCTGCCTCTGCCTCCCAAGTGCCGGGATTAAAGGCATGAACCACTACTGCCCGGCTTTTTTCTTTTTCTCAGGTTGCTTTCTTATAGAACACAAGACTACCAGCCCAGGGATGGCACCACCCACAATGTGCCCTGCTCTCTTCATCACTAATTGAGAAAAATGCCTTACAGATGGATCTCATGGAGGCATTTTCTCACCTGAAGCTCCTTTCTCTATGATAACTCCAGCTTATGTCAAGTTGACACACAAAACCAACCAGTACAATTAGCAATGGGCCCAACCACTGTGATGTCACAGAAATAGTATGTATGCCATGCACTCTTCTTTTCTGTCATTGCTTTCAATGTCACAAAGCCAGAGCAGAATGTCAACATAAGGGTCAGCAGTGTTATAATACCAAAAATGTCCAGATTTCCATATAATTACACAGATACATTGTACAAGGAGATGTCAGGTGGAATGATAACTGTGAGAAAACAGAAATGTTGAGATTAACTTCTTTTTTTTTTAATTGGTTATTTTATTTGTTTACATTTCAAGTGTAATTCCCCTTCCCACTTTCCCCTTCACAAGCCCCTTATCCCATACCCTCTCCCCCTGCCTCTATGAGGGTGATCCTCCACCTGCCCTCCCATTCCTGCCTCACTGCCCTAGCATTCCCCTACATTGAGTCATCGAGCCTCCACAGGACCAAGGGGCTCTCCTCCACAGGACCAAGGGGCTCCCCTCCCAATGATGCCAGATAAGGCTATCTCTGCTACATATCCAGATGGAGCCATGGGTTCCTCCATGTGTACGCTCTGGATGGTGGTTTAGTCTCTGGGAGCTTTGGGGGTTTTGGTTGCTTAATATTGTTATTCTTCCCAGGAGGTTGCTAAACCCCTTCAGCTCCTACAGTCCTAGCCCTAACTTTTCCATTGGGGTCCCCAAATTCTTTGAATCTTATCTAGCATTGATCATAATGCTGTTGCAACAAATAAAAAGCAGAATGTTTCAGCAAAAATATATAAATAAATAGAGAATGCTGAATTGGTCATTGGTAGCGGTTATCTAGACGTATGGTATTATTTTGTTGCCAAGGCTGGTCTAGAACTCAGATAGTCTAGGCTACCCTCAAAAATCATGAAGATCTCTTCTTTCAACTGCCCAAATTAGACTTCTATAATAAACAAAAATACTGTGTTTAGTTTTAGAAAGAGTAAAGTCTCACTTTCTTAACAGTCATATGAGAAATATTGAACAAAGCCCAATGCAAATGAGGAAAGAAATAGAAATTATCAATTTAATAAGAATGAGAAAGTAAGTAAAAATTGATGCTGAGTCTTATGGTCAAAACTATAAGTCTGTTTTTGATACTTTTGACACCGACTTTCCAGGAAAAGTAGAGGAGGGTAAGTTACAAGTAAAAACAACCTGAGTGAAAAACGATATAAAATGCATATGAAATTTGACCACAGATACACTTCTATGACATCAAGGGGATGGATAAACAGAAAATATTAAGATGTTCAAAAGGAGACAGGTATACATCCCAATAAACGTTCCAAAACTTAAGTCGATGTCTTGATAGCACTGGTAGCAAGGTGTACCTTATGGAGGAAGAAAATCCATGGACCATCACCAATGTCATCCAGCTTTGCCTAGGTGGCTGTGTCACCTCATGAGAAAGCTTCAGAATGACAAAGAGGTGGTAAACTAGATTGCAAGTTCTGAAGGAAGATGACATGTCATCTAGAATTTTACTACCAGAGAAACATCATTGAGCATGAAAGGGAAATTTAGACAGAGTCAGAGAAGAAACACTTCAAGCAATTTTCTCCCATGTGCAATGCTTCCTTTACTGTTTTTTGCTTGTTTATTTTTTCAATGAGCTTTATTATTTACTAGGGGAATCATGCACACAGTAACGCACTGGTTCACTTCTCCCAATCCCCAGAGCACTGCTTGCTTGATTATTTGTTAGCTTGTCATAGTGTTAGTTCTATAACTTAAAAACTATATATTTAGCACAGGCTGGTTTTGAATCCAAATCCCTTGTCCCCAGCATTTTACTGCTGGTATTACAAACATGTAGAAAACTTTCAGCTATAATTTCAAAACTTTTTTTTTCAAACACAGTCCTTTTCTCCTATTTTGCCTCTCTTGGCCTCACCAGCAAGGCTCTCAAACCTTCACCTTTTCATTCATTTAAAAAGATGAAAGTTTTCACCATTATATCCACAGTGTTTTAAGTAGAAAATAAATATAGTTAAAATGGAGAAAATAATCTGGCACTAAAGCACATCTAGGAAAATTTAAACATTGAATAAATAGAATAACAAATGGAAAACATGACTGGTTTTCAGGTTTCCTAGTAAAGGAAGAAATGATGTCATTAAACCACATTATTAGAACAACTAGTAAATCATTCTTATTTCCTATTAAGTATACTTTTTCAAAAGCTTAAAGACATAATGGAGAATAGCTATATAAAGATTACAAACATTTTTAATTAGAATTCCCATCTTCATAACAAATTATATATTTTATTCTAAATTTAATGTTCTTTTTCCCTTCTGCATTTCTTAGCACAGCATTTCAAGATGTTGAATTAATTCAGAGAAAGCATAATGTAGTGGAATGCACTAAAACTGTCTCTTTAGAGTCTAACACTTGGCCAGGGGTGCTGGAGTGTCACGTGTTCCTCATACAAAGTGAGAATCATCATAAAAATATGTCCTTTAAAATTACAATTTTCAGTCTCATTTCACTTGGACTCTTCAGCGTTTTTGGCCATTTAAAGGATGTTTTGAATTTATTTTAAAACTGTGGAATGGCCTAGAAGAGAATCTGATTGTACTTGATTCTGTTTAAGGGATGCATTGTGGATCCTTGCAGAATCACACAGCTTGTGGAAAAAGGGACTGGAGCTCAGAACAGAGGCTCAACTAACAAACACCCTGAGTCCTCTTAGAGAAATCTACGCGTGTTAGAAGCCCAGCATAGCATATGGTAAACAGTCACAATTTCAGCTCCTCTTTCAGAAAACAAACATTTTAGATCTCTAACCTTGGAGAAAGTGAGCAACAGTTCAACCTTCAGACTGAACACTATCCTACAGACAGAAGACATGCCTTCAAGGTGATTTAGCAGGAAACTGGGTTTCCTTTTAGCAATGTTGGAAGATCAATGGCACTGTATGAAAAGGCCAGTAAGGAGGCCAAACCATCAGAGAGGTTTTCTCCTGGATAAATGAACCGATTTTTTATCTTAATTGGGCTTCATTCTTCAGTTTCCAGATATTTAAGAGAGTAAATCCTACAGATAATAAACTCACATTCCCTTTTTTCTTTCGTTTTTTTAAATTAAGTTCCTTTTTCCAGACATCTGTTTTGTACTAGATTTGATGAAACCCCAAAGAAATATTGAACTGTCTCTATCCCAGAAGTTAAACTTTAATTACACAGATCTGTGAGGTGAGAAAGAACTTGGCATTGCACTGTAATAGGCTGGGAAGTTTTTGCTTAAATATTTTCAGATGAGCCAGAACTCTCACATAGCAATATATATGGAAAGTAAGGGAAAAAAAATCTAGATATTTAACTGTTTTAAAGAAACTCAAATATGCAGCATTTCTCTTTAGCTCTTTTAAATACCTTAATGGCACCATGAAATCTTTACTTTTGTGTCAATACTCTAAGTGATATCTATGTCATTAAGGAGTTATAGAGTCCGGAGGAAGGCTAAGAAGTTAGAGAATGCTGATGTGCTCCTAGAGTAAGCAGTTTTGTTTTCTACCCCCCCTTGTCAGGCCGTACACTCTAGTGCATACTCTGATGCCCCTCTTTTACCTCTGCATACATAAATAAGCACGCAGACACATATATACTGCAGTGGGTGGGTGGGGCAGCATCCTCATAGAATCAGGGCAGAGGAAGGGTGCGATAGGGGGTTTTTGGAGGGAAAACCAAAAAGGGGGATAACATTTGGAATGTACATAAATAAAATAGTCAATAAAAACTTATATGAAAAAAAGAAAAAGGAGCAATGTGGATCTTAAAATATATCTATAAATGACTTTCTTTATGCAATTCAATTAAACCTAGAAAGTGTGGCAATATTCTAATTATAATACTCTGAAAGTAATAAATCTACCGTAAGTGCCCAAACTTGCATGCATCGCAAGAAGATTAAACAGAAGGTCTTCACAAACCACATACATATGTGAACCTCGTAATGCTCAGTGCTTGGAAGAATAAAAAGGAAGATGTGCCTGAAAGACATTTTTCAGGAGCTGACTGGTAGCAAGATAATAAAATTCTCAACATAAGCAATGGTGCTGATACCCCTCTACAGATACGACAACAGAAATTCTCTGTGAGCTTAATATTTTAGAGTGTCAGAGTCGTCTTTGAGACTGGGAGAGCTAACAAGGGATGAGTAAACATATCCTGTCAACAGCTCTGCCCTTCACTGTGCTTTCCGTGAGAGTAAACTCTGTTTAATGGATGCACTTGACAGGGCAATCCATTATAAGTGCCTTAAAAGCAGACATAAGTAAAACAACCTAAACCACATCCACTGTTAATAATAGATGTTTATTCGTCATTGGCAACTATTGATTATAGGCTTAAAAGGAAGTTCTTTGTGCATTGATTTTGGGGCCTTTGCCTTGCTATGTAGATAATTGCAAGAAACATGAGCTTAATGGAAGCTTGTCTCAACCCTTAAAAAATTAAGTTATCATTCAGGAACCAAGATGCAGTGCGAGGCTATGTTGGTTGTGAATAGCATTTGAAGAGCTATTGTGAAGCAACACCTTGGAGATTTGTTAAGGACAGTGGACTGCTGTTATCTGTAGTCTTAGAATTCAGAGCTCTATTATGCTAAAGGTTTTAGACATAGGAGTCTTGCCTCTTGTGCCTGAGTTGAAACTGAGTTTTATCAATCATTTGAACTATTCATTTGTTCATGATTCCAAATGGTGTTTTCCCCTTCTGGGACATGATGGGCAAGCAGTGGATGGATGGAAAAATAGGGTTTGTATAAAGTTTTATTCATGTTTCTGTTGCCAGACATGAGAAGTCACACAAATAAAGGATGAATGCACTAAGGGATTACATAGGACAGACTTCTGTGGTATAGAAAACCCAAAGCTGGAGAATAATTTGAACTCTATGCTCTAATGGAAGAGCTAGTAATTAACCTGTGAATCTTGACTTGATGTTAAGCCTGCTATACCCCACAAGTACAAAGAGAAAAGTTTCAAACGGTTACCTATGGAGATACCATAGATAGTGATGCTAACATACAAATAAAGGCACATCAAATTGTTAAAAGGTCAGAAAGCCTGGAAGGTCAGTTTGTGTATGAGTTATCTAGATTGTTGTCATGAGTCCTTGTTGAGGTAAATCTCTAAACCATATATGCTCCGGCAATGAAAACACAATTCAGTTAATGTGATTACATGCTATGTGCCTAGATTGGGCAGTCTACTGCTACACAACCATCTTCCACATCTATGAGATTCATTAGAACTTGGGGTTTCACCAGGCCATGAGCTTCTTCTCTGATTTTCTTCTTCCTCCTCCTCTTCATCCTCTCCCTCTTCCATTTTTCTCCTTCTTCTCTTTCCCACGTTCTGTTCCACCTTCCCTTTTATCTGTCCAATAATCAGCTCTCCTTTATTTTACAAATTAAGGTGGGAAGCAGGTTTGCTGACTCATTCCTCCTTCACAAACCCTCACAGGAGAGCAGATTTAACAGCAAATATAATTAGCCTCAGGGCTATCCACAACAGATCCTCATTGCATAACGACCAAAATCAGTGATAAAAGAGGCTCTTATACATCCTAGTAAGGTCTTCAATAGCTATGGTATTGAGATAGAATCATTCTAAGGAATGAGATTCAATAGTTAAAATCTGTTTTTACTTCCATTAACTACCTTTTTAAACATGGAAAAAAACCATTAGTGCTCAGTGGCAGCTCAGACTGTGGTCCAAGAATTTAGAATGTATATTGAGGGAGTCAAGAGTTTAAGGCCTGTCTGAAATACAAAAGATTTAGTCTCAGAGAAGTGTGAAAACTGCCAAAAGTAATGAAGGCACTTGTTGCTTTTACATATGTACCTTTATGTGTCCATTCAATACCCATAGTTTTCTATGGGGATAGAGAAAGTATGTCATGTTTTAAAAGATAGAGATAATCACATGGTGTAGACTGAGCTGAGCAAGGCTTTGTATCTGTGTGTATGCCCTTCCGCAGTGATGATAAAATATCATGAACAAGGTAAATTATGAAAACAATGAATTGGACTTACAATTCCGAAGGTTTAAGAGTCCATCATGATGGGGTTGTGTGGCAGCAAGCAGCAGGCGGGTGGCTGCAGAGACTGAAAGAGCATACCTCAGCTCATAAGCAGGAAGCAAAGAGAGAGCAGCAGACTCTCAGGAGTCCTCTGAAATCTCAAAGCTCACCTCCAGGGGCACACCCGCTCTAACAAGACCACACCTACTAATCCTTCCCAGTTACACCAACTGAGGATCAACTATTCAGTCATTTGGCTTATTGGGACAATTCTCATTCAAACCACAACAACATACATATATTAAGAAAGACATTTGTATATAGAAAAATATATATTGTAACATAATGGGTATTACTTCTGCAGGATGTGGTATTTTGTAAATTATCAAAAGTTAGAATGAGCCTTATTCATAACTTCCCTCTTGTTTAGGAATTGTTTTACTTTATATATCATTTATGACAAGGTTTAATTGAAATTGAATACATTTATTGAGTATTTAATAATTTAATGCCTGTAATATGAGTCTCAACAACAGTGAGATCCCCTTACACACAAGGTACAGACTTCAAGGTCAATTAGAAATACAGAGTTACTATAAGATATCTGCCAATTTGAGTGAATATCAAACAACTTATATACGCTGAATGCTAATAGCTAGCACTACATTTGATTTACTGTCAGTGAAAATAGACACTCATTCTTGAGAAGGCAGGGAGATATCGTATTACTATCTGCATCATTTAAGATGAAACATTTTCCAAATATTTATACAAATACAATTCTCAGTTGCAATTCTTTTCCCATACAATATTTTTATTAGTACAAGTACACATATTTCCAATTCTCAGACAGAAATTATGATGTACTTACATGAATTGCAATTATTATCTAAATGACAAGAACAGACCAATATTTATGCCATCTAAATGTTCACAGAGTCTAAATTACATTAACTATATTTTATTATATTCACAACTGGAAATATGGGATATCCAGTACACTGTTATTTAGTGCCAGCAAGGAGAATATAAATTATCAAATCTCTACTACTCAGTTGAGTCAAAACACTCAGTCCCAAATTGTCAAAAGAGTGCATTAACAGTGATTTTTTTAAGATTGGTTTAACACAAAGGAAGTAAATTAATGGTTGTATTTAATATATCACAATCAACTCACAGCTGGCACTGCTATTATCTGTCACTATTGCTTCTCTTTATTATTGAATATTTTTAATTTCAAAATTAGTGAGCTTTAAATCCCGCACTATGCTAAGATGTAGTGGTTGACAGCAGTGCAATCTATTACCTCAATAATTTGTGTATTAGGTTATGGATATTTCTGTCTTGGTAAGTTGACCAAGAAATTTTTTTCATCCCCGTGGAGCAAAATTATTAACATATGTCTGATAGCTGGTTACAGAATGATATTCATTTTGAAGAACCTTGATTTGGAATCAACTTTGGACTGATGCAGAGAGAAGAAAGAGGAAATATGAATAACTCTGGGTCCTGCATAGTCAGAATTTTGACTTAAAACCGAAAGCCAATGCAGATCACACACTCTTCTTATGCTGCAGCAAAGGATAAGCCTCTTCCCTATAAAATATTTAGTACAAATAGCTGGGGACATGCATTAAAGAAAATGGCTTTGCTCACAACGGACAAAGGAGGACACATGAAGTCCTAAGAAAAACACAGACATTTTCAAAAAACAGAATGTATTCAGCCAAAGCCATGAAGGCATCAGTGTAATCTTGTCAAAGACGTGTTTCAGGCATATGGGTGTTTTCTAGGTGGATAAACTTGGACTGGGAGACAGCTTTCAGGAGGCTGTGTTTCCCTTGCTGTGTCATAAGGATAAATGGCAGCTGTCTGCTGAGGCTACACACTCTACTGAGGGCTTACCCTTGCAGCAGACACTTCCCATTAACTTTCATGTTTCCTGGTGGGCCTCAGACCCTGCCCATTAGCACCACGATATGGCCCCTGGCTTATCCAAAATAAGATAGCAATAGAGACAATATTCCTAAAAGAATTGATATTCTTTTCATAAGTAATGGGAAGTATCTTTTCACTTTTGTTTTACTCTATTGATTATCCATCCATAGATGTACCCCTTTAACTAAGGCAGAATTGTATAAAAGGAAGGTATCTTGGTGTTCCTCGTAGAACCTGATTAATACTCTGCCGAGGAATGCTAATCCAGCCACTGGCTCCTCTGATCATATCCAAAGACCTTCTAGGTCCGTGTCATCTGGCTGAAACTCAGACATGCCCTCAGTACACACCTTTAAGGTAAAATTAATTTGTAGAAAAAATCAACCATGTTTGCAAGAGATGTCTAATTGAGTGACAAACAAAATGATGGATGAGAGAAAAAATTGACAGAATGAGTCAGAGTTGGGACTCAAGAGAAAAGCAAAGGACAGAGAAGTTATTTAAGAGCACAGTAGTAGGAGAGAACCATCCAGGTAGCCGTCAGTGCAGTGAATGCAGAACAATGCAGAGTTCATTCATGAGTCCATGAAGTCCTGTGGAGGTCATCAAAAGCAGTTGAAACCAGAGAATAAGAAGCCACAAATTAGAACAAATTTCCAGAGTTAGTTTGAGGCCAACCAAAATAATTCAGTAAGAAGTTAAGAGAAGCCAGATTGAATCAGTCAGCTTGGAGAAGAATTTGAGCCAGAACAACTGAGTTGAACTAGCCAGCCAGAGTTGAGAAAGAACTAGAATGGATGAGCTTGTTCAGCAGTAAGCCTTGGAGAAGACAGTTACATCAGATGAATAATAGTTACATTTACAATACTCCAGCTAATCCCATTGCTTCCATGAGTACTTTCTTTAAGCAATCAAATATTATCCATTGATGGCACTAGCTTGAAAACTGAGACAAAATAAACCAGGCCCAGGTTAAATTGGAGATCTTGTATTTTTATTATTTCAAGTATTTCTTTCATGTACTCATACCTTTTATTTTAGGACCTACAAAATTAATGTTTTCTTTTAGTTTGACATTGTATATCCAGTGTCAGGTATCTTGGTCAAAAACTGGATAAAGAGATGAATGGCAATTTAGTCATTGTCTTAAGTCTCTTTTTTATTTCTTTGTCCACATTTTTAGACCCTTGGTTCCACATGCCAAGACTTCCTCTTCTAATAAAGTTATCAAACATTTGCAGATAATGAGAGATCTGGCCTCCACATGTGATTCACATTCAGTGTTTTTTTCTGTCCTCTTCAATTCCAACTTCAATAGCAGTGCACATTTAACTATTTACATTTTCTTGGTAATTTGATTCATGTATTTGCTTATATGTACAACCCACTCCCTTCCAGATCCTCCTGGAATTTTCCCCACACATGCCTCCCTCTTAAATACATCCTCTTTTTAAATGTTTAAAAAAAATATTTCTATTAGTGCTGCCCATCTGCTCATGGATATGAAGCCATCCACTGGAGCATGGGAAACCTATTAGGAGTAACATTCTTAAAGAGAACTGACTCTTTGGTTCCTAGCAGCAATTAACTGTCCATCACTTTTCAGCTTGTACACCCCTCCTCCATAAACATAAGCCAGTTCTGACTGGCTTACTACTATACCAGCAACATAGGTACTGAGAGTTCATGTCTGCAATTACCCTACCATATCCACAAATACTCTTGCAGCCATCTTGCATGACTGTGGCTCTTATCATCTTTTTGCTCCCATTTTGCAATGTTCTCTGAATGTTGGGGGGGTGCTTATAAAAGTTTCCTTAGAATTCTATGGAGTTCTTACTTATTTACTCTCTGCATTTTTACTGTTGTGAATTTATTCATTAACCACTACCCACAGCAAAAAGAAAGACGAGTTAAAATCTGCAGTAACATGTGATGTGTTGTGTATTTAGAGGGAAATTTGAGACAATGTTTACTTGGGAAGATACTAGTAGTAAATTATTCCCTAGTGCCTATTCTCCAGACCCATAGTTCCATTGCTTTGTTTACAGCAAGAATGAATGCTATCCTGTGGAGTTGGCCTTAAAGCCAGTTGGTCACCCCCACAACATTCCAAGTCAGATTAGCTTGAGATAAGTATTTCATTTCTTTGGCTTCTGCTAAGAAAAGTAAAAGGGACACCACGCTAAAGTTTCTCTAGTTTACCCTGGCATTGAGATTATCTGTCATGTATTCTCCTTAGAGAGTGTTTCACATAATAGAATAGTACTCAGAGGCACTGTGTCAATAAAGGCAGAAATTACCCAAGGTGGAGTCCACACTCTACAGTGCAATCTTCAAAGTCATACTTCATCGCTTTTACTGAATTCATTCATTAGAAATGAGACTTTAAGCCCATTCATACTCAAGGCAGGGGTGGGTAGAGTGTACAGCAGAGGGAATCCAAGTGGAGTAAGATCCTAGTTTGTGAGCTCAGAGGCAGCCTGCATTAAATATCACATGCAGAATTTAATATAAGCATATATCAACAAGAAAGGTAATATTTAGACATATTTAAGAATACTAATTAGTTTTGGCTAAACACGATTGATGACAACTTCCAAGCTTAAAAATAAATATGTTTTAGCATATCAACTAAATTATATGGGATTTTATAGTTATTTAGTTAACTTCATTGGTGAAGAGTATTTTCCAATTAGATAAAAAAATGCTGTTACTCTCTGGGTGTATATCTCTGTTAAAATGAATTATGAATTTGTTAGTGCAAATATTTCATGAACAGTTTTGGTTGGCATATTGACAATAATAACTCCATGATTTATTTCTAAACTTGGTACTTTGAGAACGGGATTTTAATATATTATAATTGTGGATGATAACTATTTTTAGTGTTATTATTTATCAATACCTAATTAAATGATTATGTTACAATCACATCTAAATTAGTCCAAGTACAGCTGAATTCAAACTTGCACATAAACGCACAGATATGTCTACTGCCATTGGACATCAGCGTGGTGCTATTTAATTGTGTTAGCATTTTCTCTTTTGTCTAGATGAATTAATAGCTACAAATATTTTACTTATAAATTTATTTTAAAGTATTATTTATGAAGTTATAGAATTATTATAAATAAAGTTTAAAATAATCTAAGAAAGCCCTAGAGTTGTCCAACACTCAAAGGCTAACAGACCTTTTAGTGTGAATCTTACTTTATTAAAAATTTATTGAGAGCTGGGTGTGGTGGTGCATGCCTTTAATCCCAGCTCTCAGGAGGCAGAGGCAGGCATATTTCTGAGTTTGAGGCCAGCCTGGTCTAAAACGTGAGTTCTAGGACAGCCAGGGATCCACAGAGAAATCCTGTCTCAAAAAACTCAAAAAAAATATTGAACTAGTAATGTATTTTAAGTGGGAGGGACTATTTCCATTTTTTCAGTGACACCTATTGATTGTTTTATAAGTTGAAGAATTTGCTCTTTCTTCTACTGAAGTGAAGTCTAACTAAGCTCTCCACCTGTTTTTTAATTGGAACATATTTTAAGATAGAACACCATTTCACTAGGACTGGATGTTCCTAGAAATGAAATGGTTAAATTATGAGAATCATGGCTTATCCCGAGCTTTTGTTCCCAACGGCAAGAACACACACAGGACAACCAGAATCTTCTGCAGCAAAAGCTTTATTGCTTCTTCAAGAGGGAAGGCCCCGACCCCAGAAAATGGAGTCACTTATATAGCCCTCAGCCATGGCGTTTCAGCACCTGATATGGCGTGTCAGCTCCTGATTTGTTGCTCACCCATCACCCCACTATTATGCCCCAAGAATGGGCAGTGACTAGGAGTGAGTTCACTCTTGCACCTGCGTACAAGGCTTGTTTACTAGTTAGGCACAGTGGAGGCCAGCGCCATCTTATAATGGCTATTGCTGTGGCTCGCGATTGCTCACTGTACGGCTCTCCACAATGGCTAACTCTCATTATAGCCAAGAACTGGATTAAATGATGAAATTTAGCCATTTCTTTATCCTTTCTATCCTTACATAAATCAAGCAAAGAATACTTTATTTTTTAATATGCACATTTCAGGGTTGATATGAATCATTAAAATAATTTATATATATATATTTAAAATGATTCAATGGATGAGACAATTAAGGTAAAATATTTTATATCTATATTTTCGAATTTCTTTTTATCATGTATCAATATAAAATGTATCTTATTTAAAAATGTTAAAAATCAAAGTATAACTTGAGTCTTAGAAAATTTTAATGAGAGTTTAGAGCTTTCTCATATTCCTGACAGGTACGACCTAACGTCAAGTGCTGGGGGATTAGGCTGATATTTAACTTTATCTTTGCTCTTCTCTTTCATTTTTATATTGATGTAAAGCCTTAATCCCTTCCTCATGAATCTATCTGCATACAATTATTCATATCTGTTATATACCAGCACACAGGCTCAGTGAGATTCTGTTACTCCATATATAAATTTACTATTGTTCAGTAAGCCAGCCCCAAACCTAACTGTATACAACAACAATGATTTGTCTCAGTAAGTGGGAGGATGCGCTAAAAAGGATGGAAGAGTAAATATTTCAGGTTTTGGAGGCCATCAAAACCTTTGTTACAAGCATTCAACACTAATACTGTAAAGTGAGAGCAGCCACAGACAGATAGTCTATAGATGACTCTAATTTGACTTATTAAAATGGGATGATTTCAAGAGGAAAACTGGATCTATTTGGAGGTTACAGCTCTCCCCTCCTATTTATTTACTTAGCAGCCACATTTTGATCTTATTGTTTCCTCAGTTGAACAATTAGTTTTCTAGTTTTCCTAATCTTGTTGGTCCTCCTCACACATTGTCAAAGCACTGAAGTAGGGATTTATGGCCTGTTTGTCCTTGTGGCCTTGTTGGTTTGCTGTTCCTCGGGCATTTTGTTGTCTTCTGTATGATTCAAATTGTCCAAAAGACTTCTATGGAGATGGGAGAAGAAATGGGAAAGATCTCTTCATTTCCTGGATTACAGTTGGTGCATCTGGTTCATCATATTGTTCTTCCTAAGTAGAGCTGGAAGCATGATCAGTATCTGCCTTACTGGGAAGACTCATTGCAAACAGTGTGTGCACTACAACAGGCACTGGCCTTTTTCACCATGGCTTTCATGACCACCATGGTATCGATGCTTCTTCAACTTTGTTTCTGCAGGAAAGTTCTCTAAGAACTCCAGTTGACAGAACCAATCAATGAAACAGGAAATCTGAGGCGCAGCCGTGCACGGACTGTTGGTCCTCCTATCTGTGTCACATGTATATTTGTAAAGTACAATGAGACATTTTTTTTTTTTTTTTGGCTTCTCAACATCATTAATCAGCGATAGGAACTGAATATGTCATGTTTGCCCTACTAAACCTTGCAATCATTTTGGAACATCTCGCTCGTTGTTCTTATAATCCTAGTATCCTTGATTTATGAGACTCTACTTATTTCCCCTTTTTGCAAGTCACTCTTTTATATAAATACATTTATTTTATTCATTTTTAAAACAATTATTTATTTATGGATTAAAAAATGTGCAAGTGCTCTATTTGCATGTATCCTGCATGAGAGAAGAGGGCATCAGATCCCTTTATAGGTTGTTCTGAGCCACCATGTAGTTGGGGAGAACTGAACTCAAGACCGCTGGAAGAACAGCTAGTGTTTTAAACTTATGAGCGAACTCTGCAGGCTTGCTTGCCTGCTTCCTTCCTTCCCTACTCCTTTCCTTTCTTCCTTCTTCCATTCATCCTTTTCCTTCCTTCCTCCTTTCCTCCCTCCCTTCCTCCCTCCCTTCCTCCCTCCTTCCTTCCCTCCTTTCCCTGTCTTTTTCTTTCTTTTCAGTTTTACATTCTGATGGCAGTTTTCTCTCTCTCTTTTCTTCCCAATCCCTTTCTCATACCTCTCCCCTGCCTGACCCATCCACTCTTTCTCTGTTTTTCTTCAGAAAAGAGCAGGCCTCCAATGAATATTAACTACCTTGGCAAATTAAGTTGCAGTAAGACTACTCACCTCCCACTGTATTTACAGAATCAGTAAGGTTTTTTGTTTTGTTTTGTTTTGTTTTTTTCAAATAAAAGCCTACATATTTTTTTTCATCACATGGAGTAAGATCATTCATTCCAAGTATATACTCAATTGGGTGTTATTTATTACATCTAATTGTGACTGCAACATGAATCTAATCGCATCAAGTATTTATTTCCAACTTACATTCAAAGTTGTTTATAGTTACACAGTCAGTGCTGAATTACAGAATTAACAATCAAATAACATACTATTTATTAAAATTTGCTGTATTTTCAGATCTCTAAAACATAGCAGTCAATATAGATTTTTCATAAGGAATGTTTTAGGGACTAGGGCTCAGTGTTGTTTTGCAAGACTTTCTCAATTGAAGATTCAATCCCTTTATATTTATGACAAATTAGAAAATTCATGTTTATGATTAAAAGGATTGGATACGTTCTTGTTAAAGGAATTATTTTTTTCTTTTAATTATTACTCAAATGTTAACATCAATATACTATTTTATTTTAATAAACAGTCTTACCCAACACTTTGTACAGTAACACAGTTCATAATATGTGTAACTGTTGCTTTTAGCTTTTCAGACGAAGTCATGAGATGAGAGCTATACACAAGCTCTGCTACTACACAGATTAGGCTGAGTCCAGAGCATTTCTTTCTCTGTTCTAAATATTTCTAGGCTGAGGCCTGGAAGCTTGGAGCCTCTGTACAATCTTACCTTGCAACATGACTGATTCAATCTGGCTTCTCTTGGCTTTTCCATGAATTGCTCTTTGGCTTCCTAATAACATTGGCAATATTGTCTAATCTTCTTGCTCCTTATACTCTGATTCTGTCTTCAGCTGGGTCTAACTTATTCTCTCACCCACCTTTATCTGTAAAGCTGCCCTGGCAAAGCTGCAGTATTCACACACCACCACCGTCACTTTTCTTTCTCTCTCCTACAAGCAACACTTAAATACCTTTTCTGTGATTTTCTCATGTGAGTTGGGTGTTATCTTATCTCTGAGTTATTCTGACAAATCCTTTTCTGATTCATTACTTTGTCTACTGCTTAAATAGAAATCACTTTCAAACATAGCTGTTTCCTTCTACAGACAAAATTTATCTTAATTGTTAGGGGTTAAAGATGTCGATTAAGGATGTGTCTGTATTCCAGCCAAATCATACTGTGATTCAGGATGTGCCTACATTCTGGCTGGATCATATACATGCTGGATTAAAATTTGTCTACAGATACCCATTACAGTCCTTCATTAAATTATTGTAAAATCTTTGGTAATTTAGGTTTATTTATTTATTTACTAAAATTTCTAATAAAATTAACAATTTATGATTCGAGATAAGAAGTTAAATAATTTGAGATGTAAATGAAGAAAATATCTAATAAAAATAAATATGAAAAAAAGAAGTCAAAGCAGACTTGCCTGACAAAATCTGCTAGATATTATTTGTATATTTGAATTGGAAACAAAAATACTCCTTTGTTATATATAAAACAATTATTTTCAGAGAATTTTTTGTTGAATGACTTTAGAAATTCCAATCAATTACAAATCTATTCATCATCATTTCAGTAAGATTGCATATGTAAATAGTGATCCTGTTTGGACAAATTTAAAAGGATCAAATGTTCTTTTTCTTGTTGTTGTGTTTTTGTTTGTTTGTTTTTATTTTTTGTTTATTTCGAGATAGGGTTTCTCGGTGCAGCCCTGGCTGTCCTGGAACTCACTCTGTAGACCAGGTTGGACTTGAACTCAGAAATCTACCTACCTCTGGATCTAATGTTCTTGAGCAGTATCACTTGCTGTATTTTGGGGCTGTCATTGATATATGGATCACTTCCAACATATGTCTGAAACTTAGACCCCTGCGCCATTATTGAATATCAATCAGAACTCTGTTAGAACAAGATAAATAACTCCCAAAAGTAGGTTTTGATCATGTATTCATGGAGGATATGCCATGTAAAAACCATTTAAGGTAAGCTTGCATACACACACAGACACACAGACACACAGACACAGAGAGAGAGAGAGAGAGAGACAGAGAGAGACAGAGAGACAGAGACAGAGACAGAGACAGAGACAGAGAGAGACTTTATTTTACATGTACAAGATGTATGTAAAGAGATTTATTTTATTTTATTTTATTTAGGGTCTTGGGGCCTTACTCCAAGATAACTCATTAAATTAGTGCTCAAATATCCTACAGGTTCAAAAATTCCTTCAATCTGCTAATAGAAAATTAAATTCATGAGTGAGTCACATTATACTGCTTTGAAATATATGCACACGGTATGTTTAAAATGCATAAAAAAAAAAACATTAGAAATGAGTGTCTGGCAGCTGAAGACAGGAATGAAAAGTCAATGAACATTATGCTTCCAGTCAACTTTTTATTAGAAGTAAGAGTTATTCCTGATCATTAGACAGAATTCTGCAGTTTTCAACCTCTTATTATCAAAACATCAAGAATAAACTCATGAATTGACTTGATAAATGAGAATGTGACTATGCAGGGTGATTTTACTTTTGCATATGTCTAAAGGCAGTTAGTCCCTAAAAAGAATTAGCCTCACTTTTCTACCTTAAATCAAATGGACCTAACTCAGAGGAATATTACACACCAGACTTTCAACAAGCCAAACAGAGATTCTGTTGTTTTTTATATTTATTGATTGCTAATAATTATATTTAATAAAATAATCTACTTTGAAAAATCATGGGATTGGATATTATTTGAAAATCACAGAATGCAGCTAAAGAGTTGATGTCATGGTTTTTTATTAAAAGAAAATCTGTTGGCCATTGTGACATTAAACTGTCATTCTTGAAACTCCAGCCTTAACCTCCTTACACTGGAAGAGCAGTATGACTTAATAGTAACTGTTAGCACAATAATGGGCTGTTGGGTTAGAATTGATGTCGTTTTATTTTTATAGATTTCAAGTGCTCTCTATAGTTGACAGTAAATGCATTAGATTGCATGATCCTTACACCAGGTTCATGGGTATTTATGCCATTTTACATAAGTAAAAGTAGAACTCATGTAGACAATATAGCCTTGTTATTGTTATAGCATAGTAAGTGAAAACCTGACTATCCTAACAGCATTTCTTGGAGTCATTATGCTTCACAGTTCTGTTCTTCCTAGAAAATGATGCCTGCCTTTCAGCTCATATATCTTCTACCACGACCATGACATATTACTGTCACAAGCTCTGTGAATGAGAATTAGATGCCAAACATTTCCTGAATTTTTAAAAGGAAAAATAAAACCTCTATACTACCTTTTTAAATCTCCACATTTAACTCCATTTTATATTTTGCTTTACAATTGTATCAATTATTATTGACAGATTAACCACACATTTTTGTAGAGTACAATATGACATTTATCAAGATGTGAAGTGTGTGTAATACTTAGATCTGGGTTATTGACACAAGACACAGGTCTGGGTCTTGGCACACCTATGCCACTGTAACTGCTCAGCCACCTTTATTTCACCTGTGGCCTTATAGTAGGTGATTTTTCAAATATCTGTGGTCCCAGATTTATGGTGTCTTTGCAATAGCTTTTGCTACATGAAACACCTCTGCTCAGTCTTGTCCAAGTTCATTGGGGTGGATGGCTCCGTCAATAGTCACAGCTACATACATTGGTATTCTGTTTCAGAAAGGTTCTTTCCACTTTGTAGAAGAGACCTGGGCATTCTTGAATTTCTTCATGTTTTTAATGAATAAACAGATTTTGTCTCCAAATGTACACTTTTGCTATTAGCTACACCTTAGCCTCTTAAATCACTTAACAGCTTATATTTATTTTCAGAGTATTTCAAGGCCATTTCTATAATGGCAAAGCTAACAGTACTTATTAATATCAGTGTTACATAGAATAAAATTGAATCCATAATCCTGCCAATTTTAATAAATTACTGTATTCTAGAGTTCTTAGATAGTTTTGATGCTGTATTACATATTAAAGTTTTAATAACGTTAATGTGTTCAGGTACAGAGCAAAACAATATTGGATGCATTTTAAACAGTGGAATAAAGAAACAAGTTCTCTGCTAGGGCAAGAAGTGGGAATACAAGATCAAATGTTCATTCAATACATATGCAATTACTCACTTCTATTAGTAGCTTTTGTACTTAAAAAACGTGGGTAGAATATTTTGTAAATTAATGCACAAGAGAGAATAAATTGCATGAAAAGGAATATGTCAAAAATGTGAAACAATAAAAGAACTCTAGGAAGTTATGAGAATTCCTTTCATTGTGTGTTGCTATTCATGATAACACAGCAAAAAATTTCCTAATTTGAATGACATTTTTGCAACATCTTTTAGTAACAAAATTAACAATGTGTTGATTGTATAATGGACTGGGACACGAGTCCTCCCTATTGATTGGCACTCATGCTGTAGCCTTTAATTACAACTTTGTCAAAACTTAAAATGTAGAAGTACATCAGGGAGTTGGTGTTGATTCCCTCAGTGTATCTCCAGCAACAACAGGGTTCCTTTTGTTGTTCTGTTCTGTTTCTATTTGCATTGTCTGTGGTGCTAAGTTACTTAAGGATATTTTTATGCAAGTATATAATGAAGTTTGAGCATATGTCCCCATACAGACCCTCCCTTTCTGCAACACACCCTCCTTCTGTCAGTCCTTGTATTCTCATAGACACATCTGTCTTACTTCGATGTTATTTGTACATATAAATTTTGATATAACCCCATCCACTAAAAGGAACCACGAATTACAGAAAATCTATATGATAATTGTCTTTCTGAGGTTACAGTACTCACTTAACATGAATGCACGGTTGACAATCATTACACCCACTTCCTGTGGATGACATATTGCCATTCTTCTTGGCTTTAAAATATTTCAGTGTGTATGAATACCCCGCTTTCCTTATCAGTGCCTCTATTGACAGACAGTACTGTTGGGTCCATGACTTACAGATTATAGAAAGTATTTAAATAGATATTGGTGGGGAACAATATCTGATACATTGACATGCAATCCTTTGAATAAACACTCAACAGTTAGGTAGACCATGTGATAGGGCTGCTTTTAGTTTTTGATCACCTCTGTACTAAATCACATACTGATTGAATTAGTTTAAACACTAGTACCTAAGTGGTCCCGTTTGTCCTTATCTTCTCAAACGTTTGTTGAATGCATTCTTAAGTACTTCCATAATTAATGCAGTAATATGGAATATCAATATGTTTTAATTTATATTTTGAGATGGCTAATGAGACTGAAATTTAAAATTATCTATTGAACATAAATCTTTAAATAACTTCCTGCCTATTTAAACCACCTATGTATTGATTGCTTTTTACAGTTTCATTGAGTTATCGAGTTTTTTGTTATAGATACTAATCTGGCTGCTGGTGGGCTAGAAGTTACTTTCCCATACTACAGGAAGCCACTTTCTTTATTAGATTAGATTAACATGTCTGCACTATAAGTGCCTGCGGTTCCACTTGTCAATTCTTGCACAATTCTAATTCCTGTGTAAGTGCATTCCTATTCAGACAGTGCTGGTAGATATTGTTAAAGTATTTTTCTCATATTTTTCTAGCACTTTTAGAGTTCTATGTTTTACATTGAGGATATGATCCAATTTGAATGTCTGTGTTTGTGTGTTTTGTGGTGTGTGTCCGTGCGTATGTGTGTGCAACGTGAGATAGAGGGATCTGATTTTACTCTTTTACAAGTGAAAATACAGTTTCTCATGACCATTTTTGAAAAGACTAAGTAGTCCACCGTATAATTTTGCTTCGGGACCTTTTTGAACAATCAGGCATCTGTAGGTAAGCAGGTACACTGTTCTCTTCCCCTGTTCTACCCAACTCTTTCTCTGCTATTCGAAGCTGTGCTTGTTACTGCAGCACTGTGTAGCTTGTCCTAGCTCTGATGATCTCTCCAGCCTTGCAGCACTGTGACTTCTGACCATGGTTGTTTTTTGAGATTCTGGGTCTTTTGACATGCTATGAGAATTTTAAGATTGTTTTGGTATTTTAATTTATGTGAAGAATAATAATAGAATTTTGGTGAAGATTTTAGTGGACCATTTTTACAATATGATTTAAATATATAAGCAAGGGAAACCTTTTCATCTTGAAACAAATATTTGAATTTCTTTCATCAATGTTTTTAAGTTCCCCTTACACACATCTGTATAGGGCTGTTTTTTTTCACCCACGTATCATTTCCTGAATAACAACTCAAGGCTGTTCATTTACTAATTAAATGCCTAGGCTATGAGCTAGGTTTGTTCCAACCAGGTCCTAACTTGTTTAACTTATTTAACTATTCTATGTCTGTCACATAGCTAGTCACCTCTCTTCAGTTTCAAAAGTCCAACTTCTTCCAAGTCAGGGCAGCAAATCTTCCACCTCTGACTATTTCCCAGAGTTCCTTTCTCTCTGCTGGATATCCCACTTTCCAATCCTTCCTCAGCTTATTAGCCATCAGATTTTTATTATCAGGTGATGCTTCCACACAGTACACAAGAGTTTATCTCTGCAGGCATCTTTTATTTTCTTTGCTGAGATTATTCCAAAGACTTTTGTTGTTGTTTTTGAAGAAATTGACAATGGGGTTGCTTATCTTATTTTATTCTCAGCATGTTTGATACAGGTAACAATATCACTCCTATTTAACAACAAAGATGACAAGAGTGTATCCCATCGCAGATTTTGATGTTTTCTACACCTCCCCCAAAGTTGTGGTAAACTAAATGCCAAATAAGCACAGGAGTCATCACGTAAAAGTCAGATACTGATGGATGCCGCAAGTCAATGTGAGCACATTCACCTTAGAGATTAAAAACAGAAAGGCTAAGTACTCATATTTGTAGAACAACGAAATACTCAAATGGTGGCATATGATATTGAGAAATATTATGCCTATCATGTCTTATGTTTAACCAACTGGAGATGCCACTATACTATTAAAAGTAGCTACATACATATAGTGGTTTGAGTGAGATATCCCCCATAGCCTTAGGTATTTGAAGTTGGTGTTTCTATTTGGGTAGGTTGAGAACTTATGACCTTACTGGAGGAAGTATGTCATTGAGAGTGGGCATTTTGTTCTTACAAAAGGCACTTCATTTTAAGGTTAAGCTTTACTTCCTGTTTGAGATGTGAGTTCAACTTCAGCTCCAGCCACCATGTCTTCTTACTGCCATGCTTCTTTGATGGGTGTTGATGGACTTACAACCTTTTAGAACATAAGGCCCCAAGAAAAGCCTCTATTCCTTAAGTTGCTTTGGTCATGGTGTTCTTTTTTTTCAAAGAAAGAGAAGTAGCTAAGAACCAACAAATGACCTGAAATACTCTCACAGTGCACTTTTATAATAGCCTCAATATTAACTCATGAAGAAAATAAGAAAGTCATAATCACTGGATGGCTAAACCTACGTGCATATAAGTTCTATGTTATGGTGCCTCCCTTCTATAGTTTTAAAACTCACATGTGTATCTGTTACAAACACCTGTGTGACAACTTTATCTCTGTTCTATTTGGCATTTATCTTAAGGACATTTGAACACATTAGTGTGGATTATTCTTTAGTATAAAATAATATTTTAAAAAGGATGAAATGTGAAAATGATGTTCCATATCCTGATGGGAAAAATGGATTCTTACTATATTAAAACGTTTTTATGTGAGTTGAAATTTCCATGAATTTATCATTAAATGGGACAGGACCATATTTTGTAATATACTCTGAATATAATAAAATTATCTCATCTAAGATTAGTTTTCTTGAGAATTTTCTTGTGAATCCTTCTGAATTCTCTTTAAAAAAGGAATTGTGTAACTCTATTTTATCTAATATATTGTTTATAATGTTTTCTCTATTTATGTGTGGATCTCAATGTTTTATTATAAATTAAAACTACAACAAAGTACTATTTCCCCAATAAAATGAAGACTTTTTTGTTTGTTTGTTTTGTTTTGTTTTTTGAGATAGGTTTTCTCTGTATTGCCTTGGCTATCCTGGAAATCCACCTGCCTCTGCCTCCCAAGTGCTGGAATTAAAGGCGTGTGCTAATTCTTAAGGCAGGTTTAGTGGTAGGATAAGGCACACATATGGTATCCTAGAACATCAGTAGAATGAATGGCCAATTGATGGAGCAAAAGGAAAATTTAAAACAGAGTGATTGAATGCCCCCCTCACCTTTGTGTCCTACTTCATATCTATTATCAGCTTATGTAGTATGTAAGAGATTATGTAGTTGACAGCATTCCATAACAGGTCACAAAGCAATACAATCTCTACAATGTATTTTTAAAAACTAGCCATCTGAATTTAATATCTAGAAAATGTGTTTAAAGGAATTGTATAGAAACTGAGAGTGGAGATAAAGACTTCACAGTGGATTTCTAATTACTCTTTCCTTGACTGTCTTCTGTGGCACAATAACAAATGTTATGAGATGTATGCATATTTAAATATGTGTTTTCTTTCCAAATGAGATGAGAATATTGGATATATTCATTTTGATATAAACTGCCTGGATTTTTTTCTTCCCAGAAGACAGCTATGAATTCTATTCAGCATTTTATTTAAGTTTTATTTATATGAGTATATTGTAGTTGTCTTCAGTCAGACACACCAGAAGAGGGCATTAGATCCCATTACAGATGGTTGAGAGTCACCATATGTGTCTGGGATTTGAACTCAGGACCTCTAGAAGAGCAGTCAATGCTCTTAACCACTGAGACATCTCTCCAGCCCTTATTCAGCATCTTTATCACATATTGTCAGCAATGTCAATATCAGGGCTCAAAACATGATAATGACAGAAATAAGTGGTAATAGTTTGCAATAGGCGCTATTATCAAAGGGCATATAACATATAAATGTAGTATATACAAGTCAACAAGGAAGTAGATCATACATTCAAAACCATGTTCTCCATATAAGATAATTATTGGATGGATCACAGGGCCCCCAATGTAGGAGCTAGAGAAAGTACCCAAGGAGCTAAACGGATCTGCAACCCCATAGGTGGAACAACATTATGAACTAACCAGTACCCCGGAGCTCTTGACTCTAGCTGCATATGTATCAAAAGATGGCCTAGTCGGCCATTACTGGAAAGAGAGGCCCATTGGACACACAAACTTTATATGCCCTAGTTCAGGGGAACTCCAGGGCCAAAAAAATGGGAAAGGGTGGGTAGGGAAGTGTGGGGGGGGGAGGGTATGGGGGACTTTTGGGATAGCATTGGAAATGTAATTGCGGAAAATAGGTAATAAAAAATATTAAAAATTAAAAAAGAATTATTTACTATCACATTCATATTTATATGAGCACACATTGTTCTGCATAATCAGATTATACATAATGTTGCATATGATATAATTAACCTATAATGACATTAATATGTAAATAACATGCATATATGACACTATAAATCATTATAAATTATGTGCATAGAGCACTTTCTATTGAAATCATGCTATATACAATTATCAACTAGATATGTACATATATGTACATATTCAGAGTCTGAGGATAGGGTTAGCAATGTTCTCCTCTCTCAGGCTTTACTATAAAGTCCAGGCTTTGAAGTAAATCCAGGTATCACAGTAGGGATTACTGAGCTAGAATTGATTAATATAAAATTGGATATAAACAGTTGAAATTAGAAACATGAATCTAGGTGATAGAACTCACTATAAATCATGCTAGCTGGTAAAAGGCTAAAGCACAAAGACGGTCTGCTGAGACAGCAAGTTAATCTTCAATAACAATATAATCAATAACAATAGACAGCGATTATAGTTGTTGTCCTTTGTGGGGCTAATGTGAATGGAGTGTAGTCAATTCATGGATGCCTAATTAAATGATCCAGACAATTACATAAAACTATTACCTAATCAACATGCAAAATGCACTGAGGTATACTGTAATTAAGCAGTAAATTCTGAGTCTGTTGATGAAATATAATATGAAGATAAATATTATTTTAAGACCAAACCTTTCAAGCCATAGTCCCATGTTGTCCTAATAGAGGCAATGGTTATCATCATACTTAAAATTCTACAGTTTAAAATATTGATTTATAATCACAGTATCCTATCTGATTAAAAATAACACGAAAGTTTCTCATAAGACTAGGGAAAAAAGACACCAGTTTTCACTGTTGACTGTTACATTAAGAGTCTTCATTTTAGCCTGGTAGTGGTGGCACACGCCTTTAATCCCAGCACTTGGGAGGCAGAGGCAGGTGGATTTCTGAGTTCGAGGCCAGCCTGGTCTACAAAGTGAGTTCCAGGACAGCCAGGACTATACAGAGAAACCCTGTCTCGAAAAACCAAAAAAAAAAAAAAAAAAAAAAAAAAAAAAAAAAGAATAAGTCACACCAGAGATATACAACAGTCACTTTGGAGTCTAAAGGCAAGTAGTATTTAGGAAGCTCCATTCTATTTTAGACAGTCTTATGTTAATATCTTATGGCATATTATCCTTAATGCTAATGCTAAGATTTCAAATAGTAGCCAAAAGAATGTTAGTCATGGAAATTCTTTCTCTAGAACTAAAGGTCCACAAAGCCTGCCAGTGTACCTCCTCCCCCTCCACCTCCCCATTGTGAAACTATAGAGTTTCCCTCCCAAGAAATAGCATTTTACAAATACAGCTTGTTATGAATGTTCTGGCCTCGCGTGACACCTCATGCCACCAACGGATATAATTAGAAAGCACAGCAGTTAGAATCACAAATGGCAGTCTTTGCAACTGTCAGCAATTTCTCACTTTGCACATGAGGATGTTTGCTAATTGGATTGAGCCTGTGTCTAGCTGTAATCTTTGCCAGCATCAGTTAAGGGAAGAGCTGCCATGCCACACCTGGATTTTGTTGTAGGAGGTGAAGCCCATAGTTAGTAGGAATCTTTTCGTGCACAATCCATATGCATAATTAACTATGCCTCATTTTCTTGATTAAAACTCTGCTTTGCAAGAATAACTGTTCAACTAAGTCTTCAGGGATAGCTAGATTAACTACCTGTTTTGAACTATTAGTAGATTAATGGTACCAAAAACTGTTTTAGTCATTAGGCCAAAAACATTACAGCTAATTTTGTGGCATTAAAAAGGAGCACAAATACTACTGACTTTTCTTAATAATGGCAGGTGGCAGAGAATTACAGTTGTGTTTAAATTTTTCTTTGTAGCAGTAAAATACATTCAAGGTCCAAGAGGATAGAAATGGCACCACCTGAGCATGCAATCTATTTGTACGCTAATTTTACTTGTGTGCAAATATCTTGTTGACTATAGCACATACTTTCTGTAGCTTAACAATATCAGTGATCTTTTTATGGTGAGAAACTTTCAGACTGAGTTACCAGCTTTTGTGCATCTACACAGGGCATTTCAGGTAGAGAAAAGTGAAAAGAATTCTGTCACTAAAATTATTTTTCAATATTACCCCAAAGAGTGATTTGTTCTACCATTAACAGGGAGATGATAAAGAGATTTCAATAGAGTATAGCAAAGGACACATAATAAAATAAGATTTAAAAAAAAAAGACATTAGCTAAAGTGAAACTGAGTCCTAAATGGTTAAAAAGAGTAGAGACCTTCTCATTTCCAAAGCCTCTTCCTATTGAAGTTCAGCGTGCACAGAAATGTTGAGTTTTGCTTTATAATGCTGGGACTTTATTTTTTTCAGAGATGTGAAGAGCCATGCCTCATTATGATCTTCAGAGCTTTTAGTCACATGATAGACATGGGATGGTTCAGGTGAGTAATTCAGAACTCTTAATGCTGTTGAGCACCCCAGTCAACCAGAAGTATGGAAGGTTGTAAATTAGCTTGTTTTATCTTGAGAGCCATGTTCCATGGTATCCAGCTTTGGCCATAGGCATGAACTCAAGAAGGAAGCGTACCTTTGTCTCAACCACTCACTCCCCTTTTATTTGTCGCATATTTACACCCACAAAAGACAACTAGGATCAAAATATAAAACCTAGGTTTAGGCCTGGTATCAGATTCAGTTATGAAACACTGAGACAAACCAACACAACTGAAATGATCTCAGTAGGTAATCCCCAAGTCCCCAAATTCTAATGGCTTTTAAACATAACTAAAAATGATCCTGAAGATAAAGTGTGTGCAAGTATTTCATATCCATAAAATGCATTGGCAGATCATAGAGAATGTCACTGAAAATGAAGTCGATATTTTATATTACTCAATGCCATGAACATCAAAATCCCTTTCCATTGCAGTTCCCACAAAGCATAGTAACGTCAGTGGCTCTGTAAACAGAACTATATTCTCTTGCAGTCTTCCCACATTCCACCCTGATAGCTTAGGAGGGAATCTCTTCTTTGCTTTTGAGGGTTATAGTTAGTTCTTCTCTCCTGTAATTGTCAAGCAGAGATCTACTTATTGGTTGTTAGTTATATGAAGTTCACTGATGGATAGATTTTAGAAATAACCACATTTCTGGGCGTATGGCCCCTCTTCTCATTTCTTATCGCTCTGAATCGACCTTCTCTCTTTGTTTTCCTTTAAAGATGATTTGTTTTAATTTTAGTCTCACTGATAACCCAAGAAAATTCCCTATCTCGAAGTATTTAATTTTTTTATATAAGCAAATTAGGATTCTATATCAGGTAATATTGCTGTAGGCTTAAGGGATTAATTCATGGATGGGTAATATCAGGCTTTTATTCTACTCACTGAGAAAGAAAAACCCTATATTGAATTGTATACTATTGAACTTTAACTTTGTCATTTAGAAAGTGAATGGCTTATATACGTAGGAAACTTAAATTTGTTTGGAATTTCCCAGGAATATGGTGAAAGCTTACAGGATTTTACTTATGTTCATTTTTACCTATTCCACAGAAATAGATAGCGATGATATCCTCCTGCAGACAGAAACTGTATCTATTACAGAGGAGAGTTTTTGTTTTGTTTTGTTGTTTTTGTTTTTATTTTTTTATTTTTTTTTAATTTTACTAAGAATGACAAAGTGAATTCCACCTCAGGTAACTGGGCTTTAATTTTCAAAAGTGTTGCATGCCGTCTAGCGGCTTGAGAGGAACGGATACAGCTGAGATGGCAGACTCAAGCTGAAAGAAAAGGAACTAGACTGACTAGAGAAAGAACGGAGCTAGAACAAACCAGCCTCTGATCAAAGCTCAATTTTACTACTCAGTGCACCGGATTATGAAGAAGGGGGAAGGGGCCCATTTCCGCCAAATAATCTTGGATTTCAATTGCAGGTGACCACGTGTTTGGCTCCGGAACAGGTAGGTGGCAGGTAGCAGGTAGCAACGCAGAATGATAGGACGGCAGGCTCCACCCCATGCTCTCTTTTTGCTAACAGTGAAACCTGAGCAAAGAGGTTTCAGGCTGTGGGTGGGGAGGTTACACAAAAGAATAAATTTTGTGGTAGTTTCAACGGTTGGTTTATGATTTTGTGAGGCCCAGAACTGATTCTTTTGATAAGTCAAAGACTGACAAGGCCATCCTCTGATACATATGCAGCTGAAGCCATGAATCCCTCCATGTGGACTCTTTGGTTGGTGGTTTCGTCCGTCCCTGAGAGCTATGGGGATACTAGTTGGTACATATTGTTTCTCATATGGGGCTGTAAACCCCATCAGTTCCTTCAGTCCTTTCTCTAGTCCCTCCACTGGGGACCCTGTGCTCAGTCCAATGGCTGCTGCCAGCATCCACTACTGTATTTGTCAGGCTCTGGCAGAGCCTCTCAGGAGACAACTATATCAGGCTCCTGTCAGCAAGCACTTCTTGGTATCCACAATGATGTCTAGGTTTGGTGAATTTACATGGGATGGATCCCCAGGTGGGGCAGTCTCTGAAAGGCCTTTCCTTCAGTCTCTGCTCCACACTTTGTCTCTGTATCTCCTCCCATGGGTATTTTGTAGGCAACTAATTTTCTTTATGAGACTAATGTCTATATATTGCTACTACAGTTCAGTTACTATACCAATCCCCAGAGAGTTGACCTGGGAAGGGGAATTATAAAATCTTTAGGATAGAGAAATAAAGCATAATCTCTTATATATTAATGAAATAAAATCAGGATGAACTTTGAATAAAATAAAGAAAATACAATTTATTGAAAATGAAAAAATAGTCAAAGATCATATCTTGTAATTTTGAGTGATCTATTCATGCAGCAATTTCACTGGATCCTGGCAATCCATAATGCTATACTTAAAAAAAAAATCCTTTGATCTTTTGCTTCCTTCTGGTTCAAGTAATATATTTAAACTTGTTTCCTGGCATATTTTCAGTTTAAGAAATTGAGCCTGGTTAGAGCCTGTTGCTTCACCAAGTGATGGGCAGAAATTATAAATATCCGTTTTTAAATGCTCTGATTTCTCCAGTGAATGGCCTTATATACTTATTATTTGGTTTAAAAGTATATTGAATGTAAATTAACTGTTTTACTTGCATTCAGTTAAAGCATAAATTAATGTGGACACACCTATAATTTTCTGTCTTTATATATTGAATGGGAAAATAATTTGTGCTGTAATATAAAAATACATGAGATTTGAAAATAGACTAAAATTATTAGCCATGAATATTATCCAAACAACAATATGGGTAAAATGTCATTAAGTAGTTTATTTGTACTTTAGTATATATATATATATATATATATATATATATATATATATGTATATATTTCTGTGGTATTATAATAGAGTTATTCAGCCATGTCAACTACAGAGGCATAAACTAAAAGTAGATCTATGAATACAGAAAACAATCTTTGACTATAAGAAAACATTATAAAAAAAGAAAGGCATATTTGTCAGGAGAGCATTTTGGGATAACAGAAAAGCATAACAGCTCTACAGCATTATATCAGACATGTACACTCCAAATCAGCCCTTGTCCCTACCTCTTTTTTTTTGTTGTTGTTGCATTGGGACTCTTTTCCTCCTATAGAGTTGTCAGGTCTAGACTTACTATTAGGGGGTTTGCCTCTTATTGTGTCTTCTTGTTGTTGGTGGTGGTGTGTTTGATTGTTGTGTCTTGCAGACCTGCTCTTTTCTTAAGGGGAACAGAGGGGAAATGGATCTGGCTGTAGGAGAGGTAGAAACGAGCTGGGAGCAAATGTCAGGAGGGGAAATTATTCAAGATGTATTGTTTGAGAGAAGAATCTATTTTTAACAAAAAATATTTTAATAAAATGATCCATAGGTAAAAACACCAGCCAGATGTTTCTTCTTGAAGCAGCCAAATTTATATACTTTTAAAAAATATTCTTGCTCAGAAATGGTTTTACACACCCTTTAATTCCAGAACTTGGGAAGCAGAGGCAGATGGGTCTCTGAGTTCATGGCCAATTTGGCCTACAAAATGAGTTCCAGGACAGCCAAGGAGACACAGAGAAACCCTGTATCAAATCAAATCAAATCAAATCAAATCAAATTAAATCAAGTCAATAGATAAATAAATAGATAAAGTAATAATGATAAAATTAAATATTCTCTATACTTTTGTTTAGAAAACATATTTTAGTCATTTTTTTTAACCCTCCCTTGACTCTTATAGAACCCTTTCCAGTCCAACATCACCCTTTCTCTTGCACTCTCAAATCCAAATGAAACAACAAGCAAATAACCAAAAAAGCAGGAACAACAACAAAAGTTAGCAGAAGCCATGCAGGGAAGGCTATGGCAATCAAAGGGAGACAAGCCACCATTTTGCATGGTTGTGATGGGTAAATACCTAAAAGGTATGGGGACTTGGTCACAGGATTTCTTGTTGCTTCTAATATGCCTTCTTATGTTTGTCATTATTGAATTCCAATTTTATTTTCCTGACAGGATGTGACTGTACAAAGAAATCCCTTCTCTGCTTGTCATCTGTTAGGACTGATTCCTCTATTGGGTAAATTTCTTGTAGATCAACATGAAGATGAATTTCATTGAGCTAATGCTGTTCAGAATGTTTTTTTTTTAATAAAATTCCTGATTTGATTCAAACACTTTTAGGAAGATAGTTTAAGATTGTTTTACTTGTTTAGTCAGAAAGGTTTAATAATGTTATAATCGAGAAGAGAATGTGCCTGAGAAGGAGCACAGTGAGCCTTCATGCCCTAGAAGCAGTCAAATTGCACGAGGAAGATGAATAGACTTGGAAGAAATTAATGATCAAGGAAAAATATTCATTCTTGGTCAGGCTCAAGGATGAGACCACAGGTGCACACTATGATAGCACAGTCATGTAAAACTATGAACTTATGATGAGCTTTTCAAATGAAACACTACTTTGAACTTAGAGTCAACTCACTGTTGTAACTACCTCATTTGTAATATTTTTTTCTATGAGGTAATGTCTTCTTACATAGAAGACTTCTAAAACATTATGAAAAGCTGAAAGCAAAACCAAAAGCTCAGTAAAACACCTTTTTACTTCATCATGTGTGTGTGTGTGTGTGTGTGTGTGTGTGTGTGTGTGTGTGTGAGTGTGTGTGTGAGCATGCGCACCTGACTTTCTTTCCTTTCCTTTCTCTGTAGCCTATGTGGAATAAGAGGAACCAAATGCTGATGGTTTCTTGCAATTAACACATTTTTACTATCTTGGGGCCAGAGCTGATGGCTTTTGGTGATTGACTTCTGCTGATAGCAGTAGAGGATTAGGAAAAGAAATTTAACTACTTATGCCTCCTTATTATTTCTCCACTACTTGTGGTTGATAGTTTTGCTGGATATAAAAGTTTGGTCTGGATTTGGTGGTCTCTAAGTTTGTAGAACATTTGTTTAGGACCTTCTGGCTTTCAGAGTCTCCATTGAAAAGTCATGTGCTTTTCTAATGGGCCTTCAATTATATATGACATTCAGCTTTTAATATCTTTTTTTGTTCCCTGCATTTAATGTTCCCCATATCTAATGGATGGTGGGAATGTTTTTTTTGGTTTGTGTGTGATTTGTATTTGTATTTGAACGTTTTTTTTTTGGTTTGTATGGTTTTTGGCCTTCTATTCATTTTCTGCATACTTATTGCAATATGACAGAAATTTTGTCTTTCTGTTTTGTCTTGTTTTTTTATGTTCTTTTTTTATTGGGTATTTATTTCATTTACATTTCCAATGCTATCCCAAAAGCCCCACACACACTCCCCCACCCACCCACTCCCACTTCTTGGCCCAGTCGTTTCCCTGTACTGAGGCATATAAAGTTTGCACGACCAATGGGCCTCTCTTTCCACTGATGACCGACTAGACCATCTTCTGATTTATATGCAGCTAGAGACACGAGCTCCAGAGGTACTGGTTAGTTCATATTGTTGTTCCACCTATAGGATTGCAGATCCCTTTAGCTCCTTGGGTACTTTCTCTAGCTCCTCCATTGGGGGCCCTGTGATCCATCCAATAGCTGACTGTGAGCATCCACTTCTGTGTTTGTTAGGCCCTGGCATAGTCTCACAAGAGACAGCTCTATCTGGGTCCTTTGTCTTTTTTTGAATGGGACTTTTTTCTTCCATAATTTTGTTAAAAATCTTCTTGTGTTATCTTTACCTTTTTAAATTCATTTACATCTATAACTGATTATTGATAGGTTTGACCATTTCATAGTGTTCCAGATTTCCTGGATGTTTTATGTTTGAATCTTTTTAGATTTAAAATTTCCTTTGATTAATGTATCCATTTTACTACATTGTCCTCTTCCTTATATGTCTTTTAAGTTTTTGATGATGTTTACCCACAAAATTTACATTTGAAATCGTGAAGTTTTTGTGTACACTTTTATTTTAGTTTGGGTTTTCTTTGGTGATTCAGTTTGTTCATTAAATTGTTTTATGTCTTATTGATTTATTATTTCATTCACATTTAAAATAATCTTTTTTAAAAATAATCTTTTAAGACATATATTCGTGTCCTTTTTAGTGTCTTTGAACAAATTATTATTAATTATTATTATTGTTTATTTGGAATTCTTTGTCTTATCAATTGATTTTCTGATCACCTACCTCAGTATAGTTGCTGGATTTTTAAGGAGGCCTATTGTCTTGTTTTTCACATTTGTGTTTTGGCACTGGGATGTGGACATGTGGCTAAAATATTTCTGATTTTTAGATGTTTTTTGGAGTAGATCCATGCTCTACTTTTTTCTGTTTGCTTGATGTGGGTGTTCCATTGTTTGTTTACTGTTCTCCAATATGGGCCCTAGCCAAATATGGCATCTGTAGGTTTCTTGCTAGAGATCTGTTCTGCAGGATGGTGGGAAGTCATACTAGAAGGAGTAGAAGAAAGGCAGGAAGGGCTGGTAGAGAAAAGCACTGAGAACTCTGGGTACTCAACAAGACCAGGAGGAGGGATAGTACTAGAGTAAATCAGGAGATACTGTATTGAAGAACAGAAATATTGATGTTGTTCTATTATCTGAGTTCAGCCTCATATGGCAACTGAGGGTACCTGGTAGAGTAGAGAGAACTTCTACAGGTTGTTCAAAGCTAGAAGTGCTGAATAAAAGTCTGATATGGGTCTAAGAAGGAAAAAGGGGACTTATAGAGCAAATATTCTTCTCACATGCACTTGCAATACACTCCAAAATAATTGGCCTTCTATGTTATGGCTCACGCAAGTCTCAGTAATGTCAAAGGGATAGATGCATACAAACATGTTCTTGAAACACAATGTAACAAACTTGGGAGCAATCCCAAATATGATAGAATTAAACATTGTACTTAGATTAAACATTGATTAAGACAAAAAATCATTAAAATGTTACAAAATTATGTGGGAGAAATATATTGATGTACTATAATTATGCAATTCAGGAGGGACAGTGCTGAGGGGAACATTTATATCTTTAAGTGACTGTAATAAGAAAGAAGTCCTCAATTCAATTACTTAAAATCTGCTTGAAGACTTTGAAAAAAAGGAGACTTCAGAAAGTGTAGAACAAAGAGCAGAAACTGACCAGGATTGACATGCAAATTAATGAATTAGACAAAGGAAACTGACAGTTCAGATTGCTCAAAATAAGAACAAAAGGGCTCAATTGATGAATATTATAAATGAAGACTTGGTCATCACTACTGACCTTACAAATTTTCAATGGAATGTGTGCAATATATGACAAAACATTAAATGTCTCAACTCGGAAAGTTTAGGTGTATTAGGAATTCTCCTACACAGATTTGAGCTGCTGAGGGGAGTAAAGGACATCACATAAATTCCTGTTTCAAGTGATTATTGATTAGCATGACCAAAACCAAGTAGGAATAATTAATACTCTATAAATTCTTCTAAACAGATGAAGACAACAACAACAACAACAACAAAGGGAAGCATTCCATAGCTTCTTCTATGAGCCCAGGTTAACATGCAAGTTATAACTAAGTAGGGACAAAGTATTACATGCTGTCTTACAAATATATAATCATCCTAATGCTTAAAACGATTAATCTATGTTTATGTCACCAAAAATTTAGTATTTCTTTATGCCAAATGTTTAAAAATACTTTCCTGTCCTCTTCAATCTGCACAATAATATATCTATTACAAACTACAGGAGCCTTATTATACAAAATAAGCCCATCAGAAGTTCTCATTCTGATGTAACTGCAACTTAATAACTATTAATAAACTTTCTGCATCCCTTAGGCTATTTTTCACAACCCATGTTAAACACTATTATTTTGCATATTGCTTGCCTGGGAAAAGACCCAAAAGCTGAAATATGGTTTCAATTAAATGTATATTACTTTTGCAACTAGTTAATGTAGAACATGCTTAAGTTGAATCACAGCAAGCCTTACTTTCCTTATTAATTCCTCTTCCATGATGCGAATGGTATGTATACACATACATTGTATATATTTACTTTCACTTTGATGGCCCCATGTATGCATACAGAGCAGATTTATGTATGTTACATTTGAATGGACCATATCCCATTAAAACTACTAGAAAAATAGTTTTCCATTGTTCATTTAACTTGCATAGAGTATCACACTTTTCACAACTAATTTTGTGCAATGGTGTACATTCTTGTTTCTTATGTGTCTATGCTACTCTTTATTTTAGATTTGAGACAGTTGAGGTCTATCTGTTACTAACCTGTATTTGTGTGTATGTGTTCATGTGTGTGAATGTAGCAATATGTGTATGCATGTGTACTTGTGTGTGTGCTTGTGTATGTGTGTATGTATATATGTGTATGTGTGTATGTATATATGTGTGTGTGTGGCTGTACGTTTCTGTATTTGTGAGTGTGCCTGTGTATGTCTGTGTATGTGTATATGTGTGTGTGCTTGTGTGTATGTGTGTGCATGTGATTGTGTATGTATGTGTCTGTATGGGGTATATATATATGTATGTATATATATATATATATATATATATACATATATATGTGTGTGTGTGTAAGTTTCATATTTAGTTTACGTAATGTATTCTAAACAATTTGTTCATTTCTTCCACATTCTCATGTGTTTCATTAATCCATTGTTTCTGATTATGTGAGACCACTTTATTGCTCAATTTCCTTAATTTCTGTTGTTCTTTTGCTCTGTGTATCCTGTGTGCCATCATTAGACTCCTATAATGTCACCCCAACTGTTTCAAATGTGCATAATGTCTGTGATTAAGACAGTTTCTTTTCCCCACCTCTTTCTTTCTTCTAACACAAGTGTTGTTATCTGTAATTCAACACTGTCTGTGCTGGTTATCTGGTAGCTTGTACTTTCCTTCATGTCAGTTTAATTTGAGGACTGAGGTTGTGTTTTTCAAAGATCTTACCCAGTACTAGACTTTTCTAACTGCCTGGCTTTATGAATTTCTCCTGTTCTTCCAGTGTGGGAACAGGGTATTTATGGTTTGTTGGTTGTGGTTTAGTATTCTCAGAGACAATGCCTCATTCCCTCTTGCATGGAACACACTGGGTAAGAGGTCAATTCACCATAGCTGAGATTTGATGTCAGGGTGAAGGGAGCAGAATGAAGTGAGATGCTGCCTAAGTTCAATTTGTTTTGCTATTTACTGATCTTTCCTTCTTTTTTCTCCCAACTTTCTCTCAATCAGTTTTATTTTAAAGTTTTTTTCTTTATTTTTTAATTCTCTTTTCTATTGGGTATTTTATTTATTTACCTTTCAAATGTTATCCCCTTTCCTGGTTCCCCCTCTGGAACCCCACTATCCCACCCTCCCTCCTCCTGATTCTATGAGGGTGATCACCTACCTGCCCACCCATTTCCACCTCTCCATCCTGACATTCCCCTACATTGGGGTATCAAGCCTTCACAGGACCAAGGGCCACTCCTCCCATTGTTGCCCAAGGTCATTCTCTGCTACATACTTTTATAATCCTACAAAAACTGTGATTCTCTGTGGGTTAAGAAATACTGGTATATCGACAATCAGGCTTGCCTGTATTTTCCTATTAACATTACATGAAAATTCTACTTGAATAAATTTTAATTACTTTGTGATTTCTGGTGCACCCCTGAGGGTTCAGTGCTTGTCTTTTGACCATCTTTAAAGTAGTATATTTCTGTCTCAGTTTAACTGTTCACCCTGCGAGAAAGATCTTTGATCAGTTCAAATAATTATGAGTCCACAAATGGTCTGATTTTAAGGTTTTTTTATTTGTTTGCTCTTTGTTTTTTTAAAATGCACTATTACTATTTCTTAATGTATTCAAATGCAAGTCAACGGTCACCAATGATAGATTTTAAAAAGGAAATTAATGATCTAAGTGCTATTTTGAGAAAGTGGATATTACTGTGGTTCTTTGAAGAGTGTGATTAGGTGAGAACAAAGCTAAAAACAAAAATAAATATCAAGAATCAATAGAGGCAAATTTTGGCATAAGCCAAAGCATTTTATACAATATTGAGAGGAAAATGAAGTGGAAGAGGGGAAAAGAATAAGAGGGGGAAAAGAAAGGAAGAGGGAGAGGAGGAAGAAGATGAAGAATAGTAAAAGGAAGAGCAAGAGAAAGACTAGTGTGTCACGATTTGGAAAGGAGACTAAGGGGACAGTGTTGTTAATCCACTAATGTTTGCCATTTAGGAAATAACTTAGGGTATGCTTTTTAATTATTTTATTGGGTTAATGATGAATTTTTTATTATAAATTTACAGAAAGATGTTCAAAGTTAGGCCAATATTCAACTGAACAAGTATTTCTATCTATTAAAATGTTCAAGTGGGGGTATGCCTTCTTTAATTTATTAATGCTACAAATTATACTTGTAGCTGGGTGGTGTTGCACACACCTTTAATCCCAGCAATCAGGAGACAGAGGCAGGAGCATCTCTGGCCTCTGTTCAAGGCCAGCCTGGTCTACAAAGAGAGTTCCAGAGCAGCCAGGGAGCACATGGAGGAAACCTACCTCAAAACACCAACCAACAACCAACAAAACAAATTAAATTTCTGCATTTCTTTTTTAAATATCTTTTCATTCTTTGAGAATTTCATATATGTTTAGCACATGTAATTTATTTTGATCAAAGTCATGTCCCACTACTTCTCTTTAACTTCTCTGAACACACACACACACACACACACACACATCTACATCATACCACCCAATTTCACATCCTTCATTTCCCTTTAGTTTTCTCTCCTATGCCCCATCAGTGCTGTCAAGATGTGTTTGAATGTGGTTCTGCTCATGGATGAATGGGAGACCCATGAGTAACTACACCCTCGCAGAACTTTGACCTTCTATTTCCCTACAGCAATCAACTTCCAATAGATCCTAGTGGGCCCTGAAAGCAACTTTCTTCCCTATATAGGAAGTTTGGATGGCTTGATCTATAGGTCTTGAGCACGTGTCCACAGGTATGGTGTGTTGCCATAATGTGACGGTGCCTGAATAAAGATTATTCTTCTGTTATTCAAATGCTGATTTCTCTCTCCCCCCATATATAGTTGTAATCTAGACATAGCACCGTAATGTTTATTGTAAGAATCTCTTGTCTTAATGTTGTGTAAAAATTGCTCCCCCATTTAGTCACTGATTTGGCAATAAAACCTGATCAGCAATGACTGAGCAAAGGAGAGAATAGATTTGGACTTCTGATTCCAGTGAGGTGAGAGTTGGAAAGAAGAGAAGGGAAGATTTGGCTATGAGGTGAGGGACCAGGAGCCGCTACAAGAAGATGCATGTAACAGGGACAGTCAGATCTATCGTAAAATGCAAGTGTATCTTGGCTGAAAAGTAGCTATACTATTAGAATATCAGAGAGTTAGAATAGATTAGTACATGTTCAATTATTGTGCCTTACAGCTTGTTGAACAAATCAAATCATTTCTGTCTTATTTGTCTGGGAGCTAGGCAGGATGAGGAAAAACCTGCTACTTTTAAATTTAAAGTATAAGACTGTTAGTTCATGAGTAGACTAGGCATGACCTGTCCAGTAGGCAGAATTTTCACAGCACTCTTCACCAACCTCTTAAAATTTCCTCACCTGCTTCCCCAGGAATCTCTATAAGCCTTGGAGGGAGTCATGTGATACAGGCATCCTATTTAGGGCTAAACATCCTGCAGTCAATTATTTTTTGAATTTTGATCACTTGAATTTCTCTATGAACCATCACCCATAGCACAAGGAATAAAAGCATGGAAGTTTAGAACTGCAGGAATATATGGGAATAACAGTGATGGTCTTTCTCTAGACAGCTTCATATACCTGCTATCACTGTGCAAGTTAGCTATTGGGAGAGAACCTTTTATGTCACTAACAGTTTGATTTCCCCATACCACTGGACCCAAGTGTGTCTCCTGCCCAGCAACAAGATTTGACCATCCAGTTCAGAAAATCGAGTCCCACAGTTTCAAAATTGTCTGTATTAAGAAATTAATTTTTAATCAAATCCAAGAAAAAAACAACGAACATATATGTATATTAAGCACATGAGATACAAACTTCAGGTTAGACCATATACAAAGAATTAAATGAATGAACATATTAGAAGTTTAAATCAGAATAGAGACAATAGAAGCAGATATTTTCCCATAAACATTTCATCCAAAGAGGAAACAATCTCTCTTTATGGTTTTATATACAAAATTCAGGTATGTTAGCAAACACAGTATTAGCTCTCTCAATAAAGCAAAGGTTTAGAAATTTATATCTTGGAGAATTGGGAAAAAATACAAACAGACATCTCAAGTTGTGTGTCAAGACAAGGACCGTTTATGCATGTTTATTTCCCCTTTAGATATATTAAGTGGACACTGGTACGCTACTAACCAATAAATCTATCAGTCAGTCTTTTATTCGTGGGCCACTCTGTTGATCTGACAAACACCCAAACACTAGCCTATTAATTCTGTACACATGTTGCTGCTTGTCAACATTCCCTAAGTGTCCTAGGTAAATACATTTAAGCATTTAATCAGGATTACTTTCAAGACTATATCAAGATGCTGCACAGCAAGAAGTATAAAATACCTAGAGTTACCTAGTATTTAAGTATCATGAGACAGGGAAGGTGGCCTTCCTGGTGTATATGACTACGCATGCATAATCTTCACACAGCTCCACAAACAGGCAAAGGTCCTTGCTCACCTTTCCTGTCATCTGTATTTATTGCTGTATAATTTGGATTCTTCTAGGAGTGGCTGATTAGTTGCATATTACCATTAAAGAGCATTAAAATTAGAACACTGTGCAAAGATACAGCACAGAAAATCTTAATGTATCCAAGTTTATTATTAATAAGAAATGGCAAAATTCCTTGCCGCATCACCACTACTCTGGCACCAGAAGCCAATCCTTCGAAAAGGACTAACTCGACCCTGAACTTGATTTTACTCATGAACATAGAAAGTCACCAACCAAGAGAACATTTAAAAATTGCATTCTAGAATATGATAATTCTCTCCAAATGATCTTATTCGTTCTGTGAGTACATGGAAGTATAAATTTAGAGTTTTAAATATGGTACATAAAATCATGAGGAATTTGCGCTGTGTGTGTGTGACTGTGTGTGTGTGACTGTGTGTGTGTGTGTGTGTGTAAAATGTGTGAGTACAGCTGTGAGGTCAGAGCTGCAAGAATGGGACCATGCTGTGTGCTATGGCCCCAGTCTAGCCCACTGTGCTCCATAGCTTAGTAAAATAATCAAATGTATTTGACAGATCAACTGTATGATAAGTGAGAAAGAGTGAGGTTGTGTATCAACTCATTTGCTGTAGCTCATTGACACAGCAAATAATGTAAATATTATTAATTACTCCATTTCGTTGTTTAAAGAATTTCCCTGTGAAAATAATGGATATTACAAGTGCATTTTTCTAAGCAAACGCTTCAAAATATATCTCATTTGACTTTTTAAACAATTTTGTTTTAGTTTTATCAGTTAGAGTGTTTGCCTGCATGTGTGTCTATGCACCATATTCATGCCTAAAAGCCAGAAAAGTGAGTCAAATACAATTGAACTGGATTTTCTTTGAGCCACCATGTAGGTGCTGGGATTTGAACCTTGATGCTCTGGAGTCATCCCACAGTAGCTGTCTATCACCGAAGAAGTTCGCAACCCAGTTTTAACTCAGAGCACAAGGCTATATGCTTCTGCAATCCCAATATGGTCCATGAAACTTGGAAGTTTCCTATAGAGCCAGTAGCCAGCTCAAAAGATGGAAGCTCAAATTATGGAAGCTGTTTCTCAAAAATCGGAGGCTGAAGGTGCAGCAGCAGTGACAGGGTAAACAGATGGGGCAGCCAAAGGAAGACCGGGTGAGCAAAAGGGACTAATACTTTTTCTACCTTACCACTTTACCTAGACTTCTACCTAAGCTTCTTCCTGCTTTTGGTTCTTCCACACCCATTACGGCAATCAGGACAGTCCTCCAGCTGGGGCTCCTAAGCAGGCAATTCTGAGTTATGGCAAGTTGACATGGAAACCAAACTAGTATCTGGTGATGAAGTTCTAAGACAACGGGAAATGCTTCTTTTTTTATTAATTTTATATTGGTTATTTTATTTATTTACATTTCAAATGTTATCCCCCGCTCCTTTTCCCCTCTGCAAATTCCCCCTACTTCTATCATGGTGCTTCCACACCCTTCTACTCACTACTGCCTCAGTGCCCTAGAATTCCCCTACCCTGGGTTGTCAAGCCTTCACAAGATCAAGGGGCTCCCCTCCCACTGATGCCATATAACATATCCTCTGTTACATAACCAGCTGGAGTCATGGCTCCTCCCATATGTATTCCTTGATTGGTGGTTTAGTCCCTGGGAGCTTTGGAAGGTCTGGTTGGTTGATATTGTTGTTCTTCCTATGGGGTTGCAAACCCCTGAAGCTCCTTCAGTCCTTGTCCTAACTTCTCCATTGGGGTCCCTGTGCTCATTCTGATGTTTGGCTACAAGCATCCACATCTGTATTGCACCCGACACTATTGCTGATAACAAGAAGCACTTGCTGACAGGAGCCTAGTATAGCTCTCTCCTGACAGGTGATGCTTCTATTGAGAATGTAGCTGCAGGTCACATTGGAAGTTAGTAACTTGAAAGCCACCAACATAAAAACTCGCCCTGTGGTTCAAAATTTCATCACTACCTATTATTTTAAAATTCATCTTTACCTGTCAGTCCCTCTTTAGACACCGGGAACAGGTGAGAAAAAGAATGCTCAGAGAAACAAGGTCCAACCATGCCTTTAAATTCTTGAATTGATTCTTGGCTTCCTTATCCACAGTCCACAAATTTCTATTTTGCTGAGCTATGCTCATGAAAGCCCAGCCCATCTCCACCAAGGTACAAGAGTGAAGCTGCTATGTGCAACGGAGAGAGAACAAGTCCAATCTATGCCTTGTTTCTCATCCGGGTACAAAAGGGTACTAAAGAGATAATGAGATGTGGCTAGAAGAACTGAGTAAGATATTTATTTTTCCCTATAAGATACTAGAAACAGCATCAGCTCCTTGACCACGAGATAAAAGAAGAGTCATAAGGAACATAAAGAAAGCTATTATTTCAAGCTTTCTTTCTATAAGCTATTTTTAAACCACACCCAATCCCAGTTCCCAGCTGATCCACATCCTCATATTCACCCTTTCCATAGACATCAGAAATGGCTGGAAATCTGAAATTTCACTGACTAATAAGAAAACCCACTGTCCAGGAAAAGGCTCTCAGATCAGAGGGCCCATCTGCAATGAAGAGCAATCAAGTCACACAACAGAGATACATTCTAACATTAAGTCTGAAACAATGTCTGCGAAGAGTTCTATCATTTCAACATATAAAGGAGAGATGGAAACATTTACTGCTTGAACTTTTGTGATTGTTTTAATTCCTCATTATTTTTTTTCTTATTTAAAGGTACATTACTTTTAGCTAGCATTAAAGTAAATATTTTCCCTTAAATATTGTGTGTTTATTTAAACTAGCATAATAAGTGTATTGTAAGTGTATTCCCAGGATTGGTCCTGCAGCATTCTACGAAGTGATCTCATTTCCTCAAAGTAGCTTTGTTAAGAAATCTTGTCTTTCATAGAAACAACAATTGGAACAATTAATTAGTTTCAATTTTAATTAAATGATGATCTCACTTAGCTCTCATTAAATTACAACAACCAGATAAATCCAGACAGCAGCATTTAGCTAATTTAATTAGATATGGTATTGCTTTTCTGTGGTGTCACAAGATGACTAAGAGTTGGTGCCAGCGCATTTCCTAAACAGGATTCTTTGCACTTGACTTGGATTGACATAAAATGGGCAGAAAAACTAAACTGTATTGTATCTTACAATTTTTTCCGCCCAAATTTGAACTATTGGAAAATCATAAATGAATAGCAGATAAATGGGTGTGTTTTCGTATTTAAATGAAATTTAAAATCTCAACAGAAGAGTTTATGCTTTCTCAAGATGTAAAATTATAAGATCTTTGGAGTTATCAAGGTTTGAGTTCCCTGTAGAAAGCCCATTCCTCCTCAGATTCTTTGTTTATTGTTTATTTGAAAATTGATTATTCAGAGCTGTAACCCCATAGGAAGAAAAACAGTATCAACCAACCAGACCCCCGAGAGCTCCCATGGACTAAAACACCAACCAAAGAGTACACATAGAGGGATCTATGGCTCCCTCTGCATATGTAGCAGAGGATGGCCTTGTCAGGCATCAATGGGAGGAGAGGTGCTTGGTCATGTGACAGCTCGATGCCCCAGTGTAGGGGAATGCCAGGGTCGGGAAGGCAGGAGTAGATGGGTGGGTGGGGGAACACCTTCATAGAAGTAGGGAGAGGGGGATGGGATGGGAGGTTTCTGGGTGGGTGGGGGACCAGGAAAGCGTATAATATTTGAAATGTAAATAAAGAAAATATTTTTAAAAATGATCCTTATGTTTGTGTTTTCTCTCCTTTTTGTTTCTTTTGGTGTTCTGTGCCTAAGAGTATTGAATCCCAGTAGCTCTAAACCATGGCCAACTTTTAAACACCTAGATTTCTCAACAGATCACTCCCTCTCAGCTGAGGACAAGATGCTGTTACCAAAATAACACAAAATTGACCCTGACTGATGCTCTTTCTATTGACAAGCTTTGTAGTAAACAACCTAGGTCTAGAGAGTAGGCTCAGCAAATAAGAATAAATTATTCCAGATAGAATTTGCAAACTGAAATATATTTTATTCTAAGACTATTTTAACAGACGAAAATAACTTCTATTTCCCTTTCCTTTTTCAACGGGATCTCCCGTGCAGCCTGGAACTCTCAATGAGGGAGAAGAAGACTTTGAAATATAGAACTTCATGCCTGCACTTCCCCTGTACTTGTGATTTAAGTCTTGCTCCATCTGCTGAATTCTGTGTTACTAAATGAACCCAGAGATTCATGAATGCAAGGCAAGTACTGTTCCAAACTGAAATACATCCCCAGTACTGAATACATGTAGCTTTTCAGGGAGTTTTGTAAAGATGCTCAATACTTTAATGACTGGTTTATTTTATGTGTGTGCTAGTTTTGGCATTTATTATAAATTGATGTTCAAGAAACAACAAACAAGTTGTTTTTAAAAACTCTTTTTTTACATCATTTATTCTGTTTGTGTGCATATATGTCCTGGTGTATATGTGGAGGTGAGAGCACAAATTGGAGTACTTAATTCTTGCCTTCCACCTCATGGTTTCGCAGGGTGCAGCTTGGGTTGTGAAGGTTGGTGCCAGCTTTGCTTTGCTGTGGAGTCCTTTAACCATCCCACAGTGGTTTTCAGATTTGTTTGAATGATTTATTTAGTTTTATGTGTGTGTGTCTTTTGACAACATGTATGTATATACGTCATGGATGATCTTGGTGCATTTGTAGGTCAGAAGCAGGCATGGAATCCTCTGTAGCTGAGTCAGAGGCCACTTGAGTTGCATGATTTCAAACTCAGCTATAATTAGATAATTTCCCCAGCTGAGGAGATGCAACAAATGTGAAGAGCCTGTACTGCTCTTCTAGAGGTTTCAGATATCATTCCTATCCCTCACATAACAACTCACAATCATCTGTATTTCTAGTTACAGGGGATCCCACATCCTCTTCTGGGTCCCGTGGCCACTGGATGCTTGTGGTGCATAGGGTATAAGTAGAGAAAGCCATAAAACTCATACACACACACATGAAAATTTATAAATTTTAGTAAATCAATGGCACTGATCATTCTCTCTCTCTTCCTTTCCCTCCTCAAGTTCTTGGCTTCTTTTTCTTTAGTTTTTATTACCTATATCAACAAATGCATACATATATAAGTATAACCTGCTGCATCTGGTTAGCATTGTTTGACATATATGTGATATCAGGGTTGACTACCTAGTGTTGGGCAACCAATCAAGGGACTCGTTGTTGTGGAAGAGAAATTCCCCTGTTCTCTCTGTCATTAGTTACCTGTAGTTCTCTCTCAAGGTTAGTACTCTTGAGGGTCCACCCTTCCATGTTTGCCTGCCTACTGGTGTTGTCATTATTGAAGTCCTATTAACACAGTCCTATGTTTGAGGTACATGGGATGGCTTACATTCATGTCTCATATGAGGATTATCTACCATCAGAGTAGTCCTTTCTAGAGTTAAAAACGTCCAAATCCTTATAATACTTTACACATTAGCATCATTTGAAGATACAATTTTTTTTTCCAAGACAGGGTTTCTCTGTATAGCCCTGGCTGTCCTGGAACTCACTCTGTAGACCAGGCTGGCCTGGAACTCAGAAATCCGACTGCCTCTGCTTCCCGAGTGCTGGGATTAAAGGCGTGTGCCACCACTCCTGGCTAGATACAATTCTTTAAGTCATTAAGGGTAGGGTTTTGACAGACCATCATCACTACTAAGGTAATCAGTAAGTTTGACCCCAGTGCAGATGAGCATTTCTTCTGGAAATAATCGGTCTTCATCATAAAAATTAATGTTAAACCCTCAAAGCAACACACAGGATTGAATATACAAGTATAATTTTGTAAGATCTGAAGTTGAGAATTAATCACCCTTTAAATATTTGATCCTGTCTTCATATTTCATATTATAAATATGTTATTGAAGCCTTCCCTCTTGGCACAGTATGCAATCAGAATCCTGAACACGGTGCCACTTAAGTGAAAACAGAGCCATTGCTGAAACTGAAGTCCAAGAACAATGTTGCATGAGTACAACATTTATAGAAATTTCAGAAGAGGTGACATGTGAAGCATTTATTATTTTAACTAACAAGGGGGCTTAGGCTACATTTTTGTGATCCTGCCATCCTCCTCAGCATAATTGGAATGTGATTTAGCAAGCAATAAATGAGTATCCAAAAACCTCACATAATTGAGGAACAGAAGCAGACTTCAGAAGTACATGGCTTAATTGACGTCCAGGACATCCAGCAGCTGGAGGCTGCACTTCATTATTCTCCCCCCTTCCCACCAGGGGAGGTGAGCAGAAGTGCTCTCTAACTGCACAGCACCCACTCCTGCCTTCCTTCTATTTCAGTCACCATTGGACCTTCCCTGCTATGTACTCAGAACTTGAGAAAATTTATCTGCTCCTGAAAGACATTGTAATTCTTCAGAGGTGAGGTTTTTTTTATGGTGTGCATGTTGAATTGCACCTTCAATTAAAAAGCACTGAAGTGCCTTCTGAACTGAGATCTCTGCCACCATGGACTACAAATCCCCAAATTAACTGCAGATGAGTCGAGTTTTTTTTTCTTTTTTTCTTTTTATGTGCTGATATTCAAATTAACATCATCCAGATTGGCACATCGGGGATTCATAGGAACAGATGAGAAACCAGCCAAAAGGCTGCTTGCTCTCATTTAATAAGTGTGCACACTCACTAGAGAAATCTCTCAAAAGGAATTTCGGAGTGCCTGTAGACAGATCTAGAACATTAGGTGCTGTTTTAATGGACAGCAAGGTAATACAAGAATTGTTACCAAAACTATTAACTCTTAATTACTCCATAATTTTGTGGGGTTTTTTTTTGATTAACTAGTTAGAAAAGCATGAATATTAAACTCCTGCCCCAAAAGATTCACAAGAAAAAACCCCATGAATTTGATAAGAAGAATTGAATTATTTAGAAAGTAGAGTTGACAGAAGTGGGTATTTATCTGAATGGTAGCATCCATGAGTAGTGCTCACTAGGGATTGTGTTTGATCCCACTGGTGAACATTGCAGGCAGAGGTTTTACATCTGGAAGCAATACAGAGTAAGACCTTCAAATGGAACATTTTTAATAAATTTTCATTTTGCAAATCCAGGTGAAGAAGTGAATGAAAATTTTCTGTTGTTGTTGTTGTTTATTCCTTCATAAAAGTCACATTGTTGCAATGAGCTCACAAATGAAAACAGCTAGATTATGGTTGTAAAATAATACCCAGTCCCAAACTCTGTATATCTAATTCAGCTTCCTGTTAGAAAGGCCATTTAGACTTCTAGAACAACACTTAGGGCTTGGACTTTTACCACCAATTAGGTTCTCATTTTCTTAGCCAACATGAAAAATGCACATGACATAGAAGAATCTATCTATCTATCTATCTATCTATCTATCTATCTATCTATCTATCTATCTATTAGCTATTTGTCTTTCATAAATCATGTGGCATATTGTCAAAATTCTGTCTGCCCTTATCACTTGACTTTTTTTCTTTGTCTCATTTTTCAGTGTTATACTATATCAATACTTACACCTGCTTAGGTATACATGTATACATTGTAGGTTTGGATTTGGATATAGCAGACAATATAACATTTTCTTTTCTCTTCCTGAGTTTGTGTCACTTCATTGGACATTATATTTTTGTTTCTGTTTTTTGTTGTTGTTTTTTTTTGAGACAGGGTTTATCTGCGTAGCCCTGGCTGTCCTACAACTCATTCTGTAGACCAAGCTGGCTTCAAACTCAGCAGTCCTCCTGCCTTTGCCTCCTGAATACTGGGATTAAAGGCGTGCACTATCATTGCCCAGCTCCCATATTATACTTTCTAAGTCCATATGTTTTCCAGTAAATTCTAATTTTTGTTTATAAGTGAATAATCTACTTTATATGTATACATTTCCTTTTTCTCTTATCAGTTGATGAACATCTAAATTGGCTCCATTTCTTTACTATCCTAAATATAGAATCATGTGGGGCATTGGGCTATGCACAGACAGGCTGGTCTCCAGTTGAGCTGAGGTCTGAACCCCGAAGGGTGATAATTTACCTACCTGAACAGTAGATGTTCTCTCATGCTCCTGGAACTCTGGGTCCTGGCTAAATAACCAACCCCACAGCCCCCACAAGAGAAGCATGGCTAAAAGCCGCAGGTCACTTTTGTCCACCTTGTTTGCCAGACGGCAGCCGGCCCCATCTTTGTTCCTTTGTCTGCAGGCCCATGGCCCATTTTGGGACTCCACTGTTCGGGGCAGGGACCTAATCTTGGTGTGGGCCACACTCTCATTTGTGCGAGTTCAGAGCAATAGAGTTTAGAGCAGGCACCACCTAGCTGGGCTGTACACACAGCTCAAAGCCCAAAGCATGTGTGTGTGTGTGTGTGTGGAGTGGCTACAGAGTTGGAAAACCAGCTTAACTTTCAGCTCAAACCTGAGAAGGAGAGGCCTTTAGCTAAGGGGGCTGACTGGCACTCCGACCTGCAAAACCCTTCAGAAAACCTCACGCCAGCCTGCAGAGGAAAACAGCTCAGAGCAATTACTGCCTAGCAGGCTGCTGCCTGGCAGAATCTTTCAAAGCCTAGAGCTGGAGGGGGGGGGGGTACAGAGCTGGGAAGAGAGAGAGAGAGAGAGAGAGAGAGAGAGAGAGAGAGAGAGAGAGAGAGAGAGAAGGCTAGAGAGAAAGAGAGTAAGAGGGAGAGAGGAGAGGAGAAGACAGAGAAGAGAGAGGAGAGAGAGAAGAGAAGACAAAGAGAAGAGTGAGGAGTAAGAGAGAGATGAGTAAGAGAGCAAGGTGGGGCTGAACAGCCCTTTTTATGGTCTTTACTGTTGCTAGATAACTAGGGAGGAGTTTAGCTTGAAGGTCAGAAGATTGGAACATTGTCTATGTAACTTCTAGCCATGCTTCTCTTGTGGGGGCAGTGGGGGTTGGTAACTTAGGCGGGAACCAGAGTTCCAGGAGCATAAGGGAATACCTACCGTGTCATGTAGGTTAATTATCACCCTTCCAGGTCCAGACCTCAGCTCGACTGGAGACCAGCCTGTCTGTGCATAGCCCAATTCCCCACATCTCCCCCTCTGATTTTATAAGAAAAAAAAAAAGGAGATCACTGATATTTCTGTTATCATTAGTGGTGATAATTTAGAGTGGAGTGGAATTATCAGAAAAATATATATAGCCTAGAGAAGTAGCAGGACAAAGCCAGAGTAGTAAGGCGAGTTAAGAGTTGAGAAGGCAAGAGATTGTACAATCTCTCCCTCTTACTCTCATTTTCTCTAGCCTTTCCATCTGGGGCAGATATGGGTAGTCCCTATGAATGCTACCTCAGTCCTGAAATTTAGCATGACATTTGGAGATATGACAGTATATTGAATTGAAAAAGGGTAGCCTTACAATGGTTAATCGTGTTTGTCAACGTTAGATTCTCCTGAATCAAATAAACCCCAAAGGGCAAAGAACACTGTGAGGAATTTTATTGATTAGAACATTTAAAGTAAGTAGATGTAACCTAAAATTGGCCAAACTTTCTGGTGGCAGTCCACAGAAAAGGACACAAAAGAAGTAAGTTTGTCCTGTTCCTCCCTCAGTGCAGGACTGAAGCATCTATCCCCTCACCCCCTGATGTTCCTTCCTTATAAGCTCCATATGGTCTGTAGGTTGTATCCTAGGCATTGTGAGCTTTTGAGTTAGTATCCACTTATTAGTGAGTATATACTGTGTGTGTTCTTTTGTGTCTGGGTTACCTCACTCAGGGTGATATTGTCTAGTTCCATCCATTTGCCTAAGAATTTCATGAAGTCATTGTTTTTAATCACTGCTTATACTCCATTGTGTAAATATATCACATTTTCTGTATCTGTTCTTCTGTTGTGGGACATCTGGGTTCTTTCCAGCTTCTGGCTATTATAAACAAGGCTGCTGTAAACATATTGGAGCATGTTTATTACAAGTTGGAGCATCTTCTGGGTATATGCCCAAGAGTGGTGTAGCTGGGTCCTCAGGTAGTACTATGTCCAATATTCTGAGGAACCATCAAACTGATTTCTAGAGTGGTTGTACCAGCTTGTAATCCTACCATCAATAGAGGAGTGTTTCTCTTTCTCTGCATCCTTGCCAACATCTGCTCTCACCTGTGTTTTTGATCTTAGCCATTCTGACTGGTGTGAGGTGGAATCTCAGTTTAGTTTTGATTTGCATTTCCCTGATGAATAAGAATGTTGAACATTTCTTTAAGTATTTCATCAGCCGCTTGAGATTCCTCAGTTGATAATTCTTTATTTAGCTCTCTACTCCAATTTTTAATAGGGTTATTTGGTTCTCTGAACTCTAACTTTTTGAGTTCTTTGTATATATTGGATATTAGCCCTCTATGGGATGTAGAGTTGATAAAGATCTTTTTTCAAATCTGTGGATTGCCACTTTGTCATATTGAGAGTGTCCCTTGCTTTACAGGAGCTTTTCAATTTTATGAGGTCCCATTCATCGACTGTTGCTCTTAAAGCATAAGCAATTGGGTTTTTTTCAGGAAGTTTTCCCCTTTGTCAAAGTACTCAAGGCTCTTCCACACTTCTATTAGATTCAGCAAAGGATTGATGCAAATAGTCACACCGCCATCACCATGATTGTGATGTAAATGTCTATCAATTATAGGTTGATAATTCATTGTATTTTCTTTTACCATATTGGAATCTGTTACTTTGAATTAACAACACTCTGTTTGTGTTTTGCTTTTGATTTCTGTTCAATACTTTTAAATAGAAAATAAGGTTTCACATAAAACCAGAGACACTGAAACTTATAGAGGAGAAAGTGGGAAAAAGCCTTGAAGATATGGGCACAGGGGAAAAATTCCTGAATAGAACAGTAATGGCTTTTGCTGTAAGATCGAGAATTGACAAGTGGGACCTCATGAAACTACAAAGCTTCTGCAAGGCTAAAGATACCATCAATAAGACAAAAAAACCACCAACAGATTGGGAAAGGATCTTCACCTATCCTAAATCAGATAAGGGACTAATATCCAATATATATAAAGAACTCAAGAAGGTGGACTCCAGAAAGTCAAATAATCCCATTAAAAAATGGGGCTCAGAACTGAACAAAGAATTCTCACCTGAGGAATACCGAATGGCAGAGAAGCACCTGAAAAAATGTTCAACATCCTTAATCATCAGGGAAATGCAAATCAAAACAACCCTGAGATTCCACCTCACACCAGTCAGAATGGCTAAGATCAAAAATTCAGGTGACAGCAGATGCTGTCGAGGATGTGGAGAAAGAGGAACACTCCTCCATTGTTGGTGGGATTGCAAGCTTGTACAACCACTCTGGAAATCAGTCTGGCGGTTCCTCAGAAAATTGGACATAGTACTACCGGAGGATCCAGCAATACCTCTCCTGGGCATATATCCAGAAGATGTTCCAACCGGTATAAAGGACACATGCTCCACTATGTTCATAGCAGCCCTATTTATAATAGCCAGAAGCTGGAAAGAACCCAGATGTCCCTCAACAGAGGAATGGATACAGAAATTATGGTACATTTACACAATGGAGTACTACTCAGCTATCAAAAAGAATGAATTTATGAAATTCCTAGCCAAATGGATGGGCCTGGAGGGCATCATCTTGAGTGAAGTAACACAATCACAAAAGAACTCACACAATATGTATTCACTGATAAGTGGATATTAGCCCAAAACTTAGGATACCCAAGATATAAGATACAATTTGATAAACGCATGAAACTCAAGAAGAATGAAGACCAAAGTGTGGACACTGTGCCCCTTCTTAGAATTGGGAACAAAACACCCAGGGAAGGAGTTACAGAGACAAAGTTCGTAGCTGTGATGAAAGGATGGACCATTTAGAGACTGCCGTATCCAGGGATCCATCCCATAATCAGCTTCTAAACGCTGACACCATTGCATACACTAGCAAGATTTTGCTGAAAGGACCCAAATATAGCTGTCTCTTGTGAGAAGATGCCGGGGCCTAGCAAACACAGGAGTGGATGTTCACAGTCAGCTATTGGATGTATCACAGGGCTCCCAATGGAGAAGCTAGAGAAAGTACCCAAGGAGCTAAAGGGATCTGCAACCCTATTGTTGGAACAACATGATGTACTAACCAGAACCCCGGAGCTCTTTTCTCTAGCTGCATATGTATCGAAAGATGACCTAGTCGGCCATCAAGGGAAAGAGAGGCCCATTGGACTTGCAAACTTTATATGCCCCAATATAGGGGAATGCCAGGGCCAAAAGAATGGGAATGGGTGGGTAGGGAAGTGGGGGGCGCTATGGGGGACTCTTGGGATAGCATTGGAAATGTAATTGAGGAAAATATGTAATAAAAATATTAAAAATTAAAAAAAAAGAAAATAAGGTTTTCCACTAAAATTACATTCTCATTGTTGAACCATGCACATCTTTAAAGATATATATGGAGAATTCCTACTTCAAATATATTGTGTGTGTTTTTTTTTTAATCTATGAAAGTTCACTAAAGATTTAAAACATCCCTTTAGTGAATTTTAATGACAAATTCATACAAAACTATTTAAAGGATCAATGTCTGTCAATACTCATGTGTAAAAAGCATGCTAGTACCACAGCTGTGTGTCCTTACCCTACCATGACATAGTCTAAAATGTAGAAAATCTTATGAATAGTATTTGATTATAAGAATCATATATTGTGGTTCCTTGGCTTAAACATTTTGCAACTTATTAGGCTTTACCCATCAAGTCTAGGGCTTAGTATACTGGTGATTTGATGAATCCATTTCCTAGGGCATAGTTCATAAGACCTCATCCCCCAAATGCTGCACTTCACTAAGGGTTGCATGTGAGAGAAATGGTTTCTCCCAGGGAAAATCAGATGATCATCTGTTGCGGTAAATCTCCTCCCACATATGCCTCGGCAATGAAACCACGACACAGGTAATATGAATATATGCTATGCGCCTAGATTGGGCAGATTTACCACTATACTACCATCTTCCTTATTTTTGAGACTCCTTAGAACTTGCAGCTTCTCAAAGCCATGTGCTTCTGCTCCACTTTTCTTCTTCTTCTTCTTCTTCTTCTTCTTCTTCTTCTTCTTCTTCTTCTTCTTCTTCTTCTTCTTCTTCTTCTTTTTCTTCTTCTTCTTCTTCCTCTGCATCCTCTCGCTCTTCCATTTTCTCCACCTTCACTTTTATCTGCCCCATCATCAGCTCTCCTTTATTTTAAGGTGGGAAACAGGTTTACAGGAAACCACCTGTAATTAGTGCTGACTAATTCCTTGTTCCCAGCCACTCACAGGGGAATGGAATTAACATCAAATATAATTAGCCCCATGGGCTAAGCCCATAAGACTTCATCCCCCAAATGCTGCATTTCACTAAGGATTGCATTGAGAGAAATGGTTTCTCCCAGGAAAAATCAGATGATCATCCCTGACAACATACATGCAAGTGTCATTACTCAGACAGAGTACATATGCTGCTAAGTTTAACCTGCTCAGTCTCTCTCTCTCTCTCTCTCTCTCTATATATATATATATATATATATATATATATATATATATATACATATATACACACAAAAATATATATTACAATCTTACATATATATTTATATATTACATTGTTACAAATATATTACAATGTTACATATATATATACATATATATATACATATGCATATATATATATACATATATATATGCAATAACAATGAATAAGGAGGCATGGATCTGAAAGAGTGCAAGGAGGTTTACTTGGAAAGATTTGGAGGGAACAAAGGAAAGGCAGGCACAGTATAATTATAATCTCAAATCTTTTAAAGTGAAAAACTCTTAAAATGCCTGTGTCCTGTAAGAGAGGCTGGAATATAACTCAGGTCCTACACTGGTCTCTGAGGCCACTAGAATCCCAAGTCCTTGTTGCAAGGCATCTCTAACAGGAATACAGAGTTTTCTCTGTATTTACTTTTTTTATGCTCTGTGAGAATTTTGTTGCAGGACTAAGAATAACAGTAAAGGGTTGCAACAATATTGCAACATATGAACTGAATCCCTTTCCACCCCAACCCAAAACTACAAAAGATGTGGTTTTCTTAAGGATTCTACTAGACTGAGTAGTGGTTAGGGTTACAGTGATCATAAAGCAAAGGAACATTGCAGTCCCAGCAAATCATCTCAGGCTATCATTAGCATTTGTAATAGGCACACATTGCCCACACCTGTTCTTGACTATTCAGCAAAACCTTTTAGAATGTACTAAAATAATACTGATGCTATTAACCCAAAGGCTAAGAACATCATAGATCACCACCTGAGCTCTATGAAGGTGATGCCTATACTTGGTTGTAACCTGCTGTCTTAATTAGGGTTTTACTGGTGTGAACAGACACCATGACCAAGGCAACTCTTAGAATATGGCCAACATTTAATTGGAGCTGGCTTACAGATTCAGAGGTTCAGTCCATTATCTGACAGTTCTACATCTTCATCTGAAGGCTTCTAGCAGAATACTCACTTCCAGGCACCTAGGACTAATGTATTAAAGCTCCCCCCCTACCACACACACACACACACACACACACACACAGTGGACTGGACACACCCACTCCAACAGGGCCACGTCTTCTAATAGTGCCACTTCCTGGGCCAAGCATATACAAACCATCACACCTGTCAACCTAAGACATACATCCGTGTACTTTTATAAAATAAATATAAATAAATAAATAGAAATGTCTTTGCCAGACACTAGTGGTACATCCCTTTAATTCCAGCACTTGGGAGGCAGAGACAGAGACAGAGATTTTTGTGAGATTGAGTCCAGCCTGCACTTCAGAGCAAGTTACAGGATAGCCAAGGCTACATACAGAAACTCTGTCTTAAAAGTATAAATAAGTAATAAGATCTCCATTCATGACTTTATTTATTTATTCATTTTTTTAATAAAACTCTTCCCACATTACAGCATGGCATTCAGGGTACACACTCTCTGAGATTCTGAGACTTGGTCGCTCATATTTGACTCCAAAATAAATTTATCACATCCAAGATTTTTGATCACTAGTAAATTTGACATACTTTTCAAATTTTATGTATTTTTATTTTTTTTCAAAAGAAAAAGGGAAGCTTGAGAATGGCTTGTGCTCCCTTACTGGAGATGAACTAGTATCGATTATCATCAGTATGTTCTTATTGTATTTCCATTTAAACTCTAAAATTTTAAAAATAATAGAGGAATGACCAGTATAGGAATATGCAGAATATTTCTAACATATTCCCCACTTTTTTTTTCTGATTTCTTACAGTCAAAATCAAATGGTCTTTCTAACATGAGATAATTTTATCACAGCAATCTAAGAGATGCCTGTGTTCACTAGAGTGTCTTGTAGACAATGGATTGTGGACATCCTTAATTATGTCAGGAATTGACATACTGACATTTATCTGTACTGAGAATAATACCAGCAACATGATTCTTTCCAGAAAGGAGAGTTTTCACAGCAGTTGAGAACAGCTGGCCTGGCAGATTGTTCTTGTTTATCTCTGTTTGGATTTTGCTGAGCACTTCAGCCTCAACTGGGCAAGTTGTTTGGTCTACACATGGAATTTCCAGTACCTCTCAAAGGTCAGAATGGCAGCTGTCTGGCAGAAATGTTCTCTGCTGGAAGTATTTATACAGTGATCCACCCTTAAGCTTTTTTAAGCACTGCTCATTATTTTACGGGATTTGTAAGAATTTAGTTTTATGAGCACTAGAATTCAGTCTTGACATTTCTAACTTCTGAAGACATATAATGTTGATGCCTTTTTCATGGGGTTGTGAGGATATATTAAGTGATTTTGTAAATCAGAAGTGTCATATTAAGATATATGTCATTTTCATTATGTGTTATATATGCACATTTATTATATGAATTTACCAAGACACTATGTAAAGAAGTAAATAAATGAAACCCAAGTCTATTCCAACAGATGTTGGTTTCCTCACACGTTGCTCCACCATTACCACAAATTCAAGATAACATCAGCATCTTCCTGTATAAGAAACAGTATTAATACTGTAAATGCTATTGTATATGATACATTTGGGTAGATAATAAATGAAACAAGAGAGGATATAGAACAGTATATTTTGAAGATGCAGTCTAGCAAGTGTCCATTTAACACAGTTCAGTCAACTAAAGATGACTACTAAATGAGTGTGGTAGTTATATGACAACCTCAGCCTCAACCAGTGTTCTGTTTTATGGTAAATTATTTTCTCTGCCAGTCTCTAGAGTCTATTGCATTTGACTAATTTCCTATAGCTCTTACTGATCCTCCCAAACATAGCAGTCAAACATAGTAATATAACATGTGCAACTTGTAAGCATCACTTAGAAATGCTGGGTGCTCTAATTGCAGTTAATGACAATAAACAATTGTCTCCAACATCATCTAAGTAAAGGCATTGTTATGTCAGGAGATTATTATCTTTGTTTCACCAACTTTGCCCAACTGGTCCATTAGACTTGAGAGACAGAAGGACAGACCTTCACTTAAATGATACTTGATAGGAATTCTCAAATAGTTTATGTCTTTATTGCAATCATGAGTATATCATCCAACTTAATTGAATATATCAATCAACATAATTTGAGCTTTTATTGATTAAAGGATACACGATTTTATTATGTGTAGAGAGAATCTCTTATGTACTGTGTGGTACTTATGTGCCTGTCAAAAATTGTGAGGCATGAACTAGAAGGTGGGATAACTGGCAGAGAGAAAGATAGGATTCTGGGAAGGAGTCAAGAGTGGAATATCACCCCAAACTCTGAGGAATTAGACACATAAATTTGAGGAGCGGTTACCAACCATGTGGCAGAGCTTGGCTTGAATAAACAGGTTACATAAGTTTCAGGCTAGAGTGGGAATGAGCAAAAACTTATGGCCTGGGTATTTATTCATACATAATTAAGTCCCAGAGTTGTCATTCTGGGGAAAATGAGCCCAGGTAGAAAAACTCATGACTACAATTTTGTTTATTTCTGAACAATTTAAATATGACCTCATGACCTCAGGTAAACCTGAAAAAGTTAACCTTTTTCAGGTTGCCTTTTTCAGGTTGCATAAAATGTGCTTTTTAGATTTTAGTACTTTATATGATGTATATGATTATTTTCATACTCTTATTGTCATGGATGTGTAAAGAAATGCTACTTTGGTCCCAACAAATCAGTCAGTTACTCATTGCATCTCTGTATTTTAACCTTTGTGAGCTAAGCAGAAGAAATCACGAAGGAGCATTCAGATGCTATGAGCCTGAAAAGATGGCTCAGAAGGTTACAGCACTAGTTTGTCTTACAGAGGACCTGGGTTTGGTTTCTAGCATCCACATTGTGACCCATAACCATATAATTCCAGTTGTATAGGATCTGCCACCCTGTTCTGACTGTCAGATGCATCAGGAGCGCACTTGGTGCATAGACATACAGGCAAAAAAAAAAAAAAAACTAAAATAAAAAAATCGAAGTTTAATGATACAAATGCTTAAAACACATTAGAAGTGTTTATTTGCCCACTCTAAAATAGTCAGAAATGAGATTTTTCACCTAATATACACATATGTTGTGTTCACAGTACTAGAACTTACTTTAAACATTAGCACATTTGAGTAACTGCTTTCCTTTTATTTCTTTTATATGAAGTTGTTTTACAGGCTTATATTTATATTCTGAAAGCTTTTTGCTTTTGAGCTTCAATTGAATCTGTCAACTGGATAAGTAATGTTAAATATTTATATCCCAAGAGGTTTGAAAATATCTGAAAGGAGTGTTCTTATTTAGTAGACAAATATGTTTTTAGAACACATCCTCGGAATTCAAACAATATGTAAATCTGGCAAATATTTGTTCATGAGAAACTGGAATCATTCTAAAATTTCTTAAAGGATAATATTCGGATATTCCTGTACATTGCAGAAGACCGTACCATTCACATTAAAGCCCCTGGGGAATCTTGTGATATAGACAACATCAAAAGCATCAAGAACTTTGCGTTATTGTCTTTAACCAATCTCTTCCTCATCTGTGTTATGCCTCCTCATTCTTGCTGACAGAAAGTGTATAGTCTTTGCTATTTCCCATTTCAAATGCATACATAGCACGCTGATCAAGACAACATGAGCCTGCCTGCCACATGCTTTAATATGTATTTGTAGCCACAAATTATGGCACTTGTTGCCTTTTCCTTCACCAGAAGAACATGTTATCTGTAACTCAAATAATTGTTTTCTTGTTGCAGCCTATGTTTAATTTTCTTCTCTGTTATTCTATTTTACTTTATGCTTTGGCTTGAAGTTAAGGTCTCCCTGTGTAGCCCAGCTCACAAGCATTTGCTAGCCTATCTTGGTGCTGAACAAAATTTCTTCACCAATCTCAGTTGATATCAACAGTAGAAGGTCTGTAGAATAATTTGCAGTTGACGAAATCTGACCACGCACAAACACAGACCACACACACACAGACACACACACACACACACACACACACACACACACACACACGTATGGACATATGTGTTTGTGTATCTTTTGTCTCAAACAGAGTTTTTCTCACTAATTGCACAGGTACTTAGTTGTACAGAAACAAAAGTGGAAACACGAAGCAGGAATTGAGAGGAGAGTAGTTAGAGGAAGTTCTCTCGAAGGACAGAGCTGGTTTGCTTTAGGAGGAGTCTTGGATCCCCCAAAAGAAACAGAGGCCACTGTGATTTAAGAAAAGAACATGAAATCTCCATTTCTTACAGTTATTAATAGCTTTCAGTGTTAATGTCTCTGAGAAAAATCACAGGCCAAGAGTTACATACATTGGTAAAACTCCATGCATTATGATGAAATATATGGGACAAGGACCTTTAGACTGAATTGTTGTAAAACAGCATAATTCATGTAAACTAAAACAAAATTAGTTGAAAATATACTATGATTACAGTTGCAAAATGTACTCATTAAATAACCACCCAAAATAACACACAAATAAACTATACATACACTGATAGAGAAACAAAAGTAAATACCAAAGAAAATTCAAAACCATAAAAAAACTAAATAATGCTCTTCAGAATAATGTATTCAGGATACAGTATTTACATCAGACATATCTGACTGACAGTGTGGATGCTAAGGACTGCTCTGTAATTCATGGAAAAACACATTTCCTTCTATGGTTCATCCTCACAGATGTCTGAGCTTATTAGCAGTGTGCTGAATTCTCTAGAGACACCTTCAGATCTCAGTCTTCAGTGTGTCTCTCTGCTCTTCTTCACCATGTCTCACCATGTCTCATCTCAGCCCAGACTATCAAAATCTGAATCCTCTTTGCCTTAACCGACAGTGTTCCCTGACTGCAGACCAATGTGAATCTCCTCAAGTCAGTAATACTGGGGATGCCTGATGGCCTACCAGTTTTGATAACATTACAATCATAATAATTTTCAGTCTGATAGTTGTTGACCTGTTATCTGATCTTACATAGTTTCAACTAGTTTTTATATTTGTAGGAAATCATAGTAACATCTTCCAACAATGAGCAGACAGAATTTTGGGGGAACAGATATTACATCAAGTTAGATGTCTGTACAGCACAATAAGCACAGGGGAAGATGCTTGACTTCATTGATCATTATCAGAGTGTAAGTTAAAGGATAATGAGATCTCTTGAGACACATGTGAAAATTATTAGAATGAAGAAAGTTTGCCAATCAAGTTCTTTAAAGGTCCTTAAAAATCTTACCTTTTCTTTTTCTAATAAAAACCCCAATGCCTGCACAGAAAACTTCCTTACAAGTTGCTAGGAAGGGGATTTCAAGAGACTGGAGAACTATATAGGATATTGCCATGGCTTTTGCTACTTCCCAGAAATAGGATTTGAGCCTCTGTTGTTGAACATAGCATACACTAGCTGGTCTGACTGGTCTGTCCTCAGTGAGAGAAGATGCCCCAGGGAGTGGGGAAACCTGGTAGGAGGGAGGGGGAATGGAAGGAGGAACTGTGGGAAGGCGGACTAGGAAGGGCGTAATTGGACTGAGCACAGGGTCCTCAATAGAGGAGCTAGGGGACTAAACCACCAACCAAAGAGTACACAAGGTGGGACTCAAGGCTTCAGCCGCATATGTAGCAGAGGATGGGCTATGGGACATCAATGAGAGGAGAGGACCTCAGCCTTGTGAAGGCTCAATGCCCCAGTGTAGGGAAATGCCAGGACAGGGAAGCAAGAGTGGGTGGGTTAGTGAGCAGGGGTAGAGGGAATGGGATGGGTGGGGATTGGAGGGGAAATGAGGAAAGGGGATAAAATTTGAAATGTAAATAAAGAAAATATCTACTAAAAATTAAAATACTATAAATAAATAATAAATAATAATAATAATAATAATAATAAAAGAGTAAGAGGCTATGAGTCTGAGGAGGGGGCAGGTGGAGAGTTGTAGGATAGGGAGAACAATGAAAATACAGTGCAATACAGTGCTCAAGGATAAAATTTTCAAGAACACTTTTTAAAATATAGAGAAAATGGAATGTGGCTAATGGTTATGACACTACCACTTCTGTAACACTGTTCTGATTTGTTTTTTTTTTTTTTAAGAATAAAATGTAAGTCTATCTTGTGATCCCAAATTTCCAATATCTCAATAAAGATATAATATGCCATCTATGTACAATGTTAGATTCTGAGTTCAATTCCAGAGCAGGAAAATAATTATAAGGAGCTGGAGATGTGGATAGGTGAAAAAACATATGCTTAGCTTGTATTATGACAAAATTGTTACCATGATTGCTACTAATTAATTGAAAACTGTTATATATTTTATGTCATGTATTTTTTTAAAGTTAAAATTAAAATCTCAACTATTTAAGCAGTTGAAATGAATAATGGAATGTTGGTCACCAGAGGCTAGAAGTTGGGAGGGGGTCAGGGCCCATAAGGCAATATATCCAAAATTGCACTTATGCTGGGTGAATTAGAATGAAGATTTAGAAAACATCATCAAGATGATAGTTAAAAATTCTGTATTTCACTAGGGCACCACAAAGGGTTTTTGGTTTTGTTTCTCTTTTGGTTGCATACAGACTATATTTCTTTCCCAAAGATGCTAGAACCTGGTAGTGAAGGCTCTACGTGGGTGCCAGCTCAACATCTCAATTAAAGGTTTAAACAATTCTTTAAAGATTTATTTATATTTGTGTGTTGTGAGTGTGTGTGTGTTTGTGTGTGTGTGTGTGTGTGTGTGAGAGAGAGAGAGAGAGAGAGAGAGAGAGAGAGAGAGAGAGAGAGAGAGAGAGAGAATGAATGTGTGCCACACAGTTTGTGGAGGTAGAATTACATGTGGCTGAGAGCTTCCTTTTGTGTGCTGGGACTCAAACTCAGGAAGAACAGCAAATGCTCCTAAGCAATGGCCCATCTTCTCACCCCCAAAACGACTTTACAAATGAACAAGACTGAACTACCTTTCTCTGAATCCTGTATGCACCACTGACATGGATCCTGTGTATACAGAGTTTGGTGTTAGTACCACTGTTGATAAATAAGTCAAAATTTATCTTAAATGGTTCAAAATTATTCCATTAAGTTCTATGTCAGGTTGTGCATCTTCCAAATCTACATGAAAAATCTATAGTGCTTTTTATAGTCCAGGGTTACTGTGACTCACAATATAAGATCAGTCTTTGATAAGCAGCCACTACAGTGGTTAGCAGAACATTTTAGTATGGAATCAATTTCTTTCATTGATTTTCATTTAAAGCTATAAACACTAATATGGCATAAGAGCAGGGTAAAAACACTTTCACTTAATGTCAGGTTTGTGTTTGTGCTTGGAGAGATGTGATGCGGTTGGTTTTCTTTAAATATACTTGGGAATACTTATTCAAAATAGCATATGATCAAATGCTAAGAAAGTAGAAATGTCAAATCACCAATATTCTTGATCAAAAATACTGAGAAACTTATGTTTTGTATTGTTAAAAAAAAACAATTATTGGGTAAAGTGTGGTTCCTTTGATATATGTTAATTGGGTTGTAATTTATAAATACTGGAAAACCCAGATTAGAAGCCATTGGCCAACATTTTACTATAAGGTCTTCAGTTAAGTGTCATCCACCTGTATTTTAAAGAAGAAATGTACCAACTTGTCACTTGACTCTGTACTTGAGAGAGTGTTCTAAATTGCTATTGAAGAATTAGTGGAAAACAGGCAGACTGTTAGAGTTCAAAGCTATTCACTCCAGTAAGAGGAGACTTTACCGACTAAGCAGCTGCAGTTGTGCTAAGTAACCTAGAGGAAGACGAAGCCAGGCTCCTCATCAGTGTGGGGTGGCAGTCATGTTCTTGTTGGGCTTCCTGGGTTCTACCAATCGAATAAGAAACATTCATAAAAGCTATAGCATCAAAAATTGCATGTCTACAAGCTAGAGCACAGTTCCTGTGTTCTGTTTCATGGATCTTTGCCCGTCACTTACTTGCTCTTAACCACAGAGAAGTTAAAGCCCCATGGAAGCCATTCACTTATTCGGACACAGAGTTCAGCAGATTCTTGTCTTAGGCTCTACCAAGAGCTTAAACCTTGCAGCTGGCTTTGCCTCTCTGTGCAGTAAAAGGCTGCCATTGGTGATGCTCGAACTCCATGCACTTTGGAAGCCTTGGTAGCTCCTTGCAGCAATGAACTTGCTATCTGTTGTGCCCCTCAGACAGTTTTCTTCCCCTTCCAAGTGTGCTAGAGTTTTACTACTTTGATAGTTTGTTCGCGAAAGGAACTGTATATTCCTTGAGCAAGGTGACATTTATTGTTTTCCAGTAACCATCAAAATAAAAGAAAATGGAAGTTATGGCTAAGTGGTAGCTAGGTGCTATAATGTCTTTAAAGGAACAGAGGAAGGCTTTGAATCATAGTACTAGAGTGGCATTGTCAGATTTTAAGCAGTTTCCAGTACCTTTTAATGCTTTCCCCTAAGGGATCAAAAGATAGATAGATATATGCAGGCCCGGAACTTTGAATAATAACATTCCTAATAGGGCATGGAAGACCATTTGAAGTCACTAATTAGTAGCTAAACCGTGGATCCCATGACCTTTCATCACCCCGTGGTTTTTGAATTTTCATGTACAACTAACAGCTTCCTCTGCAAGCATTGCAAGCCATGAGAGAAAAGTCTGCATGCAAATTTGAGAAAAAAAATCACTTCCTTGTTTTATTTTTGTTTCTTATGAAGTTAGGGTTTAATATAAGATATTAGTCTTGGTATACCTCAATTCAGCATAGTGGATTTTCTAAGCTATTCCTCTCACACAGGCAACATTCCAGTTATTTATGTCAGCTGAGAGAACAGCTGGGGTAAAATTCCCCTGGAAACACTCTTCACAGAGGCAGCATCGAACAGCTGTAAAGTTCCAGCTCGCACAGGAAGATGATCTTGAACGTTGCTCTCTCCTTTTCTAGTGATGTTCTTTCTTTTTTTATTAATCATTTCATTTGTTTAAATTTAAATGATATCCCTTCCCGATTACCCCTTCACCAACCTAACCTTCCCATCACTCCCCTCCCCATTCCCCTCTTCCCTTTACCTCGATGAGGGTGCTCCTCTACCCACTCACGCACTCCCACCTTAGCCCTCTAGCATCCTCCTATGCTGGGGAACCAAGCCTCTCTCCCCTCCCAATGGTGTCAGATAAGGCCTTGAGAGTTTCTACCAGAACCTGCCCAATACAAATACAGATTGTCACAGAAAACCATCTGAGTGATCCCAGAACCACAATGGAAGAGCTAGGGGAAAGACTAAAGGGGCTGAAGGGGATTGCAACCCCATAGGAAGAACAATATCAACTAACTGGACCTCACCCAGAGCTCCCAGGGACTAAAGCCCCAACCAAAGAGTGATGCCCTTTCTTAAATGCAGTCAGGAGTTTTTACAGTTCTCCATAATCACAGTGGAGGGATCTAACAGAAAGAAATGTCTGGAAGAGTTTTACAGAAGTGTGTTTGTGCAGGTTGTCTTAGAATTATTTGGTAGATTCTGTACTATTTAAAATCTTTTTGGTGACTTTTTTTTAATCCTTCTTACTTCTGTTCCATACCTCTTCATAAATAATGATGTGTATGCTTCTTCTCTCAGTTCCCCTTGACACACAGAATGAGAAAACATTGGTAATGGCTGCTCAGTGTATTCAAGTCCAAGGTGAATTCATCGGCAGGTTAAAAATAGATAAAAACTCTACCTTATCTGAGATGTTAACATCACTTCTAGATAAATAATGCAGCCTCTGACCCTTGTTGAGCAACAGATCAATATGCATTTCAAAACCCCACTAGATAAAGCAACATCTTAGGCCTCTTTCTCCAGTAATGACTGTGGTGAGCAGTTCCAACTTGGTTTTCTTTCGGGTAACCTGATGTGGTTGCAGGAGGATGGGATCCATTCTACAGCATTACTGCTGCACACATAGTGACTTAATGCTGATCCTACAGATAGCCTTTGAACTGTGAGACACTGAAAGAAGAGATTACCATAAAACGAACCTGCACACTAGCCTTCAATTTTAGGTAAAGAGACAACTGGAGTAAGTTGATAGATGCCAGTAGATTTAGGTAACACTGTAAAGACATGCATTTCACATTCTACCATGCACCCATAGACCGCATACTTTATTTGACATATAATTAAATTGTCTGATATGTACATTTCTTTATTTCCACTTTCTAGGTCAATAATATAAAGACAATCATTGAAAGCTGAAATGTAGTTACTACAACCTTTACATGAATTTTGTAAAGGAGATACAGATTTATCTTATGCTTGGATTAGGATGGTTGTTCTAACATAACATTAATTATAATATTAATATGATGGATAAAGATTGCTCTCACAATAACACTTTAATGACTGTAATGTTTTGAACCTTCTAAATACCCCTGTTTAGTATATGCTTATGTTACAATGATGTCTGTTATACATAATACAAAAAGTCCATGCTATTGTGGATAAACTATATTTGACTACCTGGTGCCAACAGGCTGCCACTATAAACTAAACTTCTGTACAATCATCATTTTTAATTTTTCATTGATTGTCTAGCAGATCATAATTTACTTTATCCTTTTGAAGCTAAGAAGACTTTGTGAAACACCATGGTTTTTGCTGATATTTATGCTTCAGTATTTAGTGAGCGCTTCAAGAATGTAGGATGATTTAATGCCTTCTTGGTGAAAGCATTAGTAGCTCTCTATTAATGTTATAAAACCAATGTACAACACATTCAGAAAACATTAGTGGATAAATGGGTTTTTAAACTTTATTTTCTTTGAGGCCATTCACAAGTTATTTTTATGCCTGTATAACACTGTTACACAGTGTTATAAAGAGCATTATCCTATGCTCCATTAAGGAAATTGTTATGAATAGATGTGATATCCTGTAGGAAAATAATGGCATGTTGTTACATTAGGTGGGAAACAAAACATATATATTTAAATGTATATAGACTTATATACATTAAAGTGAAAATAAATTACTTATTTAGTATGTAATAATTAGTATTATTACATAATATTATTTATATTAATATGTGATTATTTGTTAACATTGTAACTTGTAGGGAAAAGCATATATATTGTACTTATTAAACATCTCTAAACATTTGCAGTTGTTTGAATGAGAATGGCTCCCTTTGGGTCCTACATTTGCATGCATAGTCCCAAGTTGGTAGAACTGTTTCAGAAAGATTGGATGTATTAGGAGGTATGGCTTGACTGAAGGAAATACGTCATGGGGTGGGTCTTGAGAAAAGCATAAGCCAGGCCCAGCTTCTTTCTCTCTTACTCCCACCTGGGGATCAGCATGTGAGCTCTCAGCTACAGTTTCAGCACCACAAGAGACTGCCTTGCTCCCTGCCCTGATAATCCTAGACTCATCATCTGAAACTGTAAGCAAGCTCCCAGCTAAAGCCTTCTTTTATAAATCTCCTTAGTCATGATATCTCTTCACATAGTAGTTAAGCTGTACCTGAGACAACATCGAATCATTTATTTTTTTATACATCTCCTTGAAAATTGATTTCTCCTTTCTATTAGCAGCACTCTACACCCTACTACCATGAACTCTCTAATAGCCCTTAAGCCGTATTTCCTAATCAGTTCATAGATCATGTGAGAGAATTACATGGAAATGTGGGGATATAATTTTATATCCAGCTATTTAATAGAACAGGCAAAATGAGATATGATGCTGGTGATAAGAATGTGATAAGGAAGGATTTTGAAATTATGTGAGGTAATCTATATATCCCTCATTGTCCAGTGGTATCCACTAGAAACTTCTGTGGCTTCTGACATAAAGTTCTGTCACCCTGAGTTGAGTTTGTGTCATCCTCAGAACAGGTGAGCCATAGGTACAGATGAGCTGATGACTTTGCCTGCCATAATCCACCTAGTCTCGTTCTCACTTCGCAGTCTCGCATAGTAAATTGGATTCCATAGACATTAAATTTCTTCTGGAACCCAAATTACATTCATCTAGGGATGCTGTACAAATTTATTTTCCACAGCCATCCGTGCTCAGCCTGTGGTGGAGAAGTTCTAGATGATTTGCATATTTATTTAATACATAATCTAGTATTCTCCATTACTTGGTAGGGTTCCTATGATTATTAGAACACTGCTTGATGAAGCAAGACAACTCCTTTGACTTCTTTACTGGTCTAACTTATGTGTATGTGTGTGTGTGGGGGGGGGCTTCCTGCATGTGGTTATGTGCACCACAAGCATGCAGGTGCCTATGAAAGACAGATGATATAGGATCGCCTAAAAGCTGAGTATAGAAGGCCTGGGCAGAGCAGGGAACTGGGAATTGATCCAGCAGCAAGAACTCTTAACCACTGAAGCATCTCCCCCAGCCACCAAGAAAGTTCTTTTTATTAAGAAAGGTTTTTATTCAGTTTTCAATCAATACAAGTATGCATGAACATTTCAGTGAGCTTTGTTGATTCTTTATTGGAATTGATTACATAATTTTACGTATTATGTATTTATAATATTATATCCTGAGTATCTTCTTGCTTGCTGGTCATTGTTGTGTTCGTATGTGTCACTGCTGGATAGGACTATGACACCCTCATCCTCCTTCTTACTTTATATTGTAGGCTCTGGAATGATGAAAGGTAGAATTCAGAGCTCATTGTCTCAGTATGATAAGATAGGAAGCCAACTGCTTTCTGTAAAAATAATCTGAACTCTAATTGATTTCATTTACTTAACTGTTTTCCAAACAGTTTTTTTTTCTTTTTTCTTTTTAGCATTTCACCTTTGTCCATTTGCAGGATTTTTGCATTTTTCTCCCTTTTCACCAGCTTTAAAGAAGAGAAACAATGTGTGTATGAGGGTACAGATATTTATAATAATTGGTTTTTTGGGGTGAAATATTTTTGATGGATTCTCTTTTGCATTTGGAGTTGGTGGACTTAATGAGGCCTCAAATTACTTACAAGAAAGCATAGCAGAACTATGATTTTAGAAATATTTGCTGAATATAGACAAGAATTTTGATGGATGGATAATCAAAAAATCATGAAACGCTTTTATCACAGGTTGATTATAAACACCAAATTCCCTCTGTTCAGAATTATATATATATGTGTGTGTGTATATATGTACATATACATGTATATATGGTATATAATTCATATATCCATAGTTATATCTTTACAAACATACATATGTACCATATACACCATTTATATAAACTCTCTATATACATATATACACATATACACATACACACACACACACACACACACACACACACACACACATATATATATATATATATATATATATATATATATATATGATCTTCATACATACATTAAGTGGATAATATTTGTCTTTTAAGACAAACTTAATTACATTTTTAAGCATTTAAATTTATTCAATATCTGTATTGTCACCTTAGATACAACAAAATTCTTACCAAAAATTAATCATCCCTTAACTAGGACCCGATCTGGCTTATTGATTGTAAAGTTATGTCACTATTTTATATAAATGTAAAATATAGCATTTATTTTACAGATAATAGTTACTGCATGTCTGTGTATTGACTCTGTGAGTTCTAGGCTGTGATATGCATTTCATGAATTCTCTCTTAATTTTTCCCCCTATTTTGGAGTGTTACTTGCATTGGAAGTTGCTGAGCATATTGTTATTCTTGTTTCTGAAAATTACCTTGACTTTGTGTTTATAATTTAGCAGTTCCTAGAATAAGTTGCTGGTTTCCTCACTAATTGAAGCTGTGGCTAATAGATTTTCTCTATATAGCTTATTTGGGATAATTTTCATTCTTTAAAAGTGTATTAATACTCTAAAATAGAAGGCATATCATCTTAATTTGGGGAACTGTATTTTTTTATTTTAACATACTTTTTGATTTCATTAGAAACATAACTATTTACTAATTATATTTTTTAACATTTTGACTAAAGCTTCTTTTGTGTGTTGCTATTGTATACATATATAAATTTTTCTATTTCTTATTTCATTTTTCCTCATCTGTATTTACATTTTAAACATGAATGTGACTTGAACCACCTTTCTATTCTTTAAGCTACTGTGTTACTTTTCAAAAATCTTACAAGACTTAAAGGAGTTTAGGGACTTATTTTCCAACACTTGGAAAAAAGCAATATAGAACATATTTCCATGAATTTTATCTGCTTTAATGTACTTACTTCTAGTGGACACATACAGGCAGACTTAACTGCAGGATCTGGTAAATACTAAAAGTAAATTCTAGGAGATGAAACTCAAGCCATTAAAAAAATACCCTCGTTATTATTTAATTTTTACAACCATGTTATAGTTCAGAACATGTCAGTGGCAAGGTGTGATGTTTAGTCTTGTAAGGAATTCAGCTTGATAGTCAAACTGATAAAACCATGAAGACTGCAGGGTGTTACCTTACACATTACAACAAATATGTTCCTAACGTGTTTAAATAATGTAAGATGAACCTACAAATAGTACCCTAGCTTTGATTTACTGCCTTTTCCAAGTCTTTTACAGCACGGTGCAGTACGTTAGAGCCTTTCAGAGCACATTTACCAATGTGTACATTGATGTAGGATCATTTAGTAGAATTTAGAAAACAACTCAAAGGCCACATATGAAGAAAGCTGGCCACCAGTCGCTAGCAAACATCACTAGCAAATAGCCGCACTTGAGAGCTGAGGCTTTGTAAGCCCAGCCCCCGTGCACTGCAGAATTTTGGCTAGCTCATGTACATTCTGTGAATGCAGTTGCTGCTTCTGGCCACTCTTTCTTTAAATTTTGTTATCTATACTATTTTTTTTCAAAGCACTTTTCATTGATGGTGAGTATGCAGATTAATGTTGTAATGTACAAAAATCTTTCCAAAGGTCAAATATTTAAGTATACACCATTATTAGAGGAATCATAACTGTGAATGTAAAGTTTTTAAATATGCATTTAAATTGAAATGGTTGAGGAACTAATTTTATTGAGAGAAGTATTTATAACCAAAATAGACAGAATTTTTGATTCAATGAAATCACTACTAAGTCAATACCTAATACATTTTATGTAAATATTTCAATGCTTTTTTTATTATGCTCTACAGTACATTCACATACACCTTCAGTTCATGGGGTTATTTTTAAATGCTAAGTATGACTGAAAAAAGATTGGCCTAGATGTTAGAAACATATTAATATAAAATGGCATTAAGTTATACCATGGTAAGCCAGGACCAAATATGGGTTTTTAGTTGCTTAGTTTTTATGCTATGCTTTCATATATTTAAATTGTCAAATAATATCAATATATGTCTGTAATTTTATTTTACATTTAATATATTAAAATCTACTTATTAAGCTAAATATATCTAAGGTATTCCCTAGGCAGTAAATTTTAAAAATCAATCTCAACTGTTTATCCTATTAAGATAACTTAAAAATACTAATTTACATTCATTTTAAAAAATATATTCCCAAAACATGTGAAAACAACAGAAATAAAACAAGTATAAACCCACAAAGGTTCTGTGCTTTCGGCACAGTTAATTTAGAGTTCTGAATTTCCAGGTGCTACATTGTATAGAGTGGACTTGGGACTGGACTCATGCTAACCTGTTGATGGGCACTGGGTGATTTTCACTATTCTCATCTGAAGAAACAGAAATGATTACAGTTGAAGACTTAACAAAGCTGTTTAAGTTCACATGTGACTCAAGAACGAAAGACAACTGTCTGGGATAACTATACTGAAATGGAATTTTTTTTCAGTTGGTAACAATTCTGTCTCTTTTATTTTTTTATTTTTTATTCAAATTCTATTTTTTTTATTTATTAGATATTTTCTTCATTCACATTTCCAATGCTATCCCAAAAGTCCCCCATACCCTTCCCCACAAGGACTTAAGTGGAATTTAAGCAAGCTGTTGCTTCTCCTCCTGGTCTGTGTGTTTCTGTGTCTCACTCACAGATCACGCTAATGAACATTCCCCAGGCTAGTTAGCCATGTTCCCATTTAATTTCAGGCTATGCACATGTTTAACCATTTCTTGACTGAGTCTTGTATGCCAGCACTCCCAGGGAGGTGCAGCATTGTCTCATGACTGGCCAGTGACTTGTGACCTAGGTGAAGCAGACTTTTGAACGCAGCCTGGACAACCTTCTCTATACATTAAGGCTGTCAACTAATCTTTAGCATAAAAAAATGAATAAATAAAGAGAAGCTAGAAAGTCCGGAGTGTTTGTTTACAAAGGACGACTTCATTTCATTTTCACTTCTGAAGTATCACTGTCTAGACATGGTATTTTAGAAGACAGTGGTTGTGTTTTGCATATCTGTGCACCCCCACCCCCCCAATCTTGCACAGTTTATTCCCACTGCCTTCTGAATACTTTTAACGATGTAAAAGCTTTTCATTCAGTAGAACTGATGTACCCTGACACATGACAAAACATGTTGTCTTGCTACATTCAAGACTTTCATATTGTCGTTCAAAATTTTGAGTCTAAATTGCTAGATGTGGGCTCGATGTGTTTACTTGCTTAAAAATTGTTAAGTTTCTTGTATATGCAAATTAATGTTTTTTTCCTTGAATTTTGGAAGTTTTTGAACATTGTCAAATATATTCTGTTCCTATTTAAAAAAAAAATCTCCTGGGACATTAATTATACAGGTTTTTAACAGCTTGTGTTTTCAGTTAGTTTTATGAAGATCAGTGTACATATTAATCTTTTAATGCTTTCTTTGATATCAAGTAATTTATGACTAGTTAAAATTATTGTATATCAAGCAGTGTGGTATTGCTGCAGGCACAAAAATAGGTCAACTGAATAAAATTGAGAATGCATAAATAGATTGGATCTGTATATATGACAAACATTCTACTGCTGATTGATGGAAAAAGGCTAGATTATCCAATAAATGTTTTTGCAAAAATAAATTTACAAAGATGAATTTAAATGAAGCTCACATTAAAATCAATGACAGGTGTAGTACAAATTAAAATACAATGTATTGCTCTTTAATGTGTTAAGCAATTTCACAGAAAAAAAATAGCTTTATGGTAGTGGGGTGTGGATTAGGACTTTTCTCAAGACCATGCAAAGATGATGTCATCTTGGAGAGAAGGGAAGGGAATAATTGATTTTTTTTTAACTGTCAAAACCACCTGTGAATCAAAATAGGAGATATAGAAATGCTATAGACAGTTAGGCACCTTAGGATTATTTAATAAACAATTACTATACTACATAATTTTTTTCTGTAAATCAACAATAAAACAATGAATATATAATATAATGGAAAAATTATCTCTAATAGAGGAGTTTATCTTGCTAAACAGTGAGCAAGACTTCAACATTATACCATCACTAATTATTCTTCCTGAAATCAAATGTGCTGCAAACCAACAAAAACAAACACTGGCAAAATAACTGGCAACAGTAGACATCAACTTAGAAACAGAAAACTACAGTCCCTGATTTATTTATAATAGAAAAAAATTAATATAATTTTAAAGAACTACTCTTCAGTATTTAATGATGGTGACTGCTTTCATAGTTTGAGAACTGCTCTACCATGAGCATATTCTATTAAAATTTTCCACATATCTGGAGAACACAGGCAGTTGAGCCAGCACTGGCATGGGATTAAAGATAGTGGGGAGGTTTTGGAAAATTGAATGCATTGATGAGATTAACTGCTTTTGATTTGGATCAATAAAAATGTTCTCTCCATTTCTCTCTTACACACATACTCACACATACATGCACACACATACAGATATTTAGAAGAGACAGCATATATTTTCTGTTGATATGCCAAGTTAAATGACCCACAGTAATTAGAATTCAAGTGTTTATGTGACGACTAAGTGTAGCCTTAAGTATCTATAGAAACTCCAAGGTGTTAAAAGGTTGTAGTTGCTAATAGAATGCTTTTATTTAACCACTCTTTCATTTCCAGTCTCCCTCTAAATAAACTACATTACTTCAAAAGACATACCGCTTCAAACAATGTCTTACGATAAGAAATATAAATATCAACATAAAAATTTTGAATCTGGATTCACCCACACTTGGTAAGACATGTTCATCCCAATTTGTTTATTTTATTTTTAAGATATTTATTTCATTTTATTTGTATGAGTGTTTGTTATATATGCATGTATGCATGTTTTCTACCACATTTGTGCCTTGTAATTACAGAGGTTAGGTATCATCCAGTCTTCTGGATCTGGAGTCACAGGTGGCTGTGAGCCACTTTGTGGGTACTGGAAACAAGCTGGGGTTTTCTGCAGCAAATGCTCTTAACCACTACCCCATCTCTCCAGTCCTTGGCCCTGGTCTAAGTCAGAGTTTCTATTCCTGCACAAAACATCCTTCCTGACCAAGAAGTATAAGGTCTATTCAGCTTATATTTCTACATTGCTGTTAATCAGCAAAGGAAGTTAGGACAGGAACTCACCTTCTGGTAGGAACCAGGAGGCAGGAGTGGATGCAGAAGCCATGGAGAAATGTTGCTTACTGGCTGCCTTCCCCTGGCTTGCTCAGCTTGCTTTCTTATACAACTCAAGACTACTAGCCCAGGGATGGCATCACCCACGATGGGCCCTTCACCCTTGATCACTTATTGTGAAAATGCCTTAAAGCTGGATCTCATGGAAGCATTTCCTCAAGGGAGGCTTCTTTTTCTTTGATAACTTCAGCATGTGTCAAATTGACACATAAAAGCAGCCAGTACAACTGACCCTTTGTCAACTTGACACACAAACACCAATTTATTAAGCCTCAATCCTTATTTTCTTATTCATCCCCAAGATCTAAATAACTAAAAGTCCCACAGTCTTTACAAATTCTTACATATTAAATGTTCAGTCCATTTAAAATATCCAATCTCTTCTGAAATTCATAGTCTTTTTACAATTCATAGTCTTTTAACTGTGCAGTCCACTAAAATACTTCAAGAGGGAAAAATATCAGGGCATAGTCACAATCAAAAGCAAAATCAAACTCAATGTCTGGGTCCACTCACAATCTCCTGGGGTCCTCCAAAAGGCTGGTATCACTTCTTCAGCTCTTCCCTCTGTAGCACTCTAAGCTCAGGTTGATCCACTCGACTGCTGCTTCTGTTCATGGTGATCATAACAAGGTACTGGTATCTCTAATATACTGGGTCTTTCACTGCAACTAGGCTTCACCAATAGCCTGTCATAGGCTCTTTCATGGTGCCAAATCTCAAATGCTTTGCGTGACCCCTTCTGTCCTGGGTCATCAATGGAAACTGAGGCTGTACCTTCACCAATGGCCTTCCCTGACCTCTCACAGTGGCAAGCTTCAGCTGCTCTTCATGACCCTTCATGCCTTCAAAACCAGTACTACCTGGGTGACTCTTACACATTACCAAGTACAACTGAGGCCTGAAGTATAATCTTGGCTATCTCTAGAACACAGCTTCTTTGTGCTCTCAGAAAACACTTCCAAGAAGATTTCATGTCAGTGATTCTGGTCACTTCTTAATCACTGCTAATTTCTTAGCTCTAGCTAACCAGCATTAGTCAACCCAGTAATGCAAATGTTTTGCTTTAGTAGTTCTGGTATCTTTTTTTTTTTTTTTTTTTTTTTTTAGTTTTTAGAACTCTCTATTATTGTGAATTATTGATTTTATTTTATTTTGTTAGATAATCTGCCTGTTTGTGATTTTTTTTTAATATTTTTATTACATATTTTCCTCAATTACATTTCCAATACTATCCCAAAAGTCCCCCATAGCGCCCCCCACTTCCCTACCCACCCATTCCCATTCTTTTGGCCCTGGCATTCCCCTATATTGGGGCATATAAAGTTTGCAAGTCCAATGGGCCTCTCTTTCCATTGATGGCCGACTAGGCCATCTTTCGATACATATGCAGCTAGAGACAAGAGCTCCGGGGTTCTGGTTAGTACATCATGTTGTTCCAACAATAGGGTTGCAGATCCCTTTAGCTCCTTGGGTACTTTCTCTAGCTTCTCCATTGGGAGCCCTGTGATACATCCAATAGCTGACTGTGAACATCCACTCCTGTGTTTGCTAGGCCCCGGCATCGTCTCACAAGAGACAGCTATATTTGGGTCCTTTCAGCAAAATCTTGCTAGTGTATGCAATGGTGTCAGCGTTTAAAAGCTGATTATGGGACGGATCCCTGGATACAGCAGTCTCTAAATGGTCCATCCTTTCATCACAGCTACGAACTTTGTCTCTGTAACTCCTTCTCTGGGTGTTTTGTTCCCAATTCTAAGAAGGTGCACAGTGTCCACATTTTTGTCTTCATTCTTCTTGAGTTTCATGCGTTTATCAAATTGTATCTTATATCTTGGGTATCCTGAGTTTTGGGCTAATATCCACTTATCAATGAATACATATTGTGTGAGTTCTTTTGTGATTGTGTTACTTCACTCAAGATGATGCCCTCCAGGTCCATCCATTTGGCTATGAATTTCATAAATTCATTCTTTTTAATAGCTGAGTAGTACTCCATTGTGTAAATGTACCATAATTTCTGTATCCATTCCTCTGTTGAGGGACATCTGGGTTCTTTCCAGCTTCTGGCTATTATAAATAGGGCTGCTATGAACATAGTGGAGCATGTGTCCTTTTTACCGGTTGGGACATCTTCTGGATATATGCCCAGGAGAGGTATTGCTGGATCCTCCAGTAGTACTATGTCCAATTTTCTGAGGAACCGCCAGACTGATTTCCAGAATGAATTGAAGACCCAGAAATGAATTGAAGACCCAGAAATGAACCCACACACCTATGGTCACTTGATCTTTGACAAGGGAGCTAAAAACATCCAGTGGAAGAAAGACAGCATTTTCAACAAATGGTGCTGGCACAACTGGTTGTTAACATGTAGAAGAATGCGAATCGATCCATTCCTTTCTCCTTGTACTAAGGTCAAGTCTAAGTGGATCAAGGAACTTCACATAAAACCAGAGACACTGAAACTTATAGAGGAGAAAGTGGGGAAAAGCCTTGAAGACATGGGCACAGGGGAAAAATTCCTGAATAGAACAGTAATGGCTTGTGCTGTAAGATCGAGAATTGACAAGTGGGACCTCATGAAACTACAAAGCTTCTGCAAGGCTAAAGACACCATCAATAAGACAAAAAAACCACCAACAGATTGGGAAAGGATCTTCACCTATCCTAAATCAGATAAGGGACTAATATCCAATATATATAAAGAACTCAAGAAGGTGGACTCCAGAAAGTCAAATAACCCCATTAAAAAATGGGGCTCAGAACTGAACAAAGAATTCTCATCTGGTATCTTTTTAATTACAGCTGATTCTTCAGTTCCAATTAACTGAAACCACAGAATCTTCACAATCAAAACAACAACAGCCCTGATAACAATCTTTAATCTTCCCTTTGAAATTTCACAAGATAGACCTCCATCATTTGCACAGTTCTCAACATTATCTTCCAGGATCCCACAGAATATTACACAGAGCTCTTAAAATCACAATGGCTCTTCTATCTCAAAGTTCCAAAGTCTTTCCACAGTCTGCCTCACAAACACGGTCAGGCTGTCACAAGAAAACCCCACTCCTGGACCAACTTCTGTCTTAGTTAGAGTCTTACTGCTGTGAACAGACACCATGGCCAAGGCAGATCTTATAAGGACAACATTTCATTGGGGCTGGCTTACAGCTTCAGAGGTTCAGTCCAATATCATCAAGGCAGGAACATGGCAGCATCCAGGCAGGCATGTGCAGGAGGAGCTGAGAGTTCTATCTTCATCTGAAGGTGGCTAGTAGAATACTGGCTCTTAGGCAGCTAGGTCAACTATATAAAAGCCCACACCTACAAAGCCACACCTACTCCAACAAGATCACAAGTCCAAACAGTGCCACTTTCTAGAGCTAAGCATATACAAGCCAACATGTTCCCACTGACATTTAAATAATCAAGTTTACAAAGGCTTAAGACCTTTAAGATAGGGATATGAATGTGGGATTTGAATTAAAGTCTATTTAGTGTTTAGTATAATTCTATAATTAGTGGCCAACAGACTTTGTAAATTCCATTTATTCAGTTGAAAACAATCACTCATATAATCAACTGCATATATGTGTGTATATATATATATATATGTATATATATCTTCAACTGAAACATTCATATAATCAGCTCTTTCTCTCTCTCTCTTTATATATATATATATATATATATGTGTGTGTGTGTGTGTGTGTGTGTGTGTGTGTATTGTTTAATTGTTTCCTTCATGTTTCTGGATCCAATGATGCCTTAGTCACATTTCCTGTTTGTTTCTAAATAGGTAAGGCCACAGATTTTTTTTCTCTGAAATGGTTTATTACATTTCTAACACTTCTAAAGAATTCAGAATAAAGAAATTCTCAAAGACTTGGCTGAACCTTCAATCCTAAACTTCGATGTTTCTATAGTCTCTCTGATGTGACATGTGTCAATTCACCAATACTGAACTTTATTACATGACTTTCCTGTGCTTCAAGCTGAGAAGTGTGTATTGTGCTCCCTGTAAGTGTGTAGCCCAACCCCACATATGTCAAGCTTAGTAAACATTTACCATAGGAAATTTCTAGCATAAGAAACGTGATTGAAAATGAACAAAGTATTGTGACTGAAATGCTGGTGCTTTAATCAAAGGGAAGTGAATTATGCTAAGACTAATACACTTTGTTCTGATTTCCCAGTGGTGTAATAGGAATTAAGCAAGCCCAGGGCATTAAATACATTAAAATATTTAATGGAGGGCCTGACATTTTTAATAAATGTAGACTACTCATTTTGAGAGATGTGCCCATGTGGTCTCTCCATTTCTCCATGAAAATGTCTCTGTGAGTTTTGGGGAAAAGTATTTATTTTAATATCACCAGTCAATCTAAGGAACATATCAATTTCTGGTTTTAACACCACCATATTGATATATATTTCCCAGTTTTCTCACAAAATATGTTGCAAATACACATACTTTTTGCCTAATAAGTTTTTTTCTTTATGATATTGGTATTCATGGTTGTGTTAGCTCTTGAATATATATGGTATTTCTTATTCACAAGATAAATTTACCATTTTATTCACTCCAATTGGTGTAGTCCTGGTTTTAATTTTGAACATACCTAAAAAAAGGACTAGAAGAGTAAAATCCATCTTCCATTCTCTAGTAAAGAGAGGCCTTTGACATAGCACATCCTTTAACAAAGGGAACATGATTAGCAGTTGCATGTTGGTCATCCCTGTAACATAAATATCCACTATACATTTTACACTTCTGATATTTTATTTGGTTTGCTAGGAAGTCAGTCTTATCTATCTTTCTTCAGGTTTTCTAAGTACTTAGATGAAACCTGACTTAACTTCAAAGAGAAAACACATCACCTTTTATGTCAGTGGTATTCAACCTGTGGGTTGTGACCCACTTCGGGATTGACTGACTCTTTCACATGGGCCACCTAAGACTACTGGAAGTCAGATATCTACATCACTATGTATAACAGTAGCAATATTACAGTTATGAAAGGGGTAAAACATTAGGGGATTTGAGAAGCCCTGTTCTATTTGCTTAAATTTTCAGTTACAAACTTAATGCAATAATAGTCTTAAGGTTCTCTAATTTAATCTTGTTCTTTTAGCATAAGCTATTGCTCTTTATAATGGGCCAATATCTTTTGCAACAGGTTTGAAGATAAGCCTCTCCATCTTATACCAAGTAATTTATCAATACTTAGTTTATCTTCAGTGTCCTGTATCCAAATTCTGAAAACCGTGTAATATGCTTCCATGTACATTTTCACTTAAATATGTACCCATTTTTAAAAAGATGGGAGGGCATGACAAAGGAGGGACCATCATGATGGATAAGTAAGACATTTGGAAAATCTATTACAGTAGAAGTTTATACATATGTGTATAAAATTAAAATCGACCTATCCTAATATGATGTAACAATATTGCCATAATATCACTGATTAATGAATAAAGACCACAGGGCTAGAAATATATTGGTTAACCTTTCATAGTCGATAACAACTGAAATTCCTTAAACCCACAAATATTGCAGGTTAATGCCAATGATATAGGTTACCCTCCAGATCATGGCAGAAAAAAAATCCTATTTTTGGAAATATTACACATTTGAGTCGTGGAAAATAAACTGGTATTAACTTGAAGCTTCATATCCACATGCTATCTTTCATAGTGCTGGACGTTGGCATGCATGTTACAGGGATAGGAGAAATGGGAACTCCGTGAGCTACAATAAAACTTGTCAAATGCTGGAATAGTGAAGGGAACATTAAGGGAGATGGGAACTATATTTCGATTGAATTTCAGTGCAGCTCGCCAGATGAAATTCATACCTTACTCCAATTTCTAACCAAAAACTTGTATCTAGAAAGATCATAAGCCCTCAGAAAGAATTTACCCTGATTAGTTTGCTCAGTAGCTGTAGTATTAAACTGAATGCTAATTATCATTATTTCCATAGCTAATGCATCTTTCAAACCTCATTGGTGAATCATTAATTAGATGATCATTAACACTGAGACCCACAGCTAGCCAAGGTGCAGGAACAAGCAATTTCAGAATGCTGATTCCTAAATAACATTATACATACACAGAGAGGGGGGAGAGGGGGAGGGGGAGGGAGAGGCACACACTTTTAGATTCATGTAATCACATATTCTCTCCCATGGTTCAAGTGTCATTGGAGATAAAGGATAAGGAAGTATGCAACATCCAGAGGAGTTTGATGGCGACAAGGAAACAGGCATCGTAGACCACACGCAGCATTTCATACATGACCTCATGGTGGAGATGGGCATATTCAAACTGGATTAAAATCTCAGCATGGAAAGGGGAGTAGACAGAGCATCTCAACCACATTTGACCAGCTACGAGGTAATGTAACAGCTAAGAGAGGCAGATTCATCTTCTTTAATAGCGTAGCCATGGTAAGTCAACCATGGTCCTGTGAAGGCCACCCATCCAAGCATAGGAAAGTGGTTAGTATTATGGTTTCTGTGGTTATGATGTGAGGGGAAGAAAAGTCGTCTCAGGAAAAAGTTGGGGGAAGGGGGTTGAATACACTCACAGCACATTGTATGGAATTCTCAAAGAACTACTAAAAAAATAAGTGGGTTTCATCTATTTGTTATAGCATAACTTATTAAGTACCATGTAAGTGCATCTCTTATGTTTACAATTTTATCTATATATTCACAAAACCAAAGTGTACTTTTTATATAAATAACTGTGTATAGGTTTGTATGAAAATTAGACATACCAGCTAATGAAATCATAATAAGAAATTCATTCTCATTTTTTTAATATTTCTTTTGGTAATGCAATGTATATATCAGTGGAAGGTAAGTAATTTATTTGGGTGGAGGTTGCTTTATGTTGTTGACATCCAAGTACTTACATGTGTTGCAGTGGATTGTGAGAGGAAGCCTGGTAAGATCAAGCTAAGGCCGGAAGCCCTGGGGGATCCTGAACAGGCTGTAGGAGCTTTTCCTGCTTCCAACTCCAGGTCCCTGTCATGTAGCCACTGCCCCCATAGAGAGAACTGTGGCCATCAGTTATGTAGGGGTAGCACCCACAAGTCCCTCAACATGAGACATCTCAGGTCAAGCCAGTAGTTAGCACCTGCTGTCAGACCCAACCCAACCCCAAACTGTATATTAGATCTTATCCAGAAGGAATAGAGGTGTGTGAGAATCTCTCTGTCTACTGAGAGCATCTGTCACATAAGAGCTGTAACACTGTCCTGCTCATTAGCCTGACCTGCTACTTCCCCTGACCAGCACTTACATCTATGCCTTCTATGTGAAGTTCAGTTAGAATGTTATTAATGTGCATGGGAATAGTCAAATCATATTCTTTGAGGATCATTTTTATCCCCTCCATGTGAGAAAAGAGAAGTAGTCCTTCCCTGATGGACACACCTCTTTCTTTTTAACCCTGTACCTTAGGAGACATTTTGTTGTGAACTGTTAAAAAGCAATTTAAAATCTACGCTGCTTTTTCCTTTAAATGGGATGCTTTTGCCAAAGAACATGAGTACAAACTAGAGGAAATTAAATTCGTTGCTAGATATTCTCAAATGTTGAAATGAATGAGTTAAAAAATATCATGTAGGGTACTGTAGATTGAGTGTTCACTTACAGGATGCTCTTCGTAATGCAGATGAGTGTTGAAGGACTGAAATAAGGATGTTAATAGAGAGGGAATGTGGGCCTGTGTACCACAGGCTTTCCGCGAAGATCTCTGGTGCAAGAGTTCCAGGGAAGGGAAGTGAGTGCGGGCACAGAGGGGAGGTTGCTTCTGCTGCTTCTGCTGCCGCAGTTGGCTCTACCTCTGTCTCTGTCATGCCTTCCAGGCTACCCCACACCACCTTGCACTGAGCCTGGTCAGTGATAGAGTGCAGCAGAGCTTCAAGCAGCGCTTCGGGAGAGATCTCTTCCCAAGTGTTACAGCTCTTGCACAGAAGGCTCAGACGAAGTAGTAGTTCTCGTAGTAGTATCTCTCTAATCCTTGTGGATAGAAGTCTTATATACAGTTTTGGGGTGGGTAAGGGTCTGACAATAGGTACTTCTCATTGGTTTGGTCTGTGAGCTTTGGGGAAACCTTATTTGCACGTGGGAGGGCTTGTTGCTAGTCCTATGTGACTGATGGCCACATACCTCTCTGGGGGGTGTAGGGGGTATAGGGGGGACCCAGGAGGCATGGCCGAAAACAAGCCGACCCATGCAGATGGAAATCACCACCCGTCTAGTCACCGGGGTTGCAGACCTTTGCTTGACCAGGTACCAAGCTGTCCGTGCATAGCCCACCACCCCACAAGGGAAACAAGGAGAAGAAAAGTAGGTTTAAAAAGATATTTTCTTCTTGGTGGTGTGAACCATGATCTAGATTTCTATAATTTCTAGATAATTGAAGGGAGAAGGGGGAAAAAAAACAAAACATCCAAACAAACAAAATAACAATAACAACAAAACCCACTGTCGTCTTGTACAGTGAGTGCAGGAAGAAATAGCTGTGCTGTAGCCCACAGAGAGTTTGATGATAAAATCAGGAGCCAGCTTTTCAACCAAACTACCAGTTCAGAGGACTGGAGTTTTGCCATTGCAACATTGTTTTAATCAATCACTTCAGTAAAATTTCTTTTTTCTATGACAGTTTGAAAATTTCCATGTGGCCTAGATGTATGAGAATCAAAAGCACAATATCTCACCCAAATATCTCACCCAAATATCTCACCCCAGATATGGAAAGTAAGTGCTGTATAGATATAATGACCCAGAACCACACATAGAGCAACCCCTCTTCACAAATCTCACCAAAGAATTTCAACTTGACTGCCTGGGTTTATGAAGAACACAGGGGAACTAGTAGTTCTCGTCGTTACAAAGACTAGGTCTTGAGTCATTTCCTTGATGTGTTAAGTGAAATAAGGGCCTCAGGAAAACAGCTGTTATCTACTTCACAGATAACTTGAATGAAATGTAGTCCTTGATGTAATAAAACACCGTGTTCCACACCTACAATTCTTTGACGTCTGTGAAGTGTGAGTCATTCCCCGTGTCCCGTGTTTATTGCTGGGATAGTCATATAGTGTCAGGAAGACCTCTGACTGTGACAAGGGCTTATATTTGTTTCTTTCATCCATACACATGGTACCTTTGAGCCTTTGAGCCTTTCGTATACCTGATCAATGCTCACAGTGAGCAGATGACTAAAGATGGGGCACTTGAAAGGCCACTTACAAAAGGCTTAAACCTCTGACTCACAGGCAAGCATCTGCTGGAAAAGAGCTCTCAGCTCCCCCTCTTTCTCATCGGGCATGTCTTCTTAGGGAGATGTGTGCAAGAACCACTCTATAGTTTCAGTGTTCAGTGTTCCTGTGTCTCCTATTTATTACTCCCTCTTTAAATTGGCAATTGACTCAATTACTAACATTCCTATTTAATTCTATTTAGCATCTGTTACTGTGAGAATTCAAATCAGTAAAATGATTGGTTTTTTTCTGAGAATCATGAACACGATTTCAGAAATAAATTGGAAGTTTTAGTGTTGAGTGTGAATCCAGTGTTATTTTACAGATTAAATTTGTAATTTAACAGCACAGTTTCTCTTTACCATCTGTGATGGTTTGTATTTGGCCTTGTTGGCATAGGTGTGTCACTGTGGGCATGGGCTTTAAGACCCTCCTCCTAGCTGCCTAGAAGCCCGTATTCTGCTAGCAGCCTTCAGATGAAGATGTAGAACTCTCAGCTCCTCCAGCACCATGACTTCCTGAATGTTGCCATGTTCCTATATTGATGGTGCTGGAATGAACCTATGAACCTGTAAGCCAGCCCAATTAAATGTTGTCCTTACAAGAGTTGCCTTGGTCATCGTATCTGTTCACAGCAGTAAAACCCTAACTAAGACCCTAATGTACAGTGCAGTGCAGGTTTTGTTATCAAGCTTCAGATAAACCCTGAAGCAGTCTACTGGCTGCCTGACCATTCAGTGTCGTTCAGAATTATTTATGCAATAAGTGGTTACATTCTTCTTCTTGCCCATTCTCATGGCACCTCGGGATCCTTCTTTACCTTAGGTGACTTCCCATAGTTAGCAACCATCTTCTCCTACATAATTTCTTGAATTAAAATGTAGGTTTTTCACTTTCAGTTTTTACACATTGCAATTCTGTCTGAGATTTACTATTTTTGTTGTTGTTGTTGTTGTTGCTGGTGGAGGTGGTTAGTATTACTTGGGGCATGCATGTGACACACTACACATGTGGACACCAGAGTTCACCTGTACACATTAGTTATCTCCTGCATCCAAATATATTTAGGGATGTAACTCAGATATTAGTATTTCTGTCAAGAGTCCTTAGCCATTGAGACATTTGGATAGAATCCATATGGCAATTATTTTTATCTTTGTGTTGTTGTTGTTACTTTTGGAATTTGGTTACATTTGTGGTCAGTATGTAAATGTGAGTATCAATGGTAACACCAAAGAAGCAGTGGAGAAAATATACATGTTTGAAAATCTTTATTTGTTTCATATTTGTTAAAAAATGCTAAAAGAGCAACCTTAGAAACAAAAGTGTGTGATGAAAGTAAATACTCAGCTCTGAGTTATTGAGTTAATGAATGATAGGATTACTCTGTTCTTAGGTTGAAACTGTTGTACAATGGAAGTTAATCTTAATTTCTATACTTTTATAGCTTTTAGGTACTGTGGTTTAGTTTATTAATATACAATTAGGGACTAGAGGCCAATTTATTGTAAAAAGACACAATTAGCTATAAATAGAATTAACCCAATTTTAAGGAAACACAAGTCAAATAAAATCAAGAGACTAACTGAAGATTGCCAACTACAGTATCCTGGACCTTGCCATTACTCATGGATAATATTTTTGATTTTGAATTAAACTTCTAAAAGTTTTTCAAGCTTTATATATCTCATTGTCTCTACTCTCTAAAACTTTAAAAATCATGCAATAGGCAAGTATGTTGGCCTAGCTAATCATGAAGAAAAGTTTATCATCAATTCCATAATTTATTATTTCATATTAGAGAAAAATGTCCTGCAAAGTCATCAACATCATTTCATACAAAGTGGTTTTTCTCTAGTGGGTTATTTAGGATCTTCATTTAAATCCAGGAGAATGTGCACTACAAACACTACGTGCAGATCCCAGCCATGTGGGGTGCAGTGAATTGAAACTTTGCATATTTTAAAGGTCACACTTGAGAGGGAAAGTCAAAAACTTCCCAGGATGCTGCTCTACCTTCTAATTACCTCTGATCTTTGTACCCATTGAAGTTTAACCCATGTTCTTTGTACCCAATGAAGTCCACATATTCTTACTGAAGCAAGTCACTGACTTACTTAGCAACTTTCACTTTCTCATTTCCTAGAATATGCATCTGTTACATTAATGAATGATACGATTCCTAAGCTCACTTTCATCTGTTTTCTCTTGGAAATTAAAAATAAAAAAGCTTATATAATAGTTTTCTTGAAAGAGCCTTCCTCTAATAAGTACAAGAAGCTGCGAAACCATTGACTGGCAAAGTGGGAGGAAAACTACATGGTGATGTGCTCCACTCTTGGCGTAGAACAGGAAGAAGAAGGGTCCATCCACAGTGTGGATATCCATATCCAATGTTCCGCGGGAACCATTCCAGGTAGAAAATGTGGGTAAAGCTCACTGCTTCTGCATGCGAGGACAACGCTCCATGAGGAGCATCTATCACCTGTGGAGTATCAGCCGAATCAAGTTCTGTTGAGCTGTGTAGGTGCTCATTTGTATACTCGCTTAGTGTAATATGTGCTCAGATCAACTTAGAACATATCCTAGCTTAAGGCTAATGGCGTTATAAGATGCCTTTAGCATGACGTACCTTCCCTTCTTATATACTTTGAGGATACTACTTGCTGAATTTAGGATGAACATGTTTGCAGTTTAAAAGAATGTTCAATTCTTTACTCCTTGCAAAAGTATTGCAATTTTAACTTACTAAAGAGGGTAGATTAAAAAAATACTTTTCACAAAACAAACTTATATTCAGATAATGTTGTGGATGATTATCTACAATATTTAAATAAGATTAATTTCACATAAAAATCTTCTAGAAAACATGCATATGAGCAACATAAATATACTCAGAGTATGCATGAGTGCGTGTGTGAGTGTGTGTGTGTGTGCGCGCGCATTTGTATGGTGTGTATGTATGGGGGTGAGGGGTATAGGTGCAGGTATAAAATGATTATTAAAGAAGTGCTCCTAAAGTTGAGAGTGAATGGGATTTTATGTAGGGAATATTGAGAAGGAGTTGATGTAAATACAGTACTCATGGATGACAGTCCCGTAAGTGAATAACAAAACAAAGTTTAAAATGTCATATTCACCAGAGTGAAGCATTATTAAGAAATGCATTAGCTAGTCATTAGGGGACCTAAATGGCCTGGTAGTTTTCTCAGGATTATGCACTGTGTATTACTTAGAAAACTATGGTGTCTACAGAAAGGTCCTGAGTTTTCATTTCCCATCCTTATCTGAATTCACCATTTTTACACTTTAGTTGTTCTTAGAGGCATGCAACATTAATGCTGAGGCTGGAGTGGACAAGCCTGGCTCCCCACTTTCAGGAAATAGTGCTTTCTTACAGTTTCCTCTGCTCTGAGGAGACACCACAAGCCAAGCCACTCCTCCATGGAGTACATCTGACTGAGGACTTGCTTGCAGCTTCAGAATGCTGTTCCACTCTTATCGTAGAAAAGAGCATGGCAGCATGCAGGCAAGCATAGTGCTGGAGAAGAAGCTGGGAGCTCTATTTCTGCAGGCAGTTGAAGAGAGAGAGAGAGAGGGAGAGGGGAGAGGGGAGAGGGGAGAGGGGAGAGGGGAGAGGGGAGAGGGGAGAGGGGAGAGGGGAGAGGGGAGAGGGGAGAGGGGAGAGGGGAGAGGGGAGAGGGGAGAGGGGAGAGGGGAGAGGGGAGAGGGGAGAGGGGAGAGGGAGAGAGGGGAGAGGGAGAGAGGGAGAGGGACAGACATACTTGGGCTGGGCTTGGACTTTTGAAATCTCAAAGGCTATGTCCAGAGGCACAGCTTCTACAATCCTTCCCAACAGTCCATCTATAAAAAGCTACTCATCCAAAAAGATGAACCTGTGTGGGGATTTCTCATTCCATACACCACAGCTGGTGTAGTGAGTCTCTCTACTTACTATGTTGCTGGAATATTTCAAAGATAATCTCTGTCAGCATGAAAACTTTTAAATAATATCTTTCTATGTGCTTTTTCACGAAAGCATGTGTTAGTTTCTCCAATAGCCTATGAATATTGTGAATGATATTACCTTTGAAATGCAACAATTATCTTATGATGCTGGCATAATATACCTTTAATATGTTATGAGATTCAGTATTATGGCTCTTTGATAGGAACCTTTATGTAGGAATCCAGACTAGATAACTCTCAGTGTTCTTGCCTTTTTTATGTCTTATCATAATTTTGGGAACATATTCATATTTGACTTATACCATACATTGTTTATAATGTATTTGCATCAAGGGGTATAAACTGGGGCAGGAGCATGCCTCAGATGAGAAGTATTGACTAGTCCTTCTGGGCAACATACTTTTGTTTCCAGTAACCAGGTTGAGCAGCTCACACCACCCGTAACTACAGTTCCAGAGGATATGGTGCCCCCATATGGTCTTCTTCAGGTACCCTCATGATGCTTGTGCATCAACAGCCAGAAAAGACAGACAGACAGACAGACAGACAGACAGACAGACTGACAGACTGACAGACAGACACACACACACACACACACACTTCATAATAAATCTTAAAAAGCCACAGAGTGGACAATTTTATATAGGATATTTGTGTCACTACAGTCATTAGCGATACGCATTTCTGTAATGCCCGATAGTGAAATTCCAAGGCCAGAAACAGCAATATGTATCAACTCAAACTGAGTAAAAGTTCAAAATCTCCACATGAAAATGGTTAATAGATGTTAAGGTTTAGGCTTGTATTCTGACAGTCTATAAGTACAGCAAACATTATATTTTTGACTAATAATATGTAAAAATAATGATTTCCAATTAACAGTATAAATAGTAAAAATTGTATTGTTTTAATAATAAAGATACTACAAAAAATTCAGCAATGCTTGGTGTCATGATTGAATGCACTGTTTTTTCATATTAAGGAAGCAATGTAACTTATTAATTACAATCCAAACAGTTTTTTTGTAATAACTGACACAATAAATTTTGAGGACATATTATAAGACTTGTACAGCATTTCTATTTAACCATTTTATCTTTGTAGAAAATTTGCATGTTAATTAAACATGTTGCTTTAGGCATTCAATAGTGCTAATTTCACTTCAGGCAGGTCTATCTACTGGGAAACATAATAGATCTTACTAGTATCAACGCTCTTAAAGTTTATAATATTTTGTGGTCAGTAGGAATTCTTGCTTCCATTCTGGATGAGGAAACTGTAGCAATTGTGTTCAGCCACACGATCTGGTTCTGAAATCATGGTATAGCAAGGACTAATCTTCTGTTTTCCTTCATCACTTAGGAGGGACCAAAAGGTTATATATAAATATGTATATATATATATATGGTTGCTGATAGAAGTACATACCTCGAAAACAAGCATTTAATTAGGCTGGTTACTCAGAATATATAAAACTACTCCTGAGAATGTTATAAGTCCATATATAATTGATGAGCTTGATGCTATAAAGGTATCATCTTAATATTTAAGGGTCTTTATCTTAATGTACACTTTCAAAGTTTGAATATAACAACTTAACTGAACTAAAACATTCCGTATATAATGAATCTCCTCAAGTGTCAGAAAGTGCTAAAAAGAGTCTGCAAGTTTCAGTAAGTTTCTGATATGGACCAGGTATAGAAGGGATCTCGCCTCCAACCCTATGCCCACCCAGGGCTACATAAGTAGTGAGAACTGCTAGGAGGCTTTGTCTCACTAGCTGAACTCATGGAGAGGCAGGAGACAGCTGATGTGCCTCCAGGAGGCTCATACCTACTGAGACATACTCTTACACCTGTTCAGCTGTTGGTAAATTAAACAGATTCCACTCGATGTGAGCTGTCACCCATTCAAGTACTTATCAGTGAGTACATATTGTGTGAGTTCCTTTGTGATTGGGGTCCCAATCAAAAAGCATTTGGTAGTATGTTTTTCAAATACTACAAATAGTAGCAAAATAAAAAAAATGTAAGAATAGTATAATTATTTTTATGTATTTATGAGGACATTTTAAGTCAAGAAAATACAGACAGTTTTTCATTACTAAGTCACTAGGGTGTATATATATATATATATATATACATATACATATATACGAAAAGGTATACAAAAGCTACAACCAAACAATTGACTATTTATTTCATGCTGCAGTTGTGACAAAAGTACTGAATGTTTCACCTTATTCAGTCCTCATTAATCTTATTCACTAATTAGCATATTCCCAATAAGACATAGCTGAATGCCTGATGATCTAAACAAGCTGGATGTCAAACAAAGAGATGAACATTATGAAGTCAATATCCAAATATAAAGATAAATATAGGGAAGAGTTTTAAATATTTTAGCTTTTGAAACTCATCATGACATGATTTTGTAAATTGTTATTAAGGTAGTCAGAGTTTACTTCAGATAGCTAAGTGTTCACAGTGTAGTCATTTGCCACATTGCTGAGATAAGCCCATCAGCATCTGTGGTTTCTAAGGATAGGAACATGGTCAGGTAACTGACTGTACGTGAAGACAAATCAATGAACAAGGTACTTTATTTACAGATGAAATGAAAAATGAGAGTCAGAAATCAGAAACTATGTTGCCAAAAAATCTCTGTGGTAGTTTTTAATAGGTGCATAAAACAGATGCACTGCAGAGCCTAGCAAGTTTAATATTTATTGTAGAAATCATGAAGGAGTTTCCTTGTTGAATGATAGCTTAGGTAAAAATGTGAGTATCATAAAAGACAATAATTTTAGAAAGTTGATCAATATTGTGCAGTTACTCAAGATGAGGTACTTAGAAAAGTGGTTTCAGAGGTATGGAGATAGATATTCTTAAAATAGCGTGTTTTTCATATGAGAAAACTAAGGATATTGGTTCTTAGAGGAAGGTCATGGAATGTAAGTCCCAAGGTCCAAGAATGAAGGGGGATTGAGATAGAGAGAGAGTTTAGAAGTCAGGAATTTAAATATAGCCCGATAGGGGTATTTCATGGCTCAGCTAATTGAAGATTATTCCACAGATCAAATAACTAAAGTCTACAAATTTTATTATGTATTTTACATAGACCTACAATAGGGAAATTTTAAATTTTCCAACAGTAGGAATTAGAACAATTTGAAGACACAGCAATGCTAACTATACTAATTTAATCCTCACACAGCATGTAAATATACGAAGTCACCAGGGTCTACACCATAAATGTTTTTACACGTGCTCACACACACACACACACACACACAAATATGTATATGACATATGCTTGTTAAACAAGTCTTTCCTCTCATAAACTAAACAGGCTTCTTTTATATGTAAAAAGGGAAATACATACAGAAGCTACAACCAAACAATTGACTATTTATTTATTGCATGTTTGAGTTGTGACAGATATACTCTACATTTCACAGTATTCAGTCCTCCTTAATCTCATCCACTAATTAGCATATCCCAGATAGGACATAGATGAATGCCTGAAGATCAAAACAAGTTGGAATTCAAACAAGAGATGAACATTAGGAAAGACTGTAAAGGTAAGTAGTTAAAGGAGGTTTGACTTTTGATCTAAGAAGCAGAAAACAATAGAATGCAGTCTTTTGGAGAACTATATTACATGACCTGTGTTTTGACAGAATTATTCTGAACACTGGGCTAAGAACAGATTGGAGCTTTGAAACCTCCTGAGTCATAAATCAAGATTATAAGGAATTGTTGCTTGTCACATCCTAACAGCAGTGAGCCAGGTAAGAAGGGACCAATAATTTAGCTGTCTGAAACAAAGGAAAGGAATATGCTGATGCAGCATATGTAAATTGTAAGAGAAAGAATGTAGGAAAACATGTTGCTAAGGATTTTACTTGGGGGAGATTTTGTTATCGGAGGAGAGGGCAGTTGTAAAACTGTAGACCCAAAAGTGAGACCAACTGGGAGTCTCATTAATGTGGCATATTAAGTTTATGACAGATACAAAACTGTATTCGAACTGGGTGAGTTTGAATAATGTCTGGCAGACAATTGGATGAATTAATCTGCTCAGACTAGAGGTAAGATTTCTGACCAAAAGTATTAATTTCAAATTTGTAAACATATGCATAAAGATGAAAAAAACATATGGATGACTAATCTCATCAATGACATGACTATTGACGCAAAGGAGAAGTCAAGATGGCTGTTTCAGAAGTGGCCACTTCCTACAGCCAGGAGAGATTTCCAGTGGAGGGAGGGGGACACCAACCTACCCACAAACATTCAACCTGAAATTTGTCCTACCTGCAACATGTGCAGGAGTAAATATGGAACAGAGATTGAGGGAATAGTTAACCATTGACTAGTCCAACTTGAGAGCCACCCCATGGAAGAAAGTCAACCCCTGACACTATTAATGATTCTCTGCTATGCTTGCAGACAGGAGTCTAGCATAACTGTCTCCTGAGAGGCTTCATCCAGAAGCTTATGGAGACAGATACAGAGTTCTATAGCCAAACAGGTGAAGCTCAGTGTGTCTTGTGGAAGAGTTGAAGGAAGGATTGAGGGAGCCTTAAGGTTTAAGGACAGCACAAGACAATCTACAGAGCATACTAACCTGAGCTCAGAAGGTCTCACAGTGACTGAACCACCAACAAAAGCGTGTGCAGGGGCTGGATCTAGCTCCCCTACACATATGTATCAGATGTGCAGCTTGGTTTTCATTTGAGTCCTCTAACAACTGGATCAGGTACTGTCTCTGACTCAGACTTTAGATCCCTTTCCCGGAGCTGGAATTCCTTGTCTACCTTCATTTGGGACAGTATGTGTAGTTCTGGTGAGACTAGATGAGTCCATTTGTACCCATGAAAGGCTTCTCCTTCTCTGAGATGAGTTGCGGGTTAAAATTGGGTCCTGTGTCTGCTTGGGGCTAGGGCCACTGGGAGAGGCAGACACAGGAAATTTGACTGTGAGCAGCACCTCTATGGAATCACCAAAGACTGGCTTGCTTTGGTGGTACCAGTGTGGCTGGAACACAGGGAGGCCTCCCAGTGTGAGGTTAGGCAAACAGCTTGTTAGAGGGAAGCCTGCTCCACTGCTCCAGCATGGCATATCCTGGTGAGAAGAGGCAGTCCATGGTTTTAGTTGTAGGAATTTAATTTAATTTCCATGGCATTTATTGTAGGAAGGCAGAGAGAGGGAGAGAGTAGAGAAGCAAAGAGCAGCCATGGCACCATGGAGAGAGGAGGGGAAGGAAATGGGGAGTGGGAGAGCAAGAGAGCAAGAGAGAAGCAAGAGAGTAAGAGAGTGAGGAAGGGGTAAGCAGCTCCTTTTATAGTGGACTGGGCCATCCTGACTGTTGCCACATAACTGTGGGGGTGGAGTCCAGACAGAATCCCAGGTGTTTCGGGAATTGCCTGTGTGACTAATGGCCTCTCTGCTGGGGGGGAGGGGGGGCGCTGAGCTATGGGAGTCTGTAGCTGCAAACAGGAGTCAGGGGCCCAGGAGGCATGGCCAAACACCTGCTGTAGCTTAGGGTTACCTGGGCTGCAGGCCTGTGCTCAACTGGGGATCAGACTGTCTGTGCACAGCTCACTGCTCCACAGTGAGTGGCAAATTAGGGGCAGGTTGTGAATGTGGGACTGGAAGAGGAGGAGAGAGGGATGACATCAGGATGCAAAGAGAATAAATAAATTAATGAAATATTTACACAAAAAACAAACCAGTATGAACCATAAAACAAACAAACAAACAAACAAACAAACACTACCTGGCTGTGTACAAAGGAGCCTAAAACAGAACAGAAGGAGGAATCTTTGAGGTAACCAACTCCTTGTAGCTCCTCTCTTCCTTTATAAAAATACTAAAATGAGTAATTTTTAAATTCCATTTTCCAAAATGAGTAAACAAGTCTATGGAAATCTGAAAAAAAAAAAGAAAAGAAAAAGAAGTCAAGGGATAGAACCATAGGGAATGACTTGAAATGTTTTAAAAGACAAATTAGACAAAGAGAGTGGGGGAAATCTACTAAAGTAGGTAAAAAGTTAAAAGTTCTACATTATATCTAATTACAAAATGTAGAGGATGGTGTGTTGAGGCAAGCCTGTGGGGATAGAGGAAGGAATTAAAGTAGAAGTAATAAAGTTACATTGTATATGTGCATGAAATGTTTAAAGAGTAAATTGGTAAAAGAAGTTAGATTTCCTTATAACCAAGTAGGAAAATATTTTAAAGAGAAGATCTTTACCACCTATAGGTAACACACACACACACACACACACACACACACACACACACACGTAAATTAATACTATTTAACACATAATAAATAATTAATAATTAATGATATATATTTTATTCACATTTATGCAAAATAACAATGTTCTTTTTCAACTAAAGATCCCTTTGCTAAATCAAAGAATATATACAGTTTTTAGCAAAAGCTAAAACCATTTTACATGTTCCAAGTTTTATAATAGAAGCCTATATGACCCATTCTTTTAAAGACATTAAGTACCTAAAAGGGTATCAGGTAATGGATAGACAGGCAATCAGAACTGAGATGCATCAGAGGTCACTTATATAACGCTCACATTTGAATTCTTTGGTTTCCTTTTCATAGTCAGTTATTAGAGACAATAAAGCTAAGAGAATCTGAGCCCCAGTTTTACCGTATGTATGGAACAGTGGCCAGGAAGCATAGAAAGAGCTCTGCAGACGTAAATGGGATCCCATGTAATCTTAATTCCTGAAGTTGGATTAAATTATTTCAGATTTAAGTATACAGAAACCAGAATAAAGTGTCACTCAGAGGTTACCACCACATCTTGTATCTCAAATTATTTCTCAAAAAATTCATTAGATAATTTTCAGTGTTCTGTCAAAAATAATGATTCAAAACCTTAGAAAGCAAAGCATGACTGAAATCAATGATAATTTCAGACAAGAAAATAAATTTTGGAATAAATAATAAAGTGGTCAATGTTTTAATATTTTAGAAAATAACATTTTGTTTCAGAAAATTAGAAATTTCCATGGCTGAGATACTATTTTAAAACTCAATACATGGATGTCATTGTCCTTTATCAAAACCCAACAAAATAATAACGGATGTTATGAATGGGAGTGATAAGCAGAGGGAAAGGAGAGTTGGACAGCACAAGCCCAAGAGGGAGAAAGGTAGAAAAATGAGTGTTCAAACCAGAAAATTAAATGAATGAGACAATAAAAGATAGATAGTAAGGCTGAAAATAGAAAAATAAAATTTAAATACTAGGGGAAATCTAAGACAATTAATACATCTTTGAAAATTTTACTTGTGAGAAGAAGAACCCAATTAACTCGTACCAGAAATGAAAATAAGGATGTCATTAAACATAAAACTAAGAAATAAAACATTGAATTATGAATATATTGACTGTATATAAATTATGAATATATTTATTTTAAAAACTAATGTTCATGCACTTGTAAAGATAATGAAAAATCTAAATAATTACACAAGATTTCATAAATTATCTATATCCATAACTCTAAATAGATTTTGTGATGATGGAACTTCATCAATAAAATGTGGGAAAAAAATCAAAGCCAATCATAATGAACTCTTTCATGCATTCTTAAAAGGGAAATCTCTATGCAAAACTATCATAACATTGACAGAAGAAAAATTGAGTATTAGGATATATTACAATTATAAACAAAATATTAAGAAAGCAATTCAGGGAAATTAGGAAAGGATTATTGACGTTCACACTTGAATGCAAATAAATGTAATTTATCAGGTATGCAGACTGAGAAATATCTATGCAATTTTGTCACAAAAGAGATAACTATGATATATTCACCCCTGCCTATTAAAATGTCTTACTAATTTACAAAATAGAAGGAAATTATTTGAAGAGGTTAAATATATAAAATATACATATCTTAGTCACATGTGAACCTACCTAGGAAAAAGGTATAAAATTAAAAGAGTGGCTAGTAGGAATGTGGAAGGAAAATAGAGAAGGAATGTGATTAGCAGTGATAATTTGTGCTGAAGTGATAAATTTACATCTGTAGGTATAGAAGTCCTATAATAAAGTGCCTATGTGCAGGTAATACATGCTAACAATACATATATAAATCCTGGCCTTGGAAGACAGTTCAACAGATAAAAGCTCATTTCTTGCAAGCCCATTGACCAAATTGGTTCCCCAGAACCCATATAGGATACTTACTCCAAACAGTTGTCCTCTGGCTTCCGCACATGTACCAGGGCCTGAGTGTTCGTCCTCTATCATATAAATGCACATGTTTTATACTAGCCTAACTTGTTTTATAAATAATATATGTGACCAGAAATAAGATTGATTGATGGAATCAGGTATACTTCATTATCAGCAGTATTAGGGAGGAAAATAAGAAAAAAATTAATGAAAATTATAAGCATTATGAAATCAAAATGTTCCTTTGTGCCAGAAGATGTAATTTTTACTTGAATAAATATAAGATTAACTAAAACATTTATGTGATCATCAATGATAGAATGGACATATGGAAATAAACTAGCCAATCAAATATATGAACAAATTTTAAAACTATTGAAATGACTATTTAAGTAAAAATTTATTCCAAGCATTCAGTACTCAACAAAGGACACCTTGAAATGTAGTTAATTCAATTAAAGGAATGGCTAGATTCTTTGAGAGAGTCAGACACATTGGAGTGTCTCATCTGAAGGAACTGTGTTCTGCAGCTGGAAGAACTCAAGTCAGCACTCTATGGGTCAGAGATTCAGGCTGAGCTCTGAGACAGGGGCTGAGGTCATAGTGTTGAACCAAAACCTCTTCCCTGAAAATTTCAGACATTACTATTGAGGCATTTCTACAGATTACCAGAAACTCTCACAAATGTGAAGAGAAAAGAGAAATTTCATTGATGAGGGATAAGGACGACACTCATCTCTGTGTATCAGAACAAATATATGTGCCTTTCACAGTAATAATGAATAAAGAGATCATTAATACATTAATGAATAAGGAGGACTATACAGAACGGTTTGAAGTGAGAAAAGGAAGGGAAGGAAGGGATGATATAACTATATATAACTAAATAAAAGAAAATGTAAATAATAGCCTTTATTTACAGGATACTGACTTTAAATGTTCATAATAACAAAATGCCTTCAAGAAATACCTCATTAGTGGTAGATTGAATTATAATAACTAAAGGCAAGACAATGGTACATAGATACTGAAGGGATACTCACCAAAGGTCATTCCCATTTATACAGAAAAGTACTGACAATAACTGACCTCCTATGAGAGGCAGTTTCATTATGGTCATTCATGCCTGAGCTAGGGTCATACCTGAGTTCCAGCATGATATGTAATACAAATTTTTACCTGGTATCCTATAAAACACAAAACCCAATGTTACTTTAAAATGAAATTTAAACTTCACAATAATTCATCTATTTTTCAGCTTTTCTTGTGGCGTTCATGAGGTGTAATAACAAACAATTAGACACAGAGTTCCATGGGTGAAAATTTTAAATTTTTGCTCTTAAATGAGGCAATGGAAAAGACTGTAGATAGAAATGTAATCCCTGCTTTCTCAGCCCTCCATCTACCCCAAGTTCTTATTTCCTGGAATGACTTTATATCACTGGTTTAGAGCTATTAATATTTCTCCTTAAAGTATGAAATACAAATATTTATCTAAATTTTCTTTGATTGATGCTTAATATTTAGTGATGATTGCATTTAAGCTGTTAAATGTCAAGTCATTTGGAAGCATAATGAGATAACAAAGTGGTGTTTTATCTTATGGGCCGAAAGGGTGCAAGGGCACATTTTTCTAATTCTGTTCAAAAGGTAAACATATCCACCCGCTTCATCTCGGCTTTCCAAATGAAGCCCTGCATCATCACATTGTAGTTAGTAAGGTCAATTGGCGTGGGGCTCTGCAAAGTGTTTTATTCTTAGCTTCAAAAGGCAGACAAGAGAAAGGTCGCGCTTGTCAGGTTTATTCATATTCAAGCTAACTTGAATCATCCTCATTCCACCTTAAAAGCTTCCACAGACTCTGAACTGTTTAATTCCATCATCTCTTGGTCAGTCTGTAGAATATATATATATATATATATATATATATATATATATATATATATATATATCACTCCAGTCATGCCTTTTTTCCCCTGAATTTGTTGTAGGAAAACCCTCTTAATTGCAAGTGAATTATTTATAACAAAATAGAGGGAGAACAGATATATCCTATATTTAAATTATTTTGATCATGTTGGGTCATTGAAACTTTATGTTACTTGAAAAGGCACTCGATGTTTGAGCAGTGGTGAAACAAAACCCAGAGGGACAATTGTCTGTGATTCATGGGAAGTAAATATTGAATGTGCAAACACAGAGCTTATTTTAAGTCTTCTAAAATTATACTATGAAATAAATATATTGCATTGACCATAAGATAAGTACTGCATGGAGTAATTGAACATTATGCATCAAATAGAATGTGAAAGATCGGAATCCATCCAGAATATCATTTTAATTTGGTCAGCCTCTGACTTCTGGAAAATGCAGTGGTGTGTAAAACTCTGGATACATAGGTTTCTGAGGTAGCAAACACATCAAGAAGAGCAAGACAGGGTGGGGTTTGCTAAAACATTATGATAGTTCTGTGAAAACATTAATAACATAGAAATAAACTATCAATTACATATATGCTGCTGTTTCCTTATCCTTCGAACAGTCTAATATCCTAAGAAGGTTAAAAAAGAAAGAAAGATTCATGATGAAAATAAGCAGATTATTTTTTCTTAAAAATTCAATATATAAATATGTGGTTAAAAATTAAAATATTTTAAAATAAGTGCTCAAAATGGAAGACTTATAGTGAAAATTGCCCCAACAGGCTTGTCTGGAATGATATTCAAGAATGACAGAACTAAAATTTTAACATGGAAGAGAGAATACATGATACAATGAATCAAAATAAACATTCTATATCCCAGTGTTGGCACAATACATGATAAAACAGCCACATTCTGAATCAGGAGCCAGGAGCTATTTCTTCTTGTTTAGATCCCCCAAATATGATACCTACTTGAACACTTTAACAAATATTTGTCCAGTTCTTAGCAATCAAGGAAATGTAATTCAAAACAAAATTGAGATTGAATCGTGTACCCATCAGAATAGCTATGATAAATATCACAATGACAGCTCATGCCGGTGGATTCTCAGGAAAATGAAAATCTATCCACTTCAAGATCTACTAATGCCACTCTTTGGTATTGCCCAAAGAAAGCATCCTTCTATTACAGAGACACTTGCTCAACCATGTTCCTTGCTGCTCTACTCATAAAAGTCAGACATTGGAAACAATCTAGATGCCTCTTCACAGAAGAATGGATAAAGAAAATGTGGGACGATTATGAAATTATTACTCAGTTGTTAAACAAGCAGGCAAACAAACAAATAAAAGATATCATGACATTTTCAGGCAAATAGAAGGAACTAAAAAAATCATACTATGTGAAGTATCTCACATCCAGGAAGACAAATATGATATGTATTTTTTATATGTGGTTATTATCTTTTAAGTCAATGATAACAAAGATACAGTCCATAGAAACAAAAACATGTATAAAGGATAATGGTCTAGGAGTACAGATAGATATCATTAAGAAAGAGAAATAGAACACTTATGGATGCATGACAGGGCTGAAACTGAAGGATCAAGGAAGGAGAGGGAAAGATTGTGAAGAGAGAGGGAATAATGAGAGAGAACTAAACTTCAGGGTCATATGAGAGGGGCAATGGAAGCCCAATACAGTAGATGATTTATATATATATATATATATATATATATATATATATATATTTCATTTAAATGAAATATATGAAATTGCTAAATAAATGAAAGTGCTAAATAAATGCTAAATAAATAAATAAATAAATAAATAAATTGCTAAATAAATGAAAGTGCTAAAGTGCTAAATAATGGGTGAGACAGAGCCCCAACTAGCCAATTCTTGTCACCAAATGAAGCTTCCAGTACTGGGATTGGGATACATTGAATTGAGCTCTGGGCCAAAAGAGTTCCATAGGAATTCCCAGACAAGGTAGTCTGGGCCAAAAGAGTTCCATAGGAATTCCCAGACAAGGTAGTCTGTTGTCAAGACTATCAAAAGACTATAGATCTGCTATCAAAAAAACTGACATCAAGCATCTATTGTTGAAGACAATACCTGAACAAATCATTGAACATGGAGATATTGAAGGCACCTATATGGAACCTTCATTGCTACCTTCTAACTTCATTGCTACCTTCTAACTTCTTATTACAGAAAAATACTATGCATGATACCAAAAGTGAAACATAAACACCAACCCAGTAGCCAACAATTCGATCTACAGTGATGTATAGTTTGCAAGATATGCTTGTGCATGGTGGCACAAAGCTTGTGGGAATTACCAGCCAATATCTGACTTGCTTGGTAACCAAGGACCTGAGACTAGATTGTCCAGGGACTTAAGGTAAAATCAAACACTACTGTGGCAACAAACAACCAACAATGTAGCAATGGACATTCTGTTATATTCATAGATCAGCCATCATCAGAGGGGCTTCCTCCTACAGCAAATTAACACAAACACAAAGACAGACAGTGAGACATTATGTATAGAGTGAGAGAATTTAGACTCAACTCTGAATGCTATGTCTTCATCAAATTCCTCCCCTCAGGTCTCAAAGATCCCCAGAAAGGGGAGGCAGAAAGAATGTAAGAGCCAGAGGGGTAAAGAATTGCAAAAGAGTCAAGACTATCTACATCAATATAATCAAAGTTCATGTGATCTCACAGAGCCTGAAGCAGCAGGCACATCACCTACAAGTGTCTGCAGCAGTTTATTTCTCAATAGATTTAATGGCTTCAAGTTTAGTGTTTTCATGGGACAAGAGTTGAGTTTAATGCATGTCTGATTCCTGTTTTCTCATGGCCTCTTTTCCTTCTGTTTGTTTTGTCCAGTTCTAATGTTTTTGGTTTTTGTTTTTTTTAAATATTCTTTTTCTTAGAAGTCTGTTTTCTATTGAGAAACAGAAAAGAATTGGGCCTGGAGAGTAAAGGAGGTGTGTGTGTGGGGGGGAACTAGGAGGAGTAGGGAGAACAGAAACCATAGTCAGGATGTATTATGAAATTATATGGGAAAACTTACTTTCAACAAAAACGAAATAAAAACAAAACATGTAAGTATTAGAACTTTCTGCTTCAGTAGTGCCTTTTGGGTTTTATTTTCAATATTCCTCAGTTTCATAACATTGCTGAAGCACTTTCATAGAATACATATGTAACTCACATGTCTCCCCCATTTCTAAATATGTAATACAGAACATGATCTGTTGGCAGCTGAGCAACATGCTATGAACAAGAATTAGCATCTGTGCTTGCATACTGTACATTATTTAACTGAGAATCATTTTCACACCAACTTTAATTGTGCTTCAGCTTATTTTCAGAAGTATGAGGTAAAAAGTCCAGTGGACTCTAAGTAGTTAGGTATCTGCCTTGAAGAATCAGGTCATCATTGAGCAACTGGAAATGGAATAATTCCATTTAAATTCCCTAATTGAGTGTAAGAATTTTGCTTTAGATGGCAAGGGGAGAGATATACTATTTGGAGATGAGGACATGATGAAATACCATTAGTTTTTAAGAGTTAAATAAAAGAAGTCTTGAGTTCCTTATATATATTGGATATTAGTCCCTTATCTGATTTAGGATAGGTAAAGATCCTTTCCCGATCTGTTGGTGTTTTTTTTGTTTTTTTTGTTTTTGTCTTATTGATGGTGTCTTTTGCCTTGCAGAAGCTTTGCAGTTTCATGAGGTCCCACTTGTCAATTCTCGATCTTACAGCACAAGCCATAGCTGTTCTATTCAAGAATTTTTCCCCTGTGCCCATATCTTCTAGGCTTTTCCCCACTTTCTCCTCTATAAGTTTCAGTGTCTCTGGTTTTATGTGAAGTTCCTTGATCCACTTAGACTTGACCTTAGTACAAGGAGATAGGAATGGATCGATTCGCATTCTTCTACATGTTAACGACCAGTTGTGCCAGCACCATTTGTTGAAAATGCTGTCTTTCTTCCACTGGATGGTTTTAGCTCCCTTGTCGAAGATCAAGTGACCGTAGGTGTGTGGGTTCATTTCTGGGTCTTCAATTCTATTCCATTGGACTACTTGTCTGTCACTATACAGTACCACGCAGTTTTTATCACAATTGCTCTGTAGTAAAGCTTTAGGTCCGGCATGGTGATTCCACCAGAGGTTCTTTTATCCTTGAGAAGAGTTTTTGCTATCCTAGGGTTTTTTGTTATTCCAGATGAATTTGCAGATTGCACTTTCTAATTCGTTGAAGAATTGAGTTGGAATTTTGATGGGGATTGCATTGAATCTGTAGATTGCTTTTGGCAAGATAGCCATTTTTACAATGTTGATCCTGCCAATCCATGAGCATGGGAGATCTTTCCATCTTCTGAGATCTTCTATAATTTCTTTCTTCAGAGACTTGAAGTTTTTATTATACAGATCTTTCACTTCCTTAGTTAGAGTCACGCCAAGATATTTTATATTATTTGTGACTATTGAGAAGGGTATTGTTTCCCTAATTTCTTTCTCAGCCTGTTTATTCTTTGTGTAGAGAAAGGCCATTGATTTGTTTGAGTTAATTTTATATCCAGCTACTTCACCGAAGCTGTTTATCAGGTTTGGAGTTCTTTGGTGGAATTTTTAGGGTCACTTATATATATTATCATATCATCTGCAAAAAGTGATGTTTTGACTTCATCTTTTCCAATTTGTATCCCTTTGATCTCCTTTTGTTGTCGAATTGCTCTGGCTAGGACTTCAAGTACAATGTTGAATAGGTATGGAGAAAGTGGACAGCCTTGTCTAGTCCCTGATTTTAGAGGGATTGCTTCAAGCTTCTCACCATTTACTTTGATGTTAGCTACTGGTTTGCTGTAGATTGCTTTTATCATGTTTAGGTATGGGCCTTGAATTCCTGATCTTTCCAAGACTTTTATCATGAATGGGTATTGGATCTTGTCAAATGCTTTTTCCGCATCTAACGAGATGATCAAGTGGTTTTTGTCTTTGAGTTTGTTTATATACTGGATTACGTTGAAGAACTCAAGAAGGTGGACTCCAGAAAATCAAATAACCCCATTAAAAAATGGGGCTCAGAACTGAACAAAGAATTCTCACCTGAGGAATACGGAATGGCAGAGAAGCACCTGAAAAAATGTTCAACATCCTTAATCATCAGGGAAATGCAAATCAAAACAACCCTGAGATTCCACCTCACACCAGTCAGAATGGCTAAGATCAAAAATTCAGGTGACAGCAGATGCTGGCGAGGATGTGGAGAAAGAGGAACACTCCTCCATTGTTGGTGGGATTGCAAGCTTGTACAACCACTCTGGAAATCAGTCTGGCGGTTCCTCAGAAAATTGGACATAGTACTACTGGAGGATCCAGCAATACCTCTCCTGGGCATATCGAGAACATGTCCCAACCGGTAAGAAGGACACATGCTCCACTATGTTCATTGCAGCCTTATTTATAATAGCCAGAAGCTGGAAAGAACCCAGATGCCCCTCAACAGAGGAATGGATACAGAAATTATGGTACATTTACACAATGCAGTACTACTCAGCTATTAAAAAGAATGAATTTATGAAATTTCTAGCCAAATGGATGGACCTGGAGGGCATTATCTTGAGTGAGGTAACACAATCACAAAGGAACTCACACAATATGTATTCACTGATAAGTGGATATTAGCCCAAAACTTAGGATACCCAAGATATAAGATACAATTTGCTAAACACAGGAAACTCAAGAAGAATGAAGACCAAAGTGTGGACAATATGCCCCTTCTTAGAATTGGGAACAAAACACCCATGGAAGGAGTTACAGAGTCAAAGTTTCGAGCTGTGATGAAAGGATGGACCATCTAGAGACTGCCATATCCAGGGATCCATCACATAATCAGCTTCCAAATGCTGACACCATTGCATACACTAGCAAGATTTTGCTGAAAGGACCCAAATATAGCTGTCTCTTGTGAGACTATGCCGGGGCCTAGCAAACACAGAAGTGGATGCTCACAGTCAGCTATTGGATGTATCACAGGGCTCCCAATGGAGAAGCTAGAGAAAGTACCCAAGGAGCTAAAGGGATCTGCAACCCTATAGTTGGAACAACATGATGAACTAACCAGTACCCCGGAGCTCTTGTCTCTAGCTGCATATGTATTGAAAGATGGCCTAGTCGGCCATCACTGGAAAGAGAGGCCCATTGGACTTGCAAACTTTATATGCCCCAATACAGGGGAATGCCATGGCCAAAAGAATGGGAATGGGTGGGTAGGGAAGTGGGGGGGATATGGGGGACTTTTGGGATAGCATTGGAAATGTAATTGAGGAAAATATGTAATAAAAATATTAAAAATTAAAAAAAAATAAAAGAAGTCAAGTGTTTATTACACATGCTCATAAAACCAGCAATTGAGAGAATCTCAAAATTGAAAACCATCCTGGTCAATATTGCAACTTTAGGGACAGCTTAAACTCCCTGGGGAGACTCTGGCTTAGAATATTAATAAAAGTAAGCAAGTATGTGGCTAACACACACACACACACACACAGAGAGAGAGAGAGAGAGAGAGAGAGAGAGAGAGAGAGAGAGAGAGAGAGAGAGAGAGAGAGAGAGAGAGAGATTGAGAGAATGCTCTCCCTTGTAGATGGAAGATGATGCTATGGGATTTCTTCCAATCAGAATTATTTGACAGTTCAGATTTAGATGATGAAGAGGAAGTGGGTTTGCACATATTTGGAAAACAGAGAGAGACTGAGCAGTCTCTGACCTTACATAACACTTGCTTATGATACTGCATGGAGGAAAAAGAACAAGAATATGTGCTCACACTTGAGATTGGCTAGTTTGAAATGCTCTGGTCTCTACTTTTGACTTATATATCTGACCTTGTGAAATTCCTACTGACATATTTCTAGTTTTATTTTCTGTTTTATAAGTTTTGTAATATACTTTATGAGGATAAAGTGATGTTTCTGGAGATTTACCTAAGAACTCTCCAACAAAGATTAAGCATTTTGCTATAAAAATGATTTCTGATCAAAAATAGAATAAAAATGGTTACATGGGCATCTAGTGGCACCTGGGAAGGAATATACATATATGTATTATATGCTGTGAAAATGATTTCTGGTTACATGGGCATCTAGTGGCATCTGGGAAGGAATATATATGTATACATATTATATACAACATTTTATTTATGTGCTGGCCAGTGTTATGTTAACTTGACACGACCTACAGTTATTGGAGAGGAGGTAGCCTCAATTCTCAAGGAGAAACTGCCTTAATAAAACTGATTGCTATGAGAGCACCCGATGTATTTTTGGTGGTGTTACCCCTGGACATATATTTCTGGTTTCTATAAGAAAGGAGGCTGAGCAAGCCGTGTGGAGCAAGCCATGAAAAACAAGCCAGTAAGCAATATTCCTCCATGGCCTCTGCATCAGCTCCTGCCTCTAGGTTCCTGCCCTGCCTGAGTTTCTTTTCTGACTACCTTCAGCAGTAAACTATGATGTGAGAGTATAAGCCAAAAAAAAAAAAAACACAAAAAACAAAAAACAAAAACAAACAAAACAACAAAAAACCCAAAAAACAAAAAAAACCCAATTCATCTCCAACTTACTTTTGGTCATGGTGATGCATCAGAGTAGTAGAAGGCATAAAGTATTACCAGATTGTGGAATATTACTGGGGAGACCTCACAATCTGTTGTTGGAGGGATTGCAAAGAACATAAGAATTCTGCACTAGAAATGCTTTGTGCAGTGAGAGCTCAGAGCAGTGTTCCGTAGGAGCTTGGAAGATAAGAATGATGACACTAATTGCTGCTGATAGAGGTCTGGCTTTGAAGTATCAAGGGAAGTTTAAAGACTATCAGGGCCATTTGCTATTTTTGAATTAAGAATCTGTGATTAGAACATCCTGAAGAATGAGCTGTGACTAACAAGAGTTGAGAAATTAGCAGGAAAGTGAACAATATCATTGAGGTGAAATGTTATGGAATGTGTTTTCTGAGCATCAACACACAGAAGCTGTGATATGGCTAAGATTGTACATTGTGATGGGTATAGAACTTGGTAGTATAAGAATCACCCAGGTGATTCTAGTTTTGAGGATGTAAAGGGTCATGAGAGCAGCTTAGACTTGGCTCTATGTGTCACAAGGTTACAGTCACTGCAGAGAGCCTGGGAGACCTATTGGTGGATGTGTAACATTTTGGAGATGGCAGTACTATGGTTGACCACCAAGAACAGAAGAATGGAGATAATCATCCAGAGCCTAGAAGACAAGTTGTGCTTGCTGTGGAGAACAAAGCCAGAAAGTGACTGCAGCCCTTTGGAGGAGCCCAGAAAATCTTGAGTAAATTCCAGATATTGGAAATGAGTTATTTACACTGTTGGGGTTTGGTTTTGCTTTGTTTAGACTTTGACAGTGCCCTGGTTCTTCTTTCTTGAAGTAATATAATATTTACCTTAATTTTGATTTTTATAGGAGTCCACAGTAGAAAGGCATTGAACTTTTAAAGAAATTCTAAAGAGATTTTAGACTTTTGCAAAGACTCAAAGATTTTGGATTTTAAAAGGAAGTTCAGATTTTTTTTTTATAACAGACTGAACTTTTAAGTGCTTGAAATTTAAAGACGGTGAGGCTTTTAAAATTTGGAATTTTTTTATATTGTGATATTCATATGAATGTGAGATCTTGAGGATGAATAAGAAATGAGAGTTTGTGGTTTAATAGTGATGTATTTGTGTCTTAAGTTGGCAGGGTATTGGTTGTGTTAGCAGTTTTATATCAACTTGACACAAGATAGAGTCACTCTAGAGAAGAGAGTGACAGTTGCTAAAATGCCATAATGAAATTGGAATATAGACAGGCAGTTTAGCATTTTTTTTTAAATTAACTAATTTAAAAAATTAGTTAATTTAGTTGTTCATGTGGAAGTGTCCAGCCCATTGTGGATGAGGTCAACCCTGGGCATATGGTTCTGTTTTCAGTAAAGAAGTGGACAGAGCAAGCAATGAGGAACCAAACAGTCAGCAGGACTCTTCCAGAGTCTCTGCTTCAGCTCTTGCCTCCAGGATCCAGTCCTAGTAAAGTGCCTATTCTGACTTAGTTCAGGGATGAACAGTAATGTAGAACTTCTAGCCAAATAAGCTCTTGCCTTCCCAACTTGCTTTTGGTCATGGTGTTTCATTGCAACAAAGTAACCCTAGTGAAGACAACTTCTGTATACATAATTATAATGTGTTTTACAACACAATTATATTATTAAAATACTAGATACTAGAAATATATATAAATGAACATGTATTATGCTATATATTATTGATAAATATTTAATATATTCTATGAAACTATATGAAATGTTATTTAAAATACTTCTGTGCCACATTTGTATATATGCAATTGTACATAGATATCAAAAATATTTTATTTTTCTTAATTAGATTGTATGAACTAGTAGCTACTTGGTTTAGAAAAGGAAAAAAATAATTGATAACTACATATAATTTTTTTTCTTCTAGGCACACGGGGTATTTCTTTCTAGTTTATTTATAGACATAATCATTCAAAAAAGGTCACTAAAGTGAGATATTGTAGTGATAATGCTAAAAGAACTTTATCAGGAATACCCAAATTTATTAAGTAAATTACTTAAATATTAAAATATTAAAAATATTGAAATACCTTTTGTTATTTTTAAGTACCTGTGAGAAGTAAAATTTACATTTTATCTAGATGAAACAATAAATTTTGATCTTCATGATACTGTATATTATGAAATGCGAAAAATAATTCAATTAAAGTTTCTAATAGACAATACATTGAAATAAGGCATGGTTCCTTTAATATTTGTTAAATATCTATTCAATAATTAGTAACTACATGTCATGATTTTGTATATGTATATATACAAAATATACTTAACTTTCACTTTTAATCTAAAGTGAAAGCCCTAACATCATTAAAATAATAATTTCAGAAGAACTATGTAATTCAACTCTTATTAACTTTCTAGAAATCAATGATTATTTCAAATCTGGATAATAAAATCTTAGTCAAGTATCAAACTATTTGTTTAATGAGCAAAAGAATTTGTCAGATGAGCCTGAGAATTTTAGACATTTTAATTCATTTTATCTCCATGATAACGATCTTGTTAAAGTCAGAAAAATGGTGGAAATGAAGTAATACTCTAACTTCCAGAAAATTTTCATCTATTTTTAGCTAAAATGATATTTCGATTTTTACTTCAGACTGACTACTTTACAGAACACTCAAAAGGGAATTGTTCCTTTAGAGTCCGTGACAGGACTTCCATGAATAGGAGGAACCAATTAAACTCTAACTAAAGGAGTCAGATAACAGAAGATAAATTTCAGCTTCCATTGCCCTGGGGAGGAGGGACTAAAGGCCACCTTTCTTAGGAGCTTGATATTGTTGGGCCCTTGAAATCTTAGCAGAGACCACAGAGCATGTTCAAGTCCTTGCAACAGACAAGACCTCTTATTGTGGTAATGAGAACATGGGACGAACCTCCACAGCCACTCCAATAAGAAGACTGATTAATTTTTGGTTACTTAAACAACTCATTCATATTGGTTTTACCTATTTTATTTATTTATTCATTTATTTATTCATTTATTTATTTATTTATTTTTAATTGGGTATTTATTTCATTTATATTTCCAATGCTATCCCAAAAGTCCCCCATGAGCTCCCCCACCCACTCCCACATCTTGTCCCTGTCATTCCCCTGTACTGAGGCATACAAAGTTTGCATGACCAGTGGGACTCTCTTTCCACTGATGGCTGACTAGGCCATTTTCTGATTCATATGCAGATAGAGACACGAGCTCCAGGGGGGTACTGGTTAGTTCATAGTGTAGTTCCACCTATAGGACTGCAGATCCCTCTAGCTCCTTGTGTACTTTCTCTAGCTCCTCCATTGGGGGCCCTGTGATCCATCCAATAGCTGACTGTGAGCATCCACTTCTGTGTTTGCTAGGGCCCAGCATAGTCTCACAAGAGACAGCTATATCTGGGTCTTTTCAGCAATATCTTGCTAGTGTATGCAATGGTGTCAGCATTTGGAAGCTGATTATGGGATGAATCCCCAGATATGGCAGTCTCTAGATGGTCCATCCTTTTGTCACAGCTCCAAACTTTGTAGTCTCTGTAACTCCTTCCATGGGTGTTTTGTTCCCAATTCTAAGAGGGAGCAAAGTGTCCACACTTTGGTCTCTGTTCTTCTTGAGTTTCCTGTGTTTAGCAAATTGTATCTTATATCTTGGGTATCCTAAGTTTCTGGGCTAATATCCACTTATCAGTGAGTACATATTGTGTGAGTTCCTTTGTGATTGGGTTACCTCACTCAGGATGATGCCCTCCAGGTCCAAACATTTGCCTAGGAATTCCATAAATTCATTCTTTTTAATAGCTGAGTAGTACTCCATTGTGTAAATGTACCACATTTTCTGTATCCATTCCTCTGTTGAGGGGCATCTGGGTTCTTTCCAGCTTCTGGCTATAGAGGAAAACTCATAGCTCTGAGTGCCTCCAAAAAGAAACTAGATAGAACACACATTAGCAGCTTGACAACACACCTTAAAGCTCTAGAACAAAAGGAAGCAAATTCACCCAAGAGGAGTAGACTGCAGGAAATAATCAAACTCAAGGGCAAAATCAACCAAGTGGAAGCAAGAAGAACTATTCAACGAATCAACCAAACAAGGAGCTGGTTTTTTGAGAAAATCAGCAAGATAGATAAACTCTTAGCCAGACTCACTAGAGGACACAGGGAAAGCATCCTAATTAACAAAATCAGAACGGAAAAAGGAGACATAACAACAGATCCTGAAGACATCCAAAACACCATCAGATCCTTCTACCAAAGGTTATACTCAACAAAACTGGAGAACCTGGATGAAATGGAGAAGTTCCTAGACAGATACCAGGTACCAAAGTTGAATCAAGATCAGGTTAATGATCTAAACAGCCCTATATCCCCCAAAGAAATAGAAGCAGTCATTAATAGTCTTCCAACTAAAAAAAGCCCAGGACCAGATGGGTTTAGTGCAGAGTTCTATCAGACCTTCAAAGAAGATCTAATCCCAGTTCTTCACAAACTATTCCACAAAATAGAAACAGAAGGTACTCTACCCAACTCATTCTATGAAGCCACAATTACTCTGATACTGAAACCACAAAAAGACCCAACAAAGATAGAGAACTTCAGACCAATTTCCCTTATCAATATTGATGCAAAAATCCTCACATCAAAACAATCATCCATCCTGACCAAGTAGGTTTCATCCCAGGGATGCAGGGATGGTTCAATATACGGAAATCCATCAACATAATCCATTATATAAACAAACTCAAAGACAAAAACTACATGATCATCTTGTTAGATGTGGAGAAAGCATTTGACAAAATCCTAAACCCATTCATGATAAAAGTCTTGGAAAGATCAGGAATTCAAGGCCCGTACCTAAACATGATAAAAGCAATCTACAGCAAACCAGTAGCCAACATCAAAGTAAATGTTGAGAAGCTGGAAGCAATCCCACTAAAATCAGGGACTAGACAAGGCTGCCCACTCTCTCCCTACCTATTTGACATTGTACTTGAAGTCCTAGACAGAGCAATTCCACAACAAAAGGAGATCAAGTGGATACAAATTGGAAAGGAAGAAGTCAAAATATCACTTTTTGCAGATGATATGACAGTATATATAAGTCGCCGTAAAAATTCCACCAGAGAACTCCTAAGCCTGATAAACAGCTTCAATGAAGTAGCTGGATATAAAATTAACTCAAAAAAAGTCAATGGCCTTTCTCTACACAAACGATAAACAGTCTGAGAAAGAAATTAGGGAAACAACACCCTTCTCAATAGTCACAAATTATATAAAATACCTTGGTATGACTCTAACTATGGAAGTGAAAGATCTGTATGATAAGAATTTTAAGTCTCTGAAGAAAGAAATTAAAGAAGATCTCAGAAGATGGAAAGATCTCCCATGCTCATGGATTGGCAGGATCAGTATAGTAAAAATGGCTATCAATGCAATCCACATCAAAATCCCTACTCAATTCTTTAATGAATTAGAAAGGGCAATTGGCAGATTCATCTGGAATATCAAAAAACCTAGGATAGCAAAAACTCTTCTCAATGATAAAAGAACCTCTGATGGAATCACCATGCCTAACCTAAAGCTGTACTACAGAGCAATTGTGATAAAAAACTGCTTGGTACTGGTATAGTGACAGACAAGTAGACCAATGGAATAGAATTGCAGACCCAGAGATGAACCCACACACCTAAGGTCACTTATCTTTGACAAAGGAGCTAAAGCCACCCAGTGGAAAAAAGACAGCATTTTCAACAAATGGTGTTGGCACAACTGGACGTTATCATGTAGACGAATGCGAATTGATCCATTCCTATCTCCTTGTACTAAAGTCAAATCTAAGTGGATTAAGGAACTCCACATAAAAACAGAGACGCTGAAACTTATAGAGGAGAAAGTAGGGAAAAGCCTCAAAGATATGGATACAGGGGAAAAATTCCTGAATAGAACAGCAATGGCTTGTGCTATAAGATCAGAATTGACAAATGGGACCTCACAAAGTTGCAAAGCTTCTGTAAGGCAAAACAAAAGGTCAGTGAGACGAAAAGACCACCAACAGATTGTGAAAGGATCTTTACCTATCCTAAATCAGAGAGGGGACTAATATCCAATATATATATATAAAGAACTCAAGAAGGTAGACTCCAGAAAATCAAATAACCCCATTAAAAAATGGGGCTCAGAGCTGAACAAAGAATTCTCATCTGAGGAATACCGAATGGCAGAGAAGCACCTGAAAAAATGTTCAACATCCTTAATCATCAGGGAAATGCAAATCAAAACAACCCTGAGATTCCACCTCACACCAGTCAGAATGGCTAAGATCAAAAATTCAGGTGACAGCAGATGTTGGTGAGGATGTAGAGAAAGAGGAACAGTCCTCCACTGTTGGTGGGATTGCAAGTTTGTACAACCAATCTGGAAATCAGCCTTGTGGTTCCTCAGAAAATTTGACATAGTACTACTGGAGGATCCCGCAATACCTCTCCTGGGCATATATCCAGAAGATTTTCCAACCGGTAAGAAGGACACATGCTCTACTATGTTCATAGCAGCCTTATTTATCTATTTTATTTTTATTGCTTAGTATTAGTATTAGTTTGGTAGACTTGATAACAAGGAACTCAAGATTTTGGGAATCCATGAAGCTTAACTGTAAAGGAAGGGAGGAGGAGCAGTCCTTATCAATTTCTTTGACCAAGGTCTTTTATCACTTTTTGTGTGCTTGCTCTGCAAAGCTTCCCCTGTTGAGACTGCATATTGCTCCTGGAAGCTAGAATCTGCGTTTCTTCATTAGGAAGCAGTGCAGGAAACGTTGCTCAATGAAGTGTTGCTCTGTGAACACTCTTCTCAGTACCAACCCCCCTCATAATCACACCCAGGAATGTTACCAGAGGGATAAAACTTCTAGAAATGAACTTCCAGAACTCTTGGCAGCTTTTAAATTTTCAGAAGGTAATTGCAGTGGGGGGTTTTCTGAGGAGACTGGCCTTTTGTTTTTAAACTTCTGAGGTAACATGACTGATAAAACTTTTAATCAAAGTGGGAGTAGGAAAGTACCTGCTAAATTCTAATAGTAATTACAACACCATGAAATGATTAACATTCTATAAGACTGGAGCATTTCCATATTTTTTATTTTAATTTTATTCATTACTTATTAACTTTCCATCCTGGTCACCCCCTCCTACAATCCTTCTCCCTTTTCCTCTGATTTAGTGTGTGCCCCTCCCCGTATCCCTCCATCCCAGTACTTCAAGTCTGCAAGATTAGACTCTTCCTCCCCCCACTGAGGCCAGAAAAGGCAGCTCAGCTAGAAGAACGTATTCCACATACAGGCAACAGCTTTTAGGGTAGCTCCTACTCCAGTTGTTCACAACCCACATAAAGACAAAGCTATACATCTGTTACATATGCATGAGGAGGCCTAGGTTCAGTCTGTGTATGTTCTCTGGTTGGTGATTCAGATTCTGAAAGCCCCAAGGGTCCAGATTAGTTGACTCTGTTGGTCTTCCTATGAAGTTCCTATCCCCTATGAAGTTCCTATCCCCTTGGGGCCAGCAATCCTTCCTCCTATTCTTCCATGAACCCCCAATCTCCATCCACTGTTTGGCTATGGATATCTGTATCTGTCTGAGTCAGCTGATGGGTGGAGCCTCTCAGAGGACAATATTCTCCTGTCTGCAAGCATAATAGAGTATTATTAATAGTGTCAGGGTTTGTTTGCCCATGGTATGTGTCTCACGTTGGGCAGGTTATTGGTTGGCCATTCCCTCAGTCTCTGCTCCCTTTCCTGTGCCTGGATTTCTTTTAGACAGGATAAAGTTTGTGTTGAAAGGTTTGTGGATGGGTTTGTGTCTATTGCTCCACTGGAGTTCATGCCTGGCTACAGGTGATGACCTCTTCAGCTTCCATATACCAAATGTTGTGAGTCACAGCTAAGGTCACCACCATTGGTTCTTGGGCTGTACCCTTACCGGAAACTCTGTCTTTTCCTGGAAATGCCCCATACCTCCTCACCCCCATCAGCTTTGGATTTCTATTCATTTTCATGGACATCTGGCCATCTCTCCTGTCCTTCCCAACACATGATCTTGAACCCCTGCCACATTTCCCTCCTCATCCCCTCTTGCACTCATTTCCTTCCCTCCATCTGTGTTGTATGATCATTTCATTCTCTCTTCTAAGGGAGATTCAAGCATTGTTGCTTGGGTCTTTCTTTTATTTTTTTTCTTCTATGGGTCTGTGGCATACATCAAAGAATATGTTTTATGGCTACTATCCTTTTAGGACTGGGTTACCTCACTCAGGATGATAGTCAAATTCCATCAATGTGCCTGCAAAAAACATGATGTCTTTGTTTTTAATAGCTAAATAGTATTTTGCTGTGTAGATGTACTACACCTTCTTTATCCATTCTTCAGTTGAGGTATATCTAGGTTGTTTTCAGTTTTTGGATGTTAAGAATAAAGATGCTATAAACATAGTTGAGCAAGTGTCTTTGTGGGATGTTGGAGCATCTTTTGGGTACATGCCCAGGAAGGATACAGCTGGATCTTGAAGACCTATCCCCAGTTTTCTGAAAAACAAAAACAAAACAAAACAAAACAAAAAAACAAACAAAAAAAACAACAAAAAAACAAACAAACAAAAAAATAAAAAACAAAAAAACAAAAAAACCCAAAACAAAACAAAACAAAACCCACTAAATTGATTTCCAAAGTGGTTGTACAAGTTTGCATTCTTACCAGTATTGAAGAAGTGTTCCCCTTGCTCTACATTCTTACCAGCATGTTCTCTCACTTGAGGTTTCCATCTTAACCATTCTGAAAAGTGTATCCAGAGTTATTTTGATTTTCATTTCCCCGATGTCTACGGACATTAAACGTTTCTTTAAGTGTTTCATGGACATGTGAGATTCCTCTGTTGTGAATTCTCTTCTTTGAAGTGTTATGAAGTCCCATTTATCAATTGTTGATCTTACAATCTGAGCCATTGATGGTCTGTTCAGGAAATTGTCTCCCATACCAATGCATTAAAGAGTATGTCCCACTTTCTCTTCTATGAGATTTAGTGTATCTGGTTTTATGTTGAGGTTCTTCATCCACTTGGAATGTGTTTTGTGCAGTGTGATAAATGTGGATCTATTTTCATTCTTCTACACCTAGACATCCAATAAGACCAGCAGCACTTGTTCAAAATGCTTTTTTATTTTCCATGGGATGGTTTTGGCTTCTTTATCAGGAATGATATGTGCATAGGTCTGTGGAGTTCTTTCTGAGTCTCCTATTAGATTCCATTGATGAATGTGTCTGTTTCTGGACCAATACAATGCAGCTTTTTATCACTATTGCTTTGTGGTACAGCTTGAGGTCTAGGATGATGAATTCTCCTTAAGTTTTATGATACTTCAGAATTGTATTGACTATCCTGGGTTTATTAGTTTTCCTTATGAAGTTGAGAATTACTCTTTCAACTTCTAACAAAAACCTTGTTAGAATTTTGATAAGGATTGCATTGAATTTGTATATTGCTCTTGGTAAAATGGCCATTTTTCACTGTTAATCCTACCAATATATGAGCATGGGAGATATTTCCATCTTCTGATATCTTCTTCAATTACTTTCTTCAGGGACTTGAAGTTCATGTAATACAGATCTTTCCACTGTTTTGTTAGAGTTACACCAATATATTTTATATTATTCATGGGTATTGTAAAGGGTGTTGTTTCCCTAATTTCTTCCTCTGTCCATTTATCATTTACCTTGATGGATGATGTCTATTATGCCCATAATGTCTGTTACTTTCACTACTTCTCAGTTTAGTTTTGTCTGGATGACCTGTTAATTGGTCAGAGTGGAGTGTTGAAGTCTCCCATTATTAATGTGTAGGGTGTGAGGTGAGAGTTAAGTGTTAGCAGTGTCTCCTTTACAAATGTGGTTGCCCTTGTGTTTGAGGCATAGATGTTCACCTGGTGGATTTTTCCTTTGATGAGTATAAAGTGTTACTCCCTGTCTCTTTTGATTAATTTTCATTGAAAGTCTATTTTATTAGATATTAGAATGGATACCCTGGCTTGGTTCTTGGGTCAGTTTTCTTGAGAAACTGTTTTCTAGCCCTTTACTCTGAGGTAATGCCTATCTTTATGGCCAAAGTGAGTTTCTTGTATGTAGCAGAATGATGAATCCTATATTTACATTGATTTAGCCTGTGTCTTTTTATTGCGGGAATTGGGTCCATTGATGTTGAAAGTTATTCATGAACAATGATTATTACTTCCTGTTATTTCAATGTTGGTGGTGTGTGTATATTTCTGTGTGTATGTTTGTGTGTGCTTTCCTTGTTTCCTTGTTTTGCTGATAGAAAGTATATATTTCCTGTGTTTTCTTGGATGTAGTTATCTACCTTAGGTTGGATTTTTTTTTCCTTCTAGTATTTTCTGTAGTGTTGGGTTTGTGGATAGATATTGTTTGAATTTGGATTTGTCTTGAAATACTTTCTCCACCTATGGTAACTGAGAGTATTATTGGGTATAGTAGTCTAGTTTGTCAACTGTGGGTTTTTTTTTTTTTGAGATTTCAAGATATCTTGCTTACAGAGTCTCTGTTGTGAATTCAGGTGTAATTCTAATAGGTCTGCCTGTGTATATTACTTAACCCTTTTTTCTTGCCATTTTTAATATTCCTTCTTTGTTCTGTAGACGTTGTATTTTGATTATTTTGTGGTAGGGGAATTTTCTTTTCTGATCCAGTCTAAGTGTAGTTCTAAAATCTTCTTGTTTGTTTATGGGCATTTCTTTCTTTAGGATGGGAAAGTTTTCTTTTATGATTTTTTTTTGAGAATATTTTCTGAGCCTTGGAGCTTGGACTCTTCACCTTCTTCTATTCCTACTATTCTTAGATTAGGTTTTTGGTTTTGTTTTTTTGTTTGTTTTTTTTTTTTTCTTGATATTCCAGATTTCCTGGATGTTTTATGTCAGGATTTTTTTTTCTTTTTAGACTTAACATTTTCTTTGATTAATGAATCAATTTCTTCTATTGTATCTTCAATGTCTAATATTCTTTCTTCCATCTCCTGTATTCTGCTGGTGATTCTTGCATCTGTTGTTCTCCATCTCTTCCCTAGGTTTTCCCTATTCAGAATTTCCTCAGTTTGTGTTTCTATACAGCTTCTATTTCTACTTTGCACAGTTTTATTTCTTTCTTTCATGTTTAATCATATTTTCATGTATGTTTTAAACATATTTGCTTTTTTCCTCTTTAAAGACCTCTATCTGTTTGATTGTATTTTCTTGAATTTCTTTAAGGGATTTATTCATGTCCTTTTTGAAAGTCTCTATCATATTTCTACAATTAAGGTCATTTTCTTATGTTTCCATTGTGTTAGGATACCCAGGGCTTGCTGTAGTGGGATAGCTGTACATTGAATGCTTCATATTGCTCTGGTTTTTGTTCGTTGTCTTCTTTCCAGAGTATTTAGCCATATAGATGGTTCTGGTCCCTGGATGTTCTTGTTGTAATAGGTATTGGGAGCAGAGAGGGAGCCTCAATGGTCCTGTTGTGGCAAGTCTCATATCAGTATCCTTAGGATGTATGTTCCTGGACCTGCAGTTCTGTAGGTCCAGGGTCTAATGAAGGTGGGAATAGAGGTGGCAAGAGAATGGAAGTCTCCCCAGGATAGCAGTCTGCTCAGGTGAGCATGGCTTTTCCAAGTTTTTACATACAGAATTCTACTTTATTTTCAGAGTTTCTAAGTAAATATTATGTATATTGTAGGTTTTAAAAAAGGACAATAATATGACCTAACATTTTCAGACATTGTATATTAAAAATAGTGGATGAAATTGTTCTGCATCATTAATTGCAATAATGAGAAGGAGCTCAGGGAACCAGAAGAGGGTCCCTTGAGCATTCTGAATATTTCCAGTTTCCCTCAACCCCTCAGTCCACTTGAGAGCTCTGCTGCATTGTGTTTTGAAAACTTGTAATTCAGAATCACTAGAATTTAAAATCTGTTATACTCTAGTTTGTCTAAATTTTGCATACTGTTAAGTTTCATAAGATATAAAATTTTTATTTCACAACTTCAATCATACCCAAACACATTAAAACCCTATGTTAACAAATGTAACTTCTTTCAAATAAAAGGTTGATCAGAGATCAAAAATTTCATTTACTTCTTATTATCACCTTTATAAAGCCACTTTCTACTGGGGAAAATAATAGGTTGGAAATTAGGATTATTTACATAGGAAATTTTAATTAGGATTTTTTTATACTGTCTTTTGTTTCTTGTTCTATTTACAGTAAATGTTATAATAATGAAATCATTGAAAGGAGTTGGTATTATCGATGGAGTGTGATGGTTTCAGAAAATTATCATAGACTTAGTGTCCCAGAACAGTGTAGTGATTTTAGATGCCTTTTGCAAATACATGGCATTATAAAATATACTTATCAAATTCTTTAAGTTGGAAAGCTATTCAATGTAATGAGAATAATCTCTCTCCCTCTCCACTTCTTTCCCCCCATCTCTCTCAATTTTCTGAGATAAATTTGGCTATCAAACATTGTAGCTAAGTTTATGTTCTCTGGCCCTTAATCATCACCACTTATTCAACATACCACAATTTCACTAAAGCTGGAAATAGTATTTGTGAAAAAAGAATTTTCTGGATAAAAGTATGTTATATTTTTTAACTTTATATGTATATGTTTTGCCTGCATGTATGTGTGTTCACCACATGTCAGAAAAGATAACCACATTTCTTGTAACTGGAATTACCATCAGTTGTAATGTTATTTCGGTCCTCTTAATCACTCTGACATTTTCCAGCAGGAAGAAACACATATACCACACACATACACACTCATATATAAACATATACACACATGCACATAAATATACACACATTCACCACACATTCACAAACATACACACACAAATATACACTCAGAGTTTTTGTTTGTTGTTTTTGACACAGTGTCTTGGGAATCTCAGACGGTCTTCAAACTTACTTCATAACCACAGATGACCTTGAATTCCTGGCCTTCCTGTTTGTGTCCTCAATTGCTGGGATTATAGCTGTATACCATCACATTGGGTTTTATGAAGCTCTAGGGATGAACCCCAATGCTTTGCTATACCAGACAATCAATTTACCAGGTGAGCTGCATCTCTAGGACCAAGCAAACATATTATTTTTACAAGATACAATAAGGAATTTCTAAGTATAATTGTTAAATTGGCCATAAAGGCTACTATGAAAATATTGGATACTTCAAAGAATTTTTCAGCTCATTTAATCTTTGCTGTACAGAAAGCTTTAATGATGCAGTTATGTAGAACATTGAATCTTAGCTATAAGGATTTATAAAGCTCATAGAAAAGTCAAATTAGTAATTAAATAATTTAAAAAAATAAAAACTATTATATGTACAGTAAATAAGTTACTTTTCTCAGTACTGTGCCAAAAATACTAATAAAATTAAGTCAAGGAATCAAGTGTATATTTTGGTACCTAGTGGGTGTATATTATGGAATGGTAGGGTTATGGCTGCAGGACTGTAAAGAACTGATCAAAATATACCACCGTTTGGAAGCCAGGAATGAAGTCTCAAGTCTAGTTGCTCTTGTTCTCTTTAATCAGCACAGAATTCCAATTCTAGGAACTGTGCTTCCCCCAGTGAGGATTGATGTTCTCTACTTTGTTTACCTTTTCCAAAACTATCTGTTAGACAGACACCTCTAGCTATGCTTCTTCATGTTATTCTGAATCTAGTGATGTTTGTACTGGGAATGCCCCCATGGTTACCGTAGCTCAGCTTATGCGTCGGGATCATTTCAGCACTAGACTCTCAGACATATATTTTTCTACAAGACAAACAGTTGAACTTAATAAAAGAACAATCAAGCTTAGAAAATATATGTACTTTTAGGGAACTGAAGATAAGTGGCTCATCATTTAATAGCATTGGTTGTTCCTCCAGAGGACCTGAGTTTTGGTTCCAGCACCCACATGCTGGCTTACAACCATTTATATCTCTAGTTCTAATGAGTTAGACAACCTTTCTGAGCCTTCACTGTATTTTGCACACATGGTAAACATAGAAAAGGTGTCTCTAGTTATCTCTTAGGTAAAAGTGAAACTTAGTATAAGGTGTTTCAAGTTTAGAATCCCTTCGTTAACTGAGATACCCTGCTGATGTTAGTTATACTCAGATTAGTATGGATGCAAAAGGATAAGTTCAATCATTATTGAACCTATTATCAAGAAAGGCAAAGCTCACTCTAAAGACTGAAAAATATTTAAATAAATAAAATAATAATTTAAGGATAAGATGTTAGATGGCATCTAGTTAGCAAACATGAAGATGTTATCATAAAATATTCAAATGAACTGCATAAATGAAAATTGGTTTAAGAGAGCATGAAGAGGAATGCAATGCACTCTGATCTGAAGCACACAACACAGGAGTCTCTGAAGAGAAGATTCCAGGATATCAGAGGAACAGTGTTTCAGAACTGCCCAGTCTGACAAAGAAGAAATGTAACAGAGCAAGCATTCCCATATACTTCAAGTAGAGACCCACAACTAAGTTTACAGGTACACCAGTGTAAATTTACTAAAACCACAGGGAAACTTGGGAACAAGCTAACTTCTAAAGGTAGAAGAATGCAAATTATCTTTTCCAATGAATTCTTAATGCTTTAAAATAACAACCAGGACAGTGAAAGGGCTCACTGATTAACATTGTAACTTCAGAAGACATAGGTGGAGAATACAAAAGGCTAGCATGCTGTTGCCTGACCTGTATACACAAATACATAGTAACGTGCAAAAATTCATGCACATACTCAAACAATTGTAAAAATTGAATTTTTTCAAATAAAAAACTATGTCTTCTTAAATTTGAGATAGAATAGAATAGAATTAGATAGATAGAATAGAATTAGAGTTCATGAATGAGTAGGCAAAAAAAAAATCTCAGCTGGGACTTAGGGAAGTTAAACATGTTAAGAACTTGAAGTTTTCTAGGAAGAGTTCCTCTAAAATAATAATTCAAACTGTATTCTAATAAGAGTTTTCTGCATGGTATAATAAGATAATGAATAATTAAAAAGTTAATAGCAAGGAAATGAAAAAAGTATAAAGGATAATTTTAAGTGAAGGAAGAAAAAGGAGAAATATGTTAAATACTGTCTCTGAACCAAAATATTGGCTGAAAAAATATAAATGAAACATTAGTTTGGAGAAAAATATTTACATTTGGATTCCTCCAAGGCTTGTGTCCAAAGTGTGTCCCTAGAAATGCCTTTCTTTTGTTTTTTTCCTTGTATAAAGTGGAAGTCTCCTCCATGAAGACATTCTGTCATAGTATTAGAAGCCAGTCCGCCTGCTATAAAGGGAGAAGAAAGGTAAAACCCAGTCACACTCATCTGCAAAGGCTGCTATCCAGGACAGGGACATCCCCAATGATGTAATAGTGGCACTTATATCTTAGGGTAACAAAGAGCTGTGTAATTGGAATGAACATTTCCTGGATAGGAGGCAATTTATGACTCAAAGTGTAAACATAGCCTACTGTCTGTACCTGAGACTATGATAGGCTCTATGGGGTAACTTACTCCTGATAGTTCATCAAAGCAGTATTATCTCTAACTATGGTTTAAATACTCTTGAACCTTACATACAAATGTATTTTAATCCCATGTCGACTAAGCTTTTAAAAGCATATGAAGGCCATTAAAGATGAAAACTGGACAAATGACAGAGAATAAGCCATTGTGGGATGCCTAGTAACAGTTGGAATATCTATAAGCCAGCCTTACCCTTGAACCTGAGGGAGGGTTGAGAATGAAGTCATGGAAAGACTGTAAGAATTGAGGGGTTGTTGCCTGCTGGCAGACAGGGCAGAAAATCTAGATCTATGAAATTTGATTGAATTATTGGTTGCCCAAACAAGATCTAAATAATAACTACATCTGTCTACGTACGAGGCAAGAACTTTCACAAGACCACAATCCTGTTGAACTACAAAGATTAATGGCTGCCGAGAGAGGGGATATAAATCTTTTCCAGGAACCAACAACTTACTAGGATATCCAATCTCACGTAGTCAGCCCTAAGCAAATATACAAAAAAGCAACACTAAGTGAGTTCAATAGGTTATAGGTGTATGTGTCTGTGTGTATGTGCTGCGTGAATGCACATATGTGTGTGTATATGTGTGTATGTGTGTGTGTGTGTGTGTGTATAATGAAAATACATAGTGAATACCAAGGGGCCTCTCTTCCCAGTGATGGCCGACTAGGTCATCTTCTGCTACATATGCAGCTAGAGATACGAGCTCTGGGGGTACTGGTTAGTTCATATTGTTGTTCCTCCTATAGGGTTGAAGACACCTTCAGCTCCTTGGGTGCTTTCTCTAGCTTCTCCATTGGGAGTCCAGTGTTCCATCTTATAGGTGACTGTGAGCATCCACTTCTGTATTTGCCAGGCAATGCCCCAGTACAGGGAAATGCCAGGGCCAAGAAGCGGGAGTGGGTGGGTAGGGGAGCAGGGTGGGGGGAGGGTATAGGGAACTTTCAGGATAGCATTTGAAATGTATATAAAGAAAATATTTAATAGAAAAATCTTAAAAACAGAAAAAAATACATAGTGAGAAATCACAAATTTGTTGGAAAGTGGGAAGAAAATGAGAGAGTTGTAGAGTTAAAAAGAAGAATGAATGTATGTTAATAAGATATTCATGTGTGAAATTTTCTGATTTAAAAAAAACTTTAAATTTAAAAGTTAAATTTCTCTTTTATTAGCGAAATAAACATAAGCTGTAGTAATTTAAAAATTATCTTATTTAATATTAGGAAACAGGAACATTAAAATTAAGAAAAGTGAGAAAACTGCTTGTAGTCACTGCAAGAAATAAGAAAGCCGAGGTCAAAGTCCAATTTTGTCTACCAAGTATCAAGACTGGCCACAATCAAAAAAGACTAAAGCAAAGAATTAAAAGATTTTGTTATGTTTCCACGTATAGCAAGTTGGTGTGCACATGATAACCTGGCTAGAAATACACATAGGAAGCCAACAGAAGGAAAGGAGAGGCAAACAAACAGAATAACTTTTTTTCCCATAATAAATGATAAGAATAAACAGACAAAAATACTTTGTTGTGTGATTAGCAATCAGTATTTTATATTTTAAGAACCATCTGGCCATTACCCCACTCTTACTGAATTATTTTTATTCTGTTATTTACATTTTTTAAGTCTTTATTATCGATATGTCTTCACTCAGAGCTACATCTAAAAAAAAGAGACTTTCTTTGTCTTGTAAAATTTCTTAACTAAGTTGTTTCCTTAAGTGTTCAAAGGATGTAAATCTGTACATTGTTGGTTTTCCTGCCTGAGCTATTTTTATTATTATTATTATTATTATTATTATTATTATTATTATTTTGGTCCATTAAAGAAGTCTTGACTTATGCCTTCATCTTGGAGGTTATTCCCGGTCTTTGATCAGTTTTGAACTTAAATTATGCTGGTTTAGAGGAGATAGGCTACAGTTTCACTCTTGTCTGTGTAGACATCTCCAAATTTTAGCAGTGTGTGTCAAAGAAGACCTGCAGCAGTTTTCTCTTCATTATTTTTTTGAAGGCTTGTCAAGTATCGGTGGCTGTAGCAGAGTAAATTTATCCTTTCGTTGCTTATTCTACATCACTCATTTACAATTCTACCTTTGTGCTACCTCCATGCTATGTCTCCTGCTGTGTCTCATGTATATGACATGTGGTTTCACGATGCATCCAGCATTGGTTTTCTTCAGAATTTCCATCACTACTCAGGATGTTTTGAACTTATTTACTTTTCAAATTTTCTTAGGTAAACAAGAATGTCTGAAGTTTAGTCTTATCCTTAGACAAGGTTTCATTCAATAGTTCATTATTTAAACTCTAGGTTTATATTTCATTGTTTTAACTAAATTATTTTATGACTTCTATATTCACTTATTTTAGGGACTGGATCTCTCCACCAATTCCACCCTTGGTTAAAAACCGTATACAGCCGGGCGTGGTGGTGCACGCCTTTAATCCCGGCACTCGGGAGGCAGAGGCAGGCAGATTTCTGAGTTCGAGGCCAGCCTGATCTACAAAGTGAGTTCCAGGACAGCCAGGGCTATACAGAGAAACCCTGTCTCAAAAAAAAAAAAAAAAAAAAAAAAAAAAAAAAAAAAAAAACAAAGAAAGAAAAGAAAACCGTATACAGCCTAGGCTAGACCTGATCTGGTGATGGTCCCGTCTCTGCATAAAGAAATTTGGGATTTATAGGCATATATCTCAATGATTCTATTTCATTTTAGTGTCCTTGTTAATTAGATATCTTTATTTTCAAAAGCAAATATTGTTTGATTGTTACTATTTCTGTGAAAAGAAAACACCTTTTTGAGGTACATTTTATCATGTGATAAAATCATATTATCTCGTAAATGAATATCATTGTGAGGAGGCAAGTGATGCAAAATAGTCATACATACATAAAGTATATATTTCAATTAGAATATATACCAAATATTACACTTTGGGTTTTTGAGGAGAAAACTAAGTGGGTTAAATAGCTCTGAAAGTCAAAACCACAGCATAATTTAAATGTCTACAAATGCATTATGTCAACATTTCAACTCATGTCTTTTTAAAAACTTAATGGAAAGTCTTTGAAGACATGGTATTTTTTCCTGGACTATTTTCCCTCAATTAGATATGAAAATAGCTTTTAAGAAAGTAAATATTGAGATTTGTGTATGCAGACACAGGATGTCCTCATAGCAATGCTCTATACTTAGTATAAATTCCAGTCAAATAGAAAAACGTGATCCACCTAATGGAGCCTGTCTGGCAGAATCCTAGGAACATCCATTATGCCAACATTTGCAAAATAAATGTTTTACCATTGAGATCGAGAATGATTAACATGAAAAGATTTTGCTCTTGATTTTAAAAAACTTGTTTCCTTGCCAAATGCATCATAGAAATTAGGGTACAATCTTCATCAATCCACAGTTTGAATGCCTTAGTTTGTATCAGAGCGGGAAGCCAAATATAGAAAGTTCCTAATGATTGCTTCCTCATTACGCACCCGGCTCATATGAGATAGCATTGAATGGACAATTTCAGAGGTTTGGGCTGGGTCACAGTGTAGACTATGGGTACGCATCTATTCTTTCCTCTCTAGAGATCTACCTGTCCCTCTTTATTTTCATTCTTAAACAGGGTGTTGTAGCTGTTTCTCCTTCCCCTCTCCCATCATGCTCCCTCCTCTTGTCCCCCGCGTACCCTTGCCTGCCCCTGTTTCTCCTTCCCCTCCCCCACCACACACCTCTTGTCCTTGTCCTTGGTGTACCCTTGACCCTCCTTTCCACTTGCATGCCACCTATTTTCTTTGATACCCATCCTTCACCTCCCCCCAACCCCCTTGGTTGCTCTTTTAAACCCTCTTTACCTCTCTTGATAATTTTGCAGAATTTACTGATGTTTATCCCCATTCATCCCAAAACATATAAACATAAATGATGTTGTTGGAAAAAGGCATGGACAAATAGAAATAAATCTTCCTTCCTGGTCAGGTTCTGCTGACTGAACAACACGATGATTCTGAATGCATACTTCAGTTGATGAGATACGGAGTCTCCGTCTGAGGAGAGGGACTTAACAGGGAGTGATGCCACCTGGTCTCTGAAATTCTACGTTATGCGTGAACTAAAATATCAGAAAATGTTGAGAGAAGCGAATATCTGGGAACTCCTGGGAAGATCTGGGTGAAAATTAAATATGAAAGTCTGTGCACTCCTAACTATCATATCATGGAAGCACGAGGTATACATCCATCTAGAAAATGAACTTGACTTTCACCATATTTGCGGGTACCAAGCCACCATGGGCTATAGAACATGGACAGTACAATACTCACTGGGGAGGACATCAAGTAGATGAGGAGAGGGAGGAAATCAAAAAGGAGACCAGTACATCATAGAGTTCAGGGACTGCCAGCTCAGGTGGTTCTACAGGAAAAATAAATGATACATAAATGAAAGCCGCTGTGCCCAAGGATAATACAAAGAAAACCAACAGTAGCTGAAATGCCCAACAAAGAGGAGGAAGAGCCTGTAGTGACCATATCCAGAGGTTAGGCAAGGCACTTGGTTGGGGGATTGGGCCACCCACTCATCTCCAAATTGTTAACCCAGAGTTGCTCCTGTCTAAAGGAAATACAGGGACAAAGTGTGGAACAGAGACTGAAGAGAAGGCCATCCAGAGACTGCCTCACCTGGGGATCCATCTTACATACCGTCACTGAAACCAGAGACTATTGTAAATGCCAAGAAGTGTTTGCTACCAGGAGTCAGATATAGCTGTCTCCTGAGAGGCTCTGCCAGAGCCTGACAAATTCAGAGGTGGATGCTTGCAGTCAACCATTGGACTGAGCACAGGGTCCCCAATGGAGAAGCTAAGGAAAGAACTGAAAAACCTGAAGGGGTTTGCAACCCCATAGTAAAACAATATCAACCACCCAGACGCTCTCAGAGCCCCCAGGGACTAAAACACCAACCAAAGAGTACACATGGAGGAACCCATGGCTCCAGCTACATATGTAGCAGAGGATGGCCTTATCTGGCATCAATGGAAGGGGATGCCCTGAGGCTCAATGCCCCCAGTTTAGGGGAATGTCAGGGCCTGGAGGTAGGAGTGGGTGGGAGAGTGGGGGAGTACCCTCATAGAAACAGAGGGACAGAAGATTAAATGTAAATAAAGAAAATATCTAAGAAAAAAGTTATCAGGTGGTGGTGATATTTATATGTGGTTAATAGTATATGAGAAGCATGGGTAATTTAATCACCTTTCTAATTTCAAATAGACATCTAATTTTCTGTACCGAAGTGCAATATAAATGCAGGTCTATAAAGGTGCAAAATATTAATGTAATTCTGAGTATTGTAAAGAGTTGAGTCATATGTTTATTAAAAACTGATTTATTTGTGGTAAGAAATATGATCAGCCTTCATAAGAAAATTTGGAAAATTTTGTGTGAATATGCAATTAATGACTATGAGTCAGTTCTTAAGGTAGGGGAAATATTTTGGATATTTAAAGGAAGACAATATAATAATATTGTTTGAATAAACTGTAAAGTCATATGTGAATACAAGTATATACACATATACACACATTAGCACCCATTCATAAAACATCCTTGAATACCATCCCTTGAGATGTGAGTGACTTATTTATGTGTGCTTTCCTGTGCTATCTTCATTACTTACAAAGATAATGTTACTCAAAATTAGCTGAAATATTTAGCCAAGTCATTAGTTTAGATCTACAAAATTCATTCAATTTAGAATCATATTGTGATTACATTCATCGGTATGTGGTTTCTTTTCTGTTTCTGTGTCATGCTAAATCTTGTGACTTCATAGTGCCTGGTGTCCTTCCAGTCACACACATCTGTCTTTCTCTCTTCCTTTAGATGGAGTGTGCACATTGCCATGACATCACCTTAAAGACAGACTCACAACACAGCAAACACAGCCAGTGCCCATTTCATCTAACTTATTAGAATGAAATCAATAACTTAGAGTATGGGGAGGTCAATTGGCACACTGTCTATATTAAAGGAGACATCTCCTTAAACCAAGTCTTCACCATCTGCGCTATACTTTAATTTTAAAAGACTTTAATTTGCAAGTGTAAATGTAGGTAAAAGACGAATGATTGAATAGCATAATTATCTGCTGTGCTCAGCTAAATATGCATCTGTTCTGTTTATCTTTGGAATATTAGTTGCTATTTGGGAGGCATTCACTCTTCACATATGAAGATAAATTGAGGGAGAGAAAAGAATCAATAAATATTTCTAGGTGGATCAATTTTCTTTTACAAATTATGACACTACTGCAATTGGACTCTAATAAAAGACAAATTAAATAATTATACCTATAATTATCATTGCTACATTTAAAATAAATTGTGAAGTTTTGATGAGGTTGGTAAAATTTAGTTACAATGTACTCATGTTGATTCGAATAAAGTTTTTAATATTGAGCCATTTTCCTCAAGCAGTGTATCTGTTAACTTTATAAAGTGAGGAGTGAAAACAGATTCAAATTCCCTAAGTGACTGAAGTATTTTATATTAGACAATAAAATGGATGGGGGTATCTACATAATTTGTTGGATATGTTAATGCTAACTTGTATTTTACTTGTTGAATTTACATAAATGTTCATGCAAACCTCTTTCTGTGAAAGAGAGAGGTTCACTGTGTTTCTCTCTCCATTACATAATTCCAGGGCACCACTGTTAATGTTATGGAACCGAGTTATTCATACCACTCATTAAAGATAATTTAAGGCTAATTTCTCCTCTGTCCTCTGAAATTACAGTGGAAGGTATTGACAGAGACAGATTAAATAAGATAGATAGTACTACATTTGTTGCTTGCATGGAGCAACTCACATAGTATAATATAGCCTCAAATGATACATAGGTTTGACACTCCACTTCTATCAATGAAGAATGCATATAATTTTATTATATTTAAGGAAAACTTAGTGACAGGGTCAAGTCTGTTTGACTCATAGAACAGAAAACTGCAAATTCTTCTCAACTGAATATTGAAGGAGACCAGGATAAGGGACAGAGATCAGAATAAGAGACAATGTGTGCAACACAACACTTCAATGGGTACTTGCTGATTTCACACTCTCTTTTTGTGAATTTTAGGGAAGAAAACAAAAGCATACCAGTGGAACATGAAATAATTTTGCTTCTATGGTGGGTTTGGACTTAAGGAAGATAAAAGTTAGAAAAATGATTTTCCTTGTTCATGAAGCAAAACTCCACAAACCCTATCAGCAAGCATGTTGCAAGATATCATAATTTCCTTTTGATCAAATAACTTCTTTCATGGAATTATTTTGAAAGGTCTGATTTTCTATACCGGAAAAACAAGCAACAACAATGAAAACATTGCAAAGGGGATTTATAAGAATGAGAAAATAAAGTTTGAATCCCATAAGTAACGAGAGGCAAAGGAAATAACAGTCAAATATCCAAAAGTGTTCCTTGAGTAGAATGTGTCTTAAAAAAGGAACACATGAGATAATAAAGGCTTGAACTCTACTAGACTGAGAGGTGCTGTGCTCAGCCAGGCCACAAGTAACAGGTATCACTATCAGTAGGAGCAGGGCTACAAAATGATTTTAGACATTGAATATGATGAATCATGATTAAACTGAGTTAGCATGTATTTTTAAATAATATACAACTTCCCATGAGAACTATTGTAAAGGTTACATTCCACAGAATTTCTTATAATTGTATCATTTTAAAGTCTTTCCCATCCATCTCCAGAACATGATCACTATCACTAACTGAAATTCTACCTACTTCGTAATTACATTGTGGCTTAGAGAAGAGCTTTGAAATATCTATGATGTTCATGACAACAATGTCAGAAAACAAAGTCAGAACTTTGTACAAAACCATTTTACAAGAATCGGGGGGAGGGGGGGACTGGTGAGATGGCTCAACAGGTAAGAGCACCCGACTGCTCTTCCGAAGGTCCTGAGTTCAAATCCCAGCAACCACATGGTGGCTCACAACCATCTCTAACAAGATCTTACTTCCTCTTCTGGAGTGTCTGAAGACAGCTACAGTGTACTTACATATAATAAATAAATAAATCTTTTAAAAAAAAGTAGTTTATACTGATTATAATTCCACAAGATTTAAAAAAAAAGAATCGGGGTCCAGTTAGATCAAGAGAATGATCAGTTACTGCCCCTCCTACTCTAAAACTGAAGAGCCATGAACCTAAATATGGACTGAAAAGCTGTTGGATTCTAGGTTTCTCCAGCTGAGAGAGAAAGAATAATTAGGGCAGGCATGGGAAAACTTGGGAAATTTCCGATTGAAGATGTAATGGTAGATGGATGGAAATATGCATTTGGCCAAACACATAGAACACTGAATTTACGAAACACCTCTTATATAAATTACTAACCACGTGCCTTAGTAATGACTGAGAACTGTTTATTAAATTATAACTTCACTAATGATCAATATATATATATATCATAAACTGAATGATGTGTGGGAGCCAAGTGTGCACTATTTCCTTGATTAAAACTCAAATGTGCACCAACATTCTTTTCTGAAAAAAAAATGCACATAGACACTTTGCTAAAGCCATTCTTTCTTCAGAGAGGGATATAATTTACAAAGTGTACACGTCTATTTATTTGAATGTGTTTTGACTGTAAAATATTAGGACCATTGTCTTTGTTTCTTTTCTGTTACTGTGTTGAAATTCCCTAAGAAAAGCAACCCTGAAGAGTGGACTTTCCTTATAATCCCATGGGGATGGAATCTACTATAACAGAGATGATATGGCAACAGTCAGGATTGCAGGGAGGCAAAATCAGAAAGCTAACTGATGCTGTCGTGTTGGAAAGCAGGTAGAACAAGGGTAAGGCTCTTTCCTCACCACGGACTATAAATACACTTCCTCCAACAAGGCTCCACCCCTCAACTATCCATTACTTCTATCTCAGGAGCAAGCATTCAAAGACATGAGTCTGTGGGGAACATTTCACATCCAAAGAACACCCCAACGTGTGACTTTCAGAGAAGCAAGCAAGCAAGCAAACAAACAAACAAGCAAGCAATAAAGCGATGACTAAAGTATTCTGCACCAAGAGTGAATATGATTTGGTGTATAGGACGAAAATACCTGTATTTGAGAGATGACATTTAAAAATGAGTCAATTTGTAGAAGAACAGAGGTGGAAGAAGTGAGCCAAATGGGAAACTGAGTCGGGAAGGGGGCATGCAAGTTACTTAGAGGGGCAAAATCAGAGAAAAATATTGCAACATTATCTGCAATAGAATTGATCTGCAATATTAGCTGCAAAAGAATCTGTCTAAAACTTGTACAAATGTGGAAGTTTAAGAAAGTTCAACCAGTATCTGAGCTGTTTAGGCACTGTTTATTCATATTAGTCCATCATGTATTTTACCTGTTGTAGAACATCAATTCCAATCCATTTCCTGTACCCACAGTGTACAGAACACTGATTTCCTGGGTTATATTTCCATAAATAGTGAGATATCTAACAAGACAATGTTTTCATATTATAAGTTAAATGATTTCTAAGTAGTAGCTCTTTTAATATCACTTGGCTTGTATTTTTCAGAAAAACGCATGACTAAATCTTAGAACATTGTGTGTATTATTCTTGTCAAATTACTAACAGTATTTCTGGTCTTCTTATGGAAGTAAACCTGTTTACTTTATTAAAATAAGTGCATGCCTTTGCAGGATATAAGGATATTTGTTAAAGCTCTTCCAGAAATAATGCTTTTAGCAACAACACATAGAGGTGACTTGTTTTCTATTCAAATGATGGAGAAAACTTTGCCTCATCACCAGCTTTCTGAACCAAGCATGGTTAGAGGCAGCTAGTTTGTGCCTATGGAAAATCCCAGGAACAACACTGAATATTTACTGATTTCAGTAATATTTCAGGGTCTATTTTCCCATAAAGGATTTGTTTTCCCCTATTCACATCTGTTACATATGCAGCATTTTATATTATATTATATTCTGTTTGTATATGAAACCAAGTTAGGAATAAAACTGAAGACTTTAAGGGTTTAAGAAAAAAATTTCCATTTATTTTATGTGGGTTTTTCAACTCAAAGGAAAAGCTCTCAAATATGTGCTGGATTTACAAGCAGGTAACAGCTGGCTGGTGAAGAAACCAGGGCCAATTAGCAGCTCTTTCATAAGGAACAATTATAATAAATATTATTTCCAGAAGCATTTGCTATGTACTTCCAAAAGTGAAAATCATTGTTTCACTCAATTCAATTACAGACTTTTCAATATAAAATAAAGACTCCTGATTATGCAGAAATTATTAAAGTTAAATGTATGCATTTACATGGGTAATACAAATATTTCATGTATATAATATATTTTACGCAGATATCCAGAGAGAGGAAGAAAAGAGGGAGAGAGAGAAAGAGAGAGAGAGAGAGAGAGAGAGAGAGAGAGAGAGAGAGAGAGAGAGAGAGAGAGAGAGAGAGAGAGAGAGAGAGAGAGAGAATAATCTTTAAGTCCAGCAGCAATATAAAACTGATAGATTCACCACCACAAAACAGCTACTCTGGGTATGTGGAGGATGACCTCATCTTTATTTATAATAATCTTAGGTTATCTGACTAGACATCAAAATACATATCAATATTAGAATTCTTTCTAAGGGGACCATTCACCCAGATAGATAGGACAGCTTGCAAGACAAAACAAAACCCAGAAAGTTTTATATGTCTAATGCATTTATTAGATTGTTCTTTCTGTAGTCCCTTGCACCATTTCTCAGAAACGCTGTCACTAAAGTGCCCCATCTGTGTGGATAATTTATAAGATCCATACCACAGAGGCATTCCACTGGGCAACAGGACAGGGACAGGGAGTACACCACAGAAGACCTTCCCCCAACCCCCCTTCTATTTACTACAGAACTACACAGAAAGAAGAAACCTTCTGAGGTTGTATGAAGGTTTGTGAACCTCCTGAGCCAGCATGATCCCTTTGGTTCTGTCATCCTATAGCCCTCATTTACCCTGTCCCCTTTATGTTAATATGCATAATGACAAGAAGGATTCATGCAAGAAACCAAAACTTCTCTGACTCAAGTCAGTGATGGTCACATTCACCACACATGAAACAGCTACACCACGTCAATATAACGTGTATGTAGTGAAGCAGCCTTCACTGGGCAAAGAAGATCCAGGAAACTCATTTTATTATAGTGGCTTTAATAAAGAATTTAAAATCATGAGGAAGACAGAGGGATTGAAGGAGCAGTGAGGAACTGAGTAAGCCTGTTTGGTTCAAATTCCTCCCCATGTCTTTTTATCATCACATATAAGACTCATTCTCTCAATAGGCAAGGCCTCTTCTCAAGTGAGGGGCAGAGAACCCTTCTGCCACTTGCAGTATTAGGGTTCCTATTGATGCTGACCACAAAGCAAGTTAGGGAGGAAAGAGCTCACAGGTTTATACTTCCACATAACTGCTGATCCTCATCACCTGTGTTGGGATGAAGTTTTCGGGGGTGCAGCAGCTTCAGAAACCTCAATTCTACAATTACTCATACTGGTTCTTATTAATGACACCAATAAAGACTAATTGATTCACCAGGTAGGAGTCTGAGTCAGGTGCAATTATTACACGGGCCCCTTTCTGACATGAGTAGAAATGTGTAGCCTTTCTAGGAAAAGTCTAGTCTAATGCAACAATATACAGTTCATCAATATATAGTTCTTCTTCTACTCCATGTTTTAATGAGTGGGCAACTGCCCCATCGGGAGAAGACTGGATCCCTGCACAGGAAAAGGGAACCTGAGCCAGGATCTCGTGTCTTCAGGAATATTGTTCTATGATATTTACTTTCCATTACACTACATAGAGGCAGTCTCAATGCTTTTGAGCCATTTGGCATGCTTACATTCAGGATAAACATACTGATAAAAATCATATCATTGAGAATATATAGTAAGGAGATGCTGAGTGAACACATATACAGAGGCAGAGGAAGTAGCATTGTCCTATCATAAACCAGTCCTGAAAGCATATTTATGGTAAAATTGGATTGAGTGGATAAGGAGTAAGAAAAAAAAAACATGAGATTTCCATTTGGGGCTCACATTTTACAAAAAGAATTAGTTTCATTTAAGAGAAAATGACTGCAAGAGGAGATATAATTAGAATGAAAGTTTGGATCTAGTGTAGATTTAAGAGGCCTGTTAGATATGCATGTGTGGATATTGCAAACAACTGCATGTCTGTATCAGACATGCGCAGAAGAAACACTTCTGGAGGTTGGCAATTGAGAGTCACAGTTCTAAACTGACTATTGAGCATGTGACTAGACATGATTATAAAAAATTAGATTGAACACAGATAAGACAGTTTAGTACAAGGTGCGGGTTCTGGTGACCACATTTAAAGATCACAGATATAAACAGAACAAGGAAAGAAGAATGGTGAGGGGTATCCTTGAAAAATAAGGTAGGGATATCAGCGTGGTAGAGTGTCCCTTGGCCAAATGAAAAGCAAATCTTCCAATAATCCATTGTATTAATTGTTGCTGGGGAAGTGAGATGAAGACAAAGAATAGTAAATCAAATTTCACAATATTCAGGTCACTAGTAACCTTGACAGAATAACTGAAAACATCAGGGTCCCTTAACAAAGAGCTGATGTAAGAATGTGTGCAGGTCAAGAGGGAGAGGGACCCAGACTGTATGAAGTAGTCATGGGCATCCAGATCACCCCTTCAGGTGATCACAACTGGGAACCTCTAGATCCAGTGGGAAGTTTCAGGGAAAGTTTCTATGCTATGTACCTTTTAGATATCATTTTCTCTTTTCAGTGAAGATAAAATTTTTGGATACCTCCTGTCTGTCACCTTTACGGTATGAGTTGAATATGCCCTAAAGTTCCCTTCTGCCACACTTCCTCCTCACAGTGCATTCTATGGCCTTGAATTAAACATGCTCAAGAAATTGTCAGTAATATTTCCTTCTTGAAGTAGTACATTAAATGGGGCATGCTCAGGAATGTGTCTATCCCTTAATTGTTCTCTAGGGACCCAGAATGAAACAGAATGAAACAGCTCTTCATTCTTCAAAGAGAAACTTCTTTGGAGGAAACTCCAAACTCTCCTTCCTGGCTACAGAAAACAAATCTTTTTTCCATTCTTTTATTCCTTGGCCCTGTTTACTTCTGTCTCCATACTTAACAATGTATGAATTCATTGTATTTGAGGACACAGCACACAGAGTCCTTGTTTTCATGGTCAGATTCTTGAAAATTGGAAGATGTAGGGTCTTCTCTGTGAAAATGGCATCTATTTATGAAAAGGTAACATGAGTAAAAGGGAGGAAGGAGACTGGCACATTAGGGAATGAGTGTTCGGTGTGAGCACAGATTTTGAAGGGTGGTCGTTGAAATGAAGTAATACTTGGAGCTTGGATACCCATGACAGATAGTAAGTATTCATGAGACTTGGTGGGCTGGGAAAAGCAGTATGGAGGCTGCTCAGCACTCAGAAAATCTTGGGGTGTCTATAAGCTGTCAGTTTATAAACTTTAGAAGCTGTCATTGTGGGCATGGTGGTGCCTGTGGTGCTGGCTAGACTGGCCATAAGTTTGTTTACTCGGATCATATTCTAATTAGGATGCAAGAGACATGAAGGAAGAAGGTGAAATTTTAGCAGGTTTGAGGGTTTCCTGGAGAAATTTGTTAGGATAGCAGTTTAAATTAAGAGAATTTCAGCTGTTTTTCAATACAGTTGAATATGGTTCAGTGGCCAAATAACATCCTAACATTTGTGAATGAGTCCTCCCACTATATCATAAATTAAGGTGCCAGCTGATTTTTAAACCATAAGACACCCTACTGTCTATAAAGCCATAAGACATGACACCCCACTCACTATCTTTACAGCCATAAGACATAAGATACTCCAGTATTGTTCCTATTATGTCATTGCCATTTGGTTTTTGATTCATTTTGTGGGCTTGCCAGGAGGATTGAAGCAGAGAGTCTTTTTGTCCTACACAGCTTGGGAGGAGGATAAAATATCACTCATCTCATGAATATACCATCCACCATTTTTTAAACTACTTTATAAAATTACAAACCCAAGATCACCAGTGCTGCCCTCTTCTCTAGTGAGCTGATCCCTCTAGTTTAGCAGTATGTACTCACCATATCACAGTAAAACAAACAGGACTTTTGGGGTTCTTTATATCTGTTGTATTCTTTTCTCAGATGAAGATCCTCTGGTACCTGCAGATGCAATGATACCAGGAATGCCTGATAAAAATAGAACAAGGGAAACAAGTGAGAACACACTGGAGTGAGGGATATAATCTTGAATTGCGAAATTTCAGATGAAAGTAAGAGTATTGCTGTTATAAATCAGTTAAGTAATAGAGTAGGCTTAGCATTATAAATCTATTTTTACTCCCAGGAAGCCTATGACTTTGGAGACAAGATATAGAGGATGCTAAATTACCGATTTAAGAAGCTTTCGATGGAGAATAGGATCGGGGGGGTGAATATTAATGACTCATAGTAATTAAGAATAAGGTAAGTCTATCCAGTGGATTATCCACACAGCTGTCGAGGAAGAGCAGAGGACAACATTCAAGTCACTTTGTTGGAGGTGAGAATTCCCCAAGGACTTCTTCCATCTCTCATCTGTAGATCGCACTGCTATTTGGGGCCTAGATGGACATCAATGATCTGGCAGCCACTGCCTCAGCACATAAAATTTCCCCTACTGGGACTGAGACTGGATCAGTTCTCCCTAACTAGTAAGCATATAATTCCAATTTCCTTTGAACAATCCTACACTGTCAAGACTAGGAAGCTGATGAAGCGCTCATGGATTCGTGTGAAGACAACACCAAATCAAACAGAACTAACAAGTTCTGTATATAAATCATGCCTCACAATTCCAGCACTGAGAAAACCTACAGAGTTCATAATTCATCAACTTGTTCCTTAGTTGTGACAAATGCTACACGGTAATATTGGATATTAACCCCAGGGGACAATGTGTAAGGGATACATAGAGATTTTTGTACTATGTTGATAACTTTTCCATAAATTTAAATTTTAACAGAATGTAAAGGTTATTTGGGTGGAAGGATGTAGCTCAAGGTGTTCAGCAGTTCCTGGGTTCAGTTCCCAGCTCTACAAAATGATGTTAAAATCTTAAATCTCCTTTAAAGTTGGTTTTTGTAGGCACAACTCCAGTGTTCACTCAGACACACACAAATGGATCACACTAAAGGATGATGGCTGCTCTCTGCTCCAGGTACACTCATTTACCCCAATGACCAAAGAAGAAACCAGTGCAGAGACATGTGTGCCAGATACTTCCTTCTTAGTTTACTTACACTAAAAAGTATCAATTATAATTGTACATTTTCATAGGGCAGAGAATGTCATAATTTGTGAATATATAACATGGAATGATTAAATCAAAGTGATTAACATATGAATTACTTAATGTTCTTATTTTCTCTTTGTTAATGCACTACCATTGGCACCTTTTAAAACTTCTATGTATTTAAAAGAAAACAAATATTGTTTCATACAAAGTAGTGGTTTTATTTTTTTACTTTTACTCTTCAAATCTTTTTTTTTTTTACAATCCAGACTTAATCCTCCTCCAAATCCACCCTCCAACTGCTCCACATCCCATATCTCCCCCTACCCCTGCCAGCCAGTCTCCAAGAGGATGCCCCCACCCCACCCCCATCCTAATAGACTTGCTCACTCCCTGGGGCTCCAGCATCTCAACGGTTAGCTGCATCTTCTATGACTGAGTCCAGACCAGACCTGGCAGTTCTCTTCTGTATATGTGTTGGGAGCTTCATATCATCTGGTATATGCTGCCTGGCTGGTGACTCAGTGTCCAAGAGATCCCAGGGCTCCAGGTTAATTGAAACTGCTGGTCTTCCTATGGGGTTACCCTCCTCCTCCTCAGCTTCTCCTACTTTTATCCTAATTTAACCACAAGGGTCAGCTGCTTCTGTCCATTGGTTGGGTGCAAATATCTGCATCTGACTCCTTCAGCTGCTTATTGGGCCTCTCTCAGAGGGCAGTCATGCTAGGCTCCTATCTGTAAGCACACCATAGCATCAGCAATAGTGTCAGGCCTTGGAGCCTTTACTTGAACTGGATCTCAATTTGGGCCTGACATTGGACCTCCTTTCCCTCAAGCTCTTCTCCATTTTCCTCCCTGGAGTTCTTTCAGACAGGAACAAATCTGGGCCAGAGTTTGTGACTGTGGGATGGATGAAGTGCCCTACTACAGTGGGGAAAAGGAATTGTAGAGTCCACCTCCACTACAAAGTAGTGGGTTTTATTGCGGCCTGTAAATAAAAAAAAAAAAAAGAAAAGAAAGAAAGGATGACTAGTTACAGAATAAAATGATGTGTTTGTGGAAAGAAGATAACGTTTACGAAGCAGGATATTCCACACTAGGCTGATGCCATAACAAAATGCGGTAATGGAGAAAAGGAGAAAATTCAACACAGAAGCCTGAATACAGTTGTAAAATTTAGCCTACAGACTACAGAGGGGCCAACTGAGTGTTTGTGAGCTTGGGACAGAATTGCATGGTACTCAGTACTTATGCTGTTCTACCTGTCACAAAGGCCTAAAGGAAGCAAAGCCTTATTTTCTTATTTTCACAGATTCAGAGATTCCGGGCACATTTCTTGACTCCATGGACCCAGGGTCCATGGAAAGCCAGAACACCCTGGCGAGAGACATGTGTGCTGGCGTAGGTTGTTCACAGCATGGTAGACAGGAGACAGGAGGCAGAGACTGGGAATGACGTGTATGTAGCTTTCAAGGGCATGCCCCAGTGATGCATTTCTCTCCTTGAAGCTCTGCTTCCTAATGTTTACACAGTCTGTGCTGACAGCTAAAGAGTTATCTTACAACAAAGGAGTCTTGAAAGGAGTGGCTCTCAACCCCATGAGTTGCTACCCTTTTGGGAGTTTAATAAGCTTTTCATACATCAGATATCCTGCATATCGGATGTTCACATTGCTATCCACAATTGTAGCAGAATTACAGTTATGACACAGCAATGAAATAATGTTATGGTTGGGGGTCACCAAAACATGAGGAACTGTAGTGAAGTCTGCCGTATTAGGAATGTTGGGAAACACTACTATAGGTGAATTTGATATTGAAACCTTATCACTCACCAAATACCCCTCTATCTATCCTTCATTATCTACAAAAGTCCAGTGAAATGATATTTAAATGGGTAAGAGTTGTTCTGCACTTATGAGGGTGGGTATATAGTAATTTCTTCCTATATGCTATGTTCTGTTCCAAAATGCTGTAAAAGTGTAAAATAAACTTCAACAGAAAAAATGGAAAAAGGTAGATTTGAAATTTAAAATAATAATCAAATCAGAGGAGTCATTCCTTTTAAGGTCAGGAAACAAATTTAACCACCTCTCAGGCTTTGTCTGATAGCCTAATTGGAAAGAATCACTAGTCAACCTCACAGTAAGGCCATTTCTTCAGCTTCTCTAGGGTATTTAATATAGTTCCATCTCAAAAATCTGTGGCTTGTGAAGAAAGTATGCTATTTCTTGCACTGCGCTACTATTCTGAAATAAATATTATGTTGTCTTTCTTCATTCATATAAAAAGATTCTAATTATATTTTATATTGTTAAAAACTTCAGTATTCTAAACTGTATGTTATTAACCATGTTCTCCCAAATCCAAAAATCTATCAAAGCCATCTAATTAACTAGATAAGAATTTACATTTTATATAATAAAGTTTTATAAAAAAGTTAATAGGCTACACTGACGTAAAAATTATCAGCATGCAAGAAATTTCTTTCCACCTATATGCCTAAGGATACCAGAACATAAAATAAGTGCCAACAGCAAAACATTTTGAATTTATTTTTTATTTTTTTCCTTTTTTTAAAATTAGGTATTTTCTTCATTTACATTTCCAATGCTATCCCAAAAGTACCCCAAGCCCTCCCCCCACCACTCCTACTTCTTGGCCCTGGCATTCCCCTATACTGAGGCCTATAAAGTTTGCAAGACCAATGGGCCTCTCTTTCCAGTGATGGCTGACTAGGCCATCTTCTGATACATATGAAGTTAGAGACACAAGCTCCAGGGGGTACTGGTTAGTTCATAATGTTGTTCCACCTGTAGGGTTGCAGACCCCTTTAGCTCCTTGGGTACTTTAGCTCCTCCATTGGGGGCCCTGTGTTCCATCCAATAGCTGACTGTGAGCATCCACTTCTGTGTTTGCTAGGTCCAAGAATAGCCTCACAAGAGACAGCTATATCAGGGTCCTTTCAGCAAAATCTTGCTAGTGTGTACAATGGTGTCAGCGTTTGGAGGCTGATTATGGGATGGATCCCCAGGTATGGCAGTCTCTAGATGGTCCATCCTTTCGTCTCAGCTCCAAACTTTGTCTCTGTAACTCCTTCCATGGGTGTTTTGTTCCCAATTCTAAGAGGGGGCAAAGTGTCCACACTTTGGTCTTTGTTCTTCTTCAGTTACATGTGTTTTACAGAATGTATCTTATATCTTGGATATTCTAAGTTTCTGGGCTAATATTCACTTATCAGTGAATACATATCATGTGAGTTCTTTTGTGATTGGGTTACCTCACTCAGGATGATGCCCTCCAGGTCCATCCATTTGCCACATTTTGAATTTATTATTGTCATATCTTTAATTGAAAAGTTTTCTTCACCCTTAAAATAATACTTTCTCATCCCAAGGGAAAATGATAACTTCCACATAGAATCATAAGCCACCAATATTTTTTGTATTAAATCTCAAGTCCATGGAAAAAATAATCTGGTTAATTTTAATTATTGTGAGTTACAATAATTTGAATGATTTATAAGGCAAATTGTGGTCTGATCAAATTGGAATAATCATATTAAATTAATATCCAGGAAACTAGGAGACCAGGAAATATTCAACATAGTTTGAGGACTACTAAGCTCTCAATAATGACTTGGCTTGATTTAATAGATGAAGCTCTGTAACCTTTTGAATTAAGAAATGCAACATGGCTAAGAGTATCAAGGCAAATAAAAAGTATTAGTTTAAATGTCTAAGAAAAAAATGGAACACACACACACACATACTAAAGATAGATTTATTATAGACCGGCTTGATCTATGATGTGTGAATATATATGTTGAAAGCTTTTCTTTTGGTTTAACAGGTAAGCCAAGTCAGAGTGTTATTCCCAATCCTTAGATAAGACAATATATAGCTTTACTTATGGATTACTTTTGATGGCTAAAGATAAAATCCAATGATTCAGCGAATAAAGAATTAGTTAATACAAACAAATTAGTTTTGTTTACATGATAATAATGTTATTCATATTACCATGCATTAAATCATGTGTGACCAGAGATTTGCCTAGTTTCTTTTTTCTATAATTTTTTTTTCTGAGCTGGCTTTACAACTATTCCATAATATGAAGTTATTTTTATGTTACTTGATTTTTAATAATTATTTCATGTAAGTAATTTTGACATAACCTAAAAGATTTATTTATCTATTTTACGTTTATTTAATTTTGCTTCCATTTATGTACACCCAGTGAACACAAGAATCTGGAAAAATCATCCAAGAGTGTCACATCCCCAGCATGTGGACTTACAAGTGGTTCTGAGTTGTGATCTTCATTCCTGAAGACTAACTGAGGTTACCCACAAGACTGGTTGTATCCCTAACTGGTCCACCAACTCTCTATCACCTTCATGATATATTTTAGACTATAATAACCCATAAAAAAGGTAATATCCCTAGGTGCTCAAAGCTTAACTCAACTTCTCAGTAACAACTAGCAAAAACTCAAGATACTTTCTCTAGTATGTGACTTGTTTGTCTACATTTCATATCGCAAGCCTATCTTTGCCAATTGAGACTTAGTCTATTAGACCAAATGCACATTTTTTTCTATTATACTCCAGTACATTTAAAAGGTGTTGTTTTGCTAATTAACTTTTATTTGCAGTTTAGGACTATAAGTTAATAACGTCATTATCTGTACACTTGAAACTAGTTCGATATATTACCATATAGTAAATAATTAGTGCCTAGAAGTTTTCTTGTGGTCTCTTCTATTTTATCTTTCTTTCAGAATTATTTTATCATAGAACATTTGTAAACTTTTCTGAGCTAGATAAATTTCCTTTAGATTCATTGTCTTAGAGAATTTATTTTTGAGTATTATTTTTCAGTTTTTTCCTTCAGAGATATATTGAGTAGCTTACATTTGAGATGTTGAATATATATGTATATATATACATATATATATATATATATATATAGTGTGTGTGTGTGTGTGTGTGTGTGTGTGTGTGTGTGTGTGTGTGTGTGTGAAATTTCATTGATTTTCATGCTTGATTGACAATGTGGGAAAGATTTTCTTCCTAGCATCTCAAAAGGAATCAAATAACCTAATTCTAAACCAAGTTCTGTGCCTTGGAAGAATTTTCTTTTAGAAACTTAGAAGTCTTTATATTTTAAAAGCCAGAATTGTATAATGATGCAGTCCATGTATTAGGCTTTATTTTAATAGCCAGGAAATTTTTTTTTAATTTTTAAACATTTCTTTTTTCTATATTTAAACTTTTTCAGTGGATTGCATATGAGAATAATAAATTTACTATATTCAACATATATTTTGATAAAGACTTTTAACTCACTGAAAAGTCAGAGATCATAGATAAAGACTTAGTGCTACTGGTGAAGTGAAGAGAAATAAATACACTCTATGTTTTGTGGTTAAAAATAAGAAAAAAATCAATTGTTTGGATTTTAACCCAATACTCAGTACGGAGATAAGGAAAAGAAATACCCTCTTCTTTATTCCATGGTAGACAAAAGTGTGTTCCTCCCTCAGAAACTATCCTGAAAATAATGAGAAATCTCTACTCCTGAGTACTAATTCTAGCAAGCTGTTTCAGAGTTGGTCCAAAGTGGAGGAATAGAGAAAATTGTATCACTTTTAACCAAAGTAGAATTAAATGCAATGCAGTGCACCACTGGGGAGGATCCTGGTCACAGAACAGCAGCCTTTGATTTAGGAGTTAAAAAGTTTCATAGTTGTGAGTGTAACATTAACACTGAAAACACACGGAATCCCTAAGGTCCCATCTTATACTTTGGAGCACACCATAAACACAAATCAGTCTCAGAAATTTGAAGCAAGAATGTGGCCAATAGCGTATCGTACTAATCATGTGAAATGAGAGTAGATGTGACTATTTTAGATGTAAATATTGTTTACTACAATATATCTTTCTATATTTTATTTCTTCTAAAAATTATCAGATGTCCCAATCTGAAATAAGAAATATCCAAACAAACCAAGGGAAAATTATTGAGCATCAAGTTCAAATATATTATATACACAGACCCCAAAACATATATCTTGGTCAATGTCATAAAAATTTTTCATCAAACACAAAATCTGAAACTGTAATTAAACGTTTTATTTAAAAATTATAGTTTTCATTATATCCTGTCAAAGAAAAAAGAATAACAAATAAGCTTTTCCACACTCAGGCCTAAAAGTGAAATATTCACCATGTCTTTCACTTGGGCTAGGAGATGGGAAGAACATGGTATCCGATGTCAACCAAGATGCAGCCCATTATCTACCAATCATAATTTTGCACACATGGAGGATATCATCACAGGCTACTACCAGACAAAGACCTCCAAAGAGCAAGTATATTGTAATCACAATCCTTTATGAGACACAACAGTGAAGAAATAAAAAAAAAAAAGCTGAAGGTAAGTAAGTATATCTAACACACCCTTGGTCAAGTTAGCCTCTACCTAGAATAAACTAGATCTCTCTAGAGAGATCTAGTTTAGCCTGAAGCAACAAAGTGTTCAAACGTAGCACAGTTGCTGATTCCATTAGCTGAAATGCTGCCCTGCAGGCCTGGCAGACAGAATCCATGCCATTCCACAGCACAGGGTTTATTATCTCAGTCTCCCTTATGCAACCAGTGACTTTTCCTCCTAAAAACTGTGCAAAGCTAACAAAACATGAAATACATGTTCCCACATAACTCAGTAGACTTGAGAAGTTAGTGAGTTGAAGATGGATCTATTGAAAGTATATGGACTCAAGTACAGAGATGCATAGTAAACAAGGTACCATGGTGAAAGCTGTGGAGAGCCATGAGCAATCACCATTATAAGATGGTGCTGGCTTCCGCTGTGCCTAACTAGTACACAAGCCTTGTGCGCAGGTGCGAGAGTGAATTCACACGAAGTCATTGCCCATCTCGGGGCAGGCATAGTAATGAGGTGATGAGCGAGCAACAAATCAGGTGCTGACACGCCATGCTGAGGGCTATATAAGCAGCACCATTTTCTAGGTTCTGGGTCTTCCCTCCTGAAGAAGCAATAAAGCTTTTGCTGCAGAAGAATCCGGTTGTCCGAGTGTGTTCTTGCCGGCGAGAACAATAGCATGGGACAGAAAGCATCATTGCCACCACCACCTACCCAAATTAAGGATGAAACTAACCAGCATGGCCAACACTGACATTACCAGCAACATTGTTCCCATCAACAGCATCACCATCGCAAGAAAGATAGTGCCACCACCACCACCAGCACCTCCACCACCACCCTCCCCACCATTACCACCATCATCACCACCACCATCACCATTATCACCACCACCACCATCCTCACCCCCACCATCCCCACCACCATTACCACCACCACCATCATCACCACCACCATCACCATTATCACCACCATCACCGTCACCACCACCACCAATAACAAAGGAAGAACTAAACTAAATGATCTAGAATTCGCCATATGTATTATCCTGATCTCTGGACATGGAAAGCTTTCCATAGGTTCCTGTCCTCATCATTCTTCTCTATTCTTCCACGTGATCATTTTGACTGAAGATGTCCATTGTTGTTGTTTGGTTTTCAGATGAGTCTGTTCTGATACAGCATGCCAGTGAGTGTATACCAGTCATGTATCCTGAAACTGTGCTGAATTTTAATAGTATTTTTTACCATTTATTTTATTTAGTTCTGCACTGATGTTTATTATCTTTTCTATAAAATGTTCATTGCTTTTGCAGATCCTTGAGGTGTAATGACAAATAATTTACTTGCTATCTCTCTGTTGCTTTTGATATAGGAATTTATTGGCATAAATCTTCCTTTTTAGTGCTTCTTGGACTTTGTGTAATTTTTCCATTCTTTTATTCATCGCAAGGCATTTGTAATCTTTCTTAACTCACTGATTGTTGAAGAAAAAATAGTTGTTTTTCTGGGGAGAGTCTAAGATTGAGAACAATTTGGAGTATTTTTATTTTTTTTTTAAAAATTTATTATTGTATCTATTTACATTCCAGTCATTGCTCCACTTCTTGTTCCCCTCTTCCACAATTCCTCATCCTGTTACTCCTCTCCTTGCCTCAGAAAGGGTGCTCCCCACCAGCCCTCTCCTTCCCCAAGCCTCATGTCTCTCGAGGATTAGCCCATCTTCTTCCACTGTACAATGTATTTTAGTCATATTCTTTTCAATCTCACAGCTCTTCCAGAATCTCCATCTGTGTTTTAACTTACTATTTGATAATCACATGTACTGTATTTTGATGATAATTTGACCTCCCCAAATTCTCCACTTCCCTACCCAGCCAACTTTATTTTCCTTCTCTCTGTCCAAAATAAAACAAGCAAGCAAATGAACAAACAAACAAAAAAACTTACATGAAGTTCAATTTTTGTGGCCTGAAAAACAGGAGCCTCAAGGTCTGCCTAGTGTGTGGCTAGTATGCCTTGTGTTTCTCCATTGGGGGAAAAATGGATTTTTCCATCTCTGAATGACTGGAGTTTGGCCAGCGGTAGGAACATACTACTGATTGTTTGGCACTTTTGTCTCATTTACGTGTATGCAGGCCTTGTTTGCTGTCAAGTCTCTGTGAGTTCATGAGCACCTATCCGAGTGTGTCTTGAACATGCTCTTTTCTCAAGATCCCTGACTTTTCTGCAATCTGTTTGTCCCACTTCTTCTGATCTCGATGGAAGGGACATCATATAATATCCATCTTAGGGTTGAACATTCCAAGATCTCTCATTTTCTGCATGTTGATTAGTTGGAGGTTACTTTGTTAATTTCAGTCTACTTCAAGGAAAAGCTTCTATGATGAATACCGAGCTATGTGTGCACTGATCTATGATACAGCAACATGTCAGAAAGATTCATTTTACTATTATAAATATTTATTAGAATAGTAGTAGTATACTTTAGGTTCCCTCACCAATCAAGTCACACGTTTGAAGCCTCACAGACAGTGTGAGATGCTGTTTTTTTATCTTGTGTAGAGAGACTTAAACCCATTTTATAAAAAGTAGTTGGTTACACCCTATAGTATCTGTGCCACTAAATTATGTGAGCATATCTTACAAGCAGGTTGCTTGCTCTGTAGATCTCAGGGTTATATTGGATGTGAATAATTATTATTTATCCAGTGGCAGGTGTAGCATTTTCAAGCTCTATGAACAATAGCTAAAAGGGAAGCCTTGATACTTAACTATTTTGGAGTAATTTATATTATTGTTACAATTCATCAGGCTTATATAAATCTACTTAATACCATAGTTGCTTTCTCAATCTAGATGTTTTTAAATATTTTTAAAAGAACTTGACTTTCTTTTTTCACAACAGGAAAAACTAGAAATCTTGTTAAATGATGCATACTACATTCTAGTAAATTTATATTCACACTGTCATATGCACAGGAATTACAAGGAAAACGTGAACATGCATGAAGCTAACAACACAGGGAACATAATTTCTAGTAGCATGTCCCCAAAATACATGTGTACAATAATTTTATATGCTTTAGGTTTTGAAATTTTCATACTTGTAATGCAATTTGATAAAATGTATCCCATATCTACCTCTTGAATTAGTCCCCTATTCCATTTATTTTCTTCCAAAATTTATTTGCCATCTTTTCCCCCCAAATCTCCCTGCATCCAACTAGTGCCACTTGGATGTACATATGGGTAGGTGGCAATCTATCGGAACATGGCTAGCTTTGCAGAGTCTTCATGTCACAGCAGCCATAATCTGATAAATGAATCCTTAGCTGAGGTGACACTTATATCCATGCTGGTATTTTGGTTGTCTTACTATATAGATCTTGTGAAGAATTTTTAAGATGTCTCCATTCTTGAGAAGGAAGTTATTGTTGATCCCTATGTGTAATATATATATATATATATATATATATATTATACTTATCTAATATACATATATCCATTACATCATGACAGGTTTTTATTTTCCGGGTCTTCACAAGATACCATTCTTGAAATTTGCCCTATAGTGACCATGGCAACTAGAATAGAATAATTCATCGGCAGTGGTACCCTGCTCTATGATAATTGTTATTGGGCTACATACATCCCTAGGAAGGGTCTATAGACAGATTTTACCTTCTATTCCTTCCTTTAGCTGCAAGTTCTCTTCTGGGGTACTATGCTATATATTGTAGTAAAAGACTGTTTGAAAACAGGATTGAATAATGCAGTTTCCATGAGATTAAAACTTATGATGCATTGGGACTTTGTGGTTATACATGGTTTGGGGTTACATATACTTCTGAAATAACTATACCCACTTTCTTTAAGAAAGTCCAAAAAATTCATTATTCTTACAAATTAGAATTTGGTAAAATATTTTTTCTGTTGTTGGTTTCCGTCCGGTATGCACTGGGTATTCATTTCTGTTTCAAAGTGATATTTTAAATAGCTAACTGACTAAAATTTTAGAGATGTTCTTTCATAATTTCAACTCCTTTTATGTCAGCTAACATCAAATTCATATTGTTCTAAAAATATGTGAAAGATGATAACAACTACATGATTGCATGAACCTTTATTCATATGATTATAACAAAAATATTGTATAAAGCAATTTGTAGCTGTTGATGGAAATCTTTAGTCTTTATAATTGATGGATATATTGACATTTGCAATTCTTTTGTATTCTTAATTAACATCAAAATTGCTACTACCCCCCAGTCATTATCCTCATAAAGTTTCTTCCTCCATCCCCTTACTTTCGCCTCTGAAAGGGTGGAGACCCCTGGATTTTGCCCAACCATGTCACCTCAAGTCTCTGTACGGTTAGGCAGCCCTCTGCTACATGTGTGCCACTGTCTCATTCTAGCCCAGACTAGAACCACTAGTTGGTGGTTCAGACTTAGAGATCTCCCAGAGGTCTAGGTTAGTTAACACTGTTGGTCATCCTGTAGGGTTCCTAACCCCTTCAGGGCCTTCAATCCTTTTTCACCTGCCATAATTGTTCCTGACCTCCATCCAAAGTTTGGTTACAGGTATCTGCATCTGTTTTAGTCTGCTGCTTTGTAGAGGCTCTCGGAGGACAATTATGCCAGGCTCCTGTCTGTAAGTATAACAGAGAACCATTAATAGTGTCAGGGATTGGAGCTTGCCAAAGGAATGGGTCTCAAGTTGGGTCAGCTATTGGTTAGTCATTTCTTCAGTCTCTATTCCATCTTTATCCCTGCATTTCTTTTAGACAGGACAGATTTTGGGTTGAAAGTTTTATGAGTGGGTTGTTGTCCTATCCCTCCACTGGGGGCCCTCCTTGGTTACAGGAGTTGGCCATCTGAGGTTACATGACCTCATTGTTAGTCATCTCAACAAATGTCACCCTCATTAACTCCTGGGAGCCTCCACTATCTCAGGGCTCAGGAATGGCCTGGAGATTCCCAACCTCAGCAGCTGCAGATTTCCATTCGTTCTCCTGGCATTTTGGGTCTCATTCCTATCTCTTCTTTCACCTGATCCTGCCCACATATTCCTTTGCCCCTCTCATCTCCCAACCAGGTCCTTCTTCTCTTGCTCCCATGACATTTTTGTTCACCATTCTAAGTGGGACTCCTGTCTCCACACTTATGTTCCTTCTTATTTAACATCTTTGAATCTGTAGGGTGTATCATGAATATTCTGTATCTTATGGCTAATATCCACTTATCACATGTCCTTTGGGTCAGAAAAACCTCACTTGGGATAATATTTTCTAGTTCCATCCATTTGCCTTTAATGATATCTCTGTTTTTAGTATCTGAGTAGTATTCCTCTGTGTAAATGAACTATGTTTGCTGTATCCATTTGTCAGTTGAGGCACATCTGTGTTGTTTCCAGTTTCAGTTTATTATGAATACAGCATCTTTGGGGGTGCATGCCCAGGAGCAGGACTGCTGTGTCTTCAGGTAGAACTAACTCCAATTTTCAGAGAAAATTCCAGATTGATTTTCAGAGTGGATATATAAGTTAGCAATCCCACCAGCCATAGAGAAGTGTGCCCCCCTCTTCATATCCTTTTCAGCATGTACTATTGCTTGAGTTATTATCTTAGACATTCTGATTGGTGTAAGCTAGAATTTCAGGGTCATTTTGATTTCCATTTCTTTCAAGTTTCATGAGGTCTCCATTATCAATTGTTGATCTTAAAGCATGAACCATTGGTATTCTGTGCAAAAAATTTTCTCCTGTACAAATGTGATCAATGCTATTTCCCACTTTCTCATTTATGTAGTGGATTACGTTGGTGGATTTCCATATATTAAACCATCCCTGCAAAACAAACAAACAAACAAACAAACAAAGACTAAGAACCAAAAAAATCTATTGTTTATAATGCAAATCTCAACTATAAAGCAATGACATCCCCATGTTAATGAAGAGAAGTAAATTCAGTTGGGCCTATTGTAAGTCTGTGATGAGAGCAACAAGGACTGAATAAAAAATCTGGAAACATGTTATCAATTAATATATAGATTAATCTTTACATTTTTTATAGATACCTATATCAGTGGTTCTCAACCTTCCTAATCCTGTGACTCTTTAATACAGTTCTATGTGTTGTATTGACCTCCAACCATAAAATTATTACATTGTTACTTTATAACTCTAATTTTGCTACTGTTATCAAAATAACAGTATATAAATATTTTATATGTAGGATATCTGACATGTGACCTCCAGAGAAATTTCTACCTACAGGTTGAAAAACACTGATCTGCATTATTTAACAAGATAAACTTTAAATGAAAAACAAGTATGTTTCAACTGGTCATGCAGCACCTACACGCAGTATAAGAATCTCGATCCGGAGGTACAGAGTCCTGACAATGTACATATACAAAGTTGTCTCTGATGTAAGACATGCAGAGGCCATTGTGAACATGCTACTGTATCTGATTTCATCCTCTAATGGGAAACAGGAGCATGGCAAGGACTAATACGGAGAGGTCATTAGCACAAGCACTCAGTTTCACAATGAAATCAAGATTTTAACACAGAAAGTTTCCACCCAGAATCCCTTTCTCTATCATTTAAATAAGTTTCTCCAGCCTTCTTCTGTAAAATATATCCTCATTTTGGAAATCTTATTTTTGAAACTGTTTTAATAAAACCATCTGTCTTCCTTTTCCATTGAAAAATTAAATCTATATTCAATTATGCAAGATATTTGTCATTGTTTAACCATGCCATTACCCATTTCCCATTACTTATTGGCTTCAAAATTAATATAGATCTTCTCATCTTAGGTCTATAGAAATCTCATCCTCCTCAAATGGATTTCAGAGAAACCAGTGGTTATTCTTATCCGTCATTCGTAAACTGATACTTTTTGAAATCATATCTTATTAAAGTATAAATTTCCCTTTAAGTTTTCATTATTCAAAGTTCCAACCTTTTTTTTTCTCCCATTTTCTACTGACTTTTTCATGTCCTGATGGTGTTTCTAAAAGTTCAAGAGTAAGTTTTTAATTTTTTTCCTCTTAGTATATCTATGTCACAGACTGATTATTATAGAACAGGTACCTACGATAGTGTATTTACGGAGACCCACCATATTATCCCAATAACAATATTGTGAAATATTTATGACACTTTTTCTAAACTGAGTATGGAATTTATTGATGTATCTATATCCACATAAAATAGTTTTGCTGCAAAATTAGAAAGAGAAAGGAGGAAGGGATTGCTTTAAGACTGAAAATAGTCTCTGCTCCTCCCTGTTTTCAGAGACAGCCGCATCTTCTTGTGCAGTGCCAGCCTCGTCCCGTAGACAAAATGGTGAAGGTCGGTGTGAAGGGATTTGGCCGTATTGGGCGCCTGGTCACCAGGGCTGCCTTCTGCTCTCCACATGGCAAAGTGGACATTGTTGCCATCAACAACCCCTTCATTGACCTCAACTACATGGTCTACATGTTCCAGTATGACTCCAACCATGGCAAATTCAACGGCACAGTCAAGGCCGAGAATGGGAAGCTTGTCATCAATGGGAAGCCCATCACCATCTTCCAGGAGCGAGACCCTGCTAACATCAAATGGGGTGAGGCAGGTGCTGAGTATGTTGTGGAGTCTACTGGTGTCTTCACCACCATGGAGAAGGCCGGGGCCCACTTGAAGGTTGGAGCCAAAAGGGTCATCATCTCCGCCCCTTCTGCTGATGCCCCCATGTTTGTGATGGGTGTAAACCATGAGAAATATGACAACTCACTCAAGATTGTCAGCAATGCATCCTGCACCACCAACTGCTTAGCCCCCCTGGCCAAGGTCATCCATGACAACTTTGGCATTGTGGAAGGGCTCATGACCACGGTCCATGCCATCACTGCCACCCAGAAGACTGTGGATGGCCCCTCTGGAAAGCTGTGGCGTGATGGTCGTGGGGCTGCCCAGAACATCATCCCTGCATCCACTGATGTTGCCAAGGCTGTGGGCAAGATCATCCCAGAGCTGAACGGGAAGCTCACTGGCATGGCCTTCCGCGTTCCTACCCCCAATGTGTCCGTCGTGGATCTGACGTGCCGCCTGGAGAAACCTGCCAAGTATGATGACATCAAGAAGGTGGTGAAGCAGGCATCTGAGGGCCCACTGAAGGGCATCTTGGGCTACACCGAGGACCAGGTTGTCTCCTGAGACTTCAACAGCAACTCCCACTCTTCCACCTTCGATGCCGGGGCTGGCATTGCTCTCAATGACAACTTTGTCAAGCTCATTTCCTGGTATGACAATGAATACGGCTACAGCAACAGGGTGGTGGACCTCATGGCCTACATGGCCTCCAAGGAGTAAGAAACCCTGGACCACCCACCCCAGCAAGGACACTGAGAGCAAGAGAGAGGCCCTCGGTTGCTGAGGAGTCCCTATCCCAACTCAAGGCCCCCAACACTGAGTATCTCCCTCACAATTTCCATCCCAGACCCCCATAATAACAGGAGGGGCCTAGGGAGCCCTCCCTACTCTCTTGAATACCATCAATAAAGTTCGCTGCACCCACAAAAAAAAAGACTGAAAATAGTAATGAACTAAAACTGTAGGTTATCCATATAACTTTTAATATACAAGAGTTCCTTATTTTTTAAAGCACCATTGTTCACTACCATGAACTTCAACTTTATTATCCAATGATATTTTATTTTATCCTTTGCCACCTAGGCAAATGGGATGCTCTTTTTCTCATGGCATGAGAAGTGTCCCTTTATGTACTTCAGCAGCTGCCTGCATCCATCTATAGTATAAGTGGTAATGATAACTTTTTAAACACAGAAATCCCTTCATGTCTTTATCTTGCCAAAAAGACTCAGGAAGCTCCATTTGTACTGTAACAACATAGAGATGCCATCTGGATCTTCTTTGAAAGACCATAATCAACATACTAACATATTAACCTGACTTGCATTTTAGAAACCTTCCAATGTGGGTTCTTGTTGCAGGAAATACTAAAAAAAAAAAAAAAAAAAAAAAGCACAGTCCTGGGCTATCACCAGCTACTGGGTCTCGGCGACTCCACTGCTACCATGGCTAACCCCAAGCAGAAACCACCCATCTCGCGGTTCTCTTGCTGCAGATTCTCCTCATATTCCCAGCCATCCACCTGTTGTCGTCGGCAGCCCCAAATCCCACTAACCCAGTAAAATCAAAACTGTAAAGGCTTCAATTTATAAGTCAGATTTATATCAGTAAATTCTCACCCCACAAAACGCCTACACAAAGAACTCAGAGCCAACTGATATTGATATAACTTTCTCACCTAGATAAGACAAATTGCCCTATAATTATCCATTCCTTATAAGATATTCATAGCTACCTGTGGCTATTTAAAGCCATGCGGAACTTGGATCGTCTTCCTCTTCCTCCATTTTCCTTCCTTCCTCTCTCTGTCCACTCTCTCCTGTCTCTAAAACTCTCTGCCCGCCTGCCTTATCCATTGCCCAATCACAGGCTTCTTGTTGTACTAATATTTAAATTAATTGGGGGAGGGGGATAATTCTACTACAGGTTCTTTACAAGAAGTGTTGCCCAAGTTCCCAATTTCTTCTCTTACTTTTCGTACATTATTTATGTATTTACTTCTTTGAAAACTATACACAATGTGCATTTTGAAAACAATTCTTATTTACCATCTGTCTTCATCTTCTTGGACTGCTACGGCATAGTGCCATAGATTTGTGGCTTGAACATAAAAATTATACCTTCCCACTTCCCTAGAGGCTTGAAAGCCTGGGTTCAAGGTGATACAGTCTGAATTTTTGTGAAGCCTATCTGTCTTTTAAGCTTGGTGATGACATTCGGCTCATTATGTATTCACATGGCCTTTCTCTGGCTTATTCAGACTTATGAAGGCAGTGTGCCTCTTTGACACCATTCTTTGGGAGGTCACTAGCCTTATTGGATCAATAGCCCATCATTATGATATCCTTTAACCCAAATGACTCTGAGAGGAGACCAAGGAGATCAATCTCCAAGTGTAGCCACCACTGGAGAACATAAATACCCAATCTGTAACATTCCTAAAACAGTGCTTCCCTCTTTACTCAGATGGTGTACCATTCAGCTTCATGTACACACTCCAGCTAGATTCACAACTATTTTAAATGGTATGGTATATGTTCAATTAGAAAATTAAAATAATGTTAACCATTTAAAATGAAAAGAAACCCATTATCACAGAATATGGAATTTGACAGGTGTTATTATAATTATCGTTATGTCTGTCTTGCATATCATCCAACTCTGTGCCTGGATTCACATGCTTACCTATGTACATATGGCATCCAGAGAAGAAAACCAGGTTTCTGCTTGGCTTTATTCTTTTGTTATTTATTTTATTTAATTTTGAGTTAATGATTCTCGCTGAATGTGAAACATCCCATATTTTGACCCCATCCTTTTGCCAAGTCCAAAGCACCTAGGATTACAAGTCACTCTTCACTGTCAAACAAGTCCAGAAGATTTGAATTCAGGCTTTCATGCCAGGAGACAACACACTCTTACCCACTGAGCCATCTCTCCAAACTGATACTTCTTAGAGTACATTAATGATTTAGTAAAAATTGGTGCATTGCTTATGATAAAAATGGGGACTAAAGCAATATTTCAGGCCATGATAGTCATCTTGGATCATGGACACTTGTCTGTAGGTTTCTGAATTTATTCTAATTAAAAGTTTCAATAATACTTAATTTTTTATTCAGTTTCTAAAACTGGTGCAGAGAGCCGAGCATGTAGTCACAGAACACATATTTCATAAATTATTATTAAAATAATTTATATTTAATGCAGCATGAATAATATATCAACTGTTAATTCCCCACTTTATTGAAACCTTTGCGTGCCACCCAACATTTATCACTGAGCTTACCCAAGTCCTTTATTTTATTTTAACATAAATCTATTTCAGAAAGTCAACACTATAGCTGCCTTGATGGTTATAACATTCAAATGCCTGGTTATATAATTAAAGGAGTCTTAATATTACAAATACTTTGGTAGGAATGCTCACAGAGGAATTACCTAAGGAGAGAAACTGTATAAAGCAAAATTTTCTGTTACACAGAAATGAGAGTAACTGTTCTTTAAAAGAATGTGCCTTTAATGAGACCTTTCTGTCCATTTGGCCTCTTCACTATCCTTGTGTGCTAGGATCACATTTGACCTCATTGTCATGTGTCATCTACATGTCTAAAGAGTGTTGATGCTCTCTGCTCACTCTGCCCTTCACCTGTCAAACCACACCAACAATGCAAATGTCACATGTGAAGTCAGCTTTCTTTCTTCTAGGACCCTAAAATTAATTTATGCTGGTAAGAAATTGGTTGGGAAAAGTCATTAGGATGCCATAATTACATCTGATATGATTATGGATCCATTACACCCGGTGACAGTATCATCACTTAAGCCATCGATCGTAGGGGCCAGCTTCTCTACCCAAACAAAACTGCACTTTCAATGGCTATTGGAAATGATGTCAAGCAAGCCCACTACTCTAAGCAGCACAGCTAACCCTCAATGCCTCATTATTGAACGGTGGCTGGCTCATTCGTTCAAATTATTTAATTGAACAATTCAAGTTGTGGCAAAGGTGGACAAATTAATTTAGTGATTATCAATAGCCTGACATTCCAGTGAAACTTTTGAAACTTTGTGTTTTAAAATATTAGTTGTCCCATTTTGAAAATCTATCTCTTTTTTTTTTTTTGCAATAGATGTTACCCACCTTATTTTGAATTCTACTTTCAACACCAATATTTTATGTTGGTTCACATTTTCATTATTTAAGATTCAAACTCTTCTCTATATATCCTTCAACCATGATTCTTATGCAATCTGACTATATGATTTAGTAGTGTGATTTCAGCTTTGTCTTATTACTTTTACACTTTACTTTATATAAGCATTATTATAATTATTAATATTGTTATTTTCACTATTAATCTGTTTGCATAAATGGTGTGTGTGTGTGAGTGCTTGTGTGTTTTGTCACAATGAATCAGGGAACAAACTTAGGGAAACAAAATTCTTTCCTTCCACATGAGTCCCAGGATTGCCTCAGGTTTTCAGACTTGTGCTCAAGGGCTTTTACACACTGAACCATATTTACAGTGCCTATCAAATAACATAGTGCATTAAAGTTCAATGATTTTTGAAAAAAATTTTATACAATATATTCTGAATATAGTATTCCCTCCCTCTATCCTCCCAGACCATTCCTACTCACTACTCAATCAAGCCCATCACTTCTTTCCCTCTATTTAGAAAACAGCCAAACTAAAGAGAATAATAATAAAAATAAAAAGCAAAAGAATAAGTTCAAGCAACACACAAACCATAGACACACACAATGAGAAGCCATAATATACAAGCCAAAGACAAGCCTATGCCCAATCAAAGCAATAACAATATGAACTAACCAGTACCCTCAGAGCTCACATCTCTAGCTGCATATGTAGCAGAAGATGGCCTAGTCGGCCATCACTGGGAAGAGAGGCCCCTTGGTATTACAAACTTTATATTCCCCAGTATAGGGGAATGCCAGGGCCAAGAAGCGGGAGTGGGTGGGTAGGAGAGTAGGGCAGAGGGAGAGGTATAGGGAATTTTCGGGATAGCATTTGAAATGTATATAAAGAAAGTATTTAATAAATTTTTTTTAAATGCCATCAAATTTCTTGTGTTGGTTATCTACTCCTGGGCATTGGACCCACTCTCACATTTAATTAATAAAGCCAATAATACTTCATCAGTGAAAAGTATGTTTCCTTTGTGAGTAAATGTCAATTGGTGATTGGTTCTTGGTTAGGGGAGGAAGCTTGTGTCTATTTCTCCATCTTAGCTCTGACAGCCACTTGGCTTGCACCTGTAAAGGGTCTGTGCATGCTACCACTCTCCCTGTGAATTCTCCTGTCTGATGGTCCTTTTTATATCTGGAAGGCACTGTTTCCTTGTTGTTATCCAAATTCTCTGTTCTTACAATTTTTATGCCTTCTCTGATACCTACCTTCTAATCTCTAAGAGAGGTGTTTGGTGAAAATGCCTCATTTAGTATTTATTAATCCAGAATTGCTCACTGTCTGCACATTGGCCACTTGTGGATTTCTTGTTCATTTACATCTACTGCAAAAGACAGCATCACTGAAGATGGTCAAGTGAAGCATGTATCAATGAACATAGCTTATATATATCTGTGCATTTACAACATCTTTATATTATTTTCAAAATGCTTTTTAACACACTTTACCTATTCAGAGAAAAAATATTCTTTAAAAAGATGTAGAGTTAAAAGAGAAATGTTTTTTTCTCACATTATGTATATGCTTGCTACAAAAAGACTGAAACAATTATCAGAACCTACGATTTTCATCTTAAAAAATACACTAAGGGTATTTCACAACTTTTAAATTCATCTGAAGTTACAATTATTAGCTAACTACAAGTTTTTTAAAAGCTTTCTTAATATGTTACAAGTATGCAGCAAGTCCTAGATATACATCTTTAAGATTTATCAATACTTACTCATATATACATATATGTATTTATGTATATGTATACATATATATATGTGTGTGTGTATATATATATATATATTGTACTCATGTGTGTTTCTCTTGAAATTAAGACCAAAATATTCAGAAATTAATATGTGCATACAGTTTTAGTCTAGAATACTTAAACAGATTATTCAGACATTAGAAAACAAGAAAAGCAATTCAAATAAAATTTAGGAAACTATAAGTCACATATGAGGCTTAGTAGATAAGATCATCACATATGCAGTAACTGAAATTTCAAAAGTGCATGAATTAAGCATCATGACATAAGAGAAAGACCAGTAAACATCTTCAACAAAATTATAGAAGAAAATTTCCCAAATCTAAGGAAAGAGATGCCCATGAACATACAAGAAGCCTACAGAACTCCAAATAGACTGGACCAGAAAAGAAATACCTCCCGACACATAATAATCAGAACAACAAATGCACTAAATAAAGATAGAATACTAAAAGCAGTAAGAGAAAAAGGTCAAGTAACATATAAAGGCAAGACTATCAGAATTACACCAGATTTTTCCCCAGAGACTATGAAAGCCAGAAGATCCTGGACAGATGTTATACAGACACTAAAAGAACACAAATTCCAGCCCAGGCTACTATACCCAGCCAAACTCTCAATTAACATAGATGGAGAAACCAAAGTATTCCACGACAAAACCAAATTCACACATTATCTCTCCACGAATCCAGCCCTTCAAAGGATAATAACAGGAAAAAACCAATACAAGGACGGGAACCACGCCCTAGAAACAACAAGAAGGTAATCCCTCAACAAACCTAAAAGAAGACAGCCACAAGAACAGAATGACAACTTTAACAACAAAAATAACAGGAAACAACAATTACTTTTCCTTAATATCTCTTAATATCAATGGACTCAACTCCCCGATAAAAAGAAATAGACTAACAAACTGGCTACACAAACAAGACCCAACATTTTGCTGCTTACAGGAAACTCATCTCAGAGAAAAAGATAGACACTACCTCAGAATGAAAGGCTGGAAAACAATTTTCCTAGCAAATGGTATGAAGAAACAAGCTGGAGTAGCCATTCTAATATCTGATAAGATTGACTTCCAACCCAAAGTCATCAAAAAAGACAGGGAGGGGCACTTCATACTCATCAAAGGTAAAATCCTCCAAGAGGAACTATCAATCCTGAATATCTATGCTCCAAATACAAAGTCAGCCTCATTCATTAAAGAAACTTTAGTAAATCTCAAAGCACACATTGCACCTCATACAATAATAGTGGGAGACTTCAACACACCACTTTCACCAATGGACAGATCATGGAAACAGAAACTAAACAGGGACACAGTGAAACTAACAGAAGTTATGGATCAAATGGATCTGGCAGATATCTACAGAACATTTTACCTAAAACAAAAGGATATACCTTCTTCTCAGCACCTCATGGTACCTTCTCCAAAATTGACCACGTAATTGGGCACAAAACAGGCCTCAACAGATACAAAAATATTGAAATTGTCCCATGCATCCTATCAGATCACCATGGACTAAGGCTGATCTTCAATAACAAAATAAATAATAGAAAGCCAACATTCACGTGGAAACTGAACAACACTCTTCTCAATGATACCTTGGTCAAGGAAGGAATAAAGAAAGAAATTAAGGACTTTTTAGAGTTCAATGAAAATGAAGCCACAACATACCCAAACTTATGGGACACAATGAAAGCATTTCTAAGAGGAAAACTCATAGCTCTGAGTGCCTCCAAAAAGAAACTAGAAAGAGCACACATTAGCAGCTTGACAACACACCTAAAAGCACTAGAACAAAAGGAAGCAAATTCACCCAAAAGGAGTAGACAGCAGGAAATAATCAAACTCAGGGGCGAAATCAATCAAGTGGAAACAAGAAGAACTATTCAAAGAATCAACCAATCAAGGAGCTGGTTCTTTGAGAAAAATCAACAAGATAGATAAACCCTTAGCCAGACTCACTAGAGGGCACAGGGAAAGCATTCTAATAACAAAATCAGAAATGAAAAAGGAGACATAACAACAGATCCTGAAGACATCCAAAACACCATCAGATCCTTTTACCAAAGGCTATACTCAACAAAACTGGAGAACCTGGATGAAATGGAGAAGTTCCTAGACAGGTACCAGGTACCAAAGTTGAACCAAGAACAGGTTAATGATCTAAACAGCCCTATATCCCCCAAAGAAATAGAAGCAGTCATTAATAGTCTCCCAACCAAAAAAAGCCCAGGACCAGATGGGTTTAGTGCAGAGTTCTATCAGACCTTCAAAGAAGATCTAATCCCAGTTCTTCACAAACTATTCCACAAAATAGAAACAGAAGGTACTCTACCCAACTCATTCTATGAAGCCACAATTACTCTGATACCTAAACCACAAAAAGACCCAACAAAGATAGAAAATTTCAGACCACTATCCCTTATGAATATTGATGCAAAAATACTCAATAAAGTTCTTGCTAACTGAATCCAAGAACACATCAAAACAATCATCCATCCTGACCAAGTAGGTTTCATCCCAGGGATGCAAGGATGGTTCAATATACGGAAATCCATCAACGTAATCCAGTATATAAACAAACTCAAAGACAAAAACCACATGCTCATCTCGTTAGATGCGGAAAAAGCATTTGACAAGATCCAACACCCATTCATGATAAAAGTCTTGGAAAGATCAGGAATTCAAGGCGCATACCTAAACATGATAAAAGCAATCTACAGCAAACCAGTAGCCAACATCAAAGTAAATGGTGAGAAGCTTGAAACAATCCCTCTAAAATCAGGGACTAGACATGGCTGTCCACTTTCTCCATACCTATTCAACATAGTATTTGAAGTCCTAGCCAGAGCAATTCGACAACAAAAGGAGATCAAAGGGATACAAATTGGAAAAGATGAAGTCAAAATATCACTTTTTGCAGATGATATGATAGTATATATAAGTGACCCTAAAAATTCCACCAGAGAACTCCTAAGCCTGATAAACAGCTTCGGTGAAGTAGCTGGATATAAAATTAACTCAAACAAATCAATGGCCTTTCTCCACACAAAGAATAAACAGGCTGAGAAAGAAATTAGGGGAAACAACACCCTTCTCAATAGTCACAAATAATATAAAATATCTTGGCGTGACTCTAACTAAGGAAGTGAAAGATCTGTATAATAAAAACTTCAAGTCTCTGAAGAAAGAAATTATAGAAGATCTCAGAAGATGGAAAGATCTCCCATGCTCATGGATTGGCAGGATCAACATTGTAAAAATGGCTATCTTGCCAAAAGCAATCTACAGATTCAATGCAATCCCCATCAAAATTCCAACTCAATTCTTCAATGAATTAGAAAGTGCAATCTGCAAATTCATCTGGAATAACAAAAAACCTAGGATAGCAAAAACTCTTCTCAAGGATAAAAGAACCTCTGGTGGAATCACCATGCCAGACCTAAAGCTTTACTACAGAGCAATTGTGATAAAAACGGCGTGGTACTGGTATAGTGACAGACAAATAGACCAATGGAATAGAATTGAAGACCCAGATATGAACCCACACACCTAAGGTCACTTGATCTTCGACTAGGGAGCTAAAACCATCCAGTGGAAGAAAGACAGCATTTTCAACAAATGGTGCTGGCACAACTGGTTGTTTTCATGTAGAAGAATGCAAATCGAGCCATTCCTATCTCCTTGTACTAAGGTCAAGTCTAAGTGGATCAAGGAACTTCACATAAAACCAGAGACACTGAAACTTATAGAGGAGAAAGTGGGGAAAAGCCTTGAAGATATGGGCACAGGGGAAAAATTCTTGAATAGAACAGCAATGGCTTGTGCTGTAAGATTGAGAATTGACAAGTGGGACCTCATGAAACTGCAAAGCTTCTGCAAGGCAAAAGACACCATCAATAAGACAAAAAAACCACCAACAGATTGGGAAAGGATCTTTACCTATCCTAAATCAGGTAGGGGACTAATATCCAATATATATAAGGAACACAAGAAGGTGGACTCCAGAAAGTCAAATAACCCCATTAAAAAATGGGGCTCAGAACTGAACAAAGAATTCTCACCTGAAGAATACCAAATGGCAGAGAAGCACCTGAAAAAATGTTCAACATCCTTAATCATCAGGGAAATGCAAATCAAAACAACCCTGAGATTCCACCTCACACCAGTCAGAATGGCTAAGATCAAAAATTCAGGTGACAGCAGATGCTGGCGAGGATGTGGAGAAAGAGGAACACTCCTCCATTGTTGGTGGGATTGTAAGCTTGTACAACCACTCTGGACATCAGTCTGGCGGTTCCTCAGAAAATTGGACATAGTACTACCGGAGGATTCAGCAATACCTCTCCTGGACTTATATCCAGAAGATGTCCCAACCGGTAAGAAGGACACATGCTCCACTATGTTCATACCAGCCCTATTTATAATAGCCAGAAGCTGGAAAGAACCCAGATGTCCCTCAACAGAGGAATGGATACAGAAATTATGGTACATCTACACAATGGAGTACTACTCAGCTATTAAAAGGAATGAATTTATGAAATTCCTAGCCAAATGGATGGACCTGGAGGGCATCATCTTGAGTGAGGTAACACAATCACAAAGGAACTCACACAATATGTATTCACTGATAAGTGGATATTAGCCCAAAACTTAGGACACCCAAGATATAAGATACAATTTGCTAAACGCATGAAACTCAAGAAGAATGAAGACCAAAATGTGGACACTGTGCCCCTTCTTAGAATTGGGAACAAAACACCCAGGGAAGGAGTTACAGAGACAAAGCTTGGAGCTCTGATGAAAGGATGGACCATCTAGAGACTGCCGTATCCAGGGATCCATCCCATAATCAGCTTCTAAACGCGGACACCATTGCATACACTAGCAAGATTTTGCTGAAAGGACCCAAAGATAGCTGTCTCTTGTGAGACTATGCATGGGCCTAGCAAACACAGGAGTGGATGCTCACAGTCAGCTATTGGATGTATCACAGGGCTCCCAATCGAGAAGCTAGAGAAAGTACCCAAGGAGCTAAAGGGATCTGCAACCCTATAGTTGGAACAACATGATGAACTAACCAGTACCCCGGAGCTCTTGTCTCTAGCTGCATATGTATGGAAAGATGGCCTATTCGTCCATCACTGGAAAGAGAGGCCCATTGGACTTGCAAACTTTATATGCCCCAATATAGGGTAATGCCAGGGCCAAAAGAATGGGAATGGGTGGGTAGGGAAGTGGGGGGCGCTATGGAGGACTTTTGGGATAGCATTGGAAATGTAATTTTGGAAAATATGTAATAAAAATATTAAAAATTAAAAAATATATATAGAAATGAAAAAAAACCTACTTGTAATTAGGAATAAAATAAATTTTTCTAGAAATACAGAAAGCTGTAATGATGCAGAAAATAAAAAAAAAAGATTTATCAATACTTACTCATATATACATATATGTATTTATGTATATGTATACATATATATATGTGTGTGTGTGTATATATATATATATATATACATATATATAATGTACTCATGTGTGTTTCTCTTGAAATTAAGACCAAAATATTCAGAAATTAATATGTGCATACAGTTTTAGTCTAGAATACTTAAACAGATTATTCAGATATTAGAAAACAAGAAAAGCAATTCAAATAAAATTTAGGAAACTATAAGTCACATATGAGACTTAGTAGATAAGATCATCACATATGCAGTAACTGAAATTTCAAAAGTGCATGAATTAAGCATCAGGACATAAGAGAAAAATTGTAGGAATAAGTCTATAGACTACTTTTATGGGAAAAGTTCTGATCAAATCACCATAAGTCATAAACAGTTTTTCTATAGTAAAATGTTTACTGTTCTTTAATTTAGGAAATTTAGAGAACTATTTTTTTTCTTTTCTGCCATTTATTATTAGTATGTATGAATAACACATAATAAGCTACCTTGGGTCATTTCTTTACATATACACAATGTGGTTTAATCATATCCACCCTTTTGTCACTTCCTACTCCTGATTATTTCCTTTCTCTTTCCAACTAGCTCCCCATTCTACTTCTGTTCATTTCTTTTGGAGACTCACTGAATGTGGGTTGTGTAAAGGAAGAAGAGCACCTCACGGGTATAAACACCTCTGAAGAAAATCTGTCCTCCCCAGCAAACCATCAAAGTCCTTAGGGAACAGTAGGCCATATGAATTCCCTCTCTCTTCATGACATTATGTTGATAGATGGCAATCTCCATGCAAAGCTCTGCTACTCGTAGCAGTTGCAAGTTCAGCAAGGCAGCAGGCACATCACAGCCACAAGTCAGTGTTCTACAGCACTGTGATCCTTCTTCTGGCTCTACACATGCCTTGTTGTTCAAAGGGTCCTGAGACTTTTTATGGGTGTGTATTCTGAAGTCACCTTTACCATCATCACTTTGATGAGGTTTGAGTTTCTGCAGTTACTGCAGCATATGAATAACTTATATATATGTATATATATATATATATAATTTATTATATATATACACACACACATATATATAATATATTTTGTATTTCACATTTTAAGAATGTTGTCAAATGTCCTAGTTGTATTCTTTACTGAAAGTTACAGCAGACATAGACAACACATAACTGTTGGCCATTTTCATGCCCTACTGGCAGATGGAGTATGCACAGTACATGAATGCTCAAGAAAGATGAATGTATCCAGATACCACTGGCCTTAAATAAAAACTAGCTAGTTCTTCAGGGTGATCAATTTTAACTTAAAAATCATCAAACCAAAAATGTAGCAAATTGTGATTGTTTATATTGAATCTCTCATATTTTTCCTAAAAAGGAAAAAAGGTAAGCCTCCAAACACAAGGAAAGACAGTGATTGTCACCAATAATTAAGTTCAAGCTGTCTGCCAAACCTGAAGTTGTAGAATGTGGGGTAAGTGGGCTGTGCCAATAGACAGAACTGTTAATGTTGAGTAAGCCAAAAAACCCTGTGAATCTCCGAGTTGATAACAATAGCCGTGAGGCCCATGCCCTGCCTAACTCTACCTGCTCTAGAACATGTAACAATAACACCCTACTGAGAGGACCAGGGCCATCAGTCATGCATAGGAAACAGTTGAAGTCCTTCCCCATGCAAATAGAGCAAAACTAGCATCTCAAACTGAGGCAATGGGAAGCATCTACCCATGGCCCCACCCTAGCCCTCAGTGTTTATAAAGTCTCTATTCACATGAAATAAATAAACAACACAAGTTATTTCACTGAGAATTGTCTGAAAGTGGCTGTTTTATGAGCTGTACCACTTTAGGAAGAGTTTTTTTTCTCCTGAAGCATTCATCACTGGATCTTGGACTTGCCTGGAAAGCTGGGGTCACTTCCCTGCCTCCCCTGCTGCTGCCTCTGCCCTTGTTGTTGACATTGTCACTGCCACAGTAGCAGGCAAAACTTGGGAACAAGGCTACCTATGCTGGTGTGGGCTTTACTTTTGAAACCTGTAACACTTTGGCCATATCCAGTCAGAATAGTGACCAACAGAATTAATTTATCACGTTCCATGGAGCATGGGCAGTAGAAAATGTGTTTGTCAAGAGAAATTCAATAGCTTCCAAGCATATAAAGTCTTCTTCATGAGATTGATATCAATATACATCAGGTTTGTGTTATCTTTGTAGCTGTAATTGACTAATGATAATTGTACAGATTTATGGGCACAAACAGATGTGTTGGTATATGTACACATTCAAAATGATCAAACCAAGCTGACTGGTCAGTTAATCCCTTCACAAACTTTTGTGCTGAGAACTATTGACCTTTTTATTCAGAAAATTTCAAGCCTATTTTATTACTAAATAGTTTTCAGATATACTGTTACTACTGTGTTATCCTATGAATTGTTCTATTTAGTATAGTCAATCAACATTTGATCAAGCCATATAATTGATTGAACCTCTATTTCTTAAATATGTAATTCATGAGCGGTGGTTTGAAAGAAAAAAGTTGAGATATGCTGACAATTAATAGATCGTCAAATCAGTTCAAAAGCAGAGGGAGATGTGAGAGTTGACATTTTATGGTTGTAGAATCACAACTTTGGAAGGATCACAAGTGTGTCACACTGACACTGTTTTTTAACATGTTGATAAGATGCAGTACTCTCTCGCTTTATTATCACTGCCAGAATAAGTTGTGTTTGCACAACTGATACCCAGTAAACTCTTTAGGACAATCAAAAATATGCCTCCGTCTGTGACATACTCTCTCTGTGACATTAGATTTTCCCCATATACGTCCACCAAGAAAATATATTGTAACAGAATAAATGCAAAAGTAGTTGTAAGAAACCAATGGTTTTAAGATATTACATAGATTCTAAAATGTTAAGTGATACAACACTCAAATAATATTTGAAATATATTATTTAAAACCATTTTATTTCATATGCACCAGTTTACTTAGTAAGTTGATAACTAGAATTTTAACAACATAGTGATTAACTTCTTTCTACTGTTTAGTTAGTAGTATAGAAACATTTATAAAATTATTTATGACAAATGCAAATTGGAGAGGAAAGGGTTTTAATTTATATTATACTTCTGAGTGAGTAATAGTCCAGCTCTAAGGGAAACCAGGGCAGGAACACCATCAGGATGGGAACATGGCACCCAGGAGTACTATCCCAGATATAGTACAATCCACAGTGACCCGGGTTCTTTCCCATAAAACATCATTCAGTAAAGGCACCAAAGGACTGCACATGGGCCAGTGTGGTAGGGACATTTTCTTCATTGACCTTTCCCCTTCCAAAATGGCCCTAACAAGTTCTAGCTTGGCATACAAGCTACTCAGAAGACAAATCTAATAATATACCTCTTTAATTTAGTCAGTAACCTGATTTTCTCTTTAACAACAGGATAAAGATTCCTATTATTGAGCGCCATCTTGGTTCCGGGACTCCGCTGAACTTAGGAACTTAGTCTGTACAGGTGAGAGTGTGTACCACAGAGGCAGACAGCTTCTGGGACAGGCAGAAGCCACAGAGCCACTGAGGCAGCACCCTTTTGGGGCCACAGACATCCAGCACCCTCCCAGCTGGAGGACAGTGGTCCGCCCTGCAAGGGAGCCCTCTGCCTCAGGAGCAGGGAACGCCATCTTGGTTCCGGGACTCCACCGAACTTAGGAACTTAGTCTGCACAGGTGAGAGTGTGCACCAAAGAAGCTGACAGCTTCTGTGACCTGCCAAAGCAACACAGCATCTGAGAAAGGTCCTGTTTTGGGCCTTCTTCTTCTGCCAGGAGGAGGTCCAAACACCAGATATCTGTGCACCTTCCCTGTAAGAGGAGAGCTTGCCAGCAGAGAGTGCTCTAACCACTGAAACTCAGAAGAGAGAGCTTGTCTCCCAGGTCTGCTGATAGACGTTAATCAGAATCACCAGAAGAACAATCTCTAAACAGAGACAACTATAACAACTAACTCCAGAGATTACCAGATAGCGAAAGGTAAACGTAAGAATCTTACTAACAAAAACCAAGACCACTCACCATCATCAGGACCCAGCACTCCCACTTCGCCCAGTCCAGGGCACCCCAACACACCCGAAAAGCTAGACCTGGATTTAAAAGCATATCTCATGATGATGGTAGAGGACATCAAGAAGGACTTTAATAACTCACTTAAATAATTACAGGAGAACATTGCTAAAGAGTTACAAGTCCTTAAAGAAAACAGGATAAAACAATCAAACAGGTAGAAGTCCTTAAAGAAAAACAGGAAAAGACAACCAAACAGGTAGAAGTCCTTAAAGAAAAACAGGAAAACACATCCAAACAGCTGATGGAAATGAACAAAACCATACTAGACCTAAAAAGGGAAGTAGACACAATAAAGAAAACCCAAAGTGAGGCACCGCTGGAGATAGAAACCCTAGGAAAGAAATCTGGAACCATAGATACGAGCATCAGCAACAGAATACAAGAGATGGAAGAGAGAATCTCAGGTGCAGAAGATTCCACAGAGAACATAGGCACAACAATCAAAGAAAATGGAAAATGCAAAAAGATCCTAACTCAAAACATCCAGGAAATTCAGGACACAATGAGAAGACCAAACCTACGGATAATAAGAGTGGATGAGAATGAAGATTTTCAACTCAAAGAACTAGCAAACATCTTCAACAAAATTATTGAAGAAAACTTCCCAAATCTAAAGAAAGAGATGCCCATGAACATACAAGAAGCCTACAGAACTCCAAATAGACTGGACCAAAAAAGAAATTCCTCCCGACACATAATAATCAGAACAACAAATGCTCTAAATAAAGATAGAATACTAAAAGCAGTAAAGGAAAAAGGTCAAGTAACATATAAAGGCAAGACTATCAGAATTACACCAGATTTTTCCCCAGAGACTATGAAAGACAGAAGAGCCTGGACAGATGTTATACAGACACTAAGAGAACACAAATTCCAGCCCAGGCTACTATACCCAGCCAAACTCTCAATTACCATAGATGGAGAAACCAAAGTATTTCAAGACAAAACCAAATTCACTGATTATCTCTCCACGAATTGAGCCCTTCAAAGGATAATAACAGAAAAAAAAAAAAAAAACCAATACAAAGATGGGAACCATGCCCTAGAAAAAACAAGAAGGTAATCCCTCAACAAACTTAAAAGAAGACAGCCACAAAAACAGAATGCCAACTTAAACAACAAAAATAACAGGAAGCAACAATTACTTTTCCTTAATATCTCTTAATATCAATGGACTCAACTCCCCGATAAAAAGACATAGACTAACAAACTGGCTACACAAACAAGACCCAACATTTTGCTGCTTACAGGAAACTCATCTCAGAGAAAAAGATAGACACTACCTCAGAATGAAAGGCTGGAAAACAATTTTCCAAGCAAATGGTATGAAGAAGCAAGCTGGAGTAGCCATTCTAATATCTGATAAGATTGACTTCCAACCCAAAGTCATCAAAAAGGACACGGAGGGGCACTTCATACTCATCAAAGGTAAAATCCTCCAAGAGGAACTATCAATTCTGAATATCTATGCTCCAAATACAAAGGCAGCCACATTCATTAAAGAAACTTTAGTAAAGCTCAAAGCACACATTAAACCTCACAGAATAATAGTGGGAGACTTCAACACACCACTTTCACCAATGGACAGATCATGGAAACAGAAACTAAACAGGGACACAGTGAAACTAACAAGTTATGAATCAAATGGATCTGGCAGATATCTACAGAACATTCTATCCTAAAACAAAAGGATATACCTTCTTCTCAGCACCTCATGGTACCTTCTCCAAAATTGACCACATAATTGGCCACAAAACAGGCCTCAACAGATACAAAAATATTGAAAATGTCCCATGCTTCCTATCAGATCACCATGGACTAAGGCTGATCTTCAATAACAAAATAAATAATAGAAAGCCAACCTTCACGTGGAAACTGAACAACACTCTTCTCAATGATACCTTGGTCAAGGAAAGAATAAAGAAAGAAATTAAGGACTTTTTAGAGTTCAATGAAAATGAAGCCACAACATACCCAAACTTATGGGACGCAATGAAAGCATTTCTAGGAGGAAAACTCATAGCTCTGAGTGCCTCTAAAAAGAAACTAGAGAGAGCACACATTAGCTGCTTGACAACACACCTAAAAGCACTAGAACAAAAGGAAGCAAATTCACCCAAGAGGAGTAGATGGCAGGATAATCAAACTCAGGGGCAAAATCAAACAAGTGGAAACAAGAAGAACTATTCAAAGAATCAACCAATCAGGGAGCTGGTTCTTTGAGAAAAATCAACAAGATAGATAAACCCTTAGCCAGACTCACTAGAGGGCACAGGGAAAGCATTCTAATTAACAAAATCAGAAATGAAAAAGGAGACATAACAACAGATCCTGAAGACATCCAAAACACCATCAGATCCTTTTACCAAAGGCTATACTAAACAAAACTGGAGAAACTGGATGAAATGGAGAAGTTTCTAGACAGATACCAGGTAAAAGTTGAATCAAGATCAGGTTAATGATCTAAACAGCCCTATATCCCCCAAAGAAATAGAAGCAGTAATTAATAGTCTCCCAACCAAAAAAATTTGCCCAGGACCAGAAGGGTTTAGTGCAGAGTTCTATCAGACCTTCAAAGAAGATCTATTCCCAGTTCTTCACAAACTATTCCACAAAATAGAAACAGAAGGCACTCTACCCAACTCATTCTATGAAGCCACAATTACTCTGATACCTAAACCACAAAAAGACCCAACAAAGATAGAAAATTTCAGACCAATATCCCTTATGAATATTGATGCAAAAATCCTCAATAAATTTCTTGCTAACCGAATCCAAGAACACATCAAAACAATCATCCATCCTGACCAAGTAGGTTTCATCCCAACGATGCAGGGATGCTTCAATATACGGAAATCCATCAATGTAATCCAGTATATAAACAAACTCAAAGACAAAAACCACATGATCATCTCTTTAGATGCGGAAAAAGCATTTGACAAGATCCAACACCCATTCATGATAAAAGTCTTGAAAAGATCAGGAATTCAAGGCCCATACCTAAACAGGATAAAAGCAATCTACAGCAAACCAGTAGCCAATATCAAAGAAATGGTGAGAAGCTTGAAGCAATCCCTCTAAAATCAGGGACTAGACAAGGCTGTCCACTTTCTCCATACCTATTTAACATTGTACTTGAAGTCCTAGCCAGAGCAATTCGACAACAAAAGGAGATCAAAGGAATACAAATTGGAAAATATGAAGTCAAAATATCACTTTTTGCAGATGAAATGATAGTATATATAAGTGACCCTAAAAATTCCACCAGAGAACTCCTAAACCTGATAAACAGCTTCGGTGAAGTAGCTGGTTATAAAATTAACTCAAACAAATCAATGGCCTTTCTCTACACAAAGAATAAACAGGCTGAGAAAGAAATTAGGGGAAACAACACCCTTCTCAATAGTCACAAATAATATAAAATATCTTGGCGTGACTCTAACTAAGGAAGTGAAAGATCTGTATAATAAAAACTTCAAGTCTCTGAAGAAAGAATTTATAGAAGATCTCAGAAGATGGAAAGATCTCCCATGCTCATGGATTGGCAGGATCAACATTGTAAAAATGGATATGATGCCAAAAGCAATCTACAGATTCAATGCAATCCCCATCAAAATTCCAACTCAATTCTTCAACGAATTAGAAAGTGCAATCTGCAAATTCATCTGGAATAACAAAAAACCTAGGGTAGCAAAAACTCTTCTCAAGGATAAAAGAACCTCTGGGGGAATCACCATGCCGGACCTAAAGCTTTACTACAGAGCAATTGTGATAAAAACTGCGTGGTACTGGTATAGTGACAGACAAATAGACCAATGGAATAGAATTGAAGACCCAGAAATTAACCCACACACCTATGGTCACTTGATCTTCAACATGGGAGCTAAAACCATCCAGTGGAAGAAAGACAGCATTTTTAACAAATGGTGCTGGCACAACTGGTTGTTATCATGTAGAAGAATGCGAAGCAATCCATTCCTATCTCCTTGTACTAAGGTCAAGTCTAAGTGGATCAAGGAACTTCACATAAAACCAGGAACACTGAAACTTATAGAGGAGAAAGTGGGGAAAAACCTTGAAGATATGGGCACAGGGGAAAAATTCTTGAATAGCACAGCAATGGCTTGTGCTGTAAGATGGAGAATTGACAAGTGGGACCTCATGAAACTGCAAAGCTTCTGCAAGGCAAAAGACACCATCAATAAGACAAAAAGACCACCAACAGATTGGGAAAGGATCTTTACCTATCCTAAATCAGATAAGGGACTAATATCCAAAATATATAAAGAACTCAAGAAGGTGGACTCCAGAAAGTCAAATAACCCCATTAAAAAATGGGGCTCAGAACTGAACAAAGAATTCTCACCTGAGGATACCGAATGGCAGAGAAGCACCTGAAAAAATGTTCAATATCCTTAATCATCAGGGAAATGCAAATCAAAACAACCCTGAGATTCCACCTCACACCAGTCAGAATGGCTAAGATCAAAAATTCAGGTGACAGCAGATGCTGGCGAGGATGTGGAGAAAGAGGAACCCTCCTCCATTGTTGGTGGGATTGCAAGCTTGTACAACCACTCTGGAAATCAGTCTGGCAGTTCCTCAGAAAATTGGACATAGTACTACCGGAGGATCTAGCAATACCTCTCCTGGGCATATATCGAGAAGATGTCCCAACTGGTAAGAAGGACACATGCTCCACTATGTTCATAGCAACCTTATTTATAGTATCCAGAAGCTGGAAAGAACCCAGATGCCCCTCAGCAGAGCAATGGATACAGAAATTATGGTACATTTACACAATGGAGTACTACTCAGCTATTAAAAAGAATGAATTTATGAAATTCCTAGCCAAATGGATGGACCTGGAGGGCATCATCTTGAGTGAGGTAACATAATCACAAAGGAACTCACACAATATGTATTCACTGTAAGTGGATATTAGCCCAAAACTTAGGATACCCAAGATATGAGATACAATTTGCTAAACACATGAAACTCAAGAAGAATGAAGACCAAAATGTGGACACTGTGCCCCTTCTTAGAATTGGGAACAAAACACCCAGGGAAGGAGTTACAGAGACAAAGTTTGGAGCTGTGATGAAAGGATGAACCATCTAGAGACTGCCATATCCAGGGATCCATCACATAATCAGCTTCCAAACGCTGACACCATTTCATACACTAGCAAGATTTTGATGAAAGGACCCAGATATAGCTGTCTCTTGTGAGACTATGCCGGGGCCTAGCAAACACAGAAGTGGATGCTCACAGTCAGCTAGTGGATGGATCACAGGGCTCCCAATGGAGGAGCTAGAGAAAGTACCCAAGGAGTTAAAGGGATCTGCAACCCTATAGGGGGAACAACATAATGAACTAACCAGTACCCTGGAGCTCTTGTCTCTAGCTGCATATGTATCGAAAGATGCCCTAGTCGAACATCACTGGAAAGAGAGGCCCATTGGACTTGCAAACTTTATATGCCCCAATACAGGGGAATGCCAGGGCCAAAAGAATGGGAATGGGTGGTTAGGGAAGTGGGGGGGTATGGTGGACTTTTGGGATAGAATTGGAAATGTAATTGAGGAAAATATGTAATAAAAAATATTAAAAATTAAAAAAAAGATTCCTATTATTTCTGAAGATGGTTTAAAGCCTGTATGAAATTGTTCACTTGTTACTGAATTTAAGTTTACTAAAATGCCAGACTTTTCTTGAATATTTAAGATTTTAGAGACTGCATTCTTATTTTTAAAAATTCACTTGTTTGTTTTGAATATCCTACAAACCAAATATAACTCTATTAACGATTTTATACAATGTCAGTTTTAGAGGAAACAAAGCTTTAAAGATTCTATTTACAGATCTGTAATTAAATGATACAACATTGGAATGTATTAGAATAACAGATGGTACAGCAATTTTATTTTTAATATGAAAGTTACTCAACTTCAAAACTAGAAAGTCATTAACTCAGAGAGAGTTGAGCTTCTAGGCAATGATGTGCTTATTGCCTTACAGATACTGTGGAGAATTCTGTTTATTACACAGTTTCATAAATTAATAGTTCCATGCCTTCCCAATAATATCTCTGTTTTAATATATCCATAAATAATCATCAAAATTTGATTAATAAAATTTAATAACAATAGCTTCAAGAACAGCATTTCCACTGCGAATATGATTTTCCCCTTCCCAAATAAAATTCTCTCATCACAATGTTCAAGAACAATTGCTTTGTAGTCTGTTGTCTAAAACCCAGTGGATCTCAGTGTGTGTGGATAGAAACTTAAATCTTGGTGTATTAAAAGCCAATGCCTAGCAACTGGAGTCTTATTTGTTAACCTAAATTTTGAGATAGAAAGAATAAACTTTATTTTATTTCAGGTTTTATTATACTGTGCTGTTTTTTCTTCTTTCTCTCTCTTAATTCTTTATTTTTAACTATCTTTTGAAAATCAATCTATAGTGACAGCTTGTGTCAGTCAAATATATCGTCACCATTTCGCGACCTCATCTATTTACATTCCTTGTGTGCACCACTTTTGTTACTTTTGCCATATTTGTTTCATCTTTTTGGTTATTACTCCATCATGTATGATCACCCCTGTGCAGCGAATCTTTATATTGTGTCTAAAGTTATTTGGAGACCTCATTACCCACACTCAGGCGAAATGACAACCTCAATCAATGTATGTGTTCTACTTACTCCACTGGCTGGATATTCTCATACCTGTGCATCCCTACCATTTTGTTTTCAATATCTTTTGAGATAAAATGCTATTAAAATTATGCCACCTCAGAACTGGACAATGACTAGTAAATATTCACATGTAAGGGTCATCCAAAACTGATCATTTTGATTCAAAAGCCCTTGATGCAATTTGATGAGAAAAGTGTGCAGTTAGGGTGGGGTAATACTCAACTACATTCCTGTCAGGTTAAGTTGAAGCTAAAGCAAAGCTCAGTCACCTCAATTATGTGAGAGTTGAGATGGATGAAAAAGACACTGAAGAATGTAAAGCTCACAGGACTGCATTTTGAGGTATAAGAAAAGCAGCCTCCTCCGTGAAATATCAGTGCAGCATAAAGCATCAAATTAAGAGGGGGAGCCATGGTGAATCAGCCAGAGAATCTGGGTGAGCATGTGGCCATTCACAAGACACTCATCACTGTCCAGTGCAGATGGAGATACCCTTTCTAAAGCTAAGTTTTCCTTGGTCTCTTTTGCTCAAAGTAATGTTTGGCTGTGAGTCTCTATATTTCTCCCCATGTCCTATAGAAGGAAGTTTCTCAGTGGCTGAAGAAGGCACTGATCTATGAGTATAGCAGAGTTGGGAGTCATTTTGTCACTACTTTTGTGTTTGTTAAGTTGAATAGTTTTCAAATAATCACCACCACAGAGTCTACTGGCATTAACTCTGTGTTTATAAAACTATCTTTAGATATTTTAAGACACAGGTGGTAGAAGCTACATATGCTATAGCATACATCGGTAAGATTGATAATCTGATCAAATATGATAATGTTATTTTTTGTCATTTTGTTTTGTGTACATTTGTCAAATCAAAGAACACATTACACATTTGTATTTCTTCTCTTACCCAGAATATAATTTTTTCAAAAAATTTTTTCAAAAAAAAAAAAAAGAAAAGAAAAGAAAAGAAAAGAAAAGAAAATGCCAAATTTCCCAAGAAGATGCCATCTGGGACTTCCATAGCTACAAAGATTGTGTCTGGTCTCAAAGCTACAAACTACAGGTTCTATTTTTCTTTAGGGGGCAAATGTGGCTAGATTCTAAGTTACTTTAGCATTATGCCCTAGGGCCTCAATATTTAGATTGTCTGCTGTGTTATCAAAGGAGTGACACAGTCTGACTAGATAGCACATCTCTTTACAATATAATTTTGGAGGTAAAAGATCCTGAGTAAAGATATTAATTGTTTTCCTTTTTTTAAAAAAATATTGTTTGAAAAAATATAAGGCCATTGCTTAGAAAAGACTTTATTCCTTTGAATATTACTGTTGACAGATGAGGCAGCTGATCCACCACAAACCTGATGGAAATGTCTACAGTGTAAGTGCTGTCTTCACACCTGATAACAACACTCATTCTCTAGCTCTTGATCAGGGGTCAAAGTTGAGTTTCAATACTCTTACATATGGTGACTGCATCTTTTGCATAGATACTCTTCCTTTTAATAGTAAGGGAAAAGTAAGTTGTGAACCTCATGGAAACTACTGCCAATCCAGCTGTGGGGACATTTATGTTGCATGGATGAGATCTAATATTAGGAGAAACAGGAGTTGGTTGTCTTCTTCCAGTTATGTCTCTTTGACAGGTAGAAACTTAGGTAGAAGTAGTAACTTCATTTGCAGAGACAGGGCCTGGGAGTTAGAATCAGAGTATAGCTTAAAGGTAGCACTTCATTGCTACAATCTCATGAAATCTTCAATGAAGAAGACACTGTCCTTGTGAGAGCAAAAAAGCTATTTCTCTCTCTCTCTCTCTCTCTCTCTCTCTCTCTCTCTCTCTCTCTCTCTCTCTCTCTCTCCAAGGTTTCTCTGAATAGCCATGGCTGTCCTAGAACTCACCACCACGCCCAGGAAAAGCTATTTCTCCAGTTGAAATTTCATCCTGTTGAGGTACCAAGACATTGTAAATATTGAAGTGTTAGATTTTTGTTGTTAAAAAATTCTGAAGATAATTTAATAAGTAGAAGGTCTTGATTTAGGTCAAATCTCAGAATTTGAATTTCATGATTGACTTTCCCTAATTGTTTATGTCCATGGTGTTATATACCATGGCAGGAACATGCCTTGCTTGTCTCATGACCTGGTGAACAAATGAGAAGACAGACATGTGAAAAAAAGGTCATCAATAAAGCATGCCCTAATGTACTTAAGATGCACCATTAGAACATCACATTGAACTTTGACCTAGTTCCCAGAAGCTCTATGATGCAACCAAGATGCTCGCACATGGGGATCATTCCAGGTTCGGCTGTGGTACTCTGTGCACGGTCCAGAGTTCTACACCTGCCTCACAGCACAAAGAAAAAGTTGAACCCACCCCCCAATTTTTGCTATTTATTAAGCTTTCTTCAGAACCGTTGGCCTAGAGTATTCTCTGATACATTTGAGAGAGGAAATGGCAGAGAAAGGGGAGGGAGAGCCTGAGAAAGAGGAAGAGAGGGAGCAAGATAGTGACAGATAGGATGGGGGACTCTACTAAAGCAACACTGAAATCTCAGAGAACAAAATTAACTCTCTGTGCCTGACACACAGAGCACACATTGCCATAATGATGCAGTGATGTAGTTTTCAGAACTTTTGGGAAGCATATCCAGTAGATACTCTGACTAGGTGTCCATGTGGATTCCTTTCCTAGCTAGGTTTTCAGGCTTTGTGGGAATTCCTAAAGACTCCATTGAGGGCTGGTGAGATGGCTCAGTGGGTAAGAGCACCCGACTGTTCTTCCAAAGGTCCAGAGTTCAAATCCCAGCAACCACATGGTGGCTCACAACCATCCGTAACAAGATCTGACTCCCTCTTCTGGAGTGTCTGAAGACAGCTACAGTGTACTTACATATAATAAATAAATAAATAGATCTTTTAAAAAAAAAAGACTCCATTGAATGTAGCTTGCTTTACTAACTTCTACGGTAGCTTTGGCTTCACTCTATAGCATAACACATTATCCCACCTGAGGCTGTTTTCAGGAAATTCAAATGTACCACACAATGCCATTCTTCTCCATCCCTCCTTTGAAATATTGATGGTAACCACCACCATCCTGTGTATTTCTTTTCTCACTGTGACAAAGTTCCTGACAGAAGCAGCTGAAAGGAGGAAAGGTTTCATTTGGCTCAGTGTTTGTGAGTCATATCAGTCCATTACTGTGATAAATACATGGTACAGAGACTCCTGGCAGTGGAAATGTGTGGCAGTGGCTTGTTCTCATGATAGTATGTAGAACAGGCATTTTCAAAGGCAAGAGTCTGAAGCAAACATAACATTCAAAGGCCCAGCCCCAGAAATCACTTCCACTAAGCATCTCAAAACAACCTTACCAAATAACACACTACCAACTGGAGCTCAAGTGTTCAAACATAAGAGCTCATGGGAAATGATTTACATATCAAAATCCATAGCGTGTGTACTTCATTATTCTTCATAACTAGGATCATGTGGGTGGATAGGTGATGCCACCGTCTGCTGGTGTTCTCTCATTTAATTCTTTAGTAAGTAGTTTTGGGTGGAAAGTAAAAAGCAAGAATTTTGGGATATCAAAGGCTTCCACTGTGATTTCTAAGGAAAACTTGCAAAGCCAGGCAGTGACTGGCAGCATTAGTAGCACAATACTACTAATACAGCAACAATGTAGGCACTATGTAGAGAGGCCAGAATGGCTTCAAAGCTGCAATCGAGATTCCAAAAGGATAGAGATAATGCAGTGTAGGATGCACCCATGGGAGGGTGGAAGCAGCGTGAAACATAACTTCAGAGGAGCAATGTGGGCCCACAGTAGTAATCACAAAGGACAGAACATCCTATCCTCTTTGCAGATAGCAGCCTACACTACAAGGCATCCCAAAGCCAGACATGAAATGTAAGGATTGAATTCTTATGTCTCTCGACTTTGCTTGTTTTGTTCTAACCGCCGAAGGCTACTTTCTCTCAGTTCTTTTTGAAGGAACAATGGTTACTTAGTGCCTGTTCAATAATTATTCCTTGGAAGTATATAGCATAATATTCTTGTTTTCAGAATCTAGCAGGCTTATCTGACTTGAGTCTCTGGATAATTTGCATTGAACTTTGAAGTTATGCAAGAGGAGTTAAGACGTTGGAGAATCTTGTAGTCTAAGTACACTGGCATTGTAAGACATAGATGAATCATTGTAGGGTAGGGTAGTCCAGTTTTAACTGGATTTTCAAAAGGTCTCTGTGCAAAGAATTGATTTCCAACATCGTTGTATTTGGTTTACTTAGCGCATTAAGCCTTATTGGAAGGGGTCTTCATCCGGCACTTGTACTGTGATGATCCACCACAGAATCACTGCGCAAGAACTGACATGTGCAAAATTGGTCATATTTGGTATTTTCCTAAGACTTTTGTTAACACCCTGAATAGCTGACTAACATAAATGTTCTTGGTTCAATGTGGTTTATCTTTTGTGAATCTGTGCTACAAGTGTTCAATCCTACCTCTTTTCATGCTAGGGAATTTTGTGTTATGTGTTCACATTATTTTCAGGAGTATCATCTCTTTATATCCAAGAGTTTGGATATTTAGGATATTGGGATTGATGCTTTGGTTGAACATGTCTGGTGACTTCTGGGCCTCCTGCAGGTGGTTATTTGCATTCTCCAGCTTTGTGAGGTCTATGTTTCCTCTTATTCTATTAGGTATTTTCTTAATTTACATTTCAAATGTTATCCCCTTTCTTGGTTTCTTCTCCAAAACCTCCCTATCCCATCCTCCCCCCCCCTGCTCACCAACCGGCCCACTCTTACTTCCCTGTCCTGGCATTACCAAATGAAGCTCAAGAAAAATGAAGACCAAAGTATGGATACTTTGGTCCATCTTAGAAGGGGGAACAAAATACCCAGGGGAGGTGATACAGAGACAAAGTATGGTGCAGAGACTGAAGGAATGAACATCCAGAAACTGCCCCACCTGGAGATCCATTCCTTATACAGTCATCAAACCCAAAAACTATTGTGGATGCCAACAAGTGCTTGCTTACAGGAGCCTGGTATGACTGTCTCCTGAGAGGCTCTGCAACAGCCTGACAAATACAGAGATGGATGCTCTCAGCCAACAGTTGGACTGAGCACAGGGTCCCCAATGGAGGAGCTATGTTTCCTCTTTTTGTAAGCTTTCTAACCTTTGTACACCTTCAAGACTCTCTTAAACCTGATAACACAAACATTCGTGTGTGTGTGTCTGTGTGTGTCTGTGTCTGTGTGTCTGTGTGTGTGTATGTGTGTGTATGTGTGTGTGTCTGTGTAGGTGTCTGTGTGTGTGTGTCTGTGCGTGTATGTGTCTGTGTGTGTGTGTGTGTTTGTGTGTGTGTCTATGTATGTGTCTCTGTGTGTGTGTGTATCTGTGTGTGTGTGACTATGTGTATGTGTGTGGGTCTGTGTATGTGTAGTGTGAGCATGCACTCTAATCAGAGAAACCAAGTCTCTGAGCATGGTAGGCAAGCACACCACTGCTAAGCTCCATTTCAGCCCAACTATAGTATCCTTTATTGCTATATTGCATTCTCTGGGTATTTGCTTTAGTTCTCTTCTCTACTGCTGTCTTTTTCTTCTCCACCTGTGCATCCTCAGGTTCTCTGGTTTCAGCTTACCTGTCTTTTCTTCTGTTTGATCTTTCCTATGAGTGAAGCTCTTCTGCTTTGTGTAGCTTTCACCAGAAGGATTTTTTGTTCGATTTTATTTTAATTATTTCAATCTCTTCTTAATTTCTGTGATGGACTGTTGAATTGATTTTTAATGCTGATTGTTTTTTAACCTCTGATCGTTTTCTGTTGATTTCAATTGACCTTCCTTAAAACGGATTGTGACTTATTTGTCTGCATTTTTAATGTATCTATTACCTTATTTGGGGCTTTGAATAATTTATTTTGTTCATTATGTAAGGACAGTGTTTCTGAAAAAAAAATGTTGGGAACTTGGGCTTCCCAGGATTATCGTCTTGGTTTGTTCACACCTGTACATTTATTAGTTATAATTATCTGGTTCTGCAGTTGATGACAAAATAAGAAAATTAGCATCAAATGGAATTCTCAGTGTTTGCCTTACATTCATGTTTGGTATGTTGTCATTACTAGAACCTAATCTATATGTAAGCCTCTTATCAACTTATTGCTACTGTACTTTCCAGTTCAGATTTGGATTTTCTAAAAGGATACTACAGGTTTTTTTATAAGACAGTAGCAACTCCAGACACTTCAGTTACAGTTACGGCCCTATGGTCAGACATCAGTGGATTCAAGTCAATACTGGGCCCTATCATGAAGGAATGACCCTAGCCTTTTAGGGGTATGTGTAGAATCATAACATGAATTCATTTCTAACCAAAACCAATAGGTATGCTTTTAAAATGTGAAATTTTCAAACCAATTCATTTCTGAACAATGCATATTAAAACTTGAAGTCATAACTTGAAATCATTCATTTATGTATTTAGTGTGTTGTATTTGTGTGTGTGTGTGTGTGTAGTGTGTACTTGATAATATGTGCTGTGAACATATGTGTGCAGGTATGTGTTCATGCCTATGTACTTTGCTTTGGAGGCCTGGGATTGATTTTGTGTCTCCTTTTATTACACTACATCATGTCGTTAATGAGAAAGAGTCTACCACTAACTTGGAGCTGCTCTATTATGTAAGGTTGGCCAGCCAATGATTGAGTCTATAAGACTTATCTGTCCACACTCTACTCCCTCTTGACTTCTGTATGTTGATATTTCAGATGTGAGCTGCTGTCCTGGCTTTCGGCAGGGTATACAATCTCAGATGCTCAGGTTCCTATGGCAGGCATTCCAATGATTGACCCCTCCCCGCAGAACATTTCACATAGTTTATAATAGAGGCTGAAGACATGGCTCAGGAGGTAAGAGTACTTGTTGCTCTTTCAGAGAACTCAAGTTCAGTTCTCAGCACCCATGCCATGCAGCTCAAAAGCACCTGTAACTTTAGTTCCAGTGGATTTGATACTCTCTTATGGTCTACATTGACACACACACACAGGTTGAGAACCATTGTTCTAAATGATATTGGCAATCATGGCATGAAAATATCTCTGTAATAATGAAAATTAAAAAAAAAATCAATCTATCCTGTAGTTGTAGGTCTAGTTATTTTATTCCTTTTTCCCCCCAATTTTTAATTAGGTATTCTCTTCATTTACATTTAAAATGCTATCCCAAAAGTCCCCCATACCCTCCTCCCAACCCCGCTCTCCTACCCACCCACTCCCACTTCTTGGCCCTGGTGTTCCCCTGTACTTGGGCATATAAAGTTTGCAAGACCAAGGGGCCTTACTTCCCAATGATGGCCGACTAGGCCAACTTCTGCTACATATGCAGCTAGAGACTCGAGCTCTGGGGGTACCGGTTAGTGCATATTGTTGTTCCACCTATAGGGTTGCAGACCCCTTTAGCTCCTTGGGTACTTTCTCTAGCTCCTCCATTGGGGGCCCTGTGTTCCATCTAATAGCTGTCTGTGAGCATCCACTACTTTGTTTGCCAGGCACCAGCATAGCCTCACAAGAGATAGCTATATCAGGGTCCTTTCAACAAAATCTTGCTGGAGTATGCAATGGTGTCTGTGTTTGGAGGCTGATTATGGGATGGATCTCCGGGTGCAGCAGTCTCTAGTTAGTTCATTCTTTTCTCTCAGCTCCAAACTTTGTCTCTGTAACTCCTTCCATGGGTGTTTTGTTCCCAATTCTAAGAAGGGGCAAAGAGTCCACACTTTGGTCTTTGCTCTTCTTGAGTTTCATGTGTTTTGCAAATTGTATCTTGGCTATTCTATGAAGTAGCTGAATATAATATTAACTCAAACAAGTCAATGGCCTTTCTCTACACGAAGGATAAACAGGCTGAGAAAGAAATTAGGGAAACAATACCCTTCACACTAGTCAAAAATAATATAAAATACCTTGTGTCACTCTAACTAAGGAAGTGAAAGATCTATATGATAAGAACTTCAAGTCTCTGAAGAAAGAAATCAAAGAAGATCTCAGAAGATGGAAAGATGTCCCATGATCATAGATTGGCAGGATCAATATAGTAAAAATGGCTATCTTGCCAAAAGCAATCTACAGATTCAATGCAATCCCCACAAAAATTCCCACTCAATTCTTCATCGAATTAGAAAGGGCAATTTGCAAATTCATCTGGAATAACAAAAAAACTAGGATAGCAACAACTCTTCTCAAGGATAAAAGAACCTCTGATGGAATCACTTGCCTGACCTAAAGCTTTACTACAGAGCAATTGTGATGAAAAATGCATGGTACAGGTATAGTGACAGACAGATAGACCAATGGAATAGATTTGAAGACCCAAAAATGAACCCACACACCTATGGTCACTTGATCTTTGACAAGGGAGCTAAAACCATCTAGTGGAAAAAAGACAGCATTTTCAACAAATGGTACTGGCACAACTGGTGGTTATCATGTAGAAGAATTCGAATTGATCCATTCTTATCTCCTTGTACTAAGGTCAAATCTAAATGGATCAAGGAAGTCCACATAAAACCAGGAACACTGAAACTTATAGAGGAGAAAGTGGGGAAAACCTCGAAGATATGGCCACAGGGGAAAAATTCCTGAATAGAACAGCAATGGCTTGTGCTGTAAGATCAAGATCAACAAATGGGACCTCATAAAATTGCAAATTTTCTGTAAGACAAAAGACACTGTTGTCAATAAGACAAACAGGCCACCAACAGATTGGGAAAGAATCTTTACCTATCCTAAATCAGAGAGGTGACTAATATCCAGTATATATAAAGAACTCAAGAAGGTGGACTCCAGAAAATCAAATAACCCCATTAAAATATGGGGCTCATATCTAAACAAAGAATTCTTATGTGAGGAATACTGAATGGCTGTGAAGCACCCGAAAAAAATGTTCATCATCCTTAATCATTCAGGAAATGCAAATCAAAACAACCCTGAGATTCTACCTCACTCGAGTCAGAATGACTAAGATCAAAAATTCAGGTGACAGCAGATGCTGTCAAGGCTGTGGAGAAAGAGGAAAACTCCTCCATTGTTAGTGGGATTGCAAGCTTGTACAACCACTCTGGAAATCAGTCTGTCAGTTCCTCAGAAAATTGGACATAGTACTACTAGAGGATCCTGTAATACCTCTCCTGGGCATATATCCAGAAGATGTTCCAACTGATAATAAGGACACATGCTCCACTATGTTCATAGCAGCCTTATTATTATAAATAATCCAGAAGCTGGAAAGAACCCAGATGTCCCTCAACAGAGGAATGGACCCAGAAAATGTGGTACATTTACACATTGGAGTAGTACTCAGGTATTAAAAAGAGTGAATTTATGAAATTCCTAGGCAAATGGATGGATCTGGAGGGCATCATCCTGAGTGTGGTAACCCAATCACAAAAGAACTCACATGATGTGTACTCACTGATAAGTGAATATTAGCTCATAATTTAGGAAAATGGTTATTTCAATTTAAAAATACATTTTAACTAGGTCCATCATCTTTAATCCATGTACTGGCACTGTGGAGAATTACAACAATTACCGTATAGCACTGCAGATGCCTGAGAGCATGTACTCACGACACAGATGCTTGGAAGTGGTGTCCTCATAAGACACATTGTTTAACAGATGTGGGAACTATAGAGTAAAAATGCACATGTTCTTTTAGGTTTGGCACATCTTTAGCTGGCTTACAGTATAATTTCTCCGTTCTTCAGCACTATATTTGTAAGGAGTGCCAAGTCTTCATGAAGAGCTTATAGAATAAAATGGTTTGATTTGTCAGTGGATAATGCATACATCAGTCAGAAAACTCTAACAAAACATTTGTAGAGTGGTTGAGGTAACTCACAGTATATGTGTATTGATATTTGGACTAATAATAAAATAAAATCATAAAGATTCAATTGAAGTAGATATAGGAATAAACACAGAAAAGAAAACTACATAAAACAAGAGGTTAATGCATTGACTTTCTGCCTCAAGTTCCTAGATAAGAGAGCCTCAAATTACATTTATGTCAACTTTGACACTTCACTTTGAATTTTCATTATGAAGATTTTATTATAGATTTCTTATTTCCTAGAATGTCCTGGAGGAAAGTGAAATAACTTATAATAATATATTTATTGAGGGCTTAATATGACCATTGGTGCTAGGTAGTATTAAAATATTAAATAATTTAATCAACTATCATGAACCTTGAGGGTAGTAATTTTTCTTTTAATTTAGGCAACTTTAAGCATTGATCTGACTCATCATTGGCTCTTTGGAAAGGTAAATTTTCTCTTTCCCAGGTCTCCAAGGCTATGTGTTACCTCTTGGAAAAAAAAGGAAGTTGAGAGTTAAAAATTATCTCTATTTTTTTTTTTTACCAGTAACATCAATTTCAGGAAATGTTAAGCGTCTGGCTAATCTTAAACACTGCCAAGAAGTGTTGTATCTGGAAAGAAACAGAGGAGGGAGATCATACACAAATGACAGAACCAAGTGTGTTTAGGTTCAGCTTCCAGCATATACACCACCAAGAGCAAGGCACCCACTGAATATACTTATCAATTTATTGTAGTAAATTAAAACAGCTACTCCCAAATACTTGATAACTAGACTTTAGAGAGGCCGTAAGACAGTGCTTACATTTATATACAATGCATTGGTGCTGTGTGTGAGCCATTGCATCTCTTAGGTAGACAGCCAGGGATTGTTTTCCATTAGCACATTGATACACAGTGGTCTATCCATTGTGTGGCCAGAGTATTTGCCATCCCACTTTCTGTGCTTAAAGATTCATTAACCCTTTAGATGAAGGAGGTCATTGTGTCTCCCTGTATATTTGCTCACTTTTGATTATGAATTCACCAATTTAACATGTTGAAGGCATAAATGCTAATTATGTATTATTAATTTTAATTTAATCACATTTTAATTTATTTTTTTACAGCTCACATTCCATTTCCTGCCCCCAAGTGAGAGAGGGGATTGCCACCCCACAGTCACATCTCTGACCCATAATTGTCCCTGTCTGAAAGAATTACAAGGATGGAAATGGAGAGGAGCCTGAGGAAAAGAAGGTCCAGAGACAGGCCCAAAGTGGGATCCAGCTCAAGGGAAGGTCCCAAGGCCTGACACTATTACTGAGGCTATGGAGCACTCACAAAAAGGGACCTAGCATGACTGCCCTCCAAAAGACCCAACAAGCAGCTGAAAGAGTCAAATGTTGATATTTGCACCCAACCAATGGACAGAAGCAGTTGACCCCTGTTGTTAATTGGGGAAGGCTGAAAGATGCTGAAAAGAAGAGTGGTCCTGTAGAAGGACCGGACTCCAGAGATCTCTCAAACACTAGATCACCATACAGACAGCATACAGCAGCTGATATGAGGCCCCCAACACACATAGTAGAGGATTTCTGGGTTTGTATTCATTCAGAGATGATGCACCTTACCCTCAAGAGACTGGAAGGCCCAGGGAGTTTAGAAGTCAGGTGTGGTAGATGGGGTGGGGTCGGGTGGGGTGGGGATATCCACACGGAGACAGGGTGGGGTGGGGTGGAGGTGTGGGATGTGGAGCTAATTTTATATTATAAATAAATATATAAATAAATACATTACATATTAATATACATATACTATATGAAATCAATAGGTTAAAACCAAATTAACAATATTATGGTGATAAGAGGTAAGGTTGAACATAAATGGCTCTGTTATGCAGAGACAGCAGCCTTTACCATACAACCACTCCTAACAATAACTTGAATTTTTTAGAGTTCTCAACCTCCAGAACGGTGAGACATGTTGATCTTTTACAAATCCCCTCAGCTCAGGAGCTATTTTGCAGTTGCAGTACAAACCATATAAGACACAAAGAAAAAGACAAACACAGCAGAAAAGGAAGACTTTGGTCTAAATTTCAATCAAGTCACCAGGAAGCAACTGAACCCTCCTTCCCACATATGCGAGTCAATCAGTCAGTCGCACTGCAAACATCTAGTTAACCACAGCCCCATCTGATCGGAATAAGAACGACTGACCAAGCTGCTGAATCATAAATAATCTTTTGACCTACTAAATCTTAAGATATAATTTTCTATAGATTACTAAAAGATGCATGTTTTATACCTTTGGTTTCAAAGCAGAGGGGACTTTATAATCATCAGTTTGGCAGGATGTAAAATCGTTGAGAAAGCAAGACTCTCTGGCCACGTTGAGGGGATATCTAAATTGAGTTCAGGGATGTGCACAGGTTCACATAAACATCGGCGGCTTCATACCATGGGCTCTTATCTAAATAAGAGAGAAATCCCGCTGACCCTCTGCAATCATTTCTTTTGTCTTCTGATTTCAGATGCAATATGACCACATGTTTCTCCTGTTCTGCCATCCCACTCCCACCAGGAGACATTGTCTTTCCTCAAGCCCTCCATCCCTGACGTTCCTCTTGTCAGATTTGATCACAGCAACAGGAAACAAAAATACCTTTGAAGAAAAAATATTCTAGGATCCCACTGGAGCTGTTTGTCTTTCTCTGTTATTTTCTGCCTCTTATCACCTGTTCTAAACTCTATATTATTTGAACCAGGCATCAGAAGTATACAGTATATCTGTTACTATGATTATAATTCTGTTGCTTAAAAATATATTGAGGCTCTCAACCCAGTTGCTAATGACTCCTAGTTAATTTATAAATACGGTTGCAAGCTTATTCCATCCCAGATTTTGCTGGTACCTAGTTCAGTATGAGGGGTTGTCTCTATGCATAAACAGAATTCATAAAAATCCAATCTCCTAGTCTCACTTTTAAGTAGTATTTGAAATTTATAAAGCTTGACTTAGGCATGTGAAACTGTAACGCTCTGCTTTCTGATGTCGTAGATCCTAGTAATTGGAGAGAAGATTGCAGCAGAGAACTTAAATCTTCAGTCAGAAATGGCTGAATACATGCAATTTAAAGTGTGAAAGTTCCAAATCCCGAAGTTCATACAATTCAAGTGGCCTCCACACTAATGAGCTTTGGGAACTTCCAGCAAAGAAACACAAATTTTAGATCTTTTCAACATGAATAAACATATGACTTCTGCATGGTTATTTTCTTTGTATTGTTTCAATGTTGAAAGTGAGTTTTAATTAATGCCGTCCTTTCAACCTAACCATAGCTACAGTGTGTCTCTGGAGGAAGGAGTCTGCACAGAAAGAGTCCTTTTACAATGATTTATCCTGTGCTCTTTCATAGCAGTTCTTTTTTTTTTCTATCAAGAAGGAGAATATCATTGTTTCTTATGGATGGAAATCTGAATGTCTGTGTCTATAAGAAGAAATAGGATTGATAGCAGAGAAAATATGAGGAACTTTTCAAGAGAAGTTTGGAGAATCTGAAATCTACACTGGTTATTATAATTATATTTTCTACAGGAAAAATAGTGTGATGGCAACGTCTATTGACAATAGTAAGATAATATTAGCACCAGTATTTTGAGTATATTATGTAAATGTCCTTAGACACATGAAAATGTGTATATAATTAAAAACCAAAACTAACCTAGAAAACAGTTATGTAGATTAGGACATATGTATTGCATTACATTAAATATACCCAATGCCTTGCAACAATGTTAAAGTTCTACAAAGGAAATACTCAAGGTACAGTAAATTCATGCTTCCAAAGTACACCTGTTAGTCTTAAAAATATTATAGCATATAGTATAAATATGGCTATATTTGTGTTTGTTTATGCCAAGAATATTAAGCACTAATTCACAGGAAAATATTTTTATTTTACTGTAGGCAATATGTTTTTTTATAGAAACAAATTTTTCCTCTGGACTATCATTCTTATTATATGTAAATTTGAATTCCTATGTTATTATTTTAATGCTCTTGCTTGTTTATATAAAAAGGTTCTCTTTTAAAAATAGTTCTTTGAGAATTTTTTCATTTAATCCTTTATTTATTCATTTATTTATTTATTTACACTCCAGATTTTATTCCTCTCCTGCTCCATCCCCCAACTCTTCCACATTCCATAACTCCTCCCTGCCCTGTCTCCAGAAGAATGTCCCCAACCTCTACTCCTACCCCACCAGACCTCTAAACTCCCTGGGGCTACCAGTCTCTTTAGGACTAGGTGCATCTTCCCTGACTGAACCCACACCCCCCGCCCCCAGTCCTCTGCTGTATATGTATTGGGAGCCTCATATCAGCTGGTATATGCTTCCTAGTTGGTGTCTGAGAGACCTTGGGAGTCCAGGTTAGTTGAGACTACTGGTCCTCTTACAGGGTCAAAGGAACGTGCATAGGTCATATTTAAATCTGCCAAATCCTCCCCGAACCAGCCCCTTCTCTATCCACTAAAATTTGTGTCTCTGTTTTAAAACAAAACAAAACAAAACAAATGATATAAAACACAATCTTTTTTTGTTCATCAACTTTCAGATGACTGTCCTTCAACTGAAGCATCATGCGACCATCATCAGAGACCACATTCTTAAAGATGACTGACTTTCCCTCGCAAACTGTAGCCAGCTGACAAGATATTCTCAGCCTGAGATGGGATTTCATATCCCTTCCCTCCATCCTAGGGTTCTGTCTGCTTTATCCTTGAATAAATATCATACACGTATTGACAACTGTTGTGACCCCGTAAGTGCACCTTCCCTGACATACTTGGGAAATACTTCTTCTCTGTGTCTAACCACAGTCTTAAACAGGTCTTCCCTGTCTTCCTCAGTGATCCCTTAGCACTGAGAATAGAGGATGTAATCTAGATGTCACATTCAGGGCTGACCATTTCCTTGGATTCATAGTCTCTGCATGTTGACCACTTGTGGGTCTCTGTGACAGCTGCCATTTAGTGAAGTAAGAACATTTTGGGATGAGGGTGGAAAGGTGAACTAACCCCTGGGGAAAGAAATAAGTTACAAAGAATCAACTTTCACATTTTGCTTATTTAACAGAATAATAGTACTGTGTTTTCTCCAAGGAATTCTATGGTCTGTCTAGCCCAGCTTCTTGGTTCTGATATTGGTGCCAAAGATGAGTTTAAAGCAGCCTCTGTATCCAATCAGAAAGTAGTTCACAACCCGTATGACAGCAAATCATCAGGCATGTTGGACCAAGCTATCTATTATTGCAATTTTAAGTTAACAACTTTTAAGGTTGATACTTGTTTTTCTTCCTCATGTATATAGTATATATCATAAAAGCTATCCACTGGGGATGCTTCATGATGGACACCAGCTTTATTTCTTCATTTTCCACGACTCAAGAATACAATGTTTTCAGCAATCAGCAGATACCTACATGGACATAGTGATTGATAAGTAGATTCAGTCTGAGTGAAACAACAAACTAGCTAAGCTATCTACCAAGGGTCATGAAAACTAAGTTACAAAAATGTAAATTGAACCTTATACAGTGTTTTATGTCACATTGACCATAATTATTAGATGGGAAAGCAGCTAGTTGAAATTTAAGGAGTGCAGAGAAGTGGTATTGTTTGAGTGAATCCAAGTAGCAAATATTACAAACACTTTCAACAAATGCTAGTTGGGATTTTCCTTTCAGAGGTAAAGAGCCATAGTAATCATCATGTTTAACTTAAAATATTTTCCATTACATATGGGTTTTTCAGCATATTACTTACAAGAGCATGCTCAAGTCCATTCCCTACTCCCTGTGTTGACTGCAACTTCCCGTTCTACTGTGACTGTTGCTTTACCATATCTATGAAATTTTGTTTCCTATTATTTTTAGAGCATGACAATTTTGTACAAAGAGAGACGCTTTGAGTAAATCAAGTGAATAATTTCAGAAACATAAGTACATATTTATGTGTCATCAGAATACCAAAAGGACAGCTGATCTCATTTTCAATATTTGCCAGTGTTTGTATTGGCTAGGAATAATCAGGAGTGCAGACAAACTTGGACATTTTTCTTTGTGTATATTAAAGCCATTCCCTTAGAAGCCAGATGCCGGAGAGGATGGCTTTATGTTGAGCAGGACTTTCCTTTAGAGACCTAATGAGAGCAAGAACAACCTATTATCACCCAAAGGAAACCCCATGATGTATAAACATCTCTTCTGCCTTTCTTGTAAGAACAGAAATAATCAACTTTACATAGAGGAGATAGAATATGAATGACCTCATGAGGGTATCAATCACCGTTGCCCCTAAGTGAATTCAGTAGACGCCTCTGCTGCTATAGTTATTAGCTTATGGACACGGCTAAATTGCATTGATCTTAACTCACCTAGTTCGCATTTCCTTCTAAGGAAAAGGGCGTGCAAAGGAATACTGTGAACTAAGAATCCACAGCAAAATCATGGGACAAGGAAAAAAAAATAAACAAACACAAAAGAATGCCAGACAGAACTGAAAATGATGAATGCAAAACACAGATTTACATTGATTTCTGCAGTGGATTAGGAATCTGTCACTTTAGCAGTGTGATTTGGTTTGGCCTGGTGGATGTTTGGTAGTAGCTCCATTGCCAAAGGCATGAAGTAGAATGACTTGGAAAGTTCAACCCCTTGGGATACAGAATGCTGTGCCTGCAGTGAAACTGAGACTAGATATACACTTCACTGTCTTTACTCTAAAGGTTGAAAACCTGAACACAAAACCATAAAATATAGTCTACAAAAGCACTTGGAGAAATGCAAGGAACTCTAATACAAAGTTAAAACACATCCCTAACATCTGTATCCAAAGCCTATGCAGATGTTTATGGTTACATTCAGCACCTGTTGCAAATGTGTCCAAAATGTTACACAAAAACATACAGATATACTTCTGTTGCACTTGAGAAGCACTGGGAGGACGTTTTCCTATAAACAGATTTTCTTGAGGTTGACTTTATTAAAAATATTTATATGTAGTGATATTTGCTTAAATTTCTGCCCATGAAGGTTTCAGGATGCCCACTTAAAACAATTCTTTCAGATAATTTTACTTAGAATAATTGTCATTTGAGGTGGTCCCTAAAGAAAAGAAAATAATGTAATGTTTAGGACTGGAGATGTGGATCAGTAGTTAAGAGCATTGAGCTCAATTCCCAGCAAATACATGATGGCTCACAACCACCTGTCATCTGATTCCCTCTTCTGGTGTACAGGAAGACATATACATGAATAAAAAATCCTTTAAAAATTTAATGTATAATCTTGATTTGCGAACTCTGTTCCTATATAACAGATTTTGTCAATAAATTCTTAATCAGTAAGTATATTTTTAAAGACAAACATACCAAAAAACATTCTGCTTTCTTAATACTACCTTTAACCTCATGAAAATTTGCTCCATGCCAAATCAAAATAAACTGAAAATAATTTCAATTCACCAATAAAACATTTGTTTAAAAAGTCATTTCACAAAATTATATATATATATATACATATATATATAATGCTTACATACATATACACATTTGACCTATATAAAAATAGCTCATACTTGCAACAAGAAAAGTATCCATTTTAATTTAAACATTTATCATTATCCATTATATTAAAAACCAAGTGTGCTCTTAAAAAGGAGAACTATACAGAATCTTTTTTATTTTTTTTACCAAAAAATTAAAATTTGAAAAATAATTGGCTGGAACACCGAAGTATGGAGTTGGCTGAGCACAAGCCATTCATTTTTGCTTCAGTTTAAGATTACTGTAGTGTGACTGATTCCTACCTCCCTCTCAAGAGAATGCCTTCTCTCATACAAATTCATGAGGAATTTAGAAAAGTAAAAGATTGTTTTTCCTCATATATGAATATGAAGACAATTAGAAGAACAACATTAACTTTATTTTTATAATAAATTACCTTAATCATGAGATTAGTACGTCTTTTCTTTTACTGATCTCAAGAAGAAGAAGAAACAAACAAAACAAAACAAAACAAAACAAACAAACAAACAAACAAACAAACCCAAAACAGCATTTATGTTATGCTCAGGCAAAATAATTTATTTTAAATATCCTAGCTGCAATATATTTCAAAAGGAAGGTTCTCTAGGTTCCTATGTAGAGTATTTGTTCCCAGTGAATCCTTAAAGAGTTGGGCCTAATGGAAATAGGTCACTGTTCTATGACTTCCAAGGAGACTATAGGACACCACTCTATTTTATTTCATTCTAAACCCCCTTGATAACTTCCCCTATCATATATTCTTGCCATTGTTTGCTGGTTTTCTATAGATAGATCTGTGGATATTGCCCTTAGGTGTGTGGGTATAAGGCAGTCATCTGCTGGAGCCTACAACATTTACTAGGGTCCTCAGACAAGAGTAAAACTGACCTATCCCTACCATGTTAAGCATCAAGTACCACCATTTAATCAGCTAAAGATGGGGTATCAGGATCCCTTCTAGCCTCCATGGTGGGGTGTTGACTGATGTGATAGTATTATGCTCCTTTTATGCAGCAACCAAAGCTGTTGAGATCTCAAGAGCACAATGGTGCTTATTTTATGGTCGTCTTCCCTGTTCTCCAGGTTTTATATTCGTGCTTATTTTATTTCCCTGTTCTCCAGGTTTTATATTCCTTTCATTCCTTCTTCAAAGTTTCCTGAGCCTTAAGGTTGATGTCCCAATTAGTGACGAACACTCTGTGCTTTGACCAAGTTAAAATATCTGTATTATCCCTGCCCAGTTCAAAAAAGAATCTTCTCTGATGAGGGAAGACGGGTTCGCTATCTATAGGTATAAGGGCAACTACATAAAAAGCAACTGGATACCATGTTTATTTGGCTGAATAATCGTTCAAAGCCCACTAGGGTCTGTGCATTCCCAGCCATAGATTCTTGGCCAGTTTTCCAGTCGCAGGTAGGAGTTTCTTCTGTGCTGGGGATCTTACGTCTCATAAGAAACTATCATCCATACCATTATATACCAATGGATGAGTTTGGCCTATCGAGTTATTATTGTAGCTCTCTGGGTTTACAGGTGGATAAAACTATTGAAAATTATTCTTAAGCATAAGTGTGCATCATACTTTTTAGCATTATGACTGTTAGCCATCAGAAAGGCAGATTCTAGGTCAATACCAGCATGATTCTTCCATGTTCTGTGATCAAAATGTACGCTAAAAATGGAATCAGCATGTAGTTCTGGTGGGAAGCCAGAAGCAATGGCCAAACCCCTCTATTATTTTGAGGGGTCTCTGAAATAAACTCTGATGAATAATTTGAAGGTAGGTGTCTTGCAAATGGCACTGAACATTTGTTTGCTTATTTATTTATTCATTTAATTTTGATAACCTATTGATTCTGAAGAACCAATCAGAGAAAGAATTAGCAAGCTATCTGGCAAACAGTGCAACAGTATTAAGACTGGGAGAGAGACAACTGTGTGTCTGACGTGTTCAGTGAGCTGCACATCAAGAACAAAGCAAAAGCAGGCACAGAACCTCCTTGGCGATGGGGTGACTGAGAAAGGGAGCCTGAGGGTCTGAAATGAAACAATCTATAGTGAGAATCATTTCGAGAGGCTTGTGATTACACTAGAGGAGCCAGTAACCGATACAAGTCAAATACAATTCAAGGAAATAACATTAACTCCAGAAAATATAAAATATTAAATATAAGACCACAAATATAGTGACCATAATTATGCTTGAGTGAGCACTAAGGATAAATAAATAATATAGATGACAAAGGCCGAGTAAAAGCAAATCTATGTGCACAGTAAATGCATGCACACACTCATGCAAACATCTAACAAGCCTTGCCATAGACTTAGCTATCCAAAAAAAAGAAAAAGTTCAAACTAGTATAAAGTTTATATTCAACATCTTTTTCTACAGTTTAATAAATTTTCTTTTCACTATTTTTGTTTTTCTATATTTAATGAACTGGGTTTGTAGTTAATTAAATATTTTAAAATACTATTTTAAATTAATAATTTTCCTATTATACTAAATTATGCTGTCTTTAGTTTGGATTCTAGTTATTTGTTTATGAACTGCGGAACAGCATTAAATAGGATGTTTTTAATAACATATTAACATAAATACCAAATATAGCATTATTGTCAGGTTGGAGAATATGGTTATTATTCATACACTCTTTGATACTAATGTTATTTGTGTGATATAAGGCATAGATGGCATACTATTTTGAGATTACAATTTTATTATAATTGTCTTCATTATTAACATGTCTTCATTACTTCCCTCACCCAAGCCTTCCCATATACCCTTCCCAGCTTTCCTTCAAACTCATGATCTTTTTTCCCATATATTTTTTATTGAAAATAGTTTTTTGGCACATAAAATATTCTGATTATAATTTTCCCTATACTCAAACAGTTTTTCCTACCTTGCCCCCCATCCAGATCTACCCCTTTCTGTCTCTAGAGAACAAACAGGCTTCTAAGGTATAATAATAAAAATAAAATAAGTAAAATAATATAAAAAATATAATGCATAGAGTAAAATAAAACAAGAAACAAAATGTTGGAATTAGAGAAAGCCAAAAAACAACAGCAAAAAGGACTCAAGATAAGGCACAAGAAAGAGAGACCTACTCATTTCGAAACCTGAGAATCCCATAAAAACACTAAGCTGGAAGTTGTAATATATATGCAAAAGACCTGGTGCAGACCTGTGCAGGCCCTGTGCATGCTTCCTCAGTCTCTGTGAGTTTGTAAGAGCTTTGATCATGTTGATTTAGAGGTCCTTGTTTTCTTAATATGCTCCATCCCTTCTGGTTCTCACTCTCCTTATTCCTCCACAGGTTCCAGGTTCCAGAATCCTGAGTGGAGGAATTTGATGGTGATATCCAGTTTAGAGCTGAATGTTCTGAAGTCTCTTGCCTTCTATGTATTGTGCTATTGTAGATCTCTGCACATTGGTTTTAGAAGATATTCTGCACAGGATCGAAAGTGATAATGTGCATAAACATAGCGACAATCTCTTTGAACTGTAGTGGTGTCTAGCTTACAAGACATGCTAGCGCAATGGTAACAGAAAGCTTGGAGTAACCAACCAATATCAGGTTTGAATTAAGAATCACCCATCCCCAAGGTGGAAATCATGCCCAGTAATGTTTGGGTGACCTAAAAGTCGAGAGAGCCTGGTGACCTAAGGTAAAACCAAATATTATCATTTTTAACAAAAATTAGCAATAAAATGGCTCCTAATGGCATTCTACTATACTCATACATTAATGCCTTGCTCAGACATTAGCAGAAAAGCATCCTCCTGTAGCAGATCAGAATAAGTGAAGAGATGAGAACCGTGGCCTCTTTTTAATAATTCATATTATGTACTTATATGTCTATACATGTGTATTCTTAAACATATCCCGATCAGTCCATATAATCCTACCTGTATAAATATGTTCAGGGCTGACAGTTTGGCACTGGATGACCAGAGCTCTCATGACAAATGCCACCTCTCGCATTCTCAAACCTTCCTCAGATGCTTGTTGTACTTTATGTGGGGATGGGACCTCATTGGCTTTTTCCCATCCAATTTCAATTGTTCATATTTGTTGTTGTTCAGTTCATGTTTGAGCTGTCATGTACGTGAAATTTATATGTGTAGCTTCTGAGATTGCCAGGAGAACCACTCTCACAGCAAACTCCCTGACACCCTTGCTCCTGTAATCTTTCCACTCCCAATTTTAACAATGTTCTCCGAGCTTTAGATTTGAATGCGTTTTGTAGATGTGTTTATTAAGACTGGTTTTGACAACTCTGCAATTTGATAGGTTGTGGTTTTGCAGTACTGGTGTCGGTTTTAAAGAGCAATTGTTTAATGAGGGGCGAGACTACACTTATCTGCTGGTATACAGGCAATTGCTTGTAGATGTATTAAGGAATTTTGCTGCTAATTTCATAAATTAGTGCTTATAGATTCACCTCCAATAAATATGGTTCCACTAGCAGTGAAGGGTTAGCTTTATTTCCAGTAGCAGGCATCATTTAAATATCAGTTATCTTTCATCGCAATAACAAAAAGTGAATAAGTTAAGTCTTGGTTCTTCCTCAAATCCATATGTTCCCCAAAATAAGACTCAGATCCAAAATATGTTTACAAACACCTTAAAAGCATATATACATCATGTATGTTAACAATAAGGTTAAATTTCTATTAATATATGATAACCTATAATAATGTATCAAAAATAACGTTACAATCATTTTCTAAAATACCACATATCTATAACTCAAAAACGACCAAAAGCATCAACCCCAACTTAAAGGTTTGAGACAACAATCTTCTTATCATTGCCTCCACCTGAATTTGGATAAAGAATTCCTTTTGGAGGGTGGTTCAAGAAAATTTGAAAATTGATTAGTCTTGAGAAAACTAGGAGGAAAAACAATATGAACTAACCAGTACTCCCCAGAGCTGTGTCTCTAGTTGCATATGTAGCAGAGGATGACCTAGTCGGCCATCAATGGGTGGAGAGGCCTTTGGTCTTGCGAAGATTATATGCCTCAGTACAGGGGAATGCTAGGGCCTGGAAGCAGGAGTGTATGGTTTGGGGAGCAGGGTGGGGAGAGAATATAGGGGACTTTCAGAGAGGAGACTAGGAAAGGGGATAGCATTTGAAATGTAAATGAAGAAAATATCTAGTAAAAAACAAAAACAAACAAACAAAATATAGCTAAAGCATATGTTGTCCAGTCTCTGTATATTGAGAAAGTGCAGGCTTAAATGAAATCCCACATGGAAAATTCTGAAATGCTAGATGAACCAAGTTCCTCGGGGATCAGCAGCCTTTCTTGAAGCTGTTCTGGAAGCAAGGGTCCTGAGGAAATAGCAACAGTCTGAGGCTAATCCACGCATCCTAGCCTCTTCTAGGGTGGATGTTGCTAGGGCTGTTTTCCATTCTGCAATATACAAACCTTACAAGAAATCTATAGTTCTATAAAAGCCATTTATATGGAATATGCAGAGTACACAGATCAATTAAGGATGATTTCCTGCTCTTTGTTTGGGCAGGTGAAAGGCAACTGTCTTTCTTTAAAAGTTACATCACATAATCAAACTGCAATATAAGTCTCCATTCTTGCCATAAGAAAAGATGAAAATGAATGTGAGGATTCTGCAGCGATCAAGATCCACTGGCTTTGTATATGTGAAGTTATAGAATTAGTTTTATGTCTCAACCAGTCTTAGGGCTATTCCCATGTAGAAGAATCAGCAAATCATGTTCTGTCTTCTGTTTGTTTGGGTTTTTTTTTTGTTGTTGTTTGTTTGTTTTTTCTGTCTTTTGCTGAGATCTTCAAGGGTTCTCTCTTTATCAAATCTAATCCTTATTACTTTGAAATAAATCCAAAACCCATGGAAGATGCCCCAAGTTCTATGTTTTGTTTTTAAATTTAGTAGGGGATTATTAAAAGGCTCCATTCCACAGGTGAGAGCGTGGACTACAGAAGCTAACAGCTTCTGGGACAGGGATGCAGGGATGGTTTAATATATGGAAATCCATCAACGTAATCCATTATATAAACAAACTCAAAGACAAAAACCACATGATCATCTCCTTAGATGCTGAGAAAGCATTTGACAAAATCCAACACCCATTCATGATAAAAGTCTTGGAAAGATCAGGAATTCAAGGCCCATAACTAAACATGATAAAAGCAATCTACAGCAAACCAGTAGCCAACATCAAAGTAAATGGTGATAAGTTGGAAGCAATACCACTAAAATCAGGGAGTAGACAAGACTGTCCACTCTCTCCCTACCTATTCAACATTGTACTTGAAGTCCTAGCTAGAGCAATTCGACAAAAAAGGAGATCAGGATACAAATTGGAAAGGAAGAAGTCAAAATATCACCCTTTTCTCCATAGGTTCCTGCTTTTTCACTAAAAAATCTTCCCAGCTGTTCATCTTGAGTTGTTCTGGGAAGCTTTGGCATTTGTCTGTTTGTTTGTTAATTATTGATTTTAATGAACCAAAACTCTTGTTCTCCTGGCCTGCCTTTTCCCCACTTTTTATCTAGGATATTTTAGGCTGTGATTTTGGGTCCTAATTGCCCATTTTGGGTGCCATATTGAAGAAGTTAGGTCTTGGTTCTTCCTCCCTTCTCCATGCTCTGAGAAACAAGACTCAGACTCAAAATATATTTACAAATACATTGGCCATATAGCTAGGCTCTTCTTCAACTATACCCTAACTTAAAATATCTTATTTATTTTCATCTACATTTTGTCACATGGCTAATTAAATGTGTGGTGGTGCCATGCATCTGTTGCCTCAAATTTTTCTGGGCTTAAGGATTTGTGCCTTCACTCTCTTCCAGAATCTTTTCTCTCTCCTCGCTGTCCCATCTCTATTTTCTGCAGAAACAATAAGCTATAGGGTTTTTAATTGAAAGCTGATGCATCCATACAATGCACAAGATATTCTCTCTAAAAAAAATATGTTACTTGGATTAGTGTGTGTGTGTGTGTGTTAGTGTGTGTGTGTGTATGTGTGTGTGTGTGTGTGTGTGTTTGTGTGTGTGTGTGTGAGTGTGTGTATATGTGTGTGTGTGTGTGAGTGTGAGAGTGTGTGTGTGTGTGAGTGTGAGTGTGTGAGTGTGAGTGTGTGTGTGTGTGTGTGTTTGTGTGTGTGTGTGATGATGATAAAATTTCATTGAAAACCTTTCTGGAGTAAGTCCCCCCTCTTGTAGTACTTTCTGTTCCATTTTCTGGGAAATGATCAGAATATAGCTACTGCACCTTCAGATATGAAATGCTAAGTCGAGACAGTAGCAAGGCAAGGCACCACCACAGACTCCTCTATTCAGGAAGACAAAAATTTTCTTAAAGCCCTCACTAAAGTTCTATGACTAGGCCAGTGTACAAGTCTACTCATCTCAGTGAGGGAGACTGTAAATGCTGTTTCTCTCCCTAAATAAGAAAATTTTAGGGAGGAGGTGATGCTGGAACAGTGAATATATACTTTTGGTAAATAAATACATTCGTCAAAATAGCATTTTTTTTCTCTTAGAGATTACAAAAGCAAAGGAAAACAATAGCATAGAATATGAACTCACTTATGAATCAGAAAAACAAATAAAAGTTATAGTGATAAATGAAAGATAGGGAAAAAAGAATAAACAGTGGTTATAATTTTTACAGTATGCATGATTTGCCCAAGACGTATTGACATACATTTTTCATGCACTGACTAACTTGGATAAAGTCAAGGTTGGTTGAGTTATGATTCTCATATGATTTTCTACCTCCCTAGCACAGATGGATTCTGTTTTACCTATTTGTTTTTATTGTTTATTTAATGTTTGTTTCAATATAATGGTAGAGATGTTTTAAACTCATAGTTTCTGTGAATCTGTGTGGTTTTGTTTGTATGCTTTTACCACATCACAAACACATTGAGAAATCATTGTTAACAAAAATTTCCATGATGAGAAGACACTGAATACTATAAATTCACCTGACCAATGCATGATGAGGTAGTCAGAAATAACACAGGCCTTGGTACAATGGCTTTCAGTTATAAGTTTAGAGGTTACTCACTTTAAGATACTGTAGTGGGCAAACATGTTCACAATTCAGTCGTTCACATGTTTCTAGCTCTACATTCAAACCACATATGTAACCTTCTTTACATAATGTTTTAAAATGTTAATTTGACTGTATGACTGTTTTGTCTGCATGTGTATCTATATAAAGTGCTTGTCTGGTGCATGTGAGAGCTGCCAGTCTCTGTGAAGTTGGAGTTACAGATGGTTGTGGGCTGCATTGTGGGTTATGGGAATCTAACTGGGATTTCTGGAAGAGCAGCAAATACCATTTCTGTAGCCTCGAGAACTGTCTCTGAGGTAGTCTGGATGTCAAGCTCATCTGACATTTTTATTTCAACTTATTGCAACTTGAGACACTATCAAAAACCTCAATCAGATGCAAGGATTCTTTTCAGCAGTTTTATATATAAATGTCCTGGCCAAAGTCCCTTCTACCTGAAGGTAATTCACAATGTCTGTCTTTTACAGTTCTTTGATATTTTGGGAGGTATTTTTAAATGATTGACCTTACATCTGTGGGGTTTTTTTTCTCTGCAGAACAACCTGAAATTCTCTAATTTTCCTTGCCTATTTTCTGTTCTAGGGAAGGATTTCTCCTACCTACTTTCTTATCTCATAATCTAGTGGTTTCCAGACAACCTTATTCCCTGGTTTTTACCACAGCCATTTCTACTGCCCCCAAGGAAATAGCCAGATGCAATCAATCCCTCTGCATAGTTTGGAACTGTAGGGAGGGAAGCTGCAAGGGAGTCTTGGAGGAGGGACAGAGATGAGTGTTCTGCAGGATTTGTTATTGTTCTTCAATGCTCAGCTTCTTTGTGGGGCTATTCCCTCTGGGGTATTGGTGAACCTGATTACATGACCATTACTTCTTCACATATTAGGAATCATAACTATCTGCGGATATTTTATGAGAAGTATTGCCCTTAATCTTTCAATGAATTATCTACATGGCCCACAATCCAAAATGTAAACAAATAAATGGAACTTTAGGCTTTTCAACTGTTTTCACAAGTACCTCTTAATAATAATTCAGTATGAAATTAAAAAGATTGGATTAAATATATCCCACACTGAGTGATACCTGTAAAAATTAATCAAGTTTTTTTTTCTCCTAGTTCCTCTGCCTGGAAAAATTACTCTCTGGCTAATTATTTGCTAATAAATGCCTAGGCTGTAAGCTTCAGTTTGTTGTCTGATTTGTTTTTATATTATATTCTTCTTTATTCTAACCTGGGTTCAGCTATATGGCTGGTTTTCTCTCCTTGTCTTCTTCTGTCTGTTTCCTCAGAATTCCTGGAGTGAATTGCCTCTTTATTCTATTCTGTGTTCAGCTGCCTGCTGATTTACACCGTTCTCCTTAGCTTTCCGTCCTGAAATCTTCTCAGGCTCTCACTGGTTCCCAGATTTTTCTTTCCTTACTGGGTGTCCCACCTGTCTTATGTCATTGGCCATAAGCTTTTTATTGACAGGTGATGCTTAGAAGAGATTTTCTCTACAAACAAATTAATGAGAGTAGGTGAATATGTGTATGTTACTGTGTTTTTTTCTGGCTTATCATGAACAAGTATTAACTGTTAATGAGTGTGTTGTTAGCATGTTTGGCACATGAAAATCAGGCAGAAGCAGCATCCAGAGACTAGAGAGAGGATTAAAATAAAGTATCAAAAGTGAAAACATGTCTGTATTAACAAGAGAAATAAAACTAGCAAAAGTCCAGATGCACTTGAATGGATAATTTGGCACAACATCAGGGTTTTCCCTCCCTTTCGCCCTGTTTTAACATGTTCAGAAACTTTTTTCCACTCTTTATTTTTTTTTCCAGTTTTTTTTATTACATATTTTCCTCAATTACATTTCCAATGCTATCCCAAAAGTCCCCCATACCGCCCCCCACTTCCCTACCCTCCCATTCCCATTCTTTTGGCCCTGGCATTCCCCTATATTGGGGCATATAAAGTTTGCAAGTCCAATGGGCCTCTCTTTCCAGTGATGGCCGACTAGGCCATCTTTCGATACATATGCAGCTAGAGACAAGAGCTCCGGGGTACTGGTTAGTTCATCATGTTGTTCCAACTATAGGGTTGCAGATCCCTTTAGCTCCTTGGGTACTTTCTCTAGCTTCTCCATTGGGAGCCCTGTGATCCATCCAATAGCTGACTGTGAGCATCCACTCCTGTGTTTGCTAGGCCCCTGCATAGTCTCACAAGAGACAGCTATCTTTGGGTCCTTTCAGCAAAATCTTGCTAGTGTATGCAATGGTGACAGCGTTTAGAAGCTGATTATGGGATGGATCCCTGGATACGGCAGTCTCTAGATGGTCCATCCTTTCATCACAGCTCCGAACTTTGTCTCTGTAACTCCTTCCCTGGGTGTTTTGTTCCCAATTCTAAGAAGGGGCACAGTGTCCACATTTTGGTCTTCATTCTTCTTGAGTTTCATGCGTTTAGCAAATTGTATCTTATATCTTGGGTATCCTAAGTTTTGGGCTAATATCCACTTATCAGTGAATACATATTGTGTGAGTTCCTTTGTGATTGTGTTACCTCACTCAAGATGATGCCCACCAGGTCCATCCATTTGGCTAGGAATTTCATAAATTCATTCTTTTTAATAGCTGAGTAGTACTCCATTGTGTAAATGTACCATAATTTCTGTATCCATTCCTCTGTTGAGGGACATCTGGGTCCTTTCCAGCTTCTGGCTATTATAAATAGGGCTGCTATGAACATAGTGGAGCATGTGCCCTTCTTACCGGTTGGGACATCTTCTGGATATATGCCCAGAAGAGGTATTGCTGGATCCTCCGGTAGTACTATGTCCAATTTTCTGAGGAACCGCCAGACTGATTTCCAGAGTGGTTGTACAAGCTTGCAATCCCACCAACAATGGAGGAGTGTTCCTCTTTCTCCACATCCCCGCCAGCATCTGCTGTCACCTGAATTTTTGATCTTAGCCATTCTGACTGGTGTGAGGTGGAATCTCAGGGTTGTTTTGATTTGCATTTCCCTGATGATTAAGGATGTTGAACATTTTTTCAGGTGCTTCTCTGCCATTTGGTATTCTTCAGGTGAGAATTCTTTGTTCAATTCTGAGCCCCATTTTTTAATGGGGTTATTTGACTTTCTGGAGTCCACCTTCTTGAGTTCCTTATATATATTGGATATTAGACCCTTATCTGATTTAGGATAGGTAAAGATCCTTTCCCAATCTGTTGGTGGTTTTTTTGTCTTATTGATGGTGTCTTTTGCCTTGCAGAAGCTTTGCAGTTTCATGAGGTCCCACTTGTCAATTCTCGATCTTACAGCACAAGCCATTGCTGTTCTATTCAAGAATTTTTCCCCTGTGCCCATATCTTCAAGGCTTTTCCCCACTTTCTCCTCTATAAGTTTCAGTGTCTCTGGTTTTATGTGAAGTTCCTTTATCCACTTAGACTTGACCTTAGTACAAGGAGATAGGAATGGATCGATTCGCATTCTTCTACATGATAACAACCAGTTGTGCCAGCACCATTTGTTGAAAATGCTGTCTTTCTTCCACTGGATGTTTTTAGCTCCCTTGTTGAAGATCAAGTGACCGTAGGTGTGTGGGTTCATTTCTGGGTCTTCAATTCTATTCCATTGGTCAATTTGTCTGTCACTATACCAGTACCATGCAGTTTTTATCACAATTGCTCTGTAGTAAAGCTTTAGGTCTGGCATGGTGATTCCACCAGAGGTTCTTTTATCCTTGAGAAGAGTTTTTGCTATCCTAGGTTTTTTGTTATTCCAGATGAATTTGCAGATTGCACTTTCTAATTCGTTGAAGAATTGAGTTGGAATTTTGATGGGGATTGCATTGAATCTGTAGATTGCTTTTGGCAAGATAGCCATTTTTAAAATGTTGATCCTGCCAATCCATGAGCATGGAAGATCTTTCCATCTTCTGAGATCTTCTAGAATTTCTATCTTCAGAGACTTGAAGCTCTTATTATACAGATCTTTCACTTCCTTAGATGATAAGCAGAAAAGTGATATTTTGTGCTTTTTTAAAAAATGTGATCACTGAAATGCCAAATCTGAGCTGAGTACATCTTCAGAAATGAATTTGATGACTCCCTGCTCATGTTAGGGTCAAAGAATATTGAGAACTGCACAATACCTGTTTAAGAAAATGAGATTTCCAAAGCTCTGTATCCAAATAACATCTCATTTGTGATGATATAGCGGCCATCCATGCCACCCAGTATGAGGACAACCTTGCATGTTGTACATCATTGTGCTAGTGTCAGGTTAGTGTGCCTTTTGTCCGAAGAAATTTTAGTAAGGTTTTCAAATGGTGAATTGAAGCTTGCACATATCAGACTTCCAAGTAAATTTCTCTATTTTGACATATAATGAAGAACTCGACTATGAAGTCTTCAGGATACAAGATATCTGATATATCCCTGCCCTATCTCAGACATCTGAGACCAGTTACTCCTAAGTGGAAAGAACTATTGACTTCTTTAAGAAAGAATGTGTGAAATAAATGACTATCTTGGTATAAACTATAATATACATACTTTTTAATGTTCCTATATGGTAAGACAAATGGTATCTGCATCCATTGTCTTCTTTAACACCTCTTAGATTTATTTTTTTTAAATCCAAAGTTTATGATTAAAATATCTAGGGGCTGTAGAGATTTCTTTGTATGTAAGAGTTCTGACTGCTTTTGTAAAGGATCGCAGACTATTTCCCAGCCCCCTGTCAAGTGGCCCACAGCCATCTCTAAATCTGGGTATCACAGATCCAATGTTGCTTCTGGCCTCTGTAGGCACTTACATGCACATGGGCATAAACACATCCTGCCAGACAACACACAGGCACAATAATGATAATAATAATAATAATAAATAATAACAATAAATATATATAAGAATAAAGATATCTTTAATTCTGTGATGTCAGTGTTTCTTTCCTGTATTCTATAAAATTAGACAATATAATAGCATGAGAGTCAAGTGACTTGGAATATTAATGTTTTTCTCCTTGTGAAGCAACAATATTCTTACTTTGCCAGGTATTTTCATTCCATAAATGTTATTTTCTATTCATCTCTGGCCTTTATCTTCTCATCACTTGCTTTTTTTATAATACATAAGAAAAAGTATCTTAGAATTTGGTTACTTATTCAAGTGCATACATGGAGAGAACATAGAAAAATTGTTTTGAGCAAACATTTTTTTTAAAGCTCCAAAGCAAAAAAAAGGCATTGCAACAGCCCCCATATTAGCAATGTTTGTAAAGCCAAGTCATTCCTGATGTAAATAATTTCTTCTAGAGACCCTGCCCCTTTATCAGACCCTGAAGTATTCACTGCTGAGACCAAACAGAAGTGGCTGCATAGAGTGTACACCACATGCATCCATGGTGTTCCCCGAACAATGCAGGCAGAGACACACACGCCTTTGCCTCTACCCATAGCACAGCATGGTAGATAGAATCACACATGTTTGGTCAGCCTTTCACATTAACTTAATACCCATGTCTTTTGGCATGAAGTTCCTTCAGTCCTTGAGCCTCTATTGTGTCCCCTATCAAACTTAGAATGCCTGTTGTATCCCCAGATGATGTTCTATGAAAGACATGACTTTTTTCCAGGCAGGTACTTTTCTTCAAAATAACTGCCATATTTCACCATTTAGAAGCCAATGCTATGAATGTCAAAGGAAGTACCTTAGTTCACACTAGAGTCAGTTCACTTTGTCAGCCCTTTCTCTGGTGCCCTGACCTTATCAGGCAAAGGTTGAAAAGCAGAAATCAATGAAGTAAATGGCCCCCAAACATAGAAACCTAAGAGGCTTTTCTTTTTGAAATCCACAGTTTATAGAGTTGACTCTATTCCAGTTGTGTTTCTACATATGTGCCTCATTAATGGTGGATAATTATTAATGATTTGCTAAGCATGTATATGAAACTCTATGAAAGATCTGTACGTGGAACACAGACGAGGTGCCCAATGACATGTGTTATTTACAATAGGCATGGATGGGGATGGAGAGATGGCACTTGGTGCTATTTTTAGAAATTCCAAGTTGTATTCCTTGCACCTACACTGCTGCTCACAACCATTTATAGTAATGCTTCCAAGAGAGCGAATGCCCTCTTCTGACCTCAGCAATTTTCTACAAACATGCAGTGCACATACATATATTCAGGCTCACATGCATATACATAAAGTAGGTGAAGTGAATATCTTGAGAGATTATTTCTAAACCAGGTAGCATGATAATAGCAATGGAAAACATCCTAAAGAACAGAGGAAGCATAGAGAAGAGCTAATCAATATAAGGCAGACTGGGCAAAAGGTCAGCTAAGCTGTCCATGTGGAACATATAGGTGAAATTTGTTCTTGGAAAATCAGTAGGGTAAATAAAAGTTACAAGTGACTGAAAGAATAGGAAACACGTACTTGAAAATGATTAAGGGTCCATTTGTGAAATAAGCTCAGACCTCTGTCAATTAAATGAGAATGTATACTTGCTTCTACATTGTGGTACTATTACTTAAATTCATCTGCCACATAAAGGTTTGTCCCGGAAAACCTAAGGAATTAGAGATATTAATAATTTGTGAACACATCATCTTAGCCTTACATTAGTGATGAATTCCTAATCAGATTGAATGTTTATAGAATGAAATTTCTTGTGATTTGTGCTTCTACTTAACTGCACACATTTATTCAAATGTTATTCCATAACACCTCAGACGTCACGTAAATTCATTCTTCATATTTTATACCTTAATAGAGTAGCACAAGAAAATGTGTTTTACTGTAACATAAGTACAGTTTATTTAAAACTGGGACTGTCTTGTCTCAATCCCATTCATTATTTAATTCATCCAATATTCAAATTATTCATTAACCATTCAACAAGTAGTTACATTGTTAACTTATCGGAATATGATAATGTGAATTGTAGTTTTTATTGCTATCTTCACGATGTATGTGACAGAAAGAAAGATGTAAAATAAATCAGATGATTGAAATAAAGTGAACATTCCTTACAGTAATATTGTGTTGTAAAACATTAAAACCGAACAGAGTCAAGCTAATATTTTTATAAATCCCTGAAGCAGCTAACATGTAGAATACAATGAAGGAGATGAGCAAATATTTGCAAAACAGTACAGGAAAATGTTCATTGGGAGAGGAGAGGAGAAGAATAGATGGTGGGAGAGAAGGGGGAGAAAGAGGAGATTGAGAGAGAGAGAGAGAGAGAGAGAGAGAGAGAGAGAGAGAGAGAGAGAGAGAGAGAGAGAAACTGTCAGCCTGTGACCTTCACACATGTGCGAAATCATCAACAAAAATGCTTATGAAATATTTGTTATCGATGACAGGAAATCATAGCACAGTAGATGGGGACTTTAGCTTGTCATTGTAAGAAAGATCAAATCAAATCAAAGACACATAGTGCATAGTGTAAAAGCCAGGCAGAGTTTATTATGAGGTAATCTCTCATATTGAGAGCAAATTTGGGTAGAAGGAGCATTGTGGAGGGCATATTCTATAGGAGTGTGGACCATGGCCCAGGAACCATGATTAGAGAAAAAGTGGGCTCTAAGCGTGAACAAGCACAATTGCCAAAATGGTCATGGTATACAAAGTATCACAGGAAGTGACCAGAAAGAATCATCAGAGAATCCAGTGGGTCTTTAGGAATGCTTTCAACCATTCAGTACCTTTAGAAGAAACATCTACCATCAACCACCTACTCACCAGTTTACTGATAAGATCCCTTGAATCAATTCATAATGAGGGGACCATCACCTGGCTTTCCTCTCTGTGAGAAGTCCTCATACTAGGTTTAGTAATCCTGAAATCTTCCTGCCAATTCAGAAAGTCATCCTCCATATGCCTAGAGATAGAACTCGTATCCTGCTTGTTTGACCAAAATCATGAAACATCATAGATTAAAAAGAGTTAAAGAGAAAATATTAAAAATGAAATCTATAAAAATAGCCTTGCTTATTAGGAGGAATTGTCTATCCACTCCTAAACCTCTGCCCCCACCAAAAGAAGCCCAACCATCTACCTTTCTCCATTTTCTGTGGTCTGGTTCTATGTGATATATTATATTCTGAGGGGCAACTTCTGTTTTCTCTCTTAAAAAAAGTAATATGCTAACAGACAAAGAAGGCAGCATATAAACCTGCCTATAAGGGAAGGGCCACTGTCAGGGACCTTCAATCTTGCTAATTTGAAAATAGAAACCTAATGAAATTATTAAGTAATTCCATATCAATTAGACTGAATGTTACATAGATGTCAAGGATGCTATTAAAAGTGTATAATCAAGTGAGTGGTTTTCTAACCTTTACATTTTATTCAATTTGTTCAGATGTCATTGTCGAAACAAACTACAGAAACAAACACTTGAATCCACATTCAGTGTCATAACTATGACATGAATGAAATCCCGGATCTTGAAAACTATTAATATTTTATCATTTATCTACATAAAACATTTAATTTTAATAAAGCAGAATGTGAAAATGTAAGTACAAGGGCTGTGTGAGTGAGAAATGAATTTTGAATGAGTGTTCAATTTCAGTTTTGTGAGATGAAAATACCTGCAACATTCTATGGTATAATTAATGTGCTTTTCCTTAAAAGAAACCCATTGTACAGCTAATAAAGATAAATTTCATGTTGACCATGCAGGATGACTGCATTATAATTTCATGTTTAAAAACATGAAAATAATAAAGGAAGAGAAAACAAAAATAAAACATAATAATCTATATTAGAAGTTGTATGGCACAGATATTTGTATTTTTTTCAATGCAAAAGCCTACCTATTAATAATATCAACAGTGTAGACAAAAGATTGTATGCTTTTCAGTCAAAGAGAAGAATTATGGAAAACAGTGAAGGTGATGTTATTCATTTGGGAACATTTTGGACAGAAGCAAATTCCATGACCTTAAGCTCTTCTTTAAGATACTGTAATAAGATATAGGTTTAATGAGAGGACAAAAGGTATGTAAAATTAATGAGATTTAGTGAAATTGGGGTCCAACTCACTGACACGATGGAATCCTCCAAAATATTATGAGGTTCTGCAGGATAAATACATTCTTAATCTATTAACGTCATTACACTGCACACCTGCCCAGTGGCTACAAGTTGATAGCTTTTGTTACACATGCATCTTAGACCACATGGATAATTTTCTTCATCTATGGTAGATATCATCTCCCACAAAGTTTAAGTGTCCCCAGTGGAAAAGTTAAGGAAAATTTATTTTTTGTTCTTTCATATAAAGTACAATCATAAAATGAGGATAGATACACTAATTTTCACACTGCTTTTAGTTACCTTAGGGGTAGTAGTGAGAGGAGAATAATTTTTAGAAAAAGCCATTGTAAATGTAAAATGCAAATTAGACCTGGAGCATCACTAGGGGTAGTGGGGGAATCTGGCTTTCCTTTGAGAATCTTAATGTCGTTAAAGAAAGAATTTGAAAACAGATTTAGAGAGAAGCTCGAGAACCTGTATGGTTAATAGTCTGCTTCTTATTCTTTAACTCCCAGTTGTCGTATGTGTCTGAGAGTTATATGCTTATTGGACATAATAGACAAATGGATCTCATTTTTTAAATGACTCAATTAGTCTGAATCATTTAATAGGCGAGTTAATACCATTCACATTTAGTGTTGTTTTTCTTTGTTGTTTAGTTTGGGTTGATCATTGATCGTTCTTTTCATCCTCTGTTAGTATCAACGTTTTTCTGGTTTGCTGTTATGACTGTGATGCATTCCTCCCTTGCTTGCCCTTCTTCAGACATGACTATTATGGGATCCATATCTGGGGTTTCATAGATGAAAATGTCTACCCTATTCCTCTATGCATAGTATTTCTTTAACCATTTTCTACAATGCTGGGTTGGTTGTCATGCGTCATCTTAAACCACACTTTTCTTAAAATACACTTGTTTCCTTCTCAAAGTTAAGAAATAGCTTTGCTACTGCTGAATATAGTGATCTTGGCTGCCCATCACTTTCTGTGATTGAAATAATCATCTGCAATCACTGTTAGATTTGTTAACGGGAGACCTGGTATTTTTTTTTGATGCTTTTGTATTTGAGTTGGCATTTTTTTTTCTCACAAAACTTTTAATTTTGTTTGTTCTTTGTTTCTTTGCTTTGCATTTTTGCACACTTGACTCTCGACAGGTGGAGCATTTTTCTGTTCATGACTTTTCAGAGTATGAATGTTTTTACTTGAAAATGTGTTTCTTATTTTCTAATTTTGGGGGAAATTCTTATCTATAATTGCATTGAATCCATTATCTTAACCCTTGTGCTTTCTCTTAACCACTTCTACCCCTTGAGTTGGTTTCTTGACGGTGTTCAAACTTCAGAGTTTCCATTATGTTTATTGATATTTTTTGCTTTATAAGTGCCCGCAGGAGAAACATTTGCTCTACACTTGTGCCTCCAGTAAGTTCCGGACTCCTGAAGGGAACATGACTTGTGAATGTATTTTAGGACCAATGGTGGTCATATTTAGTTATAGAGTTGAAGAAGGACTAGGAACGAACAGAAGTCAAATACTAATGTGAAGGAAATATGTATATTAGCAGTATGAAAAAGAGTAGAGGAAATAGTGTCTCTTACATTTAGAGAAAGAGACATTTAAAATCCTTTACAACCGACTGAGAAAAAAGTTATAACACAATTGTGTAATGACAGTACAAATGGTAAACACAAACAAATACAAACTATAATATAAAATTTTAAGATGGAGATTGATATAACAATTCAAATAATCAATAAAATCAACACAGAAGGTGCTATGCTGCTTCTTCATCATCTTCCTCCTCCTCTTCTGCCACTACTTCCTTTCTCCTTCTTCTTATCCTTGCCTTTCTTTCCCTTGTACTTGAGAAAATATGGGTTCTAGGACTTTGTATTGTCTTTTATTTTATCTACCCAAAAACCCAGTTGAGTTGAGGGCTATGAGACTCATGGATCAAACAAGTGAAGTTAGTGTATCCTTCCACATAGAGGGATTTTCTTCTCTGAAGACTACTTGCTTCCAGATTTTAGTTTTCTGATGTATGTGAGATGCTAGGTACAACCATATCTGTTGCTTTTGGACAAAATTTTTGAGCAGGGATGTATCTCCCTGAGTTTATAAGAGAGCTTAGATGATAAAATCTGCATGTGCAGCCTTTTTCAGTAAAGGAAGGTTCTGTAGTATGGTCTGCCACAATTTTCATGTTAAGTGCTAATGGGAATGTCTATATCTATATATTTTAAAATGTTTAAGAAAAAACAATAAAGTATTCATGGCAAAAGCCAAATTTCCACTTTTTTAGAATACATATAAACAAAAATATTGGCAGAAGTATATGAATAACTCTTCCTGAAGTTTGAAGGATATTAATGAGCTAGAATTTTAACAGCATGTGGTTTAGAGTTAAGGGAAGCTGTGGGGATATCCTGTAGGCATAATTAAACAATGGCTGGAGTAATCCAACAGAAACAAAACATTCAAATATAATTACATATAGAAATATGATATATAATACATTATTTGAAGGCTACATTTAGCAATATTTTAATATATCTGATAGATGCTTTCTTGTATCTAAATAGTAGAATTTGGAGGTTTGACCAGAGTAGAGAAATCTTGAAAACTACACCGGAAACACTGGAAAACAAACTAGCTTAAGGAAGTGTAATACTAAGAAATTTGTACTTTATCTCTTAAGAATGCTCTCTTTAGATCCACATCCCATTTTTAATTTTTTTTAATTCTTAGATCTTTTGTTCTCTACATATTATAAATGGTAACACTCTGTCAGCTATGTAGCTAGTAAAGAATGGTTAACACTATCTAGGCTGGTTCTTTGCATGAGTGAGTGATTGTGCCTTTGGGGATATAGAGTTTTAGTTTCATTAAGTTCCATTTCTCCATTGCCGGTACAGATGTCTTCTTTATCATGGTCCTGTCCTTGTCCTAATCTGCGTTGACATGTTCAAGCATCTTCTACTCTGTCAGGTTCAGAGGAGCAGTCTTATGTTGAAGTGCTCTATTCATTTGGTGTTGAGTTTTCTACAGAGAGAAAGGTAGGAATCCATGTCTATTTTTTCCATAGAAAGCTATACCAACGTTGACCAGAAATACTTGTTGAAGATGATAACTTATTTCCAATATTTATTTTTAGCCTCTTTCAAAAATAGCATGGCTGTAGAAGTTATGGGCTTATGTGTGGTTCTTCATTTCTCTCCCACTGATAGGTATGTATAGTTCTTTTCCAGTCAGCGCCATGCTGTTTTATACTATAGATCTGTAGTGTAATTTGAAAACTGGGATGGTCCCAACTCCCCATTCTTGTTGATAATCAGGATTCTGTTATTGTTCGTCTGTTGTGTTTCCATATGAAATTTATGGTCTTCTTTATCAATTTCTGTGACGAGTTGTTGGATTTTATGGGAATTGCATTGAATCTACAGATCCTTTTGGTAGAAGGGAGATTTTCACAGTGTTGATTTTTACAATCACAAGTGTGGGAGGTCTTTCCAGCTCCTATATTTTTACTAGGTGAGAAGTGGCAGTGTTCAACACAAAGATGGAGAGAAGATATGTGGAGTCAGCAGAATGAGTCTCAAAGTAACAACTCATAAGCCAAAAGTGTCAAAGGAGAAGAATCACAGGTTGCAAAATCTCATGCTAATTGGTTGGAGGGCATAGCAGAAAAAAATTGCAGAAAGTATTTTTTTATTATTAATCAGAAGCTTTAGCTTTATTGAAACGAGTAGAAATGAAAAGCCCAAGATTGAAAAGAAATTGTTAACTATTGAGTAGAATTTTCATCGGCTATGTGCTGGTGGAATAGAATAATATAGGACCTTCTGAGCAGTTGAGAAAAATAGTTTAATAATGATTTAAAATGTCACCGAAAAAGAATGTGCAAAGTTTACAATTCTCTAAGACACATTATCTGTATATGCAATAAAAAACTGTTTTCTCCTATATTCCACAAGTTACCTGGCATCGGACTGTGTGGGCTACAGTACTGTCTCTGAGATTCAGTGAACATCGGCAGTCATGATGGAGCAGCGTCCTTCAGAAGTTGCATTTGATAATGAAGGCAAACGCCCTGCTGTTTGCACCTTCCATAGGAGAGATGCTCCATTTATGGTGAAGTAATTGGCATTTCCACAGGAATGACCACGCCTTTGATGTCCTCTTACGCTGTCTGTCATGGATGTAAAGCCCACCTGAAGAACACACACTCTTAAGTGTTAGAGCTGTGCTAAGGACTGGTAATTCAATCATGAAAGGTCAAAGATTTATTGATTTTCCCATATGTAGTTTTTAAACAATTGGAGAGGTTTTGCTAGGCCACTGACTTTGCAATGAGCTTAATGTTATATAACTTATTAAATTATTAAACCTTTTACAGTTTTTGGTAGCAGTAGGTAGTTAAAAATAATTTATGTATTTTAGTCTACCTTAAAGAATAGTTAAACCATTTGCAATATAATAATACTCAGTGGTAAAACATTTACTATTAGAAACAAAACCTCTACACACTTAGAAACAATAGTACTTGAGCAAAGAATGCATAACTAATGTTTATATTAATAAATTCTATTCAGTTTATATTTGTATTTTCTATTCTTAATAAAAGTCCTCATCGGAATCCCAAGCTATTGTGTAATGTATGATATTTTATTGTAAACTTCTTGAAATAAATTCTTCTGTGGACTTACAAATCATTCCAGAAGTAGTAGTCTGTAAACTCTGTAGGCTTTGCCAACTTAGTCTTTATCTGATGTGTTTGTGCGTTTTCTGTGTGAGCTACACTGTCAGGTGGGTTTCATTCCAGTTTGAAGATTAAAGTTTAGCAAAAGTAATGACAACCATTCTCAGTCAATTAAAACAAATCTATTCGATGCCTCATTCTCACCTTCAAAGTCACTTAATATCTTTGAGAGGAAGATAAAGAATATTTCATCTGAAGATCTTCTTAGCGTCATTTGATTATTATCAATATTTATCAGCATTAGTAAGATAAATAAATTGAATAGACCTGCTTGTGATTCCCAGTTCCTTGAACATACCTCTGTTCTATTATTTCCTACTTTATAAAATTTTCTACCTTACAAACAAAATTGTGAATTGCTTAACACAAATCCAATGATATGTTGTTTGCAGACCTGCACTTTTCAGCGTTAATGGTTCCAAGAAGAAAATAAAATTATGAATTTCTATTTCCAGTCATTTTCGAGGCCTCAGTGTGTTTATCCTTCAAACCAACCTAGATCTTCAGCTTCGAATTTCAATAGGAAAATAAAACCCACAAAATGAAAAAGAAAATCAATCTTGTTTTATTTAGGAACAAATTAAACTCCTCTTCTAAAGTAATGATTTTTACCTTAAAGCAGTGATAACTATCTTGTTGCCCTGTCAAGGTTTCTCACCTACTTTTCTTACCACACTTAACCTTAATAATTCCCTCCTTTTCAAGCCCCTCCTGACTTATGGCTCTTTAAGCCCTTCTGTTAAGCTTGATCATTTCCTTACAGTTGGCCTTTAAAGGAGTCAGTGTCACTTTGAGGAGAGTAAATGGATTCTGCTGAAATCAAGTTTTTCAGGCACTCTAGACCTAATGCAGTTTTTTTTCCCCTCCTTGTAATTGATACCTGTGTTAAATGGATTTTTATCATGTTTGCGTAGGTTCTCCTAATCAAAATGAAAGGATACTAAATTCTCATTGCCCTCTTCTTTGTTCTTCCCACATTTTGCTGTATTTCATGAGCATGTTCATAAATATACCCGTCGTTGGGCACGGTTCCATAACACCAAAGCTGAAAAACAAACAATGCCTTTCGGTGAGTAAATTACCTTCCAAGGATCTCAAAGGAAGGTCAGTTCTTAAGTTCTTAGTCTCTCTCTCTCTCTCTCTCTCTCTCTCTCTCTCATACACACACAAATGTCCACACACATGCACACACTTGCATACAAACAGACACTTTGAAACATACACACACACACGTACTTGCACACACACACACACAAAAACACAAATTAAAATGCAAATGTATGATAATTAATAAAAACCTTTTTCATTCATTATATGTCATAGCCCACATTCCTCTTCAGGAATTTTTAGAAAGGAAACTATGTTCTGGGTTCCATTTCAGAACCAAATGACAGGTTAAGGAGTTCCGAAGGCTTCCCAGCCCTTAGAGAAACTCTTCCATTGTTACCCCACATAGACCAAAAGACAATAGTCATGGAGGTTCAACTAACTGCAACATTCTAGTCCACAAAAGACTTATAGAACTGCAAAGAAAACAAAGCACAGACTTTAAATCATAGAGGCACAGTATACTAAGTGTATCCCAAAGAAAACGATAACTGAACACAAGGTCAAAATAAGCAAAAATGTGCCACTGTTTGTGTTAAAATCAGACAGGAAATTCAAGGATACATCTATTTTCAAAGGTTTAGTCTGGTTTAGCCATACTAGTAAGAGGATACACATTTGCCAAACTAAACTGAATCAACTCATATGGCATATCCGTAGCTGTTTAATAAATGTTCTCTATTTTAGACAAATTTTAGGGTGCATAATGGAGGACCCTGAATTGTTCTGCTTATGTTTATTGATACAAAACAGCTAGAGCATTCAGAGGAAGGCCATCACAGAAGAACAGACCTAGGCTATACATAGGAGCAAAGATCTGGATGGTGCCAGGACAGTGATCATTTCCTGTATTTGGTTAATGAATCCTTGTGGTCAATATTGTTGCTGAATAGGTCCTTATCAATGTCTACATCACAAATAATGATAAAATTTAAACTTATGGGTATCCAGAAATAAGAGGGACTTATGAACATCCCACCCTAACCAGTTTTGGATGATGGTGACTAGCTGGCCATGACACAGAGAAGAGAAGGACTCTGTGGTTGTGGTTTTCCTCTGCTCCAAGTTGAGCAATCCAGAGAATAGATTCTCTGTGACATACATAGCCTTCTATTGTATTGGGCTGCTGAGATTGTATACTTCACATAGTGAGAGAAGTTATGGTATGTCAGGGACTAGACAGAGTCAAATACTGTATGCCTAGAAAGGGTTTAGTATCATATTAGTTAATCTATCATTAGAATATACAATAATGGCATTGATGGGCACAGAGGAACTGTATCAACTGGGTAGACTTATTGGTCTTGATTTGCAAGAAGACTTGGTCAGCAGCCTGCAGAGGACCTTAGAAGCTACACCCAACTCTTACAGAACATGAATTACTAAGTTGTCTTCACATTGTCCCAACTTGTGGTGACAGCATTCTTGATGAGACCATTAATGCAGATGTAGTACATGTTCTAGATTTCACTGTGCAAAGAGGATTCTTTGCCCAGGGCTCATCATTATGGCCTGATGCCAGCATGGAAGACAACATCGACTAATAAAGCATCCCTAGCAAAGGAACTTTGTACATGCTAAAATCATTGTTGATAATGAGACTTAAGACTTCACAGATGCAGTACCTAGAGAATACCAAGGAGATGTAAAACCAGAAGAGAATGTCAGTGAAGCCATTTTTTTTTATCATTTTCATGAGCATATTTGCTATCTGTGTTTAACATAGTCATGCTTTAAATAACATTGTCTATTTCATTTCCCTCTTATCTATTTCTTGTTAATTTATAATTCTTAGAATTTAGTCACTTAGAGTAAACAAAATTTTCAGATTTTTTCTTTTAGTTGGCTCTACCTTTTTTTTCCCACTAACTTATTAAGAAAAGGGGAAACCCTCCACGAGTACCAACCTGCACTGACATATTGTTCTACCAACCAAAGAGCATGGGCTGGACCTAGGAATCCTACATATTTGGCCGTGTGGATCCCCTAACAATTGAAGTAGGGGTTGTCTCTGGTTCCGTTGCCTGTCTTCAGATTCCTTCCCCTACCTGGGCTGTCCTGTGTGGCCTCAGTGGGAGAGCATGTGCTTAGTTCTGCTTCTGTTGTTTCTTGTTAATTTCTACATCCTGTGTTTCAGAGTTGTTCTTAATTATCTCTCGTTGTTCTACATAGCAAAATCATGTTTTCATATAATGCATGTCTATGGTCATTACATAACTTCAGTGCTCTGTAATGATTTCCATGGTTCTTCACTATCTGGAATTAAAGTATTTTTAACCTTGTCTCTTACTATATAAACTGGATTGCTCCCTCAGAGTACTGATCATAATTTGCTCCCAAATACAATGAGTTCTCTATACTTATTCATAGAAATTCTCTTTTAGAATATTTGAAATTCAAATCAACCTCTTTTGTAACACCACATTCTAAATTTCAAAAGGAAACAGAACTTTCATCTCCCATATTCAGATCAACTGTAATCTTTCATTTGTCTTCAGAGGGCAATGGGACCAAACCATTAAAAATCTATGATATCAACCTTGGGAAGTATTTATGTAATCATCATTATTCTGCACAAACACCATATGTTGGTAATTGAATATGTGAAAAATTATATAAGGTATTTTATTTTATTTTAAATAAAGGAAATATGGTATATAAATTGCCATATAAACAGAGTAATTTACTTCATTGTTCTTAACCTAATCACAATGAAACTGAAGAATCCAAAAAAAAAAATGTACTTTTTTTTCCTCTACTGTTGTAAAAATACTCTGACAGGAAAAAAAGCTTTATTCTAGCTACTACAGCACACCATGGCAGAAAAGCCAAGGCAGGAAGAGACTGAACCACCTAGCTATGCTGTATCTGCAATGAAGAAACGTCAGCAGTCAATGTAAGTTGACACTTAGTTTCCTCCTCCAATTATACCCTACAGGTCCCAGACAGGAACAAGAACTGATCAAAGCCGTGCAGATTAATATAATCAGGGTAATCTTAATAGACATGTGCAGATGGCCATCTCCAGGGTGATGTGGATTACATGCAGCTGACAGTTAAAACTCTCCACCTGCAATTCTACTGACCATCGCAATTCTACTCCTTGTAAAGGAATCCCTGTTGTTTTAAGTGGAAGATCCAAATTTTAATGCACACGTGGCTTAGTATTTATTCCAGGGCAATGACAATTCATCATGGTGGAAATTTTTCAATAAATAATCTTGGTAATATACAGAACTTCATTAGAATGTATTCACACATGACAGTAATTTTTATCTATATTAGGTTAATTAATCTTGTCCTGTGGTTGATTCGTTTTTCAGATATTACTTCACATCTGAAATGTTCTGAAACCAGTGATGTTTCAATAAAATCATCATTAGTCAAGTTTACATTGAAGGAAGGAATGTAGATTAAATAGTCAAAAGGTCTGTCTGAGAGATCACCAAGTAATCAGGCCAAGTTTGTGCCAGGATAAATTTGGATTTTATAGGGAAATTATATTGAAATTATAAATTATGTGGTACATTTCTTAGAATAAATAACGTGATAGCATAAAAAACATTTGTATAGAAGTTAACAGAATTGAAACACAACTCTTTGACAAGTATCAAATACAAGATTTTTTTTAACTTAATTTAAAAAGTGATGGGATAGCTGGTGATGGTAGTCCGTGCCTTCAATCCTACCACTAGGCAGGCAGAACCAAGAAGGACTCTGCGAGTTCACGACCAGTTTGATATGCATAGTGTAGTATGTTTTAAGTTAGCCAAGGAAACAGTCAGACCCTGTCAACAACAAAAAGGGAGAAAGAAGAGAAAAATAAGCAAAAGAGAAAAAAGAAATAAAATACCTTAACAGTAATTAGAAATTATTATTTAATATTAAACATCCTAAAAAGTGTATATATACATATATATACATATTTATACATATTCATATATATAAATGACAACTTCTATATGTATATATAATGTATGTATATATTCACATGTATATACATATATAATATATGTGCATATTCACATATACACACACATAGTGTGTGTGTGTGAGTGAGAGAAAGAGAGAGAGAGAGAAAGAGAGAGAGAGGGAGAGAGAGAGAGAGAGAAAGAGAAAGACAGGGAGATACTACTATTTCTGAGACATTCTGAACAAACATCTATGTATCCCAGTTACAGAACTAAAGATAGATAAAATAAAAATATGATTAAATTCTAACTTCAGGAACACTGAGTTGATTGGGGTTACTTACAGGAGTATGAGTAAGGACACATATATGGACATCACATATTAATTAATAGATTTAAGTGTAAACCTGATTTGGAGGTGATATCTTACAGTAATGTAAGTATTTAAAAAGAGATCAACAAAAAGGCAGCCACAACCTCCAATGCATACCAGAGGAAAGGTAATAACTCATTAACTCTGAGAGTCTATAGCTGTCTGCACACGTTGCCTACAGCTAGACAGGGATGGGCTCTGCCCCACAAGGGTCTTTATTGCTTGCATAACCATGAAAAGGGAGTGGTCTTGGGTTTCTGATTTTAGAGACTCCTTGAGAATTTTGAGTCGTCTCCTTTATAACCTGTATCTTTTTAGAACTTTGAGACTTTTAAGGGACTTTCCTCTAGGAAGGAATATTTCAATTCAGGAGAAACTGGTACACTGCAGAATATAAGATAAGCATTTCATAATTCATACACATATATGGACATCACATATTAATTAATAGATTTAAGTGTAAACCTGATTTGGGGGTGATATCTTACAGTAATTTAAGTATTTAAAAAGAAAATTACAGTCCCTGGTCCTTGGCAACACATTTTTCAGAACACTGTTGGAAGTCAGGAAAAGGTTGGAGGAACCAGGCAAAGTTTAGTAGGGAAGATGGTGCCTGATGGCAAAGCAATAGGGAGACACACTCTTTCTGAGGTGAGTGGCACCAAGAAAAATGTCAGCAAACATTTATTGAGCTACATGTTCTAGGTAGTCGCAGGGGCAACTGTGAAGAGGTGAGGAGCTATGCGTGCTTCGGAGATGGTCAGATGCCATTGGAAGCATTGCTAGTGCAGCATACTCTTAGGATACTGAAGAACTACAGACTAATGGGAAGACTTGAGCAGCAAAGAATGGAAGTATTGGGTAACAAACTATGGTTACAAGGATGTGGACAAGGATGTGGTAAATTGTTGATACCAGGGACACCTATAAGCAATATTATCCAAGTATTTTCTTGTACTCAAAAGGAAAACACAACAATTTGGACAGATATATGTTCTTTTGAATTGGCCCCAATAAGGTAGCTCCATGTAATCAAACACTAGCCCTAGTTCTTATATAACCCTCTTCCTGACAAGCATAAGAGGCACTGATTTTCTTGAGTTCGTAGGTCAGCAATATGGAAACCAGTAATGTTAAAAATGCAAGGATGCCTCTTCAAAGGGAAATATTTATAAACTATTTTCTGCCCAGAATGCTGGTTGGCTTGTAGCCTGGTGACCTTTGCAATATTTGTATGATTGAGACCAGATCAGATTCTATGGAGGTAAAGATGTTCTTTACAAAGAGTTTCAATGTCAGTCATGTATCCAGCTTTAATGTGATCATAGGATAGAGATAATTGTCACCAGGAAAAAAAAAATCAAACTGTGCTGTATTTAAATTTCCCTAAAACAAACAGCATGGTGTCGGTTCTTGAAGTTTGAACCAGTACAAGCTACTGAGTTATGCTGAGGTCAACTTCCTTCTTGTCTCCTATGGACTGTAACTATGTTGTTCTTGGTGTTCTCAGAGACCCCCACAGATAAATTGTCTGGAATATAAATTATACAGGAGATTTTCTTGCTGTCAAAGATATACATCAGCAGTGGGAAGCTAATATTAAATTTTCAGAAGAATATAATTGAAAATAATACCATGATTAGAATATTATTGTTTTATAAAAGAAAAAGTGCTGGCATACTCCAGCACAGACACACCAGTTCTTACAGGACTCCACGCACTGTAACGTAGATTTCAGCACAGCAGACAGGGTTCTAACTCATCTTTATTTAATGTCTTATAGAAAGGTATGGCTGAAATGACTATTACAAAAATTATTTTTAAGTTATTGCTTATTTGCAAAAATGACATTTTCCATTGACTGTTAAAGAACTTTTTCCCTCAAATAGTGTATAGTATAATACTTTTATAATAAATACATCAACCAAAAACCATCACAGAGACACACGCACACACACACACACACACACACACACACACACACACACACACACATTGAAATTCATACATAGACTTCATTCTATATCAATGTAAAGTAATAAGATTGTCTCAAGTAGGAGAAAATCAATCATATTCAACTATAATTTACTGTTGTGTAGATTACTGACCATACATGATCAGTCTGAGCATACATTGGAGAGTAAAACTACAGCAGTTTGTCATGGGAATATAACACACATAATTGAGTATATATTTACTTTCAATGTACTTTTCTCATCTAGGCTGACGGTACTCCCTCCAAGAGCAAAAGATCATGTTAAAATACTGCAATACCAGAACTGAGAAGCCCTATTTAGAGTTGTTGGCCAGGTCTGTCTAAGAGACTCTTAACTGTTACATCCCACTCCTTTTACCTGAGATTAACAGAGGTTGAAGTGAGGCACTTACTGGGGAAGATGCTACGGCTGAGAATCAGGATGCAGAGTCCTCTTTGCTGGTACTCACCTGATTGTGTCTTTCCTGAGAACTAGCTTTCATGGGTCTAGGAACTGACATGCAAGCTTCCAAAGGAGAGGCAACCAGCAGTCCTCCTCCGCTGCAACACCTATGAACCACACAAAACAGCATGGCACAAAAACCCTTAGTGATATATAGAGGCATGCATTCCTTGACAGCAACCAGTATGTCTCTAACTAGACTTAAAACCTACTCAACAAGAAGGATACCATGCTTTGTGCTAGAAATTGAGTTAAGTACAAAGTACCTGTGAATTCATGATTATTATAGGGTAATCTAAAACCACCAATTTACTAATCCAACATAATTTCTAACACAATCTATAAATGTGTGTCCTCATACCCACAGTTTGAGGTCTGTAGTTTTGACTCTTCATTGAGAAAATTCCTCATTGCAAGAGTCATAGACCTCTTCAGACATCTACCATAAACCACTAAGCAGTGTTCTTGAGATGGATGTATTTACAAAACACTGCTGAACCCCAGGCCTAGGGGCATTGAATAAGAGGGGCAGAGAGATGGTAAGAGCCAGAAGATTCAGAATTTATTATGATATTGTGCCTCCTAGTAACATCAAATCCTATATCCATAATGTCTCACCAACATGATGACCCAAATATGAAAAACAGGAGCAGAATATAGAAGACACCAGTGCACATGTCGAACTGGGTGGTCAAAGCCTCTGTTTTATACAAAGAACTATGGGCAACTTAGGAAAGCTGAGACCCGGAGAGTCCTCCCCAGGGAAGAGACTATCAAGTATTGCTCAGTGACAAATGGCCAGCCCTGTAAACATACATATAACCTCATAGACTGAACAGGTTATACCTAGGAATAAGGAATATATATATATATATATATATATATATATATATAGTAACAATTGATGGGCAAGAGTTGATGTATGAAGGAGAGCACGTAGGACAATATGGGAGGGTTTAGGCAGAAGAAAGGAAAGGGGAGAATATTGTAATTACAATTATGTAAAAAAATACAAAAAATGCATTATTTAAAATTAGGCAAAATAGATAAAAACCAACCCCTAAAGAACTGGTAAGTTGGTAAGGGCCAAGGCTCAGTGTTAAACTAGAAAGGCATATATATCATATTTCCCTAGATAAATACCATAAAGGGGACAACAGAGTTGAAAATCTATATTTCAGAAATGTATTTGTTATATTTATTTAGCATTGATTGGTGCACACCTATACAGGATTCTGATTAGGAGTAGCTCTGCCTTCCTCTGATATCAAAGTGAAATGATGCGCTAGTATATTTAGTTTAAGGGCTACCAAGTATGTAGTGATTTCAGCAATAGGTCCTGCCATCAAGTTCTAGAGGGTCAACAAAACAATGGTGATCTCCTGTATTGTTTCATGGTCTTTAAGACCTTACAGAAAGACACCATATACTTGAATCCTAGGTATTGGAAAATCAGACTAGTACTAAGCAGGAAGTTCCACACTTAGGGGCTAGCTCTCATAATATTGCAAGGTTCTATACACACAACTGGGAGATAGGGAAAATATACGTTTTTAGCCAGCTGTGAGCATGGTGAGGGATAATCTATAGTCTTAGCTAGCTGTGAACCCTTTGAGAACAAAAGAATGGCTTTTCCAGTAAGATATTTCTATTGGAGCAATAGCGGCATGAATGTTCTGGGAGGAAGCAATCACTTCCAGACTACATTTCAGATGACATTCTGTCTTCTTGACTTATTGCTCCCTGGATTGAAGAGCTGGAGGCTGATTAGGTCTTCTGACCTATGGTAAAATATAGATGAGTAAAATTATTCTGCTAAACGGACACAGTTATAAGCTAACCCCAAGTTCTTTTCCTTTTCTTCTCTTTGTTGTTGTTGTTATTTTTTGTTGGTTGTATTTTCCTCATGACTAGTGAGATTTATTTTTTTAATCTTTTTTTTTTCCTATTGATTTAATTTATTTTGTCACTTTACACCTTGATCACACATACCCCCTTTTTACCAATAGATCAGCACATCTGCTAACCCTCATCAGAGGAGCTCCTTTTTGCAGTAAATTGCAATTAATATAGAAGTCAACTACATAGGGAATTAGAGGAATGTGCCTTGCTAAATGAAACAGCTATGTCACACCTCTCCCATCTAAGTCTCAGGGATCACTCTGGAAGAGAGGGTGTAAAGGTTTGAAGAGCTACAGGTGGTAGGTGAATGCAGGGCACACAGGATTTGCCAGACATGACAGTACTGTTGCACACACAAACTCACAGCAGCTGTGACAATGTACACAAGACCTGGACAGTATCAAACACGCTAAAATCCCACCATGGACTGGGGAAGGACTCACTAAGTTCCATCACTGACATAAAGTTATTCACACTACAGTAATGATCCTACACATACACACACACAATCAGCAGTAAATGGGTTCACTGGGTTTAAAACATGACACCACCACCACCAACAACAACACCCCATGACATTGGAAGGAAGAGTCATGCAGGGTACAGGAAAGAAATGGGGTGTTGCTGTGCAGGGTATGAGTATGACAGCTCTTCATGTATTTTCTGAAATTCTACAGAGCCTTTCTTTTTTATATTTTGCCTAATTTTTTTTTCTGAGAGATTGTCACCAAAACATTTCCAGTTTTTGTCAGGCTCAAATGTTTGCTCTGTTTCACAAACAGTGCTTGATGGTTTTGTCTGGAAGTTCTTTGCCTAACCTTAGGTCTTAAGGATGTCTCTTTGTGTAAAACTTTTTATGTTTTTAGATTCAGCATTTACATCTGTTGTATTGAGTAAACCTGTGTGTAAAAGGCAGGACAGATTTAGAAATTGGTTCCTCCCTTTGCAGTTGTTGGTCAGCAATGCTGCACATACCCATAAATATTACCAGCCATCTTGCCTCAACCATGTTACTTAAGAGCCTATTAGTGAAGGGAAAAAACAAGCTTAAGTCAAAGAATATGAAACACAGCTGGTACTGACGTGGAAGACAGACTATTCCTGGATAGCTTTCCTAGTGATCGAAGGTGCTATGCATGCTAACCAATGATCGAAATGATAATCAGCATTATCCAGCTGTGAACTCTGTGAGGTACAGTAATGACAGGCCTGACAAGATGTGGCCACTTGTGTAGTAGTCGCAGGAATATCATAGGGGTAATCAGACACTTTCTCATTGTATTTAAAGCTTACTCCAAAAGATAAAACATATGTCTGGAACCATTATCAGGCTAAGAACCTGTGGCAAGACAGGAAGAACCACCTCTAAAATAAGTACATAAGTTTATCTTTCAGTGTTACAGGGAGAATTGGGAAGCACTGGTACCCTCAGTGTATGTTGGCAGCCTTACTTGCACCATCTAAAGTGTGACTTGGGTTTCTTTTGGAATTCAGACTCAGCTCACTACGAATGTTAAGATCATAAACTAAGTACTTAAACCTGTAGATATCTTAGGGCAATAGAATAGCGATTTCTGTTAAGTATTTTAATGGTATGTTATTTAAAATTCAAATTCATACATAATGCAAATTTACTACATTAATATATTGCTATGGTTAATTATTTTATCCTTTACAACTACACAATGATTTGTCATACATACAGACACACACATGTGCACACAGGCGCTCATACTGTTTACCACCACACTGCCTCTAAAATGCGAATTGGTAACTAATAATATGTATATGCATACATACAAATATTTATTCAATACTTGAGAGATTTTTAGAATGGGCAGACAGAAAAATATTATCATATGTTTGAAGTGGCAGCAAGTATTTTAAAAAAAATATTGGTCACCTAAAAGCCTAATAGATTTTGTGAAAATCATATTTTTATTGATTTCTGCGACTAATGTAGCATTTTCATTTTCATACAGGTATATATTTCAGGTTTTTCAATTAAAAAATAACATTACAAAGCCTTTTTATCTGAGCTAAAGCAACATAATAAAGTATTTTTATTCTTCAGCTGGAAGGCAGGTTATTCTGTTTGCTTAAATTGTTCAATCAGTCTTTCGAGGTATCCGGCATGCTGCCTGTTTCTTCTGCCTAAAACAAGCAGTCAATTTTAATTAACTTGGTGCACAGAAGACTTTGGCATTTGTGGAAACTGGGCACACAGCCAGTCCTCAAAACGCGACTGATCAATTTGTCTAGAAAGAAGTAAAGGAATAGAAGATATTGCCTTGGAAGCATTTCCGAGTGCGATTCTGAAATAGAACAGCTAGAAGTCTGAAATTAAAATTCAACAAAGGGAAAACATAACACCTTGTTCAGAAATCACAGGCTTAGTAAGCATTTGAAAGTTTTATAATGTGGGTAGATTTTCAAGTGGTAAAAGGGCTAATACCACTGTTATTTACTTCAATGTTTCTACATAAGCAATGGCCTCTGGGTGTTAATGCAGCCATTCCTGATGAAAATCAATGGGATTTGGAAGTATTCTGCGGCTGATTCTGTGAAGAATTGTTAAGGTGGCAGAATTTCTATATTGTGTTTCAAACAATAACAACGTTAATAGCAATGTTGCCTCTCAAACTTGCCATTCCCGGGATTCAAAATATTCAGCGTCCTTAAATGCCATCTGTGCAAGAATAAATGTAAATTTCTTCGCTATTATCAGGAGATAAAAGGTACACACACTTTTAACCTTTTCAAAGAGACCGTCTCCCGAAAGACGGTTTCCTGGATACCTGTTTCTGTAATAGATTTCTCTTTGATTCCCACAGGACAAAGTTGACCAACAGGAATCAGACACAAGTTGAAATCCTGTTATTCTTCAACTGGTGTCAAATGAGAAAGAAAAACTTCAAAATTCAAACTAAGCAATATTTTACAAGACCAACATAACGTTTTAATAAGATGTTTTACACAGCTGAGAGTTTTCTCAGCCTGTTGGTTATACTACACATAAATGTTTTCAAGATTTTCTTATACTTTCTTAGTCTTAAAACAATAGTTATCAAAATTGGCATTTTAGGGATGAAAAGATGTCTCAGTAGTTTAGAACACTTGCTGCTATATACAGAGGTTTGGTTTCTAGTTCCCACTTTGGCTTACAACCCTCTGTAATGCCAATTCCACAAGATCCAATGCTCTCTTCTGATCTCTGTGGAAACTGCACATGTGTAGTACATAAACTTGCAGAATACATAAGCATATAAAATAAATATACTAAATCTGTTAAAAAAATAACAAAACCCTTCCCCAGTTGGTCATCTTGACAAATTTGTGCAAAATTTGTATACATCTTTTGCAAAATTTCCATTAAGTAATATTCTATTTATAATTATAATGTTGAAGAACCGTTCACTGTCCACTGTCTCTATAACTCATTTAGTCTGGCACAACTGAAATTCTATGGTTATTAAGCAGTAATTCATTTTCAACCTCCCACATCTAGATCTGACAAACCACCACTTTGCTATCTAAGATTTTGATTGCTCTAAGAACATGTTATTTTCATCATGCACAGTGTTTCCTTTCTAACTGACCAGCTCTACACATTCCATATATTTCTTGTTCGTTCAACTGAGAAAATTTACTTACACTTATTTACTGAGTAGCTATTGTAAATCTTGATCCTATTTATATATTTTCCACTGTTATAACAGCACACATATTATTATGACACATCCCAACAGCAACAACAAAAAGTAACATAAGAAGATAATAGATAATGGAAATCGTTCCTATGTATCTGGATCGCATAGTTAACATTGTGCACATGGCTACATTTGAGAAAGGAACCTACAGATTCAATGAATGTCCCATCAAAATTCCCATGTCCTACTTTATAGAACTGGAAACAATAATGCAAGAATTTACATGGAAAAATGATCATGAATAGTCAAAGCAATGCATTTCTTTATAGACTGTGTTGGGGATATCAAAATACTTGACCCTAAATTATTATACAGAGCTGCAATAACATAGACAATATATAATTATATATTGTCTATGTTATTTATATATAACAAACAAGTCAGTAACAGAACAGAATGGAGGACCTAGAAATCAACAGACAAGAGTATGTTTGGTCTAAGGGAGAGAAATGTCTAATTAGTAGCAAAGACATAGTGGTAGAGGAATGTAAGCCCGTGGAAACTGAAGAGAGAGCCACAGAATTTTTTATTTAGCTTGCTGGTTTGGTCCAGTATTTCCTTACTATTCACTCTTTGGAAGAGGAAAGTATAGTATTTGTCTGTGTATGTTAAAAGTACATAATTTTCTTCTTACTGTATATGGGGCCACAAGTAAGTGATTCCCTTGAGTCCCAGAAGAAACTTTGGGCGTTGAAAGGGCATTTAAAGCATCAGAGACTAAGGGGCCTTTTAAATCTTAATAAATGCCTATTGTGTTTTTGGTAAATGCCCATGAGCCAATGGGAACTACCATGTGGAATGTGAGAGAAATGTCTCCCACAGCCCCATGTACTTGAACGCTTAGTCCCTGCTTCATGCTGCTGTTGCTGAAACCTTGAAGTATGGCACAGAGTCATGCTTTGAATGTTTATAGATTCATCATTCTTCCAATTTGTTCTGTAATTCATGGTTGCTATTGAAGATATGATCTCCCAGCTTCCTGCTCTGTCATAGCTTCCCAAGAACCATGAACTCTTCCTTTGAACCTGCAAGCCAAATAGACTCATTCTTCCTTAGGTTGCTTTGATCATGACATTTCACTCATGACATCCATGATGTGTCCTCTCCTCATCACAGACAAATCTGCCTTGCTCTTCCTTCTCTCCCACACCCTGGCTGGCAGAAGTTCTGCCCTATTCTCTCTTCTGCCCATCCATTGCCTGATCAGCTTTTACTGGCAAGGCAGAGAACAGATGGTAAGCATACTTACACAAACCTGAGACAGGAGATTCTTGACATAAGCAATGCAATGCTCTTTCTAGCTTTAAACAAGACATGAGGGCAGAGAAGTCATCATGTAAGAAACACAGTGATATTCTTTACACAATGCACATAATCATTATGCTTACACCCAGTCAAGCATTTTAATTTTAATCTGCTACAACTTAGACAACTATTTACATGGCAACATGGTACAAATGGTAGTGAATAAAAATTTTAAAGATTTCAGTATAAAGTTAAAAAAACTATTTAAGTCAGTGGTGGTGGCACATGCCTTTAATCCCAGCACTTGGGAAGCAGAGGCAGGCAGATTTCTGAGTTCAAGGCCAGCCTGGTCTACAAAGTGAGTTCTAGGACAGCCAGGGCTACACAGAGAAACCCTGTCTTGAAAAAAAAAAAAAACCCAAAAAAACTATTTAAACACTTATTTATAGTTTTATTGAAGAGTTATTTATATTTTATTTTATTTCATTTAGTTATGTATATTTGTGGTGTGTCTGTGAATGTGAGTTAAGGTAAGAGTGTTGGCCAGTGATGCTATATTTCCTAGCGCTGAAATTACAGGTGATTGTGAGCAGCCTAATATGGAAGTCGAGAACCAAAATTGGGCCCTTGTAAGACTGACCAGTCCATGCTCTTAACCACTAAATGTCTTTCAGGGCCCATACCCCATCCCAAGCCTGTTTTAAAGTTATGATATACATCAGTATAGGAATGAAAGTACATATCATCTTCTTCAGGCACACAATAAAAATTACTGTCTCTACTTCTGAATTTTTTTGTTTGTTTGTTTGTTTTCGAGACAGGGTTTCTCTGTGTAGCCCTGGCTGTCCTGGAACTCACTCTGTAGACCAGGCTGGCCTCGAACTCATAAATCCACCTGCCTCTGCCTCCCAAGTGCTGGGATTAAAGGTGTGCACCACCACGCCCAGCCTTACTTCTGAATATTTTAAAAATGTTAAACTGTCTTTAACCAATCTTAAACAGATTTATTCTTAAACTTTGGAATTACACCAAGTTTTCTGGCTGTGGAAGCAATTTCTTCTCATGGTTTACACTTAATTCCTTTAATATCATTGAACACTTTCCTATTTTTCTATTTTCTCATAATCTATCTTCATATTTTAAAATGTGTTCCATCTATGATTATTTTCTCATCCATTAATTTGATGGATACTTACCAGCTGTTTCATGATAAGCACCATATTAACACCTGGGAAAAGGAGCATGGATTATTCATAAGCCTTATTCTTATAAGTTTAATACTGATTGAGGAAGACAGTGTAGGAAGCATTATAATTATTTGAAAGAAATGATCATCAAAATCCAAACTGTAGAACAGTAGAAAATGAGATATAGGGTATCTACTTTTCGCCTATACAACACTTATGGAAAAGCTAATCCTTTATGAAGTCTCTAGGGAGTCACTTATAAGTAGCGCTGAGATCATCAGTTCTCCCCTCCCCTGAATTTGTATCTATTCAATGTTTAATTTTGCTTATAAAATAGTGTTTTTTTCTTCTAGCATTTTCATGCACAGGCACATGCACACTTTGTTCAAGTTTCTTCCTTCTTCCCTTTACAATCTCTCTACCCCTGCGGCACTCCTATTTCTTACCATAAACAGTTTTTTCACCTGTGTTCCGTGTCTCTGTGTGTGTGTGTGTGTGTGTGTGCACATGTGGGTCTTTGTTTCTTTATGTGTTTCTCTCTTTCCTCCATCTTTCTCTCCTCTTTCTTTTGTACGTGTGTGTGTGTGTGTGTGTGTGTGTGTGTGTGTGAGAGAGAGAGAGAGAGAGAGAGAGACAGAGAGAGAGAGAGAGAGACAGAGAGAGACAGAGAGAGACAGAGAGAGAGAGAGAGAGCAAGCTTGTGCATGAATACCTGCCTCAGAACCTTCATTCAGAGTGAATAAAGTAGGCTTTATTTGCCCATAAGCTGCTCAGTCTCTTAGCCTTAACCTTTACCTTCAAAAATCCCCTACTGAATTTGAAGCTTTGCAGAACTCGAAGTGTGTCCTGTGGGTAGTAGGACTGCCAATCTTGCTTCCCAAGTGGAACCTTAACTTCTGTTTCCTTCTCGTTGAAAGACACATAGATGAAGCCATGTTCCAATTGTTACTTTTGCTTGACAGTTTTGGAACTGCACACTTTTCTGTTGGACTATCTATCCCTTGCCCTTGCCTGGCTGGCTGCATCTCTGTGGGTCAGAATGTAATGTTTGCTTGTCTGACTCTTCACTTACATTATTTCACATAGAGGCAGCATCACTCTACCATCTTGCCCTAGAACATCCACCTGAGTTCAGTTCTTTAAGCTTCACTGAAGTTGGCCCTTTTTCCTTGTTACTTGTTTTGTGTGCTTATATTCGTTGCATAGGAAGCAGAGACCCATGGGCAGTGGTAAAGCTGAACACGTTTGTGAGTCTGGCTAAGCTGTGCAGTGCTGGCCTGCAGAAGCACTTCTGAGCAAGTGTTTGCATTAGGCCCTTATCCTAAGTAAAGAAAAAAAATAAAACATACATTAATGACATAGTATAAGAATTGAAGTACAATAATATTGAAGCCTCATTTTGGTATCATTAGGTGAGAAATCATTTCAATATAGTCATTTAATCTTTCTGAGTCTCATCTATAAAACAGGGGTGTTTATTCTGAAGTGATCACTTTCAGAATCACTTTCATATTTGTTTCCCTGTGACCCCCTGTTGTTGTTTTATTTTTTTCCTAAAATCCGCTATTTTAATGATCTAGGTTTTTTTTTCCTTATCATCAAATGAATATGTACCATGCAGTATCTCAGGAAAAAAGCCTAATAAATGCAAACCCTTATTACAGCCTCATGACCCATATTTATTTACTCACTAACACATCTGTCCATAAAGCACAAATAGAATGTTTCTATTGTATAGTCTCTGTGTTATTAATTACTGTCCTTTTAGTTGTAACATTGAAACTGCTTGAAGATGAAAGGGGATGTCTGTTAATGATAGTTTGTCTACCAGAGGATAGGAAACAATTTTGTTTAAAGAATTATCATGATGGCATGGTATAAAAAGTACCATGTGCCCCTGGAAAAATCATTCTCGTGGAAGTCTTTGCTTTGAAAAACATCTATAGAGTTACGTATATCTTGCCAATCCTGTGGATGTTAACATTTCCAGGGTCCTCAAATGGAATACCTTCATTGTTCCTTTTTGTGTGTCCCTAATCCTAAAATTTTCCTACTATAGAGCACTAACGATAAGGGACTGTAAACATCCCAGAATTTTGCCTTATTTACAGGGTAATAAAAATCAATCCACCACATTTTTGTGGATACATTTGGAAAATTAAAACTCATAGACCATAGATGAAGTCCACTTTATTACTTAAAGGGATTAGTGTAGACATTCTCTCAGCCCTTTTACTGTGTCTCTCTAAGTTCCTGCTCTCAGAGAATAACACAGACAGAGCCTTGTGCTCTTTCTCTATCATGTGTTGCAGTACAATAAAGAAGCCACATGCTTAGGGAATGGTAGTTTGAGTAGGTTTGGCCCTGGTAGATTTAGGTGGTTGTGATACTATTAAAAGGTGTGCCCTTCATGCATAGCATATACTCACTAATAAGTGGATATTAGCTTTAAACATATATATATATATATATATATATATATATATATATATATCCAAGGTACAGTTTACAGTCCACAAAACTCTAAAAGGTCAACAAGCTGAAGGGCCCAAGTGAGGATGCCTTAATCCCACTTGAGAGGGAGAAGAAAGCAATCACTGGAGGGGGTAAGGGAGGAAGGGACATGGATGGTAAAGGGGACAGGGAAGACGGGAAGAAAAGAGCCTGATCTGGTATTGGGGAAAAAGACTGAAGCCCCAAGGGCCAGCAGAAAGAATGGAAACAGGTAAACTTAGGAGGCAGAAGGTTGGGGACACCCTCCAGAATGTACCAGAGACCTTGAAGGCGAGTTACTCTCAGGAATCAAAGAGAGTGACCTTAGATGAAATGCCCTACAGTGAGGAGAGGGAACTAATAGAGCCTACCTCCAGCAAAAAGACAGGGTATCAGGTGAGGGATGGGGTTGCCATCCCACAGTCAAAACTCTGACCCATGATTGTTCCTGTCTGAAAAAACTGCAGGGACAAAAAATGGAGAAGAGCCTGAGAAAAGGAAGTTCAGTAACAGGCCAAAGTGGGATCCAGCACAGGGGGCAGCCTCAAGGCCTGACACTATGACTGAGGCTATGCAGCCACTCACAAATGGGGACTTATCATGACTGCCCTCTGAAAGACCCAACAAGCAGTGGAAAGATACTTACACAGATGCAGATACTTACACCCAACCAAAGGACAGAAGCTGCGACCCCTGTGATTGAATGAGGGAAAAGCTGGAAGAAGCTAAGGAGGAGGATGGCCCGGTAGAAGGACCAGCAGTCCCAATTAACCTGGACCCCTGAGATTTCTCAGACACTGGACCACCAACCAGGCAGCGTACAGCAGCTGATATGAGGTCCCCAGCACATATACAGCAGAGGACTGCCATGTCTGGGTTCAGCACCAGGGAGTTTAGAGATCTGGTGGGGTTGGTGGAGGGATGGGGACATCCTTGTGGAGATAGGATGGTGGGGAGGAGGTATAGGATGGGGAACCGATAGAGGGTGGACCTGGAGGGGGATGAAATCTGGATTGCAAAAAAAAAAAAAAATTAAATTAAATTAAAAATAAAAAGAGGTGTGCCCTTTTAGTAAGTGTGTCACTGTGGGGTTAGTCATTGAGACTCTCCTCCTAGCTGCCTTGGGGGCAGTCCTTTTCTGGCTGAAGTTGGATCGGTGTAGAACTCCCAGCTCCTTCTCCCATATCACACCTGCCTCAGACACTACCATGCTTCCTGCCCTGATCATAATGCACTGAATGTTTGTACTTGAAGCCTGCCTGAATTAAATATCTTTTATAAGAGTTGCCTTGGTCATGGTGTCTCTTTACAGCAATGGAAACCCTAACTAAGACAGGAAATGAAGTTCTTTATAAGATGTAGTAAGCAAGCCTGGCTGTTGAGTCAGAGTAAGATATATCCTTAATACACTATGCAATAAGGAACATGTCGTTGGGCTTGGAGGGAGGTATCATAGATCTAATTTCCAAGGCATCTTGCTTGTTATCCTTAGGGAGATGACTAAGGGCAAAATTCCTTCATAACAAGACAAGATAAAAACACAAGACTCTTCCAGAGTGACTTGCATGATTAATATCAGGTCCAACTTTTTAACTCCACCCAAAAGCTACAATTATAGAATATTTGTACATTGGTGTATAAAAAATTCCTATGATTTATGAGGTCTGTTGGAACTGAAATGTATAAATCTCTTCCGAACATTGTATACTATGTCCTTTATAATATGTCCTTTTATCCACATCTCTCTTATTCTAGTAAGCTAGCAAATAACATTTCTGTCTTCTTCCTAAAACTAAGGTTCAATTAATTGTTTTTTTTTCATATCATTATAATTATGAGGCATCATTTGCCGTGTTTCACATGATGGCTTGGGAGTTGGATCACATGTTCTGGCATGCCTATAGTTTTCATTGGCTAGGTGCCCCTGTGTTAAATAACATATCGATGTTATTTCTAATAGGTGATTCAACCGCAAACAAGCATCTACAAATCAGTTCACTATATTGCTTAATCCAATCAAACCCTTTAGGAAATTGCAGATAAAATGATGAGAGTGCCTTGTATAACACAGTTACCAAAGTGGATGGATATACAGACCCGTTCTGTAGGGAAGACAGAGTGCTAATTATTATAGTAGAGACTGTTCACAGTAGCTAAATATGCACACTGGCTCAGTGGTATTAGCAGGTTGTGGGCTGGGAGGAGGACATGCCATTGTTGGTCTTTTGTTCTATATTCATGATGCTCCTGAGTAACTGGAAACAGCTGCATAGTAACACAGGAAACACCTGGTGTGGTTTATTATAAGCCATTCGCAGTTTGGCATTAGATATACAAACACACCCTCAAAAAATGGACTTCAGTTCAACAATAGGGATATGAGATCGGCTAAGGAAAAGAAAACGATATGTCTAAAGCCGTTGCTTCTGGAATTGGATTGTATTGAAACTTGGAATAGGGGGAATACCCCCTACTAATTAGTGAAAATTTGTTTTTGTAGTGTTAGCATAAACAGATAAAAACAAATTGTCAGATTATCCAAACAGTAGAGATATTTTTCAATATGGGTGGGAGAGTGACTGTGGCTATGTTGTATTCAGATCTGTATGCATCCAAGTCTGAATAACTCAGCTACCCAGTAATCATCATTAAACTTATTCAATGTATAATTAACTGAAATTTATTACAAAATATTGTTTTGGAAGTTATTTAAAAATATAAGTTCCCTTTACTCAAGGGAGTTCGAAAAATATAGAAATAAAGAATGTAGAGAAGACAAGAACTGTAGCAATTTAAACAATGGTTAAAAATTCACAATCATACTAAATATGGATAATAATGGAGTCACTACAAACAGAGGTCACTTGATTGTCACCTACACAAAATACATGCTGTATTAAAAAACTTGCCACAAAAATAAGCAATTTATTAAAGTAAGTGTTAAGAAGATATGCATATACTATATTTTCATGAATTTTATGAATTCTACAAAGATTGTACTGACTTTTGAAGAAGTCAATGTCAGAACAAAAGATTATGCAGGAAAATGAGGGGAACTAATAATGATGTTATAGTCAATTTTGTAGATCTGTATGATAATTCCAATGTGTTTTCAAATCAAAAACACCATGAGATTACATGAAACACCCCCATCCAAAAAAAAAAATTAACTGGCTCTTATCAAGTATTTCCTTCAACCTAAAATACTATACATTCTTCAGTAGTAAAATAGAACTTTAACATTGGTTCACATTGTGTTCAGAAAATAAGTTTTAATAAAGTTTAAAGAATAGAAACATCACAAGGTTTATTCACTAAATACAACTAAATTATTAGAAAAGTCAACATCAAGGAAGTATAAAGAAAATGCTAAATATTTTACCAACCCAGAGAGGTACCAACAATAAGAGAAACTCTAGAGGAGGTAAAGATCTGTCAGGGTTAAAAAGAATACTAAGGGTCAGAAGAAGTGAAGAAATGTGAATGCCAAATGGGACAGAAATGGGGCTATTTGGTAAAGCTGATAGTGATGCCGATGTGAAACACAGAGTCTTAACAACACATCAGTCTTCATTCAGGCTAATCTGATAATAAGAGAAATGGGTTATTGGCATGTAGAACTTTCCCTGTTCTTAAAAATTGTAGTTTTCTCAGCAGCTTCTAAAGATGAAGTTTAATTGAAAACTTCAAAAACCAATCTCAAAATGTCTGATATGGACCGTGTGTCAAAAAGGATTACTTCCAAATATCATATCATATATATATATATATATATATATATATATATATATATATATATATGTGTGTGTGTGTGTGTGTGTGTATGTGTGTGTGTTTGGGTGTGATGTATACATATATACTAATTTATATAAATTATATAAAACTTTTTTAACATTAGCATATGAATTATTTATTTGGTACAACAGAAATTTATTGTGGGAGTTGCTTTTAATATCTGTGCCATTTTGAAGTTAATAAAATTAAATTTATTTAATTTTTGTTCAGATTATGTTTTGACAAATATAACGTTCATTCCCAAGAGCTTTAGCACATATCTTAACTAGCCTGACTAATGATATTTTGTTAGTCTAATCCTTGCAAAAGTAACTATGAAACTAACATTCATCTTTGTTCCCATTTTCTTAAAATTAAATTTTCAAAAATAGCATGGCACACTAGCATATTGAAAATTATCTACTCATACATTATTATCTACTCATTCACATACATCTTCCTGGAATTCTCTCATTACATTTTTAAAGAATAAATTAAATTTCAGAATAATTAAAATGATATAAAACATTTTATAAAATACTATAATTTGAGGAAATTATAAAATGTTTTTCATTGAGGGGAGAGTACAGTGTCCGTTGATAACCTTTCTGTTAGCAAAACCCTGCAGAGGATGGAATGGCCAGAGTCACAGAGATTTTCATGAGTGTTGCCTGTGCTCTCTCCCTCTTTCTTCTTATGAAACAAAAAGATTATAATCCTGGGATCTCAGTCCCTGTTAACAATGGGAATTAAATTGCAACACATAAATCCTTAGGGGACATACTCGGAACATATTAAACGCTAACTCTAACAGTCCATGGAAAATTCTTTAACATGATTAAGTATATAATGAAAAGAATTTCTTCCAAAACGTTTAACCCACTTTTATGAGAATAATTAATGCCCATAGAGCCATATAAATCATTATTCTTCCACAATTGCTCTAGGTATTTGATCCTAACTTATTGGCCCCTGTAAAGACAAGATCATCATCAGTCATTGTGAGAAATCCATTACATGTCCCTAGGGGGTGTACACTTTCATTGTGGCAGAGACAAACCAGCTGTCATCACAGCTTTGACCATGGTGTTAATAAGACATCATAAATAGACACAATCAACTATTTTATCTATCCACCTCCTCTGGAATGATCACAATTATATACATTGGGTTCATCTTAAACACAAGTAATACTGCTGACCTAAATACAACTAAAGGTATTTACTAGATAAAACTGCATGTTTTCTTTACTTTGAAGCCACATGGCTAGATTTAATTTGCCATTTGCTTTTCTACAAAGAGAAGGGAAAACTGTGGGATTCTAACAAACTGGATGTGAACAGAAGAACTTATGATAGCTGAAAGTAGGGCATATAAAAACTTACTTCATAGTACTTTATAATCTTCTTTTCCATGCTCCAAATCAACAGAGAAGATAACAACAGATGGAAAGTGGACCAAATTTCTGACTCAATGTCAGAATAAAAAATACTGTTATACCCCTAAACCCTCATTCCTTATTAGTTATTAATGCTAATTTGTTATTATTAACACATAGGCATAAAAATAGAGGGCCGGGCATGGTGGCGCACACCTTTAATCCCAGCACTCGGGAGGCAGAGGCAGGCAGATTTCTGAGTTCGAGGCCAGCCTGGTCTTCAAAGTGAATTCCAGGACAGCCAGGGCTATTACAGAGAAACCCTGTCTCGAAAAAAAAAACAAACAAACAAACAAAAAAAAATAGAGCACTACTATGTATAGCATATGGATAAGAAAATGTTAGAGATAGATAGATAGATAGATAGATAGATAGATAGACAGACAGACAGATAGATAGATAGATAGATAGATAGATAGATGATAGATAGATAGATAGATAGATGATAGATAGAAGTCAATAGGTAGCAAACAGGTCAAATATAATGTATGTGCATATATATATAATGATAAACAAAAGCAGTAAACTTAGAAAATAATTTTAACTCATGACTGTGTTTGGATAATGAACAATTAATGAAAAGGGTAAGCTCTAATGAACAGTAGACAAAATACCATTTCCTAGCAAGCAAAATCAAGATGTTCCATTGGACAGATAAGGTCTTCATCGTGCCAGGCAAGTCAGAGTCTGTCATAGTAAGAAATGAGAACTGTGGAGCATTTGACACTTTCAAATGACAGTGACTCATGAATGTGTGTGTGTGTGTGTGTGTGTGTGTGTTCAAATAACAATCTATCTTGGATTAAAACCAAGGCTGCATGAAGAAATCTTGTAAGACTCCAGTATTTTCTAAATTGATTCTGTGTTTGTGTGTGTATTTGTGTATGATATTAGAAAACAAATACTTGAAATTAATAAATTAACTCTTTACCAGTATAAAAGTGTTTCAATTAACATGTCAATTCCTTTAATGACTTATCTTCCTATGAGCTATTAGAGAATCCTCACAAACACCAGTTTAAGCCATCACCATTGCTCTTGGTTGCCCATCAGAAATACTAGATACTAAGACCTTGTCGATGAAGCCACTAGATACTCTGTTTAGAGAACACATACAAAAAAATGTCAGTCAGTCTTGAATCAACAAGGAAACTCTCACCACTGAGTAGCTTTCATAGTGCTTCAAATTGCTATGACAGCTTCTGGTGCAGAAAAGATAGCAAGGGTTTTATCCAGAGGCAAAAACTATTATTTTTTTAAGTTAACTTTTGCTCATCAGATATAATTGTTTCTTGGAGGTTTATTGCTGAATGCGATCGTTCTTTCCAGTTCTTTCTGAACTCTGGCTGGCTGGTTCAAGTCAGGTGTTCTTATTCAAAACTCCTCTTCATTCTGAATGATTGAAACTGGTTTCTTTAAGCTTCTCACTAAAATCTTCTGCTTGGTTTGAAGCTAACTTCAGCAATAGATTCTACTTTTCTGTCTTCCCCTGTGACCTGTCTCTGTAAACCTGTCCTGATAAAAATGGCCACTCATATTCTCTCTCTCTCTCTCTCTCTCTCTCTCTCTCTCTCTCTCTCTCTCTCTCTCTCTCTCTCTCTCTCTCTCTTTCTCTCTGTGTGTGTGTGTGTGTGTGTGTGTCTACTGCTGCTGCTTCTGCTGCTCTTTCCAACTTCTTTTCTATCCTGTCACTTCTCCAGAGAGATGGGCATATCCTATCTCAGACTCATTCTGTCAAATATTTTTCTGACTCATCACATTGTCTGTCCCTCAATTAAAAGTCACTTTCAAACATGACTGCTTTTTTTTTTCAACAAACACAATTTACCTCCATTGTTAGGGACTAAAGGTACATACTAAGGGCCTGTCTGTATTCCAGACAGAGGTACTAAAGGTGAGCCATTCCAGCCAGATCTCAGAAGGTCTCTGGATGTGATTTCTTGCCACGCTGTCTGCCATGTAGCAATGTTGCTGGATTAAAATGCATGACAGTATTATATAGTTGCAAGACGATTTATGCAAGGAAATCAAGTATGGCCTTGAATAGATTTGAGGCCTGTGATACAGAATGGAATTCATGACTTGTAACGTATACAGTGTCAAACCCAAGGCTAGTAAAGTCACAACCTCAAGGGAACAATCTGATAGTGTTGTTGTTGTTGCTGTTGTTGTTGCTGATGTTATCTTCCCTAAATGGTCATGTTGCCACAATGTTTTCTAAATATTTATGTTTGTTGGTTTGTAATTCATGAGAGAAGGACCTCACGGAAGAAAGAAATTATCAATGCAGACAATTACTATTCAAAGTCCAGAGAATAGAAGACTGTGAATGCTGAACTAGAGTTGTGACAACCAAATTGTCATGCCACAAAGTTATGGACTCTGTAGAGGACAGGATGGAATGCATATTACACTGTGAAGATGGAGAGAAGTGTTGTGAAGTTATTTCCTCTAGACTTGACAAGGCTGCTGCACACTGGAACTCACAGAGGCCATAGCCATGGACATAATACACAAGCCAGGTAGAAATTCCAGTTAGGATTGGATGGAGAATGGGCTCCAGAGGAGTCACCCCTAGCTGAGGAACTATAGGTAGCTGATGGCTTCGTAAGGAAAGCAATTCACATTTTTCTAGAAGTGTACTTTTTCACCATGCCCCAATAGATGGTCTTAAAGCCACATGTGCATAGGCAGCACTAATCAGAGTCAGTTATTAAATATTGGAGAAAAAAGTTATAAAAGGATGACAAGAAGGGGAGATGGAGATGTTTTTTGGGTTCCTGGGAGAAATTGGAGTGAGAAAAAGAGGTGGGAATATCAAGATATATGGCATATATATATATATATATATATATATATATATATATATATATATAAAATTATTGGGTATTAAATAAAAATGAATAAATGAATCTTTGTGAAATTGTTTTATAAGATAACTTCACTGTAGGATCCACATATCCATTTGTAATCAGAATATTTTCAACCATAAAAAGTAACAAAGGTTGCACGCAGAATAGGCTATCTTTGAAAACATGATAGTAAGGTTAAAAAAAAAATCCAGGAAGAGAAGTTCAAATCTTTCAATTCAGCAATGTTTGAAGCATCTAGAATAACCCTGTCCATAGACACAAAAAACAAATGAGTGCAGATTGGCAAGTGCTAAGAGGGGGTCCAGCAGGGAGTGACCATGGTAATGGGTAAGGATTCCATTTTGGAGAGAAGAAATCTAAAAACTGAGATAATGCAGATTGCTGCAGAATCAATATTTGAAGTTCCTCTCAGCAACAGGGTTTACACTGTTGAATTGTACATCTGTGAATTTTACTGCAGTACAAAATTTGTTGGATATACAAAAAATAAGACAGATCAGAATGAAATGCCTTTCAGGGTCTCAGGAATGAGAGTTTTCAAGCCTGTTCATCATAGAACAAGCAACTGAAAAATGTGAATAATTTACCTATTCTGTTACTCTTTTACTTGTCATCCTGCTCATATGATCTATATTCCTCTAAAACAGAATTCACTAAGCTTGCTGCATTCTTTGATGCCTTGTGCACATTACCGTTAGTCTTGAGGTGATAGCTAATGTGATAAGCAGTAATTATTTTCATATTCCAACACTTATGCACAGTACATGCTACATATCATGATGAACAGAAACTCATTGGTGATAAATCTTCTACCTTCCATGAAACATAAATCACTAGATCTGCTGCTAAAGCTGATCAGACACATTCTACATTCCATTTTATCCACAGATATATTCATTTTTCTTCATGAGCATTTGGAGTCTGCAGAATAAATCTTAAATGGCTAGCAATTTTGTCGTGGTATATTGTTTTAAATGGATTTTCATTGGGCTGTTTTGTGATGCTTAGAGTATACTTACTTTTATATCTCCTCATCAAGATAGAAACACACACACACATACACCCACCCACCCACACACCCACCAACACATACACACACACACACACACACACACACACAATTTTCTTGTGTAGTTCAGAAGAAGGGACATAGAAGAACTGAGTATCCAATAACTAAATGAGATGCTCTAAAGCTCTATCTATTCTGGATACAATTAAAGTTCAGTTTAATTATATTCAACCCACTACATATTTGTATAGCACCTACGGTAGGTTTCACCCCCCCCCCAGCTCAATATCTATCAAACAGAAATTTCAAAAGTAAATAAGATACATTTTGATAGCAAAGGTTTCCAACAAAAATGTACTTTTCAGACGTCATCTGTTTTAAGAATTTTGTAACTCCTATGAGATATTGATAACTTAAGGTTTATATATTTCAAACTGAATCATTTTTCACTGTCCTGCTTTCATTGGTACACTTTTGCTTCCATTTCTGCCATAGTTTTTACTTGTCTATGTAAGACTGACTTTAAGATCAGGGATGTATCCCATGACAGCCTGTATTGCTTTGCTACCATTCCTCCTTTTGTGCTTATGAAAGTAGGGTTGTTTTTGTCTTTAGTGACTCTTAGTTTAAGGGTACATCTATCCTGGTAGCAAAGATATGGAGGCAGGCACTTAATGGAGGCAACAGCGGCCATGTCACATCCACAGTCAGGGAGTAAACAACCATGAATACTGGTATTCTTCCTGCTTGCTCCTTTTACTCATGGCCCTGTCCCATGGGGTGCAGCCACTGACATTTAGAATTGGTCTTACTACCTCAATTAACTCAATCTAGGAACTCTCTTACAGGCACTAAAGAGGTTTTCCTCCTAGGTTTTTGTCACCATGCCAATAGGTGTTAACTACTATGTGGTTGAAATTTCATCAGGGAGTCTGGGTGTTTTTTCAAGTTCTCCTAAGGAAAGGCTGTATACCATCATGTGTTCAGGAAATCATGCAGTCTGTGAACCAAAATCATTCACTATGAAAGTTCTTTTTTTTAAGATGCATTATCCTCTCAGCATGCATATTACTGATTGTTATTTGGGAAATTTTGATAGTACCACCCTTCTGTCAAAAATTGAATTATTCCTGTAGGAAAACTTATGGAATTCTAATTCATCCAGCCTAACTGTCTTAGGGTATTTATTCCTGCACAAACATCATGACCAAGGATGAGGTGGGGGAGAAATGGCTTTATTCAGCTTATATTTTCACACTGATGTTCATCACCAAAGGAAGTCAGGACTGGAACTCACACAGGGCAGGAACTTGGAGGCAGGAGCTGATGCAGAGGTCATAAAAGGATGCTACTTACTGGTTTGCTTCCCCTGGCTTGCTCAGCTTTCTTTATTTCTTTCTTTTATTTTATTTTATTATTTTTATTAGATATTTTCTTTATATACATTTCAAATTTCAAATGCTATCCTGAAAGTTCCCCATACGCTCCCCCCCAACACTCCCCTACCCACCCACCCATGCCCACATCTTGACCTTGGCATTCTCCTGTACTGAGGCTTATAAAGTTTGCAAGACTAATGGGCCTCTCTTCCCAGTGATGGCCAACTAGGCCATCTTCTGATACCTATGCAGTTAGAGACACAAGCTCCAGGGGGTACTGGTTAGTTCATATATTGTTGTTCCACCTATAGGGTTGCAGACACCTTTAGCTCCTTGGGTACTTTCTCTAGATCCTCCATTGGGGGGCCTGTGATCCATCCAATAGCTGACTGTGAGCATCCACTTCTATGTTGCTAGGCCTCACAAGAGACAGCTATATCAGGGTCCTTTCAGCAAAATCTTGCTAGTGTATGCAATGGTGTCAGCATTTGGAGGCTAATTAAGGGATAGATCCCCAGGTATGGCAGTCTCTAGATGGTCCATCCTTTCGTCTTAGCTCCAAAATTTGTTTCTGTAAGTCCTTCCATGGGTGTTTTGTTCCCAATCTAAGAAGGGGCAAAGTGTCCACCCTTTGGTCTTCGTTCTTCTTAAGTTTCATGTGTTTTGCAAATTGGATCTTATATATTGGGTCTTCTAAGTTTCTGGGCTAATATCCACTTATCAGTGAGTACATATCATGTGAGTTCTTTTGTGATTAGGTTACCTCACTCAGGATGATGCCATCCAGTTCCATCCATTTGCCTAGGAATTTCATAAATTCATCCTTTTTAATAGATGAGTAATACTCCATTGTGTAAATGTACCACATTTTCTATACACATTCCTCTGTTGAGGGGCATCTGGGTTCTTTCCAGCTTCTGGCTATTATAAATAAGGCTGCTATGAACATAGTAGAGCATGTGTCCTTCTTACCAGTTGGAACATCTTCTGGATATATGCCTAGGAGAGGTATTGTGGGATCCCCCAGTAGTACTATGTCCAATTTTCTGAGGAACCGCCAGACTGATTTCTAGAGTGGTTGTACAAGCTTGCAATCCCACCAACAATGGAGGAGTGTTCCTCTTTCTCCTCATCCTCGGCAGCATCTGCTGTCACCTGAATTTTTGATCTTAGCCATGCTGACTGGTGTAAGGTGGAATCTCAGGGTTGTTTTGATTTGCATTTCCCTGATGATTAAGAATGCTGAACATTTTTTCAGGTGCTTCTCAGACATTCAGTATTCCTCAGGTGAGAATTCTTTGTTTAGCTCTGAGCCCCATTTTTAATGGGGTTATTTGATTTTCTGGAGTCCACCTTCTTGAGTTCTTTATATATATTGGAAAATTCTCACTAACCAAATCCAAGAACACATCAAAACAATCATCCATCCTGACCAAGTAGGTTTTATTCCAGGGATACAGGGATGGTTTAATATAAGGAAATCCATCAACGTAATCCACTATATAAACAAACTCAAAGACAAAAAACACATGATCATCTCATTGACAAAATCCAACACCCATTCATGATAAAAGTCTTGGAAAGATCAGGAATTCAAGGCCCATACCTAAACATGATAAAAGCAATCTACAGCAAACCAGTAGCCAACATCAAAGTAAATGGTGAGAAGCTGGAAGCAATCCCACTAAAATCAGGGACTAGAAAAGGCTGCCCACTGTCTCCCTACCTATTCAACATAGTACTTGAAGTCCTAGCCAGAGCAATTCGACAACATAAGGAGATCAAGGGGATACAAATTGGAAAGGAAGAAATCAAAATATCACTGTTTGCAGATGATATGATAGTGTATATAAGTGCCCCTAAAAATTCCACCAGAGAACTCCTAAACCTGATAAACAGCTTCAGTGAAGTTGCTGGATATAAAATTAACTGAAATAAGTCAATGGCCTTTCTCTACACAAAGGATAAACTGGCTGGGAAAGAAATTAGGGAAACAACATCCTTCTCAAGTCACAAATAATATAAAATACCTTGGCATGATTGTAACTAAGGAAGTGAAAGATCTGTATGATGAGAACTTCAAGTCTCTGAAGAAAGAAATTAAAGACGATCTCAGAAGATGGAAAGATCTCCCATGCTCATGGATTGGCAGGATCACTATAGCAAAAATGGCTATCTTGCCAAAAGCAATCTACAGATTCAATGCAATCCCCATCAAAATTCCAACTCAATTCTTCAAAGATTTAGAAAGGGCAATCTGTAAATTCATCTGGAATAACAAAAAACCTAGGATAGCAAAAACTCTTCTCAATGATAAAAGGACCTCTGGTGGAATCACCATGCCTGACCTAAAGCTTTACTACAGAGCAATTGTGATAAAAACTGTATGGTACTGGTATAGTGACAGACAAGTAGACCAATGGAATAGAATGGAAGACCCAGAAATGAACCCATACACCTACGGTCACTTGATTTTTGACAAAGGAGATAAAACCATCCACTGGAAAATGATAGCATTTTCAACAAATGGTGCTGGCACAACTGGCAATTATCATGTAGAAGAATCCGAATTGATCCATTCCTATCTCCATATACTAAGGTCAAATTTAAGTGGATCAAGGAACTCCACATAAAACCAAAGACAATGAAACTTATTGAGGAGATAGTGGGGAAAAGTCTCGAAGATATGGGCCCAGGGGAAAAATTCCTGAATAGAACAGCAATGACTTGTGCTGTAAGATCGAGAATTGACAAATGGGACTTCATAAAATTGCAAAGCTTCTGTAAGGCAAAAGATACCATCAATAAGACAAAAAGGCCCCCAACAGATTGGGAAAGGATCTTTACCTATCCTAAATCTGCTTGCTTTCTTATAGAATCCAAGATTATCAGCCCAGAGATGGTGCCACCCACAGGAGCCCTCCCACATTTGATCACTAATTTAGAAAATGCCCTATAGCTGGATCTCAAAGAGGCATTACCTCAAAGTAGGCTCCTTTCTCTGTGATAACTCCAGCTTGTAACAAGTTGACACACAAAACCAGCCAGTACACCGACATTGGTTCTTCATAGGCCACAATCACTGCTATACTCATGATAACTAGCTCTGAATTCCAATGTCTGATCACTGTCTGTGAAATGGGAACTTCTGAACAATTTTTAGCCATCTTATTCTCTGCCTTTTGGAAAGCAGAATTTAAGTTACTTCTGCCTGGTTGTTTTCCCTAATTTGTCTAGTAAATGGTCATTTGTTCAAATTCCAATACATATATTGGTTTCAACTTCTTTGAGAAGTTTCTTCACCTCTTTAAGTATGTGGTAGCATGTATCTCAGGTGTGAGTGTTCAGTGTGTTTTATTTACCTGTGTCTTCTAAGTGCACATATCTGACCTGCTTTGTGGGATGTTTCTGATCTTATCTTCCTGGTTTTCTTTTCTGATCTCCAGGTGCTGCGGGTCCTCCAAGCCAGCGGCGACAGGAATGACATGGACACCAAGGCAGGTTCACGCAGCAACTTTACTTCGGGCTTTTCCCTTTACAGCTCCCTTCCCCAGCAGCTTCTTCTTAGGGCAAGGGCTAAACTACTACTATTACAACAGCTTCTCTTACTCTACTTCCACTCACAGCAAGGGCCAAAACTACTCTCCTCACTACTTGCACCGACTCACCTCCTTCTAGCTCCACCCCACCTCATCCAATCAGAATTCACACACGCTCCAGGAATGAGCTCAGGTCATTCACAGATAGGCTGACAAGTCCAGATCACAAGGAACAGTCCAGCCTAGCAAGCAGCCCATACATGCAGCCTCACTGCGAATGCTTGGGCAAGGCAGTAAACAAGTGGGTTTCATGGGGCCTGCGGTTGCACCCGCTTCCCGCATCCAAGGTCTAGTTTCTGCTCCTTTAGGTTTACTTTTAAATAAGTCAGTGCCAAAAGTCTAAAAAATAGCAGTACACCAAGGAAAGACACCATGGAAATGCCTGGGAAAAAGGGCTCTGTGTGCCTATTGGTCAGCTTTATTTCTTAGATATTCTTTCTTCACTTTCAACCCTACAGAGCTTATAGTAATTATTCCAGCTGAGCATGCAGACCATAATGGCATAATGGTATATATCAGAGAGCAGCCCTCCTGTTCTATATGATCATACAACTAGCAAATTATGGTTTGGGGTTTTCTGCATAGCCTAGCAAAATGGGAAAAATGGTTTAAAAGCAGCCTTCCTGGTTTTGACTGTAGGGTTTTTCATTTATTACTTGGTGGACATGAGCATGACATAAGTCCTCAGTGTTAGTTTCTTCCATATCAACTGGGACAATGATAGCAAATGATTGATTCATTTTTTACTAAGTCTTCAATTGGTTACTGACTCTGGGAATATCTGAGAATTGAACATTTCCCTTAATATCCACTCTGTGCTTTCAAAGGTCTTGAATGTCTGTAACCATCTGACTCTGTGGCTGCCCTTTCTACATACACAATGACTTTTTAAGATGAAAACAAACATTTTTATCATACCCCTGCCAGAGTGTACAAACAATGCAGAACTCAAGACATAGAAACGTCCATAGTCATGAGGCAAGATTTTGAAGGGAGAAAATATTCAGTGGAGTTAAAATAATGATCAAATTTAAAACCCTTACCTCAGGGGTTTGAAAACATTTTCCATAAAGGGCAACGAATGAATGTTTAGGGTTGATAGGCCATAGACTCATTATTGCATTGTCAGAACTTTGCCCTTGAACCATAAAGCAGCCATGGAAAATAGATGTGAGAACATAGCTATTTTCTAAGAAAATTTCTAAGACTATGACATTTGCATAGTACATATATTTGCATCTCATACACACAGTCAGTATTGTTCTGGTGTATACAATGCCAAAGTCATTCTCTGCTGAGCCATTCTTGGTGTGAGGACTGTTTTCCGATCTCAGATTTAGGTAAAGAAACTCAAACTGTAAATTTTTATGCTCTGGATTGCTCTTGGAGGTCACAGTACTGCTGGTTATTTAAACCTATTTCTAAAGGTTTCATTCCCTGATGCTGGGATGTAGGTGTGGCCTGTTTCTGAAATATAATAGAAGAAAGAAGAGGGATGAAGAACTGTGGGAACAAAGCAGCATGAATTCTGTTTTCTGTAGGCTAATTGCCTCAGTTGTAATACCACAAGTCAGTGTGGACCATGAAACACTACACAAAATGTGAGACACCGTGACATGCTAAAGGTTTGTCTTAGCTCATTCTCCCTCCAACAGTTCCCTCTGAAAAATAAACCATTTGAGAAGAGAATCGAGAAAATGAACTTCTGAAACAACATACATTTTCTGAGAACACCTGGTGAGAGTGAATACTTGAGAGAAGACAACAAGATCAACCAGGCTTATTTAGTTAGTTTCACTGCCATCCTGTAACTCAGTTCCTTTGAAATAAGTCACAGTCTTCAATGCTGCTCTAGAAACCCCAAGAGCAAGGCCAGTGAAGATGTGAACCACAATGACTTAGGGTTTGGTGCAAGATTACAGAAAGCATTGCCTCTGTGCTTCCTTCCTTTGTGATTTTTCCCCAGTCTTCCACAAATGCTGGTAGGGTCGATAGTCATTTAATAATATCAGTATTCTGGCCAATTGGTGCCCTGAGTTTCTATACCTAAGAGTTATTTCATTTGCTCTGAGTTACACGTTCTAGATAGTTCAATCAGGGATAAATTCTAAAGTATAAAGATAAATATGTATGAAGTGATCAAAAATGAAAGGAAAGGCTTGTGATTCAGCCAGTGATGAAGAAAAAGTTTGAAAGCTGGTGTTTTATGGCTCCACCCACAGGAGAGTATTTGTAACAAAATATCCCCATTTCAACTAGGAAGGCACACTGTCTTGCTGTATCCATATACTCCATGTTAAATCTACTACCTGTTGAAAATTGGGGCCAGTATGGCTTCCATCAATTTGACACCCTAGTCAAAGCTCAATTCCAAGGAAGAAAAATATATGCGTTGTTAAACTTACTGACTGTTGATGTTTTGATTTAGAAAGTGAATTCATAGGGCTTCTACTTGTTTAGCAGTATTCTCCTGTATTTACTTAAGTGTCTCTAGTTGCATATGTACCAGAGGATGGCCTAGTTGGCTATCAATGGGAGGAGAGGTCCTTGGTCTTGGGAAGATCATTTGCCCCAGTACAGGGGAATGCCAGGGCCAGGAAGCAGGAGTGGGTGAGTTGGGGAGCAGGGTGGGGGAGGGGGATGGTATAGGGTGTTTTGAGGATAGCATGTAAAATGTAAATGAAGAAAATATCTAATAAAAACAATATAATTAAAAATTAAAAATAAAAAGAAAGTGAATTCATTTGGAGAAACAAAAGTATATGAGGATAGTGATATTAAAATACATATCAGCATTCTGGAGGAACACTAACCTCCATGATCTGGTTTCAAAGACCATGGTATGGAAAGAAAAACAGTTTGACCTCAGAGTGTACTGGGAACAAGCCTTTCAAATATGAGCTTTGCCATCTGATAAAGGTTAACAAAACCACCAATGTAATATGTGGATCACATGTGTACTTGACATTGTGTACCCAGATGTTGCTTCAGGTCTGACATCATTCTCATCAGAACCTGTTAACACTAGACTAAATAGGAGAAATCATTAGGATAATCCTAGTGGAGTGAAATTCTACCAGAACAGGAAGTACTGAAAACTGTGTTAGTTAAGAAAGTCTCAGAATGGTTTGAAAAATTAAACGTATGTGCTGGAAAATATCTTAAAACAGGAAATAATATTGGATAAGAATTAAGGCTGGACCATCTTCTGCTACATATGCAGCTAGAGATACGAGCTCCAGGGGGTACTGGTTAGTTCATATTGTTGTTCCACCTATAGGGTTGCAGACCCCTTTAGCTCCTTGGGTACTTTCTCTAGCTCCTCCATTGTGGGCCCTGTGTTCCATCTAATAGATGACTGTGAGCATCCACTTCTGTATTTGCCAGGCACTGGCATAGCCTCACAGGAGACAGCTATATTAGGGTCCTGTCTGCAAAATCTTGCTGGCATATGCAACAGTGTCTGGGTTTGGTGACTGATTATGGGATGGATCCCCTTGGTCTTGCAAACTTTATATACCCCAGTACAGGGGAATGCCAGGGCCAAAAGTGGGAGTGGGTGGGTAGGGGAGCAGGGCGGGGGAGGGTATAGGGAACTTTCAGGATAGCATTTGAAATGTAAATAAAGAAAATATCTAATAAAACATGAGAAAAAATGAATTAAGGCTGGAACAATTCTTGGTCAGTTTTTGACTGTGGGATGGCAAAGCCATTCCTCCACTTGATGTGGATTTTACAAGTCCCCTCTCCTCACTGCAGGGCATTTCATCTAAGGTTTCTCCCTTTGAGTCTTAAGAGTCTCTCATATTTCAGGTCTCTGGTACATTCTAGAGAGTTCCCCTACATCCTACTCCTGGTTGCCTGTTTCAATTTTTTCTGCTGGTCCTTAGGGCTTCAGTCCTGTTTCCCCCCCAACCCTGATCATGTTCCCCCATCCCCTCCCTGTCCCATCTCCAACCCAAATCCCTCCCTCTCTCTGCCCTCCATGATCACTTTCTTATCCCTCCCAAGTGTGATTGAGACATCTTCCCTTGGGCGCTTAGGCTTGTTAACCTGCTTGAGTTCTGTGGATTGTATCCTTGATATTCTATACATTGTTGGCTAATATCCACTTATTAGTGAGTTCATATAATGCATATCAATTTGTGTCGGAGTTACCTCCTCAGAATAATATTTTCTAGTTCCATCCATTTGCCTGAAAAACTGAGGGTGTCCATGTTTTAATAGCTGTGTAGTATCCCATTGTGTAAATGAACGACATTTTCTGTATCCATTATTTTGTCATAGGACATCTGGGTTGTTTCCAGTTTCTGTCTATCACAAACAAGGCCACTATGAACATAGTGGAACATGTACCTCTGTGGCATGGTGGGCCATCTTTTGAGTATATGCCCAAGAGTGGCAAAGCTCCCCTCTTCAGGTAGATCTATTTCCAATTTTCTGAGTAGACTCCAGATTGATTTACAGAGTGGTTGTAGCAGTTTTCAATCCCACCAACAATGGAGGAGGAGTATTCCTCTTTCTCTGCATCCTTACCAGCATGTGCTGTCACCTGAGATTTTGATCTTAGTCATTCTGGTTGGTATAAGTTGGAATCTTGGGGTTATTTTTTTTTCATTTCCCTGATCACTAAGGACTTTGAACATTTCTTTAAGTGCTTCTCAACCATCCAAGATTCCCTTTTTGTGAATTCTCCATCTAAAAGAATTGTGGAGACAAAAAAAAAAAAAAAATAAGAAGAACCTGAAGGAAAGGAGATTAAGTGATAGGCCCAAATTGAGATCCAGCTGGAGGGGAAGTTCTAAGGCCTGACACTATTACTGATGCTATGGTGTGCTTACAGGCAGGAGCCTAGCATGGCTGCTCTCTGAGAGGCTCAACAAGCAGCTGAAAGAGTCAGATGCAGATATTTGCACCAACTAGTGGACTGAAGTCAGGACTTCTGTGGTTGAATTAGGGAAAGGCTGGAAGAAGCTGAGGAGGAGGGCGACTCCCATAGAAAGATCATCAGTCTCAAATAACCTAGACCTGAGATCTCTCAGACACTGAGCCATCATCCAGAGAGCATATAACAGCTGATATGAGGCTCCCCAATACATATACAGCAGAGGACTGCCTGGTCTGGCATCAGTGAGAGAAGATGCATTTAACCCTCAAGAGACTTGAGGCCCCAGGAAGTTTAGAGTTCTGGTGGAATGGAGTAGGGGGTGGGGACATCCTCTTGGAAACAGCAGAGGAAGAGTTTGGGATGAGGAACAATCAGAGGGCAGAGGGAGGGGGATAACAACTGTACTGTAAAAAAGGAAGAAGAAGAAGAAGAAGAAGGAGGAGGAGGAGGAGGAGGAGGAGGAGGAGGAAAAGAAGATCTTGAAAAAGAGTTAAGTCTGAAGAACGTATGTTCACTTAATAATAACATATCTAAAATGTTTCAATAATTTAACTGATGTGTAATGTGTCATACTAACATTATTATTTACCAATTAAGACATTTTAAACAGATAGAACCATGTGAATGTCCATCAAGATGACTGACAAGGTAAAGGTACTTGCTGCAAAGCTTGACAAATTAAGTTCCACCCCCAGGACCTAATGGTGTAAAGAAAGAACAGATCTTCCAAAATAGTCCTTTGACTTTCATATTTGCTTCGTGGCACACATGGACAGACACACAGGTACATATTCAAATCAAACAAATTAATAAGTAAACTTTTTTTATAAAGGACAACAGAAAGCTATAGAAAATTATTTCTACTCATTTTTCCCTTCCTTTTAAGAACTGGAATCTGGTGTTCCCGCAAATGTCTCACTTGCTGAGATCTGACAGGACAGTGACTAGACTTTAAGTGGTGTTTTATTAAAAAAAATTTTTGCAGTGCCTTTTCTAAAGCTCATTATACTGACATTTCAGAAGTTAAAGTATTGGAAACTCAAGTAAGAAAAAAAAAAGAAAGTCATCAGTGAGAGAGAGTGTGAGAGACTCCAAGTAGGATGTGCTTTCTAAGTGTTTTTACAACAGCTATTTATGCTGGCATATATTCAAACATACACAAGACTCAGAATCTTGTGTTCTGGGTTCTACCTTAGAATGTTTAAGTTCCACTCCACATTTGTATGACAATTTAATTTTAGACAGGAAAGATAACTTCAACTGCTTAACCTCCATTTTGGAGGGTGTCCCCTTGGTCAGGAGCTCACAGCTATGCTGACATGGAAAGTTTAATGAGATATCAGAGAAAATCATGGGTAATAGAGAGGTGTCTGCTTTGTCTCCCCTTGGCATTGGGTATTTCACAAGCAAAACAAAACAAAACAAAACAGAACAAAAGAGAACAAAACACACAAAAAAAACAGCTCCACATGGAACATGGAGACAGCATTAAACTTACTTATGACTTTTAAAATTAAGAAGATTATCCATTAAATAAAATAAGAAAGAAAAGTAAGGAGAGAAGATAAAAGAAGAGAAGAGAAAGGAAGAGAAAAGAAAAGAAAGCTATAACACAAATAACACTCGGAGTAGTTACTTTGTGTGGCTGTCGTATAAAATTAAGTCAACTATTTCAACTGGGAAATGCAAGTTATAATAATCTACTATTTAACTTGATGCATTGAAGTTTACTTAAAGTAAACATATAACATGTTATGTGCTATCCTTAAACTCCAAACAATTAGAGTCATCTAGAATCTATAGGCATCTATTTCTACTAAACACTAAGTTTACATATATATATATATATATATAATTAAATTATATATATATATATATATATATATAATTAAATATATATATATTTAATTTTGTGTCTGTGTGGAGATATTCATACATGTATGCAGGAGCCACAGAGGCCAGAGGAAGACATTGCCTCCCTTGGAGCTGGAATTACTAAAGTTACCATGTGGGGCTATGAACTGAGCTTGGGGCCTCTGTAAGAACAGTAAGTGAGCTTATCCACTGAGCCATCTTTCCACCCTAAGAAAGATTCATCTTGTATTTCCTCAAGAAGGATAACCTTCCATAGTCTAAAAATAACTTATTTCACCTTTTATTTGTTATTCACTACTTTGGGGATAAAAGCTACTAAATCAGACCCAATTCTAGTTTAGTTTAGTTGGACACTAGTATCCAACGTGTGCTGTTCCCTTTCTAGCAACAGTTGTTCAGTGAAAATATTAACAATGCCTTGCATAGAAATAAGTACATGATTCATTAAAATTGAGAGGTGAAGGAGAGCAAAGAGCCCTACAGGTCATCATTAATTCTGGACCACTGACTATAAATCTGACATTAGAAAATATACCACTAAGCAAAAGCATGAAAGAAATTTCTGAGAAGACACTCTCCCATTGGCATGTAGTCTTTTATTTTGCCCTACTGTGTGTACAGAGTGAACCGTGTTGTTGGAGAAATTAGGAAGGAGAAGGGAACAAACTCTGCTTCACTTTTTTTAATGAATAATTTTCTTTAAAATAGATCCGAAATGTTATTATAGATCAAAACTGACAATGTTAATTTGGTGATAGTCCTTTATTTTTTGAGATTATGATGTGATTACCTCATCCTCTCCTTCCTATCTCCCTCCAATGCTTTCTATGCACCCTCTTACTTTCTATACAATTCATGACCATTTTTCCACTTGCATTACATTTTCATACATGTGTATGTTTGTGTGTATTTCTAAATATATTAATGTAGCATGAATAATGGAGATATCAGAGAACATGGTAAGATAGAATGGGAAAATCCCATTGGGCCATAGCTCTAGACAGAGATCTACAAGCAACTAAGTGCTGAGAGGAAGGTAAATGGTCTTCTCCATAGAAGAGCACACTATCCAACTATCCTGTACCAAGTGCATACAGTTAACATTGTAGAAACACATATTTAGGTGTTATTTTACCTCACTCAGAATCCTTGAACATAGCTTGATATACATTTGATTCATTTTATAATGCTATTAATTATGCTTATTGGTATACCATGAAATCTCCAGCTACCATTGCCCACTTCACATCTTCATACCTCACATTAGGAATTGCTTTGTCTGTCTGGGAAATTGGAATTGCCTATTAAGGAGACTGCAATTCAATGAATAATCGTAGAGACTTCTATTTCCTTCCTGTGTCCAGAGATTATTTTTAATATATTCTCATCTATACTTAGACAAATACAAGATATTGGTATCTGTTCTTCTCAGATAACTTTGTTATTGTTATCACAAGATCTTAGTTCCTACCGAGGCTTGCAAATGCAATTTCCATAGTCTTTAGATTGAGAAACTAAGAAACATGATTGAAATCATATCTGGTGTGATTTCTGGCAGACTATATTGCAAGCCAGAATAATAGCTATGATCAATAGAAAGCTGGTGTGCATAAATTGAGAACGCTGACTAAAAAAATCTATTGTTTCTACTGTCGGAAGCTTTTATGTTAATTTTTGAAGATCCAAGTCATTGCATAACACACAAACTCTACACTAGCTTTATTTTCAGGTGCCTATCCTTATTAAAATACGTTACTTCTTGGATCCCACATCAAAAATAATTGCATGTTGATGCCTACATTCTTCAAAAAACTGAGTGAGGTGTCATTGATCCATTGATGCTTCATAATTTATAATTAAATCATTTTAAATAACATTTAATTTGCAAGATTAATTATAAATATTAATTATTGAAAAGCAATCAATTCTATATATTTATTTTCCAAAACAGTCTTTTTCTTCTGGTGTTTATAATAATGGAGATACTTTAGATAATTAAGGGAATTCTTTCTCAAATAGTTTTCATTAGCTCTGAGGTGTATTTATATAATAATTCAGTATTTTATAATTTGGATATATTGATACAAATGATAAGATGTAGAAATGTCACTATACATATAGATAGACACAGGTTTAAATAGACTAAGTGTATACTACAATGTATGCTGGCTATGGATTCAATTTTATTCTTTATTCTGTAGTTTTGTGCTATGCCGCGTGAGAGGAAATAAATCCTTGTACTGAGTAGTTAGTGTATATTCAGCATTAGGCGCGTCATTTCTATAGTCTGTAATTCTTCTTTACCTTAAATTTAATGCAAATGTGATTTATTGTTTTGTATATCTGATAAGAATAACCAGAAATTGAATGGTTTGCCAAAACTGTAGAGCAGTAACAATGCAGAGACAGCCAGGTGGAGTAGGAACGACCCAGGTGGAACATGGCAAGTTAGATCTCGGGGCTACTGACAGGGAAGTATGGAGCAAGTGGAACTGTGCCACCAGACAGAATAACTGGAAAGGTTTAAGCAGATTCAAAAACTTCATTAAATCTCATTAACCAAGAATGGTAGACATTGGAATCAGCTCATGGCCTGTCTCCCTGTCCTAGAACATGTGACCCTGACACACCATCAATAAGACCATGACAACCGGTCAAGTAGCTAACAAACCTAGAGTTCTTCATGCTAATGAGGTATCTAGATAGGCCCTGGGTGTTTAACCAATGACCTTCCCTTCCTGGTCATCTCTTCCTGCAAAAGTGATTTCATCTCAGGTTTGCCCTGAGTAAAATGGATGCATTCCCATCCTCTGTCATCAAATAAAGCAGTTTGGACAAGCAGGGGTCTTCTCCTTCATCAGGGATTGACATGTGTGTGTGTGTGTGTGTGTGTGTGTGTGTGAGAGAGAGAGAGAGAGAGAGAGAGAGAGAGAGAGAGAGAGAGAGAGAGAGAGAAGAGCCTAGCATAAATCTCTCAGGGAAGGCCTTCTCTCTCCAAGTCCATCAATACTCTAGGGACTCATTCTAAACTGGATGCCTCCCCAGCCTGGCCTGAGCCTCTACCTTCCTGCCTGGCTCATAGGAAAGTTTAGATCCTTGGCCTGGTTTCCAACTCCCCTCACCCACCCAGCAGCATCAGGGTACACAAAATGCCCCAGGAACCACAGCATTTCCGCAAGAACCTTATCTGAGACCCTCATCATGGACTATGTTCTACCTCCACAGAACAGCTTGCCAGAGTTAGTTGTACACCCCAGGCAGACACCCGACCCCACATACCTACATTTGAAACTGCCATTACTGACTTCTAATATTAATATTTTTTAAAATATAAAATGTATGTCTAAAGCCAAATCTCTAGACACTCATATTGACTGTAGTAGCTATTCCTGGTTGTCAACTTGAATATATCTAGAATGAACTGTAATCCAGAATTGGAAGGCTCACCTGTGATCCTAATCTGGAGGCTGGGAGATACAAATTTCTAACCTGGATCTTGGCATGGAGATCTTGAGGCATAGTGGCTATGAATTCCAGAAGATTAAGATAGGGAGATCTCTGACTTAATTCAAGGTCATCAAAGGTCACAAAGCAAGTCCCAGATCCAGGCATGGTGACATACACCTTTAATCTGGGCCACATCTTCTGCTGGAGACCTACATAAGGACATTGGAAGAAGGAAGATTTACTCTCTTGTCTGCTTGCCTTGTGAGACTGCAATGGCTGGTTTTGCATGTCAACTTAAAACAGGCTGGAGTTATCACAGAGAAAGGAGCTTCAGTTGAGGAAGTGCCTTCCATGAGATCCAGCTGTTGGGCATTTTCTCAGTGATCAAGTGGGGGGGGGGCTGCTTGTGAGTGGTACCATCTCTGGGCTGGTAGTCTTGGGTTCTTTAAGAAAGCAGGCTGAGCAAGCCAGGGTAAGCAAGCCTGTAAGTAACATCCCTCCATGACCTCTGCATCAACTCCTTCTTCCTGACCTGTTTGAGTTCCAGTCCTGACTTCCTTAAGTGATGAACAACAATGTGGAAAAGTAAGCTGAATAAACCCTTTTCTTCCCAGCTTGCTTCTTGGTCATTTTGTTTTGTCCAGGAATAGAAACCCCGACTAAGACAGGAACTAAGCAACTGCTAGATCATTGGACTTCCATTCACAGCTGCAGCTGACCATTGTTGAGGAGTTGGACTACAGACACAAACCAATCCCCTTATCCTATAGAGACTACTCGTAAGCTCTGTGACTCTAGAGAACCCTGACTAATACACTGATGATGGGAAATGCTTAGTTATAGATATCCAAAAATCCTGAAATGTGCAAAGCAATCTCTTTTATTTCCATTATTAAATGAAAATATTAGTAAAAAATAACCATAAATGTTAATTCAGAAAGTACACATATGTTCTTGTTCATTTGAATGACAAATGTATATTAATGCAATTCTTGGTGGGCAAACATTTTCAGGAAAGTGTTTTGTCGGAATGCTAAGAAGTAGATGATGATGTAAATATCAGGAACTCTCTAAAGCCTGTAATGTTGAACACATAGAGTGAATGACAGAAAGTAGTATGAGAAAATTTAAGGGAGGGAATGAATAAATATGCTAGCTATTTAAACACAGTGAATTAATCATTTTCCATTCCTTGATTTTTATGGTGGTCTTAAAATAAATCATGAATTCAAATGATATAGAAGTATGAATCTAGTTTGATTAACAGTACTTTAGAGTTAATTGTGGTGGATCTTTCCCTTGTCCTGGATAGGGTCGTGGTGATTTTCATGTTATCTTACAGGAAAGGTTGCAGAGTAGTAAGCTTTAAAGCAAACACTACTGAAGCTTTCATTTTTGTCAGAATTTATTTTGCTCAAGCAATTACAAAGATTGCTTTTGTGGATTTATATTTCATTTTAATTGGAACAAAATGAGTGGTGTCAGCTATGGTAGTGGTTGCATTTTAAATGTGCTGACAAGGTAATATATCTTATTAGATATTTAAAGGGTTTACTTTTTAAATAGAATTGCATCTTGAATAAAGTATTTAAAATAGGTTGACTAAACATTTAATACTATGAACTGTCTAAATATGTTTTTATAGCTTCTCACTTTAATCAAAATGTAATTTTACTTGAGAAAAGCAAAAGTTTAGACAATATTTTAATTTTTTATAATATTGTAAGAGGATCCTGCAGTTCATGTTTAGTCATTCTTCTAGGGAAATATATATGAGTTCTATTGGAATCGAAATAAGAAAAATATTCAGAATTTTCACCTCAGAAATTTCATCTGAAGCAATTCATTTTGTATTTTAGCACACAGTTAAGTTATTCCAATTCAACTTCCATGTTTTCAAGGAACTTCAACTTGATATATAGCCACAATTCGTTCAAATTAATCAAAACATCAGGCCAACATGGTAACAGTGTTTAATTTACATGTTTTGATTTTTGACAAAGATGATCATATTTACTCTTTAAGCAACTGTGCACTACTGAAGTACCCTTCATGAAGAGGTTCTGAGATAGCAGCCTTATGCTTCCATGTTCAATACTTTGGTAATAAGGTGAAATTCATTATATAAAAGTTAATAGTAGAAAATCCACAATGTCAGCTTTTCCCTATAAATTTAAATGATAATTATATTTAAAAAGTGATAGTAAGATAATATAACACATAAAACAGTGTTCAACTCCCAAACTACTCAGGCTGCTGCAAATACTATATGTTGCTCTCTACAGACTGACAAGGACTCAGTGCTGGAAAAACAGCTCATTGAATAGAACATGGAGGTGTTGAGCTGGTGCCCAGGTGGAGATTTCACCATTATGTCCCAGAGTCTTTGGAGGTACTTTGCACACGATGGAAAGAGAAACACAAACACTATGTCAGCCACAAACACTTTATCTACAATGGCATTAAGCCTACAAGGTGTGCTAGGTTAATAGGAGCACAAAACTTACTGGAGTTACCAATCAATAGCTGATCTGACTTACGGCTCACTCCGTGAGATGGAACCCATACCTTACACTGGACGGCCAAGAGAAAACCTAATAATACTGGCAAAAAAAGCAAAAAGTACATAGTTATAATAAGTTGTATTTAAGCAGGTTGACTCCTAGTGATATTCTGCTAAACTCACAGATCAGGACCTTATTTAACCACCAACAAAGAGGCTGCAGCTGGTGGGAACAAATATAGACAACTATAGCCAGATGTTTTTTAGAGATTGAGAAACCCTGGAAAACCCAACTCTAAATGGGAACACTCCATTAAATCCTTCCCTTAGAGCTCAGGGAACCTTGTAGAAAAGGAGGCAGAAAGAGTATAAGAAGATGAAAGGTATCAGAAAAGAAAGCTCATCTAACTCAACATGCACAAAGCACAGATGAACTCACGGAGACAGAAACAGCAAGCACGGAGCCTGCACAGGTCTTCACTGGGTACTCTAAGTATACTAGGGCTTCTATATAGTATTTTTACAGGACCAAATGTATAAACAAGTAGGTCTCTGGGTCCTGTGCCTTCTCTTGTGATTTTTCCTTCTTAATGTTTTGTCTTGTTCAACTTCAGTGTGATAATTTCTCTTTTACATTGTTATATTTTGTTATGTTATGTTAAAATATGAATGAATAAATGGATAAATGAAAATCTAGCTCCTAGAGTATAGGCCAACAGCTAACCGGTGTGCCATTTATACCTCTAGTAGGAGAAGGAAAAGGAGTTTTCTACAATCCTGCGTATGTCAACAATTCCAGGCCAGATCTCAGGTTCAGGCGTAGTTGATCAACAAACAATGAACACCACAGTTTGTTTTGTTTTGCTTTTTTCTGTACTTTATTTTTTGGTTTATTTTTATTTTATTTTATTTCTGAATGTTGTCATATTTTCTTTTTTATGTTGTATAGTTGTTTTGTTTTGTTCTGAATAGAGTATATGGAAGACCTTGGTGAAGGAAACAATGAGAAAAAACATATATTGAAATTTAAAAATTGTTTTAATAACAAAACTCTAATAAAATCTAAATAAATTAAATAAATAAAGGAATTATAGGAAACAAGCATACAATGAAAGATACGTTTTAAGAACAGAGATTGAACAAATATTCATAAGAATGCCCATACTAACAGAAACAATCTACAATTCCATCAAAATCCAAAAGATATTTGTTGGAGAAATAAGGGGAAAAGTATCATCTCATGAAACTCTCTGTATTTATTCCTGCTAACATCTGGAACTAGGTGATTATGGGATATTAGTTTATCTTTCATAGTTCTGAAGGCTGTGAAGACAAACAGCTGTGGATTTCCCCTCTGCTGGGAGCTGCTGGGCTTAGCATTCCTTGCAGAAGGCAGAGGAAAAAGGAGGAAGAACTGTTCATTGGTGAGGCGGAGAAAAGCTGGAAGAGCCCATAAAGACCTGCAAATTTTCAAAGACTTTCAATAAACGTTCTAGCTCTGGTCAATAAAACAGAAATGGAGACTGTGCGATTATTGAGAATATTTGCTAACTATGTTATCATGTATCTGACAATGGATTAATATCTAAGACAAGAGAGTCATTTACAACTCAACAGTTCTAAAATATTATAATCTGATAAGAAAAAAGTAGATACAAGAATTTAGATACCTTATATAGAAGATGTATACAACCAGCATACACCCACACACACATACACACATACACACACACATACACACACACACAAACACACACACTCAGCTGTATGCTTATTAAAGCAAGTTAAACCAACAATATGCCACTTTACATAAATATACCCAAATATATAGTGTGTACATATTATAAAATATATAAATAATATAAAATATGCAATAGCTGAACACACATATAGTAATAGGCTTTTTTAAGCATAAAAATGTAAATAAACATGCAGGGTAGAAATTTTCACACATTGTTAATTAGAACTGGTAAACCTGATATGGAAGACTACATAGGACCTTTTAAAAAACAAAGCATTCTATGACCTATTAGTTCCATTTTCAGGGACAGCTCCAAAGTTCTCAAAGAGATGTGTATCACTTATTGCTTATTGAAACAATAGTCACCATCACACGCACACACACACACACACACACACAAAGCAGACAGCCCAACATCCTGTTATGGAGAAAAGTGTGAAGAAAATGTGCTGTACATATGCAATAGAGTATTACTCTGCTAAGAAGAAGGTAGCTTTGCCTACATTTCCCAGCAACATGCATGAATATATGCCATGTGAAATGAAGCAATTAAATATTGAAAACTGTTTCAGGATTCATCACTCAACAGCTAAACTTTTAAAAGCAGAAAACAAATGGCAGTTCTGAGGGACTAGAAGAGGGACAAGTGAGGCTATTGGTAAGTGGGAATTGAGTCTCTGCCTGAAAGATAAACAAGATAAACACATTACAGAGTTCTGCACTGCAACCTCCCAGACATCAATAATGATGCAGGATTGGGTACTTAAAAATCTATTAATGGGATAACTATCCTGCTAAGCAATTTAAGAATATTTCTCTAAGTGAAATATACAAATAAATATTTATATATGCATAAATATATGACTGTTGTAACAAGTGTATGAACATGGCCAAACTCATTAAAATGCATACACTGAACATTTGTTTGATTTGTATATCACTTGCAACTCAATAGAGCTTAAAAATAGACTGCTGAACAGACAAAAACTTGGCAATGGTTCTGAATACCAAATGCTGCACCTTGTAAGATACTCAGTGCCTCTCACAGGAAATACAAACAGTTGTCCTGAAAGGGTTAAAGTTAAGAAGTAACTTTGATTCTCACATTATGTATATGTGTGTGCCTATATACTTCATATCTTGCTATTGTCTCAGTGTGTAGGCTATGCTAGCTGTGAGATCCTCCTGCCCCAGCCTTCTAAGTGCTGGGATTATAAATGAGCACTGTCATGGTGTCATATCAGATAGTTTCTAAAGATAAAAGTTTTTCAAAAATTCTGAACTTGACTTGTAAATCCTCAAAAATTGATCTGAAGCAAACAATATTCCCTTTGTTGTTTGTATTTCATCTATAAGAACTGAGGTATGACCAGAGGCAGCTAGCAATTTAAAGAGATATTTATCGAAGTTTTATTATATATATATATATATATATATATATATATATATATATATTACACATTCAGTTTTCTAAAGGCTACCACTTAGGTATTTCTTCTGGCCTTCATCTTTCTACTGTAACTGTGTAAAAGCTTTTACCATCTCCAGATTCCCAGGCTGTGGTGCAGTTCTGATGCTCTGAAAGGAAACATGCTTATAAAATATAGATGGTAGTGCATAGGTTATAAAGAAGCTGCTGTGTTGTTGTTGGAACAAAGTATGAGCCTAGTTAGAGCAGGTTCCTAGAGCTATAGTTAGAGTAATTCCTCACAAGGAAATCCATTGTGCCCAAATGCTCCTGGAGGTGGAATTATGTGTTAAATGCCACAGCTCCCTTTTAATGTATCATTTTGTGAAATATTTACCATCTACAATTCATCAATTATCAAACATCCTCTCTGTGTTCATGCACCTGACTCCCCTCTGTAAATATCCCTCTCTTTAGAAACAGTTGTTTCAAAATATGGCTCATTGATTGCTTTTCATGCCAGGAGATACTGTATCTTTGCCTGCTTACCTGCTCTCAGAGATAAGGAGATAATGCATTTTAACTTTCTTTGAAGTCAGTAGAAGCTCCAGACATGAAGTAGCTTGGGAAGGTGCTGGCAGGTAATAAACCGTCAAATAATAAATCATTTCCTGGTGCAAAAGTATCAGCAACCTGGATCATCTCTCTTTCTGAAGCACAGGTTGACCTCAGGAATCTGTTCTCTAAGTGGAGGATGTCAGCCCAAGAATTGATTTCATTAATAAATTATAGACAGCTAATTCACGGTGCATGTGTCACTAACAAGCTGAAACCAGTCTTCTCTAAGTACATTAGGCATATGAAAAATTGATTCCTATGTAGACACACCAAATGATCTAGAAAATAGGTTCTCTTCTCAAACCCTGTTCACCTCTTTGCGATCATTTCAGTCCTGTGTGTTTTCTACAAGACCTTTTATTTCAAAACCTCTGGCCCAAATGAGGCTTTGGTTAAGAGAGTCCAAGTTCTGACAAACTAAAAGTTGCCAAAGATTTGAAGATTTTCAGGGACTAATAAACCGAAATCTAGCCAATGTACAACTGTGTACCTTTCTTTAACTCATAGTAAAAGAAAAATGGTGATGATAATTCTGAACCAATTTTAATTGAAAGCACTTTACGGGGAGAAAAAAAAAAAACAACCCTAATGAATAGTGTATTAACCAGCATGAATTGACTTATTCAATATTCAGAGGTTGTTTAATGTGGTAAGTGGAAAAGTCTTAAGTTCAAGTGTAGATATACTTATCTGAGGTGATCTCTACTTCTAGCATTATACTACATTCTTTCTATTTAAATATTATTAACTTTTTATTTTATGAGTATGAGTGATTTGCCTGTGGTATGTATTGTGCACCATGTGCAGGTAGTGCCCATAGAGGGCAGAAAAGAAGGTATTCGATCCTCTGCAACTGGAGCTGCAGGCAGGTTTAAGCTGCCAAATGGGTACTGAGAACTAAAGCAGAGTCATCTGGAAGAGCAGCAGTTTCTCTGAATGCCAAGTCATCCCTCCAGGCCCTGTTCTGTATTCCTTTGGATGAAAATTGATGAAATTATTTTTCTTAACACAGGTACCTATTATCATAGTAGAGGTAGTATGTGTGCTCTCCACTGCGGGGAAGCATCTGCTAATAGTAAATGACTTTTATGGCAATGATATGTTTGATTGTTCTCTAGTTCATTGTATTTTATTATCGTGAACTTTACCATACCTCAGTTTTGTCAGTTATTGGTAGTAATTGGGCATAAATACATTTCAATAACATTTTACAAGTAAAAAAAAGGTTTCATCTATATGTCAAAATACCATTATGGTTTTGTACTATGAAGTAAGTTTCACTTTGTCTATCATAATCAGAGACAGAGAAATGTTACATGAGATGACAATTTCTCTCTCTAGGAGGAAACATTGTACAGACTCTCCAAACAGTCCTGAGCTGGAACCAACTTGCAAGAGCTGCTCAGTGGCAGCTGTAGAGGAATGAGCTCCAGAAGAGACAAAGGGATGCATCGGAGGCTGGATGGGTTTAAACCTTAGCATTTAAGCAAAGTTCCTATGGAGTGGGAATGTTCTGCTTGTATTTGTGGCCCTTGCTGATTGAGAAGTAAAACAATTCAACAAATAAAACATATATTCAGGTCATGACATGAATGCTTATCAGATACAAATTGCCATCTGTGGACAGCACCTCTGGTGTGCTTTGGAAATTGTAGAATTCAAATTAGTTGCTAAAATGTTTGCTCAGTTCAGACCACAAAGGCAAAGAGGAAGCCAATGAAGTCTTCTAAGAAAGCATAAAGCATGCTTCCCCTAAAAGTCAAACAGCCAGTGTGTGGTTTTCAATGTTTGCTGAGGAATTTGTGCTTAGAGAGAATTAAACTGAGGGAATTTGGTGGAAAGATTCTGATACCGGATTGTGATGACATTTCACACCTACACACATTTGCTGAAACCATTGAACTGAATACACTCAATGCAGTAATTCTATGACATGCAAAACTTAAGCAAGCTGCTTCCCAAATGATGCCACTTCAATGGGTGGTGAAGCAAGGGCTTAAAGCAAATGATTATCTCCAGTCCCAAGATCCCTGACTTCACTCCGTGCTCTGCCTACCTCTAGTGCCTCTGGTATCTCTGAAGATGTTTTTAAATTCTGTAATTCATGAAATGAAATGCATCTCCAAGAAGAAAGGTAAAGACCTTGATGTACAATAACACACAATAAATGTTATGATCTCTGATTACATACATCTCTACAGGAAGGTGTTTTTCCAGAATGAGATTACACAAGTTTTATTTAATTGATGTGAGATAATGCAACTCTATTCATTAAAATATGAGAAGGTGACCAATCCAATGTCCTTAAGCATTGTAGTGAACAAAAGTAAGACAATTTGCGGACCACCAGGGACTTTGCACAATGCAGAGGACACAAAGGAAGAGTAAATTTTCCAGATACAAAGTCCTTCTTTCTCCTTTGTGTCTTTTTGGTTCTACTATGCTGATCCTATTTTTTTTCTCAAACTCTCTCTAAATGTCGTTATTTGTTCTTGTGATGGATTAAAGATCCTGTCATCTGTTATAAAATATTTATATTAGAATCTCAAAGAAGACATTTAGTCACTGAAAAGCTGATAATAACTCAGTGTGTCTGTTTAATGTGCTGTTTTTAGAAAATCACTGACAGATTTGATTAGCTGAAAGTGAGTGAAAACAAAGCTCTAGATATGTATTTTGTCTGATCAGCAGATTTGCTCAGGACGTGGCCACACTGCTCTCCCAAGGACATAGGAGTTCTACAGAGTTTGTTTTCACACTTTAATAGCAAGGCCATCCATCAATACTACCCATTTACTATTCAAGTTAAAACAACATTTGATAATCATGTTCACCTCTTGCTAAATTAACACGTTTTTGGAAACTTGCTTTATCATATTTGAGAGGTTTCTCAAATGTCTAGTTTAGAAATTATAAAATCAACCATGGACATTTTCTTCAATGTTCAGTTCTGCCAAACAGAGTTTTACTACATTGTGATTGATGTTTCTATACTACAGTATTGTTAGGAATGTCATACTCAGTAAGCTTACCTGGATATCTGTTCCTTTTTAATTTTTTTTTTACTTATTTCTTTATTTATGTATTTTCTTCATTTACATTTCAAATGCTATCCCAAAAGTCCCCTAGACCCTCCTCCCCCCAACTCTTCTACCTGCCCATTCCCACTTATTGTCCCTGGTGTTCCCCTGTACTGAGGCATATAAAGTCTGCATGACCAATGGGCCTCTCTTTCCAATGATGGCTGACTAGGCCATCTTCTGATTCATATGCAGCTAGAGACACGAGCTCTGGAGGTACTGGTTAGTTCATATTGTTGTTCCATATATAGGGTTGCAGACCCCTTTAGCTCCTTGGGTACTTTCTCTAGCTCCTCCTTTGGGGGCCCTGTGTTCCATCCTTTTTAATTCTTTAAGATACACTTAATCCTTTTCACCTAGCATCTGGAGTCTTCACAAATTTTATTTTTATTTTTCTACTTTTAAAATCCATCTCTTCAGGGCAGGATGTGGTGGCACACTCCTTTAATCTCAGCACTTGGGAGGCAGAGGCAGGCAGATTTCTGAGTTTGAGGCCAGACTGGTCTACAGAGTGAGTTGCAGGACAGCCAGGGCTATACAGAGAAACCCTGCCTCAAATAAACAAAAAGCAAGCAAACAAACAAACAAAAACAAAAACAAAAACAAAAACAATCTACCTCTTCATATCAAGAAGGTCCCTGAAAATTTTCAGACACAACAGATTTGAGACAAAAGAAGTAAGAGTTAAGGCCAAATTTCCGTGTTCATATTTGTTATGGAATTTTTAACAAAATAATTTATTTCTCAGAGTGTGGATGAAAATCCAGTTCCCTAGGCCTCACACTCAAAATCCTGTGGATCGAAGTAGTGGATATGGACAAAAGCATCTTCGCCACACTGCTGTAGCTCTTGCCATCAAGATGGAAGGCAACACTGTTGATCGGTTTAAAGTGGCCCTTCACTCTTCCAAACTCTTCCTCAAAAGCCAAATGGAAGAACCTGGCCTCAAACTTGCCAATCCTGGTGTAGGTTGTGGTGACATCTGTGGCTTCCTGACCACCTCCCAGAACCCCGTGGTCATAATTGGGAGAGAGAGCAGCCGAGTTGACTGGACGTTCTGTTAGGAAAGTCTTCTGATGTTCGAGACAAATATAGCCGAAGAGCTTCGCTGTGTTGTCCTTGGATGCAGTGACAAACATGGTCATGTTTCTAGACAACTGGATGTCATTGATCTGCCGAGAGTGCTCCTTAATGTTCACCAACACCTCTGCAGACTTGGTGCTATACTGGTTGAGCTCTCTGCTCTTCTGCAATGATGCACTCCCCCAGGGGTCCCCAGATAGCACTGGTGATCTTAGAATCATTACAGGGGATCTTCACATAGGGCTCATTTGTGTCGATCTGGCTCGGATCCTGCAGATCAAAGAAGCTCACAAAACATGGATACCCCATCTGCTTGTGTGTGGAGAACATAATGATGTTGCCCCCAGAGTCAAAGCCACAGGTCCGGGCAGCTGAGTTGGTCTTGAATAGAGCCAGCTGCTTCCCTGTTTCACAGTCCCAGAGACAACAGCTGTTGTCAGCCAAGCCAGTGAGGACATGCTTGGTGTCCCAGTCAGCATCCACACACCACACAGCTCCGGTGTGGCCCATGTAGGTGCCTAGCCTCTCGCCATTGTCTGAGCACCACACATTGAAGAGAGGTCTTTAGCCACAGTGAAGAGGAGGTTATACTTCATGGTTATACTTTATCTGTGTGATGGGATTCACCTGGCAGTGATAGGAGGCAAGAGGCAATGTGTTGCTCATGTTTTTAACTGATATAAAAGCATGCAATTTTACACACATCAAACATCAGTCTACACTTGCAGAAAATTAATACACATATTATACATTCATAGTCATACATTAATATAAAGCATTTGAAAGAGTAAAAGTTGTAATGTTTTATCATATAGTTAATAATTGCATCATTTTATTATAGCATGCATTATGTTTCAGTTTATCTTTATTGTGTTATGAATATGTTCCTATGGTAATATTTGGCAGTGGTTAGTATGTATTTTTTCTTTTATTGATATCTTCATCTCTGTGACGTCTTATTCAAATACATAAGAGGTAGAATGTCAAATGGAAACAGTTCTCAGTATTCTAAAGTATTTACAAAGATTGCCTAATGTCTTTGAAACAAATGAGCACAGTCGCAAATTCAAACCTAACTCTTACATGAAAGAGAACATTTGAAATCATTCAAAGAAGTTTTCTTTTCAAACTTTTGGGTAGTCATTGAGAATTTCAGGAAACATCGACTGGGCCCCAGATCCTGTTGAGCTTACTGCTTTAGAGCATTTATTACCAGGTTACAATGCAGAGTTTGTGCATTTATTTGCTTGTTTCAAAGAAAATAGCAAGGCAACTTGGTTCTGGCATACAGATTCTACTTGTGTTCTGTCATACAACTTGGAAGCATCTTTCCTGGTACTATAGACATCATTTGTGGCCTTCGAAGCATTAATGTTGACCACCAACAGCAAATGGTTACTATGTTTGAAGCTTTGCCCAAAGTACTTCACAGATATTAAAGTATCTTACATTCTTACCAATCTTTAACACAGTAGTATTGATGGTTTCATGTTGCATAGAAGGTATCTGTGTTATAGAAGCTAATTCCGTTTTTAGGGATGTAAAGATAAGAAGAGTCAATGCTAATATTTAAGACATCAGTCTGCGGTGGAATTTGAGCATGTGCCAAATTACTCCATGACTCTATATGGAAAGGATAAATATTATAATTAAATTATTAAATATATTTCACAATATATGGGCCATACATAATCTTTATAAAACACTGTAATGTAACCCCATCCACTATAGGAATAGTAGCACAAAAACTATCTGCTAGGGATAATAAAGACAATTTTATGTAGTGTTGATGACAACCTTGGTAACTAGACCTTTCTAACTTTTTATGGATAATTGAATCTTAGAGGTTGAAGTAGTATTTCTGAGTTTTCAAATCATCTTAGGGTCACAGCCATGGGTTGAGCTCGTACATGAATTTCATAAGTGTATTTGCCATAATCTACAGCTTCTCTCTAGATCTCTCCCATTGACATGTGTCACAGTCCAGATAACTTTGCAACTTGGTGCATGATAAAGCATATAACCCATGACTGTACATGTGGGGATTTAAAGTCAACTGTTAGAATTTATAGATTTTCTCCCATAGAAATATAAACCAAAGGGCTGAGAAGGTGACTCAGTGAGCAAAGTGTTTGCTATAGAAGCATGAGTACTTGAATTTGAGTCTCCAGCCAAGGCAGAAATGATGTGGCATACATAAAATGCAAGCTCTTCTTGTGGCACGTGGCCTGAGTCTGGTTGATATCTGGAGTCACTGGCTAGCTGAACAAGTCAATACATGAGCTTTGGGCTCAGGTAGGGATTCTGTCTATAAAGTTAACATGAAGGGAAAGAGAGGAGGGTGTCAGACATTCACCTCTATACTCCATATACTTCCAACCACACATCATAGATGAATAAAACCCTCAATATGTAGGCACACATGCTTATCCTGCATGCACACTTTTAAAAATGTACATTGCTATACATTTCTTCGGGATATTTGTGCTAGACTGGTCTTCAGATATTCGCCCATTTTTATTAGAATACCTAACACTCATTTTAGGGATGATCATTAATGCCCTCCTAAACCACTGTTGTTGGTGGTGGTGGTGTTGTTTCTCACTGTTGTTGTAGTGGTTGTTTCTTATTGCTGTGGCCACTGTTGTTTATCGGATTATCTTTATATATGAGGTGCTTCATTCGATTTTCTTCCTCACTCCAATCACTATATCCATATCATTTCACTGCTCTTCTTCAAGTATTGTGTTATGAAAAACCATACAGAAAGTTAGTAGACTTTTGCCCCCTGTGTCCTATACATTTGTCTCTTCTGGGACTCTGATCTTCAGTTATCCTATCATTTCTTTCTCTCTATTTGTAAGCATCTCCAAGACTTCTCTATCTGTGATTTCTGTTTTGACCCCTTGACATTGATTACAACTCACATTTTTCCATGCTCATAACACACAGGGCATCCTCAGGACTAGTAATTGAGTCCTTAAGGTGGACCAGTGTGACTCACATAAGAAAATACACTGGGTTGTCTCTCCACACCTTTTCCTTCACGGTGTTCCCCATTTTAACACAAGAGAAAAATCCTGGGGTCTTCATTTATTCCCTTGCTCAGGTCCCAATTTTGGGGCCATTCTTGGTCTTTCTGGGTTATTTTAACATTATATTCAAACTATTCAAACTCAGGTTAAATTTACTTCTAAAATCAATTATCAATGCTGTCACTAAAGAACTTTAAATGAAACACGTGGGCATGGTGATACAGATCCTGAGAGGCTTGCACTCAAGTTCTAACTCTCATAAGTTCAATTTTCTTTCTTTGCAAAATAAAAGTAGGGATGGATTCTACATCTGAGGTGGATTAAGTCTAAAGGCAGGAAGCTAAGCCTTGCGATTCAGAGTATCTGGCATTCTGCTGCTTCATTACTGGCCAGCACTATTCATGTTCCCTATTAGTATTGTTTATTAATTCACTCTTTAAGTTAGCATTTTCTTTCTTAAGTGGTCATTGAAACCATATTTTGTAATAACTCCCATTTTATTTAGTTATATTTATTCAGCAGTTATACATTAAAAGCACAAACATATTAATAACTCAAAATTTAACTGATCATAATATGTCTTCTTAGATGTACAATAACTATTTACCTAGAATTAAAACAATCCGTTTTGGGGAGAAGGAAGACTAACCATGATAGGGTTGGCTTTTCAGTAACATAGCTAGCTAGCTTTGTTTATACATCTACAATTCCTTGATTGCACTCTTGTTAAAAAAAATACCTCCAATAAATTCACTGCTTACGAAGGTACATCAGGGTAAAATCCTTTCTTTGATCTGTCTTGGTTTCCTGTCATGACTGAAAACACATTTTCCCAGGAAAAGTCACACAAGAGTGTAAGGCACAAATTAGGATATAGCAGTCAGAGAAGAAAGTTCACATAGTGGTTGAATGTCTATTTATGTTACTGCAAATGACTTCAGAGTGATGGTTTGGTATAAGATTAACAGATCTCCCTCAAGTATTTACCTCCCACTTTGAATTCCTCAATTATTAAAAAGCATAATTCAGTTAATAGTATCAATAGTAATCATAACAGCTTTCCAAAAATAACCAATATTCACTGAGGTGAAGAGACTATTTATACTAATCTATTTTCCAGGTCAAAGTATCCCACTCTTTTTTATATTACTATTTCACTATGTAGGATTATAATAAGATGTCAATCTGCAAAACTTGGCAGTACATGAAATCACTGTGGGGAATCTCACAGATTATAGAGCAGCCTTTGTTTAAGATCTTTGTTCCCTCCTCAGAGCTGTCGTACTAATTGATAAGTTGGATGACTGACAAAAGCCACACATTTGGTATGACAGTAGGAGACACTGGATAAATTGTAATCTGTATTTTTCTTCAAGCCTGGAACTAAGAGATCAGACAGCAGTGTTATTTAATGGCATGCTCTCAGTAACAAACCAAATAACTGGAAAAAGAGTTTATAACATGTTCAGCCAATGATTCTGTGACTTTAAAATTGAAATAAAAATATTTAGTAATTAGGATATCTACAACATAGAGAACAGCAAATATTGGTGTGTTTTCTTTCTTCTCGGAGATGCTCTTGAAAAAAATTACTCCAAGGGAAGATAAAATATTAAAGAGCCAGAGACTGGGGAGATGTGTAGCAAAGTTTGTTTTCTTAGACATGACCTAGGCATGATGTGAATGAACTCACTGCAGCTATGATGGTTTGTTTGACTATGACCTGCAGACTTTGTGTCAATCAACACTTCATCATGGCCTTCCTTGCCTAAAGGACTATTGACAAGTAATGGTGAGTTTTCTTCAGTGGGGTAGCCATTTATAAGCTGCCCTTTGCTTCAGTAAATAATTTTCCACTCACACTAAGGCAACAGACTCAAATTAAAGCCATCTGGTCACACTAAAAGGAGACAGGAATGTAGGGGCGGTACTTGCTGGGAGAAAAGGTTTCAATGGGAATGGGAGGCAAATGGGTAAGGGGAAGAAAATGGATAAGGGGAATAGAGTATGAAAATGTCTAAATTTATCATGTAATTTTTATAACCATAAAAGTTATAAGGTACTGCATTAATTAACTCATTAATCAGATATTGAGAAGTACAACTCAAGCCTTGCTGTGAAATACACATATCATGGAAACTCCTAGAGCCTTTCCAATGAACCAGTAGTCAAGCCTATCTGTGGACCAGGCCTGTAAGTCTAAACACATCTCAAGACCAAGCCTAGCACCAGGTTATGTTCAAACACTCACGTTTTAGGTTTTCATTTGCAAGTACAGAGTCACACCCCACAGACTGACACCTGAGCAAGTCTACCGTACAGGTCCCTTGATCCTGGCCTTGACCTACCTAAGCAAATGCCAAACCTCCTTTCCTTGCAAACTAAGCATTTCGATGTCTTGTTCTTAACATTCTATCTCCTAGTTGCATACTACTCTTGTTGCATATTGCAAAACCACCAAGAGATTCTGAGTAGGCTGGTTGTTCAAGGATATCCTCCTGAAGTCAGGATTTAAAGACTAAAGTCAGTGTTTTGGCATTCCATGTGAAGGTTTATGAATAATTAAAACACTGTAACATCATAGAAGAAACAGACTAAAATGTCAAAAATTTTTTTCCAAAAGAGAGGTACATTGACTGACTGAGAAGTAACTCTGTATAATTATCTTAATGTACACTGTAAGTTACAAGAAAATATTAAGAAGAAAAATAATTCTAGCAAAATGGAATGGTGAACAATGAGAGGAATAGATCCACAGATGGGGCAAACAGCACAAACAGCAAATTTAGACAGAAAAAAATATCAGGTTATTTCAAACAACCCAGTGAGAGATATAAGAGAGAAATAAAATTAAAATAAATGAAAAATATGAAGTAATTATGGGATGCTGTCAAATGAATCCATACGTAGGTAGATAATGGAAACTAGCTAGAGATGTACAAGGAAGCCCTTTGAATGAGCACAGCGACAGGGTATTAGCAAGATGTACATTTAGAAATAAATATCCAGACATAGGCTGTATAAAGATACTTTCACTAAGAAACATCATACTCAAATCCTTCAACAGTAAAGATGAAAAGAGTTTTAAAGCAACAGTACAAAGCAGCATCTTGATCCAGGGAACAACTATGGCATTGTTGGCAGATTTACTATGAAAATCTCTCAGGGAAGGTAAGAGTGACTGACTTGATATCACATCACTTCTCTTTCTCTGCAGTTTTATTTTCCAATTTGCATTTTCTAATGTTCAACAAGTGTGTGAAAACACTAAGTGAGAATATCAGGAGATAAGCAATTCACGAATTTTAAATTAAATTCCATTCTCAAGAGTACACGAAAATATGCCACCCTCCCTATCCAGACTGAGATAAAAAAATTGTTACTTTCCAGGATATCTGTGTTATATGGCAAGTACCCAGCAGCTACTCAGCAATGAACTTCTTTTAACCAGAATGACTTTTCTAGTATTTCAGTGTTCATGTTCAAGTAACACCTGAGTTATTTATGGTGTGAAGCAAAAGGGAGCGATGTTGCCAACTCAAAATATGAAGAAGACAAGCAGTAGTGTTCAGTGAAAATGTCACACACTTGTTAAAAGTGTCTGCCTATTTACTCTTTCCTCTACAGTTAGAATGAATCCTTTATGCACAGGCTTATGAACAACAAAAAGTAAGAAATAAATTCATGCTATTTTGCTGTCAAATGAACATCAGAAGTTAGAGACACAGTTTCTGGTAAGTACTTACATAGATTGAAATGGTATCGAATTTGTAATAGAACCACAAAATCCTAAAAAAGTGTTCCGATTGATGGTATCATACTGACACGGGAGAAACAACCTGCTTAAATATTTTAACAAGGTATTCACCGCAGTGAGTGAACAGAAGAACCTAACTTAAGGAAAAGATGGGGATTTAGTCTTAGAAATGACAAATCTGAATCTTCTGAGTAGAACCTACAGTCTCATGTCTGCCTTCAATAGAGAACTGAATCAGGAGACTTGAATAATGTTTTTACCTGCAATATACTGGGCTTTTCTAGCATGAATAGTTCAAAACTCCTCCATTTGAAAACATAAAGGGACAACGAGGCATAAACCATGAAAAAACAGATTAACTCTGCCACTATGTGCCAAGTGTATCAGATGCAAGCCACGCCCTGATGTAGAGTAAAAATTATACATATACTTAAATACAAAATTAAATACTACTTTGAGGTGGAAGAAAGAGGGGACCCCCCTTTACCTCATTCACACAACCCCCTTTAGAGAATAGTAGGATAATTATTTCCTTTTATTGTTGCTAATGTAATAGTATATGTAATTTATAAAATGAAAGTCATCATAGTTATGTAAGATAGGAAAGAACACAGTAGGTATATGTTTAGAACTGTTTAAAATTTATATCAGCATCTAAAGATGAAGGAAAATTTCTGCCATAGAGAAAAGGCCAACTAATGCTTGCAATGTGGCAAAATGACCCTCTGAGAATATTGGCAAGTCTGAGTTTTAGGGATAAGGAACAACAAGGACTAATCTGTGTATAGATGACATCTCCATAAAGTGTAAATGACATCACCATGGGATCTGTGCTACTTAATTTCTGAAGGGATTTCTTGATACTTTCTAATCCTACAGTAATGATATTTAAGTCACCTCTAATTATAGAATAGAAGACTAGTACAAGCATGCTAAAATAATTATAGCTATGGTAATTTGTTAATGGATATATAATGCACAAAATATGTAAATATCACAAAAAGAGTTAATTTATATTGGGATAGGTAAATGAATGGAGTTTCTGCATGTAAACATAAGTCGTAGTAGCTTAAAATAGACTACTGAATTTATAAGACCTTTCACATCTTTCACATATGCTTCATGGAACCTAGAAACCACAAATATATTATGAACTCAAATATTTTTTAAAATAATAATTGAGTACAGTGTTTATAGGGACTTTTTTCATATGATGTTGATAACAGTATTCTGGAGTCAAAATGGTGTATACTTTGGCTTAACTGCATTTATATTCTAAGCAATTCAGTGACATCAATGTTGTACATTATACACTTTCTAATCAAATAGACAGTGTCAGTAAATTTCATATGTGCATTAAGTGCAACTGATGAAATATCATAGCTTCCTTGTACACTCTCATAAAACAAATAGGAATTTAAAGGATTTATCTGCCTCTTTCATCTAAGAAAAGCATAGTGAAGACCCTTCCTAAGACTAGAATAATGATCTTAAAACCTTCAAGAAAAGAAATTATTTATTGTGATTAGTTCAAGTACAAAAAAGAGAAGGGATTTAAATATGGTAATTGAGGTTGTATACAATTACCCAGAAGGTCTCAAAGCTGTACTATATCTAGTTTATTATGTGATTTAATCCTATTTATAATAGGAATATTATAAATATTATATTATTTAAATATTTCTGCATCAATAATTGTACCTGATATCAAATACACAGCTAAAAGAATGAGTAATAATAGTTGGAATTTAGCTGAGATTTATTTAATTTATTTATTTTAATTAATTTTTTAAAAGTCTGTCATTACCAGCTCATTGCACTAGTGGTTAAATGTATCAGTCTTGGTAGTGTATCTCAAATTTTAAAGAAGAAAGATTATTTTATGGCCAAAGTAATTAGCAGTTGTCTCTGTGAAGAATGAGAGTGATTAAAGTCTATAACACAGTGATTTCTAAATCTCAACGAAGCCAGGAAAACTGTTTTCTTCTATTGTTTGCCAAGATTCTCAAATAAGTTATTCATTTTAATGGATGGTCATTCTCCTAATAGTGGATACTATGTTGTGTTTAATCTCTGTATTGCCTGGTACATGTGACAAACAATCGTTTGAATTCATTTAGTTACTAAAATCATCAACAGCTTCAGAAATAGCTGACAATATGTACTGCATGCTGTCATTTAGACTCTTTTAATTTTATTTATTTATTTATTTTAGCAAAAGTCTTTTCTTTATAGACCTTGGTAACTGTGTTGTTACCATTGGTAGACATTTTTAAGAAACACGAACCATGAGAACTCAGATGAAAGACTCAGCTGACAGCAGATGCTGGAGAGGATGTGGAGAAAAAGGAGCACTCCTCCATTGCTGGTGGGATTGCAAGCTGGTACAACCACTCCAGAAATCAGTCAGTATGGTGGTTCCTCAGAAAATTGGATATAGTATTATGAGGACCCCACTATACCACTCCTGGTCATATACCCAAAAGATGCTCCAACATATAACAAGGACACATCTTCCACTATGTTCATAGCAGCCTTATTTATAATAGCCAGAAGCTGGAAAAAACCCAGATGTCCTTCAAGAGAGGAATGGATACAGAAAACGTGGTACATTTACACAATGTAGTAGTACTATTTTGCTATTAAAAACAATGACTTTAGGAGTTTTCCTCTTTCTCTACATCCTCCCCAGCATCTGCTGTCACCCGAGTGTTTGATCTTAGCCATTCTTTCTGGTATGAGGTGGAATCTCAGGGTCATTTTGATTTGCATTTCCCTGATGAGTAAGGATGTTGATCATTTCTTTAGGTGCTTCTTGGCCATTTGATATTGCTCAGTTGAGACTTCTCTGTTTACATTTTAATAGGGCTATTTGATTCTCTGGAATCTAACTTCTTGAGTTCTTTGTATTTATTAGATATTAGCCCTCTATCAGATATAGGATTGGCAAAGATCTTTTCCCAATCTGTAGGTTGTCATTTTGTCCTGATGACAGTGTCCTTTGCCTTACAGAAACTTTTCCATTTTATGAGATCCCATTTGTCTCTAGTTGTTCTTCGATTCTTGGCCATTGATGTTCCATTCAGGGAATTTCCCTCTGTGTCAACGTGTTTAAAGGTCTTTCCCATTTTCTCTTCTATTAGATTCAGTGTATCTAGTTTTCTGTGCAGGTCCTTGATGCTCGTGAACTTGAAGCTTTTTACAAGGAGATAACAATGGGTCAATTTGCATTCTTCTACATGCCTACTGCCATTTGAGCTAGCACCATTTGTTGAATATGCTGTCATTTTCCCACTTGATGGTTTTGGCTTCTTTTTCAGAGATCAGGTGACCATAGGTGTGTAGGTTTAATTCTGGGTCTTCTTTATTCTATTGATTTACCTCTGTCTCTATATCAATACCATGCAGTTTTTCTCACTATTCTCTGTAGTAGAGCTTGAGGTCAAGGATAGTCATTCCCCCAGAAGTTCTCTTATTGTTGAGAATAGTTTTCACTATTCTGGGTTTTTTTTTCTTGTTCCAAATGAATTTGAGAATTGCTCTTTCTATCTCTGTGAAGAATTGAGTTGAAATTTTAATGGGGATTGCATTGAATCTGTAGATGGCTTTTGGTAAGATGATAATTTTTACTATGTTAACTCTTCCGATCTATGAGCAAAGGAGTGAAGGAAGTGAAGGGGTTTGCAACCCCATTGGAAGAACAACCATATCAACCAACTAGACCCCTCAGATAACTCAACGTTTAAACCAATAACCAGAATACATATGGAAAAACCCATGGCTCCAGCTGCGTATGTAACAGGCGATTGCCTTATCTGGCATCAATGGGAGTGGAGCCCTATGGTCCTGTGGATGTTTGATGCCCCAGCATAAAAGAATGCTTGGATGGTGAGGCAGAAATGGGTGGATCAGTGGGGGGAGCACCCTCATAGAAGCAGGGAACAGAGTGAGAGGGGATAGAGGGTTTGTGGAGGGGAAATCCGGAAGAGTGATAACATTTGAAATGTAAATAAATAAAATAACCAATTTTTAAAAAAGCAATACTTAACCCATTCCTGTCATTGGACATTCTATTTGGTGGCATAATGAAGTCAAATTGGTATACCCCTTGTCCTTTAGTTGGTAACCCCCATATACTTTACATGGTGATGTTCTATTTACTTCCCATCCCCCCTTCTCAGTCTCATGAATATAAGTGTTTTTACTTATTTATAATTTTTAAAGTTTTATTTTATTTTGTTTCTATGAAGTGCTTTGGGTTTTGTTTTGTTTTCTTCATCTCTATGTATCATGCACGTGTCTAGTAGCAATATTAAGCCATCACAGGGCATTGGATCCTCTAGATCTTTAGTTATGGTTGATTTTTTGTGAACCCTCATGTGAGAACTGAGAAGAGAACCCAAGTCCTCTGCAAAAAAGCAAAGACTTTAAACACTAAGCCGTTTTCTCAGATCCTGGATATAAGTATTTAGTATGTAGTTGAAAAATATACCGGTAAACCCACTTTTGATCTGTCTTTCCAAGTTAAGGCTCACCAGGGATACATCATTGTGAGTTATATCATCACGTGATGATTATACAACTGAACCACTTTGTGCTCTCCTCATCTGGCCCATGGTTGAAGCAGAGAAGATCAGCTCAATAATAGAAACAGGTTTGTAAACAGAATGAAAGTTAAGTATCAGATGAAATTTAGTTGTGTGATTGTTGGGGTCAACAGCAGTATTAGAAATCATCTAAGACCTCATGGTTTCTGTTTTGGAGATGAGGGAATTCAGCATAAAATCAGTCACAGAAGGGGTTTGGTTTTGGTAATCTCTTCTCTTTTCCTTTCCTGACATTAAATTGTGGCTCATCTGCTTGTCTTACTTCATCCTCCTCATATGGCACTAAATTTTATTTTCGAATACCTTCAATTTTATTAATCAGATTCGAATAAAAGTATATAATACAGGTAGCCTTAGACGACAAAAGGACAGCAATGCTAATCCATAATCATAGAATACAATTGATAAGGGAGAGAATATTATTCACGCCTTTACTATAGCAAATTATCTTAACCGTGTGATTTTGCATGCTCAGTTCAAACAAGATAATCTGCAAAAAAGGAAAGAGGGCTTAATGCATTTCCTGCCAAGGGACTGATGGGGCTCATTTGTGAAAGCTGCCTTCCAGGAATAGGCAGACTGTGTGAAAAATACAAACAAAAAAGGAAAACATGGCTAGGCAGAGAGAGGCCACAGAACTAAAGCAGGTGTGACTATTGAGCCAGCAGGTGAAGAGAGAAGGTAATCTGAAGGACAAAGCAAAACACAGGCGTCAAAACACCTGCGGATCAGAAGCCAGATACAATTTGTGTGAGCAACTGAGCTAACTTAGCCAGTTCTGCCTTATCCTGTTAACTGAGTTCCTGCTCTTTCACTGAATGAGGAATATTCTCAGGAGTGCTGTGTGGCATCCTGCTATGATGGCTGAATTCTATTAGAAGGTCAAGTCCTGAAAGATTCCTTGTGATAAGGAGAATTAGTTGTATAGACAAGTCCTGATTAGCATTTATCACTGCATAAATATTGACTAGGCACAGTTTGTAGACTCTTTGGTTAAATACAGCTTTGTAGAAATATTTTCAAATACTTTTAACCAGGAAGCAGAAAAAAACTAATGAAGTAGAAGTTCAGGATATCTGAAAATATTCCAGGAATATGCCATGCTTTTTCATTTAGTAGTGTTATAGATCCCAACCAATACTCTGTCATTTAATTACCAATGGTCAAATGGGCTTCATTATACAGCTATATTTCTATAATATTTTGAGCAAAAGTTCATAGAAATAATTCCTTGTATTTAATGTTTAATCATAATGCTTTAAAACACAGATACACACACACACACACCACACACACAAACCACACAGACACACAGACACACACACACACACCAAAACCATTCTTTAAAATTATTTTTTATAAATATTTTATTTTTGTTGGATTTCAATTAAAATGCTCTATAAAACATTTATGAGGAGCTGGAGAGATGGCTCCACTGTAAGAGCACCCATTCAATTCCTAGTCCTAAATGAAGGCTTTCAAGGGTCAATAATTCCAGTCCCAAGGGATCTGACACCCCCTTCTATCCCCTTCAGAAACTCTGTGATACACAGTCGTTCAGGCAAACACTAATAAAAATAAAATAAAAATAAATAAACTCTTTAAACATTATAAATTAACACACGGTTCCTTAGTTTTTAACTTGTCTTTTGGGTACCACGTGAATCTCTTAAGTGTCCATCTTAGAGTGTAATTGTGGAATGGCACATTGTTTTTAGTTTTTTAACATTTATCTGTGAAAATAAGTCAGTACAATTTTGGTCTGTTTTCATATCTTGGTTGTTTTCGATATATAGTGACATGATTCTCATGCAAATGTAATTTAATGGACTTTTGAAATCTCTCATACCCTTAATACATACCTCTTAAAATATTATTTATTTTTAAAAGTAAGTAGAAATTTCATTGTTGGTGTTCTGGTTAGAAATAACAATTGCTGTGATAAAAGACTGTGATCAAAACCAAGTAAGGGACTCTAGCTGGTATCAAGCTGACATAAAACTAGCATCACAATTGGATTCTGCCCTATGCTAACTTTGAACACATATGCTTGCTATTGTTGAGACAAGTACTTAGTATTGTGATATGGCATATATATCCGGCTAAGACAGAGACCCTGGAAATGTTTGCAAAACCAGATTCCCTGAACCAGTTTCCCATATGGTTTACTCCAAGGATCACATGTGGATTTCACTCGCTTAATGATACATAATCATAGAAAATTTAAGATCACCCTCCCCATGCATATGAAATAATCAGAAAATATATTACTGTATTCACCTTCTCCTCTGGTTTTCTTTCAGTAAGCATACTCATCCATGGGCTGGATCTTAGCAGGGCATATTTAATGAATACAAACTATGGTAGGTTATAGTAGAATTTGGAATATTATGCATCTTAAATTACTTTTTAAACTTCAATACATCTTTGTAAGTATTTCTCACATCATCTCAAACATGTCTCCTGCTATTAAAGCATAGTGCAGAGTTTGGTAATTGTTTCCACACAGCACACCCCTCTAAAATGATATTCGACTGCAGAAACTAACCATTACAATGTATTTTTATAAATGCACTAATATCATTTATATATTTACTTGACCATTCACCTCTGTGCTTGAGTGTACTGATTTTTTTATTAGATATTTTCTTTATTTACATTTCAAATATTATCCCCTTTCCTGGTTTCCCCTCCAAAAAGTCCCTATCTCCTCCCCTCACCCCTTGCTCTCTAACCCACCCACTCCCACTTCCTGGCCCTGGCATTCCCCTATACTGGGGCATAGAACCTTCACAGGATCAAGGGCTTCTCCTCACACTGATGACAGACTAGGCCATCCTCTGCTACATATGCAGCTAGAGCCACAAGTCCCACCATGTGTTTTCTTTGGTTAGTGGTTTAGTCCCAGGGAGCTCTGGAGATACTGGTTAGTTCATTTTGTTCTTCCTCCTATGGGGCTGCAAACCCCTTCAGTTCCTTGGGTTCTTTCTCTAGCTCCTTCACTGGGGAACCTGTGCTCCTTTCAATGGATGGCTGTGAGCATCCACTTCTGTATTTGTCAAGCACTGGCAGAGCCTCTCGGGAGACAGCTATATCAGGCTCCTGTTAATGATAGAATTTATACAGTTCTAATAAGAAATTTAAAAAGTTGAAATTTCTGGCTGCTTACATTGTCATCTGTATTGTTCAGGCTCTGGCAGAGCCTCTCAGGGAACTGAGCATGGGGACTTTAATGGAGGAGTTAGGGAAAGAATTGAAGGAGATGAGGAGGTTTGCAACCTCATAGGATGAACAATATCAACCAACAAGATCCCCCGAAGCTCCTAGAGACTAAACCACCCACCACAGAATACACATGGAGGGATCCATGGCTCCAGTGGCAGCCATATGTAGCAGAGGATGGCCTTTTCTGGCCATCAATGAGAGGGGAGTCACTTGATCCTATGGAGGTTCGATGCTCCAGTGTAGGGAAATGCTTGGGTGGTGAGGTGGGAGTGGGTGGGTGGGTGGGTGGATCAGGGAGTACCTTCATAGAGGCAGGGGGTGGTAGGAGGATATAGGAGGGGGTTGTCCAGGTGAAACTGGAAAGAATAACATTTGAAGTGTAAATAAATAAAATAACCAATAAAACTATGAAAAGTTTTGAAATTTTATCGTTTTATATATAGAAAATTGTTTTCTATGTGTCTAAATTATGAAATACATGAAATAAAATCTGTATATTGTATATATATATATATATATATATACACATATATATATATCAAAGACATATCTTTAAGTAAGAATCATTTGTTCTCACATGTATGTCATCAGTTTCACTAAACTTTGTCAAGATTTAAGGTCTGTGGATTGGTTCTAAGTACTATGACTTTTGATATTATAGAGCAATGCCTAGATTCAAGGAATCATTGTAGAGATGGCGACACTGAACTCAATGACAATTGTGAGTCACTACCTTTTTACTAAGTCCATGTTTTGCCTCCTACACTGTTCCTGGGACACCTTGTATTCAAAAGTTTCAAGTACATTGACATCGGTCATTTGACATTACTGAGATGTTTTCGTCTCTTCTTGCCCCTATGATTGAGGACCATTTTATTATGTACATATTAGGTGATTTCCAGGACATTGATTTCATTATTATGTGCTAGAAGATATTTTCACAGTTCAAAATAAAGATTCTTGTAAGAATCACAACATGGCAGACACAGTTCTAAAAGTATCTGTGTAGACTGAGATGCAGCCTTTAGAAGAGGAGACAGGAGGCTCTCTGGTGTCATTTTCAAAACTGGAAACACAGAGTTGTAGACAGCAGTTTATTCTAGAACATTACAGTTAGAGTGGATCTACTTATCACATCAGAGTTTTCTGGATATGGCATAACTTGCTAACTGATTCCAAAAACAATTTTAAATACTGTTAGTTGAAAATATAGCTAGCTTCAAGCGGAGCATGGTGTCTCACGCCTTTAATCCCAACACTCGAGAGGCAGAGGCAGGCAGATTTCTGAGTTCAAGGCCAGTCTGGTCTACAGAGTGAGTTCCAGGACAGCCAGGGCTACACAGAGAAACCCTGTCTCGAAAAATCAATAAAAAAAAATAACAGCATTCAATAACACGATAAAAAATGACCCTTATTATTGGATAATATTATTCAAAATAATTAGAGCTACTTGTTGATAGTAGAAGTAAGATAGAGCTATCAACCTCATTTTTTCAAATGTAAACATCCATGCATTTGATTCAGCATAGTGATCACTGGTTCAGTTACTGATGTTACTAGTATTATTGGCTTGCATTGTTAACAAGTAAAGTGTTTTGGCCATCCTAATAGCTTCTAAGCTATTTTTAATATTATCACATAATTTCCAAATCATTGTAACCTACCGGTTTTTAACACTATAAGAAACCGTTAATCATTACACTCTTCAAATTATATAGAATTTTCAAATAGAAAATCTAGTGCATGGAAGCATTTAGGTGGTGATTGTCCTTGCAGCATGAAAGCATCAACTGTGTAATATATTTAAGTAGCTTCAGAATTGTGAATAATTGATTATTTAGGTAACTCAGCATATACCTCATAACTGTGGCAACAGGTCAATAGTAAATAATGAGGGAGCTTTATAAAGTATGCCTTCTTCCCAGTCTGGTATGTGCCAGGGCTTTAGCTGATTTGGGGACTCTTTGGAACAGCAGCTGGCTGGTTTATATCTACTCACAGACTTGTGATGTAGTAATGATATTGACAAAAATGGGCTAGTTTAACAACTGACCTGCTTACAAAAGATGTGTAAATATTGCATGATGTAAGCCATTAATTGAGTCTTTTGATTCCACTGAGTAAAACTAAGTACCTCCCGAAGGAACTCTGAAGGTTCTATGGTGCTAGTTTAATCTCACTCAATGAACAGTCACCAGCTTGAACAACTTTCAAAGTGTGTTTTGAAGATAGTTCCTAAACATCATGTGAGGATCATGTTCCTAATACAGGGAATTTATTAAACAGCAACGAAAGAGATGTCTTCATCAGTCAGAGAACCCTAGTGCTGTTTATTTCCGACTGAATTTTAAAAAGATAAAAATAATAAACAAACAAAGAAATGGTATCAATTTTTTAAAAAATGTCTTTAAGTAGTTATGAATATAGGTAAAAGACTCTCATTTAACTAATGTATTTTAATCCCAAAATGCAACTTGATGTTGTAAAATGTATAGCACTGAATATTAACATTTGCAAAATTTAAAACTGAATGCTACAAATGTCATCACTGAGTAGTGAACAAATCCACATTCAACACTTTCCATGAGAGTAAGATAAATATTCATGGAGGTAGTATTACTTTAGTCCATCTCAATTAATAGGTTTAAACGTTGTTACCAAAATACCACATCTATTTAAGAATTTCTACCTGTATAGAATGTTGTAGTTAATTAGCAAGTACAAAAACCTGGGTTCCCTTGAAATTTATTATCATAGCCTACAACAGCCATTAGATACATTTCTTACCCGATTGCAGATGTGGGTTTTCAGGCTAAAATAAGACACAACATCTTTGTCCCTGTTTTCAAAATGGATATTGAAACCACATCTGAGGCAGCTCAGATGTCTAAATGCTCTTTGGCAAGCATTAAAATGCCATCTGGGTCCTGCTTAGATGTTATTGATTTTATATTACAAGTAGATGAAAGGTCTGTTGGGGGGATTCTGTTTTATAATTGCTGCAGTGACCTCGCCCGCCATCCAGGAGTAGCCAGGGCAAATGTTGTTTGATCAAAATCAATGTAAAGTACACATTTATTCTCCAAACTTGTATTCTACAGTGGAGAGGAGAGGTGAGTCACTGAGTGGGAAAAGGAATATAGAATAATACGACTTATAAAGTGAAGCAGGTAAGCAGTTGCATCCTCAATAACTCTCAATTCAAATGATTCTGAGTCTAGATTAGAAGCTCTGGGGCTTATCAACATTATGACTAGACAAATCAATAACTTCTGAAAGAACCCTGAGTGTTTGAAAGACAGATTCTTGTTTTAGGGCCAGGACTGGAGCTCCATAGAGCAGACCAAATTCCTTTTGTGTGAGCACACAGCTGTGTAACATGTAACATTAACAGACAGCCTGTGCAAAGCAGGGCATGTATTTCCATCTTTCCTTCTGCCTTCCCACACCTCTTTTTGTTGTGGTTGAACTTGGAGACCCAAAGGAGTCTCATTTGATCTTGATAGGTAAATTGTTCAACATAAAAAGTAGTCCGCATATTTCACAAATTCCATTTTGATGTTATATTTCCATACCAAGAAGAGAAGGGTTTGGGTGTGGACTGTTGGGAGGTTACTTTGGCACATAGGTGGGTTACCAAAAGGATCTGGAGCGAAACTTCAACTCAGAAATAATTTAAGTGTTTTAAACTTACGTATATTAACAAAAGTAAGATAAAATTTTACTTCAACTCTTCCCTAATGGTAAATAATGAAACAGCTCTTACATTGCTCAACAGGGAACAAAGGATTGCCTGATTGTAACCTACATGTTTCCCCAACATTCCCTAAGAACGCCCAAATTTTATCTCCGTATGGAAAGATCACCTGTGTTTAAGCTTTTTTGGTTTTTCCAGTGATTATCTGTGTACAGAAAGACTTTTTGCCCTCTGAGGATAGTGTTCTTTTTTTTTTTTTTTAAATTGATCTGGTATCATTTTAGCGTAGTATGTGTGTGGGTGGGTGTGGGGGTCCTTGAAAATGCCATGGCAGGCAGAGTAATGATCTAATTGGGGTGAGAAGGAGATTTGGCTCAACAGAGTTTAGTCAGGCAGTGATGGGTGGCCTAGAATCTGATTCTGGGTTCTTTATTTTTGATATATTAAAACATAACAATGGGGTAAAAACCTTTTCTGGTGACAATTACCACATTAAAGCTAACGTTTACACCCTGACTACGTGTAAACTCTTTTGTAAAGTTTATATGACCTTTCTATAGGACCAGGTTCTATTGGCTGAGAATCAATGCTCAGAATAAAGGTCTGGGGAGGAAGAGTCTGGGATACAAGCATAATAGTCTGGGAGATAAATATGAGATTCCCATATGCGATTGAAATGATTCAGAGGGTTGTCTGAAATGAATTGCAATGTAAGGGAACATATGATATAGTACTGTTTAAATGATGTATCTCTCCTCCTCACTTAAACCACTCTGTTTTCCACCCTGTTATTTCTCCCTGATACTTAATGGTTGAAGGATGCACAATTGTATCTTGCTGAGCACAACTATGAGAGAAGTTTTCTTCATAAATATCTTCAATGCTCTCTCTGGCATCCAATCAACAACAACAACAACAAACAAAAACAAAAAAAACCCCAAAAACAACAACAACAACAACAAAGAACAAACAAAATCAAAACAGTAAAGAAACTCACTCTCACTCTGTGTGCTAGAAATCCGGCAGATAGGATTCTTATCTAAACTAGGAGTCCGCTGCCAACTTGAAGGGATGTTTTAGGCATTAAAACTGTTTTGCTTTTAGGCAAACCTCTGTGTTTTATTCTTTTCTTTTTCTACCTAAAGCATGTATCTATAGTCTACACTCACATTAACAAACCATTTCCTCTTGTTTAAAAACTAAGGATGAGATGGGCAGTGGTGGCAAATGCCTTAAGTCCCAGCACTTGGGAGATAAAAGCAGGTGGATTTCTGAGTTCGAGGTCAGCCTGGTCTACAGAGTGAGTTCCAGGACAGCCAGGACCATACAGCCCTGTAGATAGATGTTAGATAAATAGATAGAGATAGATAGATAGATAGATGATAGATAGATGGATAGATAGATAGATAGATAGATAGATAGATAGATAGATAGATGATAGATAGATAGATTGATGATAGATAATTTGATATATGATGATGGATTGATAAATAGATGATAGATGATAAAAAAGGTGATAGATAATTTGATAGATGATAGATAAATCATAAATAGATGCTGGATAGATGATAAAATGATTATCTATATCGACCTATCATCTATCTATCTATCTTTTTTTTTTCAAGATATGTTTTGACCATGTATCTCTGGCTGTCCTGGAACTCACTCTGTAGATCAGGCTGGCCTGAAACTCACAGAAATCTTTGTCTTCTGGGATCAAAGGCATCTGAAACCAGCTCAAATTTATATTTTAAATATACCATGTTATAAAATTTTGACTGATTTAAATCTGAACATTTGTTGAGACTGAACAGTATGCTTTTTATAAAAAAAATATTTTCTAACTCCCAGAAAAGATAGAATTTATTTAGAATTTACTTTACATTAAACACTATCCTGATCATTCAATGTAATACTTACCCAAATCTTAACTGCAATCCTAATCAGTTCAAGAGGTTTCTAATTTCCATGCTAATTTTCAAATCCACTTATAACTTGTTATGATACTTAGGAAAATAAATTAAGGAGCCTAAATACTTTCTGGGATTTAAACATTCTGATTGAATATAAGATTACATTATTAATAAATATGTCTATTATTATCTTTAATAATTGGATTATTCCTGCATGCTCAGTACTGACAAGTTCTGTTTTTCCTGTGGGCTATAGACTGATAGTCATCATCAATAAGTCTCAGCTTCACCTAGGCAAGGTCAACCATGAATCCTGCCTTCCTCTGTGGAAAGAGTATACTTCCACACCACTGACATTAACCTTGCCCCGTATCATGTGTTTTACTTAATGGAAGACTGTCTGAAATGGATTACTACCATTTGCAAGTTTGGGCAATCGATGACATTACTAGTTTTCAGTGTAGAAAAATCTGGCTGCAAATATCTAATGTCCTGTATATAGGACCACACAATGCAGAATGTTGAATGAGCTGACTTCAGCACACAGAAATATCCAAGGCACTGCAGCTGACATACGCATCCTTTATTAAGTTGTGAGCATGCATTGTGGGTCAGTCAACTGTGTCTACCTTATCATGTAGAATAGACTTGGGTAATCAACCACTTTATATTACCCAAAATGTTTTCATAAAGAAATATTCAATAATATAGTCTCCCATAATTGCTACCTTCTATTGAGTTATTATTTTTATCTCTGAATATGTGCTTACATGTCTGGGAGAGGATGCACACACACACACACACACACACGTGTGGAGACCGGAATGATCCTAGGCTCATTCTGCAGGCACTATTACTAATGTGGTAGGACAGGGTCTCCCAGGAGCCTGGGACTCACCAACCATGTTCTGTTATCTGTTTAGCTTTAGCAAGAAATCCTCCTGCCTCAGCTTTCCCAATTATTTGATTACCAATATGTACCATTAACCAAGTGTTTGTTACATGGCTTCTAATATCCAACAGAGGTTGGCATTCTAGTAAGGCCAGTGCTGAAATGCCTGCATTACTTTGCTAAATCAACACTTTTAAATGGCCTTGTTTACAGTCAGAGTAAATTGTATGTTATAGCTTTTAAAGAATTTGCTATCACCTAGAAATAATGCTGTTCAATGCACAAGGCAATTAAAAACTTCAAACCTACCTTAAACATCCTGGGTTCTTCCCCTCCTGTGGCCTTCTAAAACAATATTTGATCTTTTTACAAACACGGTGTTCTTTACTTTGTCTTATACTCTTCCATTATTGAGTTCCTGACATGAAAGTCACATCCTCAGAAATGGCTTCTTTGATAGCTTACATGAGCAAAATTTCTCTTTTAATATATACCTTAAACCTTACCATAGTTTTTATTTCTGTTGTGGTCCTGAGATTAAATCCAGTGCTTTGTGTATCTTCCACAGTCATTTAGCAAGTAAAATATATAGAGAACTTATGTAATAATTTTGATTATATACATATTTATATACTTGTGATATTTGTACCATGTCTATTCAAATCTAAGCCATAAGAAGTCAGGACAAATATTTGAATTATCTCCTATAGTTTGTACAGAATTTAGGGCAGGGTGAAATGTTTATAAATATTTAGCAATCTTATAAATATATTCAATTTAGGAAACTAAGAAATATGTATTAGAAGTTTCTCAATATTTAACAATTAGCAACCAAGTGTAGAAACAGTATTTATACATACTCAAGTATAATCATTGTTAGTCCAGTAAATAAATTCGAAGTTTTATTATATAATTTTTGATGTACTTCTTTAGGAATCACTAATAAATATTTACTAACTTATCACTGCTTTCATATTTCAATCTACTAACTTGATATTTTATAAAAAGTGACTTTTCATCATACTTCAGTTACAGTAGTGGAGATTATGAAGCAACCTTAATATGTTAAAGGATTAGACCAGCTCAAGGCTATTTCCTGACATGTGTCTCCTTGCTTGACTTATTCTCTGTGCCACATCGGGTTCAATGTGTCCACAGAATGCGGATTGTTGTCATTGAACATGAGTAAACAAGAAATATGAGCTTCCATCAACATCTAAGCTCATAATGGATGCTGTGTCTATCTCTGTCTCATTAAATATTGTGGAACGATGTCCCTAGATGTAACAGTCATTATCATCTCTATCCAAGTAGCTGTGACTGCTTCTGTGAGACTCTCAAGACCCAGGCTTCTTGACTTTCTCTCACATAGGAAAGGGTGTGCCAGGGTCAGGGTTTCTCACCTGAGTTTGCAGCTTCCCCTCCCTACATCTCTGACTATATGTAATTCTGCCCAAGCCAAACCCTAATCTCCGGATCTCAGGAGGCAATAGAATATATAAACTATGAAAAATTAACTGAATGGGGACTCACCAAAGTTTTCAGGGTTCTTAATTATTATCAATATGCAGGCAAACAGAACATGGGAGACATGAATTTCATAGCTCAGAAAAATAGAAAGTTAAATGTCAGTATCAAAATGAAGAGTTACAAATGAAAGGAAATCATGTCACATAATTTAAACATGGTCTTTACTAGCCTAGAAAATGGAAAGAGGAGGAATATGAACATGGCCGATTTTACCAATAAAATAATGGGCATGGCCATTAGATTGCTGAGTCATTTGGTTAACTGTGTGCTAAAGGATCAAAGTTCCATATGTTTAAATATTTGAGAAAATAATGTAGATGAATTTTATCTGTTCTCATTATAGAACATATGGGTTAGGTGGTATGATAACAATATTTTTTCTTCCTTCCGCTAATTTTCCCCTATATGAAAAATGCATCCATACCATCATAAACTCTATGGTGAGATGCATGATGAATTTCCCCCAAGTGTGAGCTGGTGTCCTGGGAAATTCGGCATGAGGCTTATTAGTGGTGCCTTACTTCTCCTTGAATTTTTCTTTTTCTTTTATTTTCATTTTTGTTCTTTCCCTATGTCATGAACTTGGTAGTATCCCAGGTATGGGCTTCTTTATCAGCTCACTCCTATTAGAATTCTTAAGTACTTTAATAGAGCATTCTGTATTTAAAGAAAAGGGTGGATAGTAGCCATGTTTTTACAGAATAAAAATACAGACATATTCTAATTATCAAAAGACACTTGAAGTGGCATCTTGGAAACTTTGGAGATGATTTTAGAGGAATTGAGAGTGGCAGCAATGGTTCAGACAAAAAGAGAACAACTGAATAGAGTTGTGAATAATCTATGCCCTTATTCGCTTTGAATTATAAATGCACACAAAGATGAAAGAGAAATAAATCAACACTTTTGACAGTTGCTATTAATAAACCTGACAAATTAACATGCATGCTCTTCAGTGTAGCAAGCTGTTATGTGTTTCACTACAAATAAAATCTTGGAAAAACAGAAGTATTAGATATGTCTCTTACTGCCTTATATATGAACTCAGCATTCCTAATCTGAAAAATGAAAATTCAAAAATGTTCCCAAATTCAAATTTTAAGCTACCAGCACCATGGCACAAATAGAAAAGTCTACATCACAAAGCTCCATTCATGTGTAGAACCATTAACCAAATGACTCTAAAACCTCCTTTAGGAGTGGGGAAATTGCACAATCAGTAAAACACTGCTATGCAAGAATGAAGACTTGACTTTGATCCCAACCAACATCCATGTGTAAAGAAGAGAAGCTAGGCTCATGAGGTGTAATTGTCATCCCAAAGCTGAGGAAGCACACAGGCAGAGTCTTAGGATTTAATGATCAAACAGTCTATCCTAGTAAGTGGTACTAGATATAATAATCTTTGTTTTAAGAAACAATGTAGAAAATTCCCAAGAAATACGACTGGAAGTTGCTTTCTAATTTCCACATTCAGTCATTCAAATGCAAAAGAATCCTCAGATACATATAAGGTTGTACAGACATGAACATGCTATCCATGACTGTATAACACATAAGCACATGCACATGTACACGTGCACACAGTAGCACACACACAATTTGCCTTTACACTACATGCACAACTTATATGTAAAGACTGAATGATTCCTTGTTGAAGCTTGGGTACTCACATCAAGATGCCTAATGTAATAGATAAATGGTCTAAAATCCTAAAAATCCACAAATCTAAGGTATTTTGTCTTGTAATACTTTGGGATAAGTTATACTCAAATCTGTCCCTATTATGTATGCCTTTCATGGAAATCTCTTTCCTTGGATTTTATATACAATGTCTCTTTTACTCATGGTTTGAGTGTTAGATGTTATTACAAATTCCTTATTTCCATAACAGTTTAATTCTATTTTTCTCTGGTTTAGATATTGTGTTGATGGTGTTGATAAACCAAGAAATCCTCACTTTTTACAGAGGGAAAAAAATCAAGTTTTTTAAATGAGTTCTAACTGTCTCTGTTTCAAACTAATATTGAAAGAGAGAAATCTTTGCAATTGGATATTATTTAATGATTAGTTCCAGCTGGGACTGTTGGTAATTATGTCACAATATGATTTCCTCTAAGATATCTCGCAGGTCATTGATAAACAGCAAAGGAAAAAAACTGTAGGATTAACAGTAATTATAGTAAAGTGGTTTGCTATTAAATTAATTGAATAAAAAGTAATTGGATTATGTATGATTTTCAATAGCTACTAGAGTTTAAACTTTAATTAAACTGTCATAGTCCTCATTCAAAAATGAATATTTGAACATTATTTTTAAACAACAAGAATAGCAGAATACTAATGAGAGCACAGAACACCAACAACTTCAAATTGGACACTCCATCAGACTGATTGCCAACCAATTTCCCCACAATGAAATCTCTGGGAAAAAGTGTTGAGCTCAAGTAATCATTTGTAGATTTTTCAAATATTATCACTTGATAGGAAGTCAATTAGAATCGATTAAGAAAACTCGTTGTAAAGCAATTAGCCACTGTGTGTGTGTGTGTGTGTGTGTAGTAAAGAAAACATATGTCTTTAATTTTGCTTGTAAGCTTTAAATTGAAAATTTACTAGTGATGGTATAAGTGAAATGTTCTTGAACATTTCTGTATTTATCCTAAAAGGTGTTACATACATTATATTCATGTTTATCTCTATTGGGACTCTGAAGTAAAGATAAATAAATGGAGCTGGAGAGACACATCAGAGGTTAAGGGTACTTACTGTTCTTGCAGATAATCTGGGTGTAGTTACTAGCACCCACATCAGGCAATTTACAACCCCCTGTAATTCAAGATCCAGGCTATTTGATACCATTTTTTTTTCTCCATGTGTATCTGTATTTGGATGTCGCTAAACTCACTCACAGATATGCACATAAATAAAACATAAATCTACATGCAAAAGAAATCTGAAATATCTGACATGGAATATATGGAAATATTTTTAGATATGCATAACACATATATGTTCATGCAGTCAAATCAACATTCATATTTACATACACACATCTGAATATATTCAGCTTTTATTTTAAGTGTTTTATTTATTTTATTAATGTGTGTGTTTGTGTGTGTCTATGTGTGTATGTGTGTGTGTTTGTACATGCAAAACTTGCAGAAGTTGAAGGAAACAGAATTAGGCAACCAATCTCTTGATGATGGAGTTGTGAGTGATTGTAACCTTCCCAGTATGTCTACTGGGATCCAAACTCAGGTCTTTGTGAAAGAGGTACTGTAAATGTCCTTTTATTTCCTTAGATGAAATAATGAAATGTAATGAGAGCCATACCCAAGGTTTATAAATACATGGCTTGGGTATTTCTATGGCCAGAGCATTTCTATCTAACTACCCCTAGGTTTAGGCCTGGAAGCTTCTAGCCTCTGTACAATCTAAACTTCTGATCCCAGATCTTAAAGGCTTCAGATCAACCTTCATCTTAGCAGATCTTCATCTTACCTATCCCTAGAACCTTTCAGCATCTGAGTCTTACTGCTGAATAAGCTCACCCTTTCAAGCTTTGTCTGAAATTTGGTTGGCTGGTTCAACTCAGAAGTTCTAGCTCAAACTCCTCTCCAAACTCACTGATACTAACTGGTTTCTTTCAGCTTCTGACTGATTTGCAATGCTTGGAAAAACTGCCTCTGAACTTCACTGACCTGCACTGACTGCACAACTCAAAGGAACTGGATGGAAATGCATGAACTCAACTGGACTGTGTTCAACTGAACTGCACCAAACTCAACCAAACTGAATTCTACCTCTCTCACTACACTGCTCTTAAGTATCCTCTTTTTTTTCTGTCTGTTATCATGAGGATTGGACATATCCTATCTCTACTCATTCTGTCACGTCTTTCCGTGATTTGTCACTTTGTCTGCCCCTCAATTAGATACCATTGTTTGGGATTAAATGTATGTACTAAGGGCATATCTATATTATAGCCAGACCACACAGACCTAGGTCTTTGGATGTGATTCCTTGCCAGAACAGTCATGTTGCTGGATTAAAATTCTTCTATAGGTATACACTCAACTACCAGGCCATCTATCTAGCTCTTGAACACTTATTTTAAGTGAGCACACACAAATTAAGGAATGATGTTTTATATTATGATAGTATTGTAACTTTTTCATTAGTTCCTGCATTTCTCTTACTAGTGCTATGAGGAAGTAATTCCTTTGAAAACATAGTTAAGTACCAATCAGAAGAGCTCTGCATTTTCCTTAAGGTTACAGAGATAGCATATTCTAGAACAGGGAGATTGTTTCAAAGTCCTACTCATTATAGTCCAAGTAAATACTATGAGGATGCCCAGAGCCTAACATGGGCTTGAAAGAAGATGGAAGGTAGAGAGTAGGAATTTCCTTCCTTCCTTCCTTCCTTCCTTCCTTCCTTCCTTCCTTCCTTTCTTTCTTTCTTTCTTTCTTTCTTTCTTTCTTTCTTTCTTTCTTTCTTTCTTTCTTTCTTTTCTTCCTTCTTTCCTTCCTTTCTTTATTTTTCTTTCTTTCTCTTTCTTTCTTACTTTCTTTCTTTCTTTCTTTCTTTCTTTCTTTCTCTCTCTCTTTCTTTTTTGGTCTTTTTTTTTGGTTGTTTTTTGTGTGTTTATTATTTCTTTTTTTATTGGATATTTTCTTTATTTACATTTCAAATGTTGTCCCCTGGGTTTGTTGACTGTATGTAGGATGGATCACCAGGTGAGGCAATCTCTGGATGGCCTTTCCTTCAGTCTCTGCTCCACACTTTGTCTCCATATTTCCTCCTGCGAGTATATTGTTCCCCCTTCTAAGAAGAACCAAAGCATCCACACTTTGATCTTCCTTCTTCTTGAGCTTCATTCTTTTGCTAAATTAGTTCCCCACAGGCAGTTTAACTTCCTCAATGCTGGTCCTCCTGATTGACCCTTAGTAAAACCCTTGATCATAAACTTAGGAAGACTGACAGTTCTAAATTTAAAATTAACTTTTCACAGCTTATTTTAAGATACTTGGCAGTGAAATTAAAGGAACTAGCTAAAGGTAAAACTAACCCTAGAGAAAGTTTGGATAAAAGTTTAGAATATTCTCAAGTACAGTAATATAATTAATCACAATAACCAAGAATACCAAGTATTTTTAATAATTTTCCATAGACTGTGAACACAGTTTTGTAATAATAATGTTAATATGTTAAAAACTGTTCAAAAATGAGATATAGAATGTTTTCATTATCTAAAGATAAATATAAATGACAAACACTGGCAATGTATTCATTTGCTTTTTCCATAGTATATTATGAACTACTTGATTTGTGCAAGAGAATGAGAGGACACTGAGAATTCAAAGGTGTTTATATGGTATGGCTTTTGTGTAGATATCATTACGAAAGGATTATAAAATGCACATTATGAAACCTTCATTATGTATATGACAATAATACAAAAGCACAATAGGCAACCTTTTGAGATTGAGAAATAAAATAAATGAAACTTGAGATGATCAGAAAACCTAACCAGTACCTCTCAATATATTAGTAGAAGAGTGTGAAGAAGGCAATGGTTTAAAGAGATTGCAATTTCTTTTATTGGTGAAAGAATTTACTTCCTGGTCCATCATTTTTCCCTTTCCTTCTGCTTGGGGACTGCACATGGTGATGCTGATAGTGTGGTGCTAATGGCAATGATGGTGATGATGATGATGATGATGATGACGATGCCTACCTACTCTGAAACCAACAATGGTGGTGGTGGTAGTGGTGCTGGTAATGTTGATGATGATAGTGTGGTGATGATGATTGTATGAACACAGTGGTAATTTAATGGGTTATGCTGTTTGGAATTGTGTCTCTACCCTTCCTGGCCTACCTAAGGTATTATCTGATTAGCTTTAATAAAAAACAGATGGCTAATTACCTGGGCAGGAAGAGGAAGGTGGAGTTTCTTGGGAGGAAGAAAGGTACTTTGGGAGATGAAAGAGAGCAAGAGAGACCTTTCACCAGGAGACATGTCATGAGGTGGACATGATCAGAGGCCTGAAAGGAATAGCTAGCCACATGTCTGGATGGGCTATATGGTCAGGTTAACTAAGATGAGCTAGTTGAAAGTCAACTAACCTAAGGTCTAAGGCTTTGAAATATTAAAATGTCTCTGTGTGGTTATTTGGGGAAAAGATGGTTAAGTAACAATTGCCACCATATTAATATCCAGCATTAATTAATATACATAGAAAATAATATTAATCATTTCCATTAAAAATTGGCACCATATCTTTGGCACCATTTGTAAAAGTTTGGTCTCTCCCAGAAATAAGACTCATACTCTAAGTATATTTACAAATACTTCGTGCATGTAGTTAAAATAGTGAAAGGTGGGGGAAAGTCAGGCTATAGATTGGTTTCTAATTGCTATTAGTTGGAAGCCATTTTTAAAAGTTTGATTTGGTTTTTCCTCCTAGCACCATGGTCCAGAAATAAGACTGAGACTCAAAATTTATTTACAAATACCTTGGCCATAGATCTAGACTCTTCAATGATTAGATCATAACTTAATGTGACCCATTTATCCTGATTTACATCCTGCCATGTAACTGGTTATCTGTGCTCAGGTATCTTGCATCTGTCTGATCATCTCTTCCCCAGGTGAATCTCCCACCTCTCTGGCTCTATTCCAGAATCATTTCTGCGCTTCCCGGATATCCCACTTTCTATTTTAACCTTTCCTATATGACATAGTTTTTTGGGTTTTTTTTTTGAATTGACAAGTGATGCATTCATATATTACACAAGACATTCTCTCTACAGTAATTAGGGAAGTGACAGTGATAGTAGGTTGATGATAATAAAATGATAATCAGGGTGGCCATGATGCTAGATAGTAATGGTAGTGAGGATGGTAATAAGGAAAGTGGTAATTATGCTGGTGGCTGTGATAGAGGTGTTTTAATGGTGCTGTTAATAGTAGGATGGTAATTGTAATAATGATGGTGGTTGTAATAATGGTCATAGTAACAGTGATGATTATAGTGGGAAGGTAGTGTTAACAATGAGCATGAAGACAATAAATGGTGGTGATGGTCATGATGATGGTAATGATGGTGGTAACATGGGTGAGAATGGTAGTGGGGGAATAATAATCATGATTACAGTACTGATGATAAGGTATAGTAACAACAATGGTTATGAGAATAGTGGCATGATATTGATAAGGAAAAGGATTGTGGTTAGGTGGTGATATTGAATTGTGGACAAATCAACTTGTATAACTTTATACATAAGTCAAAGTTGAAATTTCTAATCAAAAGAGGGAAAAGTATCTAGTTGGATTTGTGTTCACAGTAACATTACTGGATTGTATTAGTTCTTCCCATTAGGAGGTGTAATTCCTTCAATGCACATCATAGTTAATGTGATGTACAAAAAGAAGGAAAATCATAATTAGTCATGTTAATCCTTCACCTGTTATAGAATCCTCATATTCCAACTGTGTAGTGGCAGTTGGCAGTATTTCTGCTTAGAGCAAATGTTTCTTTATTCATGGTGGAGATGTTAAGTGTTAACAAATGTTTCTCATATTCTACAACAGTATTTTTCTATGTTCTACAGTTTAGATATTGTGTGGATGGTGTTAATATATATCTGTGCCAGATATTTCAGAATTCTTTAACACACACATATATATGTATAATATTAATAATTATTATTTATATGTATGGCTTTGTACATATTTAAATTTATGTGGGGCCCAAGTGCAGATACTTGCTGAGACCAGAAAATGGTATATATGTTTGTGTTGTGTGTACATATGTCATTCAATGAACGTACTTCAACCTTTGGATCTATACCCAGAAATTGAATGGGTAGGTCCTATCATACTTCTATTTTTAGTTTTTTGAGAATTATCTATGCCACTCTTCACAATTTTTACAGTATGTCTTTTAGAGGTGAGTTAAAGGAGCAATTTGAATCCATACTAATTCAACTACAGCTCACATCACACACTAATGCATCAGGTGGGTGTCATTTTGCAAAGCCAGCCCTATAGGTAAATACACCCAGTGCTTGATTTCTAAAGTCTTGATTTCATCTAGTTTGTGTAATTTCCTTTTCATTGAGCCTAACCTATGAATAGCTTTAATTAAATGAGTATTTCTTCCTGATGTCTCTAATCGCCATATGGCTTAGAAAATCTAAAGGTTTAGCTTGAAATTTTGATTGATTTTTTTTTTAAACTTAAAAAAAATTTCCTTCTATTGAAAATAGTTTTTTTCTCACATAATATATCCTGATTATGTTTTCCTTTCCTTTTATTCCTCCCAAGTTACATGAGGAAAATCGAATAGCATCTGCCATTCTTAATTGCACATGCACACACAAACACACATACTGCATTAATTATCTAACTACACAGACTATCAACTAATCTTATCTCCCCATTTTAAAATGCCCTACAATGTTGGAATTGTTTCTTATAAACAATTTAATGAGAAGCAAATATAATAATACAGTTACTCTACCTGTCAAAATGACAAAGGTCTGATCATGGGTCATAAAAGAAGACAGAGCATTCTTCACATGAGAATCCTTCAGAGTGCTTTCAACCAAAATACATTCAGATAATAATGACATGACTGAATCTTATAGATCTAGTGCGTTTTCATGAATGCTGAGAAATATACATAAGTATGTTGCTGAGAAATAAAATCATCTTGATAGTAATTTTTATTATATATGTATATGTATAATATTTCTCTTTGAAATAGAATTTTAATATAATCAAATGAGAAATAAGCTTTATTCTTTCATGGTGGATATTATCAGGGAACATTGGGTAAGAGGGCATGGAAAAATCTGAAGAGCCCAAAATCAAGGAGTTCGCTGCCATACTGTTTTCTGTGTCTTTTACTGAGTGTTGTGTAATAATATAGGAGATGTCACATGGTTTCCTACCTTCAGTTCAATTTTCAGTAATAAAGCCCAGTAGTGCTGAGCTTTCTTTTCCTTTCTGTGTAACGTTTCTTGTTTCATCTATTGAGGAAATTCTAGTTTGTAAGTAACTGAGATACCATGTTATAACAACTGAAATGTGTCTTGAAAAATATTGAAATATTGGTCCAGACTTGTCTAGATCCAAACAGCGAGGCTTAAATTATAGTTGATGTAGAAAGTTCATGAAAATAGAGTCAGAAAGCTTCTCGGGGATGTTAAGGGGTTGTATCACTGAAAATTATCTGCTGAAGGCCATTATTATTATTATTATTATTTAAAATTAATTACAGATAGGATTGCAGATCCCATTACAGGTTGTTGTGAGCCACCAAATGGCTGTTGAGAATTGAACTCAGGACCTCTGGAAGAACAGTCAGTGCTCTTAACCACTGAGGCATCTCTATGTAGCACTCACAAAAAGGGACCTATCATGACTGCTTCTCTGAAAGACCCAACAAACAGCTGAAAGAATTAGATGCAGATATTTGCACCCAACCAATGAACAGAAGCTGCTGGCCCCTGTAGTTGAATTAGGGGAAAGCTGGAAGAAGCTGAGGAGGAGGGCAACCCTGTAGGATGACAGTGTCAACTAACCTAGACCCCTGAGATATCTCAGACACTGGACCACCCATCAGGCAGCATACACCAGCTGCTATGAGGCCCCCAACACATATACAGTGGAGACGGGGAGGGGAGGAAGTATGGGTTGTTGAACAGCCGGAGGGTTGGACAGGGAGGGGAATTAAAATCTGGAGTAATAAATAAATAAATAAATAAATAATAAATAAATAAAAGATTTAATAAAAAAAATGCAGCTTTTGCCCCTCTCTGATTCACTTCTACCACTGTTCCTCATCCCATTCCTCGCCCCCTTGTCTCCAAGAGGATGCCCTCCACTAGGCCTTCCCACTCCCTGTTACCTCAAGTTTCTCCAGAATTAAGCATGTCTTCTCCCATTGAGCCAAACCAGGCAGTCCCCTGCTATATATGTCAGGGACCTTAGACCAGCTCCTGTATGCTACCTGGTTGGTGGCTCAGTGTCTGGGAGCACCCAGGGCTCTTTTTTGTCTTGTCAACATGACAGTGTTTTTCAAAAATGATTTGATATACTTGCATTAATCACTAATGTAGTTGAATGATGAAAGCATATATCATTTCATGGACATTTTTTGTCTGTATACAAAGTGGAGTAGACTAGAGACAGCTCAGCAATTCAGAACTCTTGCCGAAGACCAGAGTTCAGTTCCCATAACTGACATTGGGAAACTCACACATGCCTATAATGCCCCTTCCAGGGGTTACAAGCACCTTTTCTTCCTTCTGTGTGCACTATGCAGAAGTGGTGCATAGACAAACAAGCAGGCGCACAAACGCACATATGCCTACTGTAAAAAGCACATCATTTTAAAGGAAAATGTATATCATTCAGCAACCCTAGAGATAACAATGTGCACAGAGAGACAAACAACACAAAGTGTGAACACCTGGCTTCAGAAAAGCAACATTTAACCCCTCTACTTTCTAAATGGACAAGGAAAAGCAACATACATCTATGATAAGCAAAAAGGCTTATGACTTTCAAGGAGGTTTGTCTTCTGGATAACTTTCCATGTTTTCTTGGCTTTTAAGGTAATTTTTAATTTTTTTGAATTTATATCCCTTTCCTGCTTTTCTCCTCCCTCTGTTCCTTTGCATTTACAAGTCTTTGATCTTTCCCAAAGCCATTCGTTTCTCTTTTTCTTTCATTTTTTATTTCGAGAGGTAAGTACGTAGGTGGATAGAGAGTAGATTAATAGAAGATAGATAGGTGGATAGATAGATGTAGATAGATAGATATATAGGTAGATAGATATTAGATGATAGCTAGATACATAGATAGTAGATGATGATAATACATAGATAGATACATACATATACACATAGTAGATGATAGATAGATGATAGATTGATGATAGACTAGATAGATAGTAGATGATGATGGATACATAGGTGATAGATAGTAGATGATAGATGGATAGCAGATGAGAGATACATAGATATATGATAGGTAGACAGATAGATGATATTAGATGATAGAGAGATGGAAGATAGATAGATATATACATAAATACATACATACATACATGCATAGATACATAGATGATAGATAGGTAGAAATATAGATATTCCTAAATATAAAATGCCAGGTTCCAGGTTACAAGTACTGAAATCATACACATGCAAGTAACATTACTGGGGATGAGCAAGATAGATAGATAGATAGATAGATAGATAGATAGATAGATAGATAGATAGAGATAGATATATAGATGATATAGATATAGAGATAGACATAGAGATAGATATAGATATAGAGATAGATAGATAGAGATAGATATAGGTATAGATAGATATAGATATATACACACACATATATATACATATATACATATATGTGTACACACATATATGCATATATACATGTACATATATGTGCATATATATAATATAAATACATATATATGTGTATATATATGTATATGTACTCTTTTATGAAAATTTCAAAATGTGCTATTTATCAATATATAATTTCTCAGTCTAATATATAATTCAGAGCACACGTGTATATAGGTAAAAATGGAATAATTCTAAATGACTTGGAAATTGAAACATGCAATATTAATTTATATTTTAATATAAGCTTATAAAATCCTGGACAAATTTTAAGGGTGAGTGGGAGAAAAAAATGTTGATTAATTGCGTGTTTAATATGTTGTGAAATGCTAGTATATATGAATCTGTGGGAAATAAATGAATGTATTATGTAACTGTATTTCTACTAGAAAAAAGTCAAAGATAAGGATAAGATATAAAATTTATTTTGGGATTGAGGATTTCAGTAGCAAATTAGGGCTGTTAGCTTTTATAGATCTTAGCAGCAGGGATTAAAGGGGGGGGGAGTGAAGCACAAAGGCAACATTCTCTCTGAAAGGCGAGAAAATGTATGAGGTCAAATGTATGAGGTCTGTTAAAACTTCATCACCATCCACCCATGCCAATCTTCTGTAAGTCTAGGATTTAAATGCCCTGGGAGCAGAGACTGACAACTTTCAAATTACAGCATTGGACTTAGTTGTCAAAACACTTCAACACAGATCTGTGGAGACATTATTGTGGTAAGCATGTTTCCAGATATGGTGCTTTAAGGATTTTAGTAGTGTAGATTAAGTGGAACACAATGCATGAGACTCAAGGACATGTGAAAGTTTGCCTTTCAGTGTAACTTCTGTATTCTATGCCCTCAGAAAGCCTGAGTCTCCAAAACTAGTTGTCTGTACCTTTCTCAACTTTCTTTCTTTCTTTTAATAATTCACACTATATTATATATAGTGTAGCAAATGCCTTTCTATGAGGTTTAAGCAGTTGTTATTAAATGTCATCTGGAAGGCTTAGTTATCATAGCCACACGCTCATTCTAATTAATTATCCTTTTCAAAGACAGTGTATTTGCCGTGAAGACAGAAGAGAGTCCCGAAGTTATTTTAGTACTCACAATCAGGTGAGCATCGCAGATCAAAAATTTAGCACATTTCTAAATGTGGGAAACAATTTTAAGTATATTTGGCTGAGTCTAATATATGTAGGGGAATAATAAAACTGATTTGTGGGACCTATAGTTCTGTATGGTGCATTGGTTAGGAATACGTCCCACCCTTCCAGCGGGCTGAAAATCAATTCTCTGTAACTGCAATTACAGGAGATGGAGTAGGCTTTCTGGTCTTCCAAGGTAACCACACATATGATGTATACACACACACACACACACACACACACACACACACACACACATACACACACACACACACACAAAATGCTGATTTGTAGTTTTGGCAATAATCTTAGAAATTTTTTCAGTGTTTTTTTTCCTTTGCCAATTTTACAATTACCTATATAATTTTAGAGTTGAGTTATAATTCACAAATTTTAATTTTCATATCTATTTCTACATAGTGAAATAACTATAAACCAATCATATTATAAGCAAAACAGTTTATGCCAGATAATATGGTTAGTCCATTTTGGTCAGAATCATACTTCCAGACTTTTGTGATTCTAACAAATTAATACTGATTTATATACCAGATTATTTGCTCCATTAATTCTATATGAAATATTCAAGGAAGAGAGTGAAGGCAGTGTGTTTTAACTTGGAAATAGATGATGAAGACTTAGTGTACAGCACAGCATTGCTCTAGTCACTTTCTATAATTCATTTTCTTCTGAAGAAGTATTTCTTCTTATGAGAGTTTAAATAATCATGGGACCTAGTCCAAGTATTAGTTCCTATTTCAGAGAAAATGTTACCCCAGCTCATATTGATTTTGCATTTTACCTTAAATACCTAGGCCACAATATGTAATGGCTCAATTTGGTGAGTTCCTTATGCTTTTGGACAATATTTGCTACAGTAATCATTAATCTTAAAACGTGTGTACTTTATGTTATGAAATAACAAAACTTTCCACCATTTTAAAGCAATGTAAACTCTGAGTCCATTTTAAACCATGTAAAACTGAATTTTAAAAAAATGTGGATGCTGAATTCCATATGAAATGGCATGCTACTGTAAATATTGAAACATTATTGCTAGGCAACTCTAAAGTAAAGAGGAATTTCTAAAAGTATAAAATCTAGAGTTAAATACAAGTATGCCTATTTTTATTAAATGCATACAAAATTATCAAACACACACACGCACACACACTTGTGTGTGTGTATAAATATGCATGTGATCTATAACTCCCCCTCATATCACCTCACGGATTCAATTTATACACCATAAAGACTTCAAAGTTAGTATGTTCATATTCTTGGTAAGATGAAAAGATACATTATTCAATGAGATTTATTTAAAGGTCAAAGTATTTACTTTTCTCATATTTGAGATTTGTTAATTTTTTTCAATATTATGTAACCTTTAGAATCTAGTATCGAATTTATCATACTTGACAATGCATGCTGATATTTTGTAGGTGTAACATGGAAACACTACTAATTGGATAAATACATCCCACAATACACACACTAAATGAAGATAAGTTATGGAAAGTATATTTTCCTGTGTATAATAGAACTTACCCTTCTGAAAATAAATATGCTTTGGATGAGAGCTAAATCAGTCAAGGCATTTAATAGTTGCATTAGCTGTAGGGGGACTGGCTGTGCTGTGCTGCCTCAGTAACTGGGGCTGTTGATTCTGAGCAAGCCGAAAGGTACAGAGTTGTCTGTGTGGTCCTTGGTATACAGAAGGTCAAATACGGTTGCAGAGTGAAGAGCTGACTCGGTGTCAGGGCTCTACTGCTCAATGCAGGTAAGTCTGAATTATACCAGTGTTCATGTACAACATATGTTAAAAGAAATGGTATTCATCTCCTGGATGCACTCATCTTCTACACTTTTCATACCTTTCTCAGTTGAGATAGAACTTCATTACCTGGACTCATTAAGTTTAAAGAGGTGAATTTACTTTCCAAATTTTGGACAATTATTGGAGTGATATTTTTAATATCTTTGGCAGATAAATGACGACTATTACTCAAGACTTATAGCTATCTGGAATAAGTAAATTAAAACTTAAAAACATAGTGGAAAAAATTTGCCTTTGAATATTTCTGCAGCCTATATATTAAATATCAACATTTAATAACTATATATAAAATAAAACTTTTTATATCTAATTATAAATTTTTGTACAAGCTGTTTTATTTATTTTCAAAATAGCATTTGTTTTCACATCTAGTATATAAGATATAAGGCAATGCATTGAGCACTTTCATGTATCAACTATTTTAAGCTGAAACAGCCAGAGCAACACTTGTATGTTATTGTAATACTTGATATTAAAATACTCTAGTTATCTGTGAGAATGAAAAGAAGTTATATGCAACAGTGGTGTGAACTGAGGGACACAGACATACACCAACACTTCTGTAACCATTTGACTCCCAACCGTGGGTAACAAATTAGACAGTGGAAGGGTTGATGGCCTCTTTGATGTGTGGGTATTTTAATATCCACAAAGAAAAGTCAAAAGCTAGAGCCCTGTGTCTCACCTAGTACATACACCATACACACACACACACACACACCCCAGAGAGAGAGAGAGAGAGAGAGAGAGAGAGAGCGAGCGAGCTGGGGGGGGGTTAATATTCAATTGTGAATAAGAATTAAATTCCATTATTTTCATGCAAATAGGACCAGAGCTTGTTGTGCAACACGGAGTAAGAAATACTCAAAAAGACATGTTTTGATATACTTTAAAACTTGGACACAGATATGAAATGAAACAGAAATGGCAGGATTGTGGTAGAGAGAGTCCCAGACAGGATCTGGGACTCTAATAAAAGGGGAGATGAAAATAGAAATAGGGATGCTAAAATTAATTAACCAAAGCGCCAGGAATGTGTGTGTGTGGAAATACCCTAGTGAAGCTTATTAACTCACACAACTCTTCAGTCAACAAGGACACACTTTGTCATAAAGTGTCAATAAACAGTCATGGAGTACGACAGACTCTTTGAAACCTAAAGTCCTCATGTACAGCATTGTGTCATACACCCTGTGTGTCATTCTGACCTTTAACTTCACAAAAAAGTGTAGCATTAACAAGTCAATACTATCCCATTTTGAATGTAAAAGACAACAATACATTAGATTAAAACTCTCTTTTATGGTTTCCCATCAAATACATTGACATGTTGATGCAAAAATCATCTCCAACTTCAGGAGAACTTCCAAAATCACACTCAGAAAATTGGTATTGCATACACTGCTTGTCATTTTATTCTTTAGAATCTTATAACTAATAATCAGTATATGTGCGTGAACTATCTTAGTAGGTTAACAATTTTAATTACTTGTTGATACTTATATTGAAAGCAAGACTATTTAAAATGTTAACTTTTGTTTTTTATCTACCTTACAAGACTTTTTAAGTTCTTATTAGAATGTGTAATTAAATTTATTATCAATTTCAGGGCCATTTTCTTTTTAATTGAAAACAAGTTAATACAGTAATGTATTTTGATTATATTCTCTCCTTCCCCAGTTTTTCTCTTCCTCACAAATACTATATTCATACTTACCTAACTCACTCTCTCTCTCTCTCTCTCTTTCTCTCAACAAAACAAAGAAAACACACAAAACGAACTCTTCACAAAAGTACAAATTTGAACATCAAGATAAACAAGCAAGCAAATACAATAAGATAAAAAGTGCCCAACAAAGAAAAATGAGATAAAAAGAAAATATGCAAATCTAGTATTGAGTTCATTTAGTGTTGGCCAACTACTCCAGTACATTGGCCTGCCCTGAAGGGTGTTAATATAACCATTGAGATTCCGCTAGAGAAACTGCATGCTTTCGCTACTAGGTATCAATTACAGATTGCTTTTTCAGTTATCTGAAATGGTTTTATTTTTAATCGATTTTATTGACACAATTGTTGCATTAAATCTCTAACCCAAATAAACTCAGGCAATGAGAGCACAACTCAATTATGAATACATGCTTTGGGCCTAGATTGGGCAGATCTACTGCCACACTACCATCCTCCCCATATAAGAGACCCCTTAAAACTTGCAGTTTCTCCAAGCCAAGTACTTCTGCTCCATTTTCCTTCTTCTTCCTCCTCTGTCATCTTCTCTCTCTTCCTCTCCCAAAACCTTCAGCTCCACATTCCCCTCTTTCTCCACCCAATCACCAGCCTTTATTTTATAAATTTAGGTGAGAAGAAGGTTTACAAGAAATCACCTGAGTGCTGCCTCAGGATTCCTTGTTCGCAGCCCCTCACAGGAGAACAGAATTAATATCAAATATAGTTAGCCCCAGGGCTATTCATAACACACAATTGTACTGAACATTTCTTATAATACTCCATCTATAGTTTTGCTGCATTATGCACTTTAACTGTCATATGATTTTGTTTTTGTTTTTATATACGATCCATATGATATCTGCCTTTGCGTGTCTGGTTTATTTTACATATCAAGATTATGTGTACATATTTCATTAACTGCAAACAATACCATTTTGTGATATTTATGGTGGATGAAAATTTAGTGGGTGCTGGTGTTACATCTTCATCTGTTGTCTTGAGCAGGATCCATTACTCGGTCATGGTGAACAGTTCTATTAAAAACTACAGATATGCAGTTATCTCTGCAGTGTTCTAACTGTTTCTCCTGGATTTATATCCAGAACCAGCATGGTTGGATAGTTTGTTAGCTCTACTTTTAATTGATAAGGAGCTTCTGGTTTTGTTTGTTTGTTTGTTTTGTTTTGTTTTTTGTTGGTTTTTGTTTTTTTTTTTTCTCTCCTTGGTCCAATTTTTTCATTTATTTTCTGTGCTGTTATTTTGGAGGCTAGTATGCTCTTAATAAGGATTGAGAAAGGTCAGCTGTTTTTAACTTTTACTCCCTGAAATCTAGGTCTTCCTGCTGGGGATTGTTTTCTTTTAGGTGAAAAAGCTTTATTAATTCTTTCAATGGTTTATTCCCTGGCATTTGGACACCTGTTCAGGTAATTATTGCCTATGCCAGTATGCAGAATTGCTCCCTATGTTTTCTCTTGGTGGTTTCAAGGTTACCATTATCTCACCTTTGCTATTCATAACTCTGATTGATCAAGGTGTGAATAATGGAAGAGGTTACAAAAGTTCATCTGAATCCAGATACAACAGAGTGAAGCCCCCAGAAACCACTCCTTGATTAATAGGTAAAAATCACAGTACCCAAGTTCAATTTGCAACACAGACCTTCATTAATAAAGCCACTGTTTGTTGGTACAAACAGATATATAAACCCATGTTGAAGAAGACCCATAAAATAAAACCATACATTTTGCCATACATCTAGGCCACAATATCAAGTAATCAAGGAAGTTCAAAAAATCAAAGTTTGTGTTATAACCAGTCCTGGCAGAACTGGACATAGACAGAAAGACCACAGGGCCTACTGGCTACATTTCTAGTTCTGGGTTGAGTAAGAGATCTTGCCTCCAACAAATAAAATGTAGACTGATAAAGCATGACATTTGACATGCTCCTTGCCTCTGTGCTCCTGAAAAGGTGTATATAGCCATATATTTCTAGCACATATACTCCAAATAAATTCACTACACATGCCAACACACCTACAAACAAAAACACACACAAATTTATATACCCATTCATGAAATATATAAAAGAAAACTAAAGATTAAAAGAAAAATGATATTAATTTAATAATGGTGTTTATGATTGTGACAATTCAGTTTCACCCATGTCAGCTACAGACATAAATGTTTCAAATTGCTTTGGCCTTGAGAACTAGCTCAATGGCTAAGAGCACTCAAGTTCTTGCAGAGGACCCTGGTTCAGTTACTAACATCTACATGCAACAACTATTAATAATACTAGATTCAGAGGATCAGACCGTTTCTTCTGGTTCTTTGGGTACCAGGCAGGCATTTGGCAAACATACACACATTCAGTCACATTCATAAAATATTTAAAATTAAAAAAAATAAACAATGAACCAAATTAAAATGTTAAAATGAGGTTATAATGATGGGAAATTAACTATGCATGCGATAAGAGGCTCAATGAAGTGAAAGAGCAAGAAACTGTCAATTGTTTGGGACAGGAAAATGAATGTGAAATTCATAGCATAACTCTTGGTCCACATTAAATAGTCATCGCTTAGACATATTGTCATGACTTTGACGTGAAATTCTCACAAACATTTTGATGTAATCTAATCAATAACTTGCAATATGATATAACTGTTGCTTACCTTTGTTTGCTTTCAGAACTATATTGAGCTACCTAAAAGGAAAAAATAGAAATTCAGTCAGCAGCCCTAGCAGATGCTTTATGGGCACTAAGAGCAATTTTCTAACATTCTGTACTTGGAAGAAAATTCCACTTTATTAAATTTGCTTTAAATTGCATCATACTTAGAGAAATGGCTTGAGTCTTCACATTGAATGTGAATGGGGGTTGTATGCAGCCTGGTTCAGCACCCTTAAAAGTTAATTTAAAAAACAGAAACACAGAACTATGTCAGACACTAGTTATGATTTTCATAAAGAAGATTGTTACTTCATCAGACATTTTCATCGGCATTTTAAACTGTATTAGAAAATACTTAAAATGTATTGATGTTCTTTCAAAGATTTATTCACATTTCACACGTGAACCTATTCAATAAGAGACACCACTTCTGCCGTTAAATATTATATTTAGTAGACAGCAACATTCTGCCATTCACTCTGTTAGCAACTAATACGATTCTACACATATCTGCAAAACATTTAATAGCAATATTCTTTCATTTACTTTTTAAAATCATTTAACATCAGATTAAGGTAAAATGCTCAGCTGCAGTCGCCAGTCGAGGATATTAAGGACAAGCTATCAAAACTCCTTTGAATTTATAGAATTATTATAAATGAATGAAATGCAATTGAATTTTAATTTTCTAATATTGTTGTATGGAAGAATAAAAATCATCTTTGGTGATACCATCTTTGTGATACCATCTATGACAAAAACAGAACAAAACAATGTAGTTTACCACACAAGAATGTTATACAAACAAGAGACCTTGAACCTATGAACATGAGCAACTAACCCTCATACCCTGAACTTTACAGCATTCAGGGACTTTTGTAATTCCATATAATGTGTGTTGCAAGATGTCGACCCCATCACCTTTAAACAGAACTTCCATCAGTGACTAGGCAATCTGCTTGTCTTTGGTTTTAGACCTTTTTATAGATAAGAGTTATTTCACTTTAAAGGCTGAGCATCCAGGAAGATTGAACATAGGTTTCTTGATATAATAAGACCAAGGGTGCTTATACTGGAGTGCCTGGAGTAAAGAGAAGCATTGCGTATTACAATGACTTACATCCACTATCTATATAGTTGAAATGACATTTAGCCATATATTAGAAACCTACAATAAAGAAACTGTGATCAAATAAATTCCAGGATTATTTTGCCAGTCATTGTGCATTCTGTGCTTGTACGTGAGTACATCATGGGCAATAGATGATTGCTTCCCAGTGTGTGTGTTCACACCTAAAGTCAAACAATGCAGCACTGTGTCTTTTCTCTTCTGGCTTGCACTACATGGTGTTTGTAAAATGAACCTCCGTAGTATACTTGGCTGCTCCATTACAATAACACTTTCAACAGAGACAGTAGAGACACTGCCCAATTTTGTATAATAAAGGCTTTAGCTAATTGTTTGCTAATTTGCATTTCATAACATTTATTTTTTAAATCGTAGCTATCACAAATAAGAATAAATTGGGGACTTGAGAGATGGTTCAGTGGTTAAGAGTGCTTGCTGTGCTGGCAAGATGGCATCGGGGAATCTTATGCCCTTCTTTTTGCCTGACTACTCATGGGGATTATCCTTGAGTGTGATCAATATATCAGAGGTCAGCAACCAAATGTCAATAGTTTATCATCTCTAGGTAGGTTTATGTCCACTTGCCCTTATCTATGCTAGTATTTTGACCAGCTTGTGCTTTCTGTTGTATAGGAATTTCCTCCAAGATTGTAATGCTCTTTCTTGAAGAGAAGCTCATTAAGATACAAGATGTCAGAGGGGAAGTACCTACACTCTAGTGAGCTCCCAGAGACTGAGACACCAACTAAAGAACATACACAGGCTGGAAAGAGATCCTTGGCACATGTGTAGCAGACAAGAAACTCAGTCTTCATGGCTTCCTTGTCTGGCCTCACTGGGAGATGATGCGCCAGTGGGGCCCATCCTCTCAGAGGGGAAAGGGAGGGAAAATGGGAATAGGGACTCTGTGAGGGAGGGATGGGGGATGATCAGGAGGGGTGCATTGTTTGGGATATAAATAAGTAAATAAATAAAATAAGCAGTTCCTACATGAATGGTAAATAGAATAAAGGCTACTGAAGTTTTCAGAGAGTAGCAGAGAAGACAGAATGGGGTATTTTCAATGAATACATATTAAGTTGTCAGGAAAAAAAATTCCAGAGTTTTCTTGTATATCATCTGGACTATAATTAACAACAGTCATTTCAAAGTAGCTTCAAGAGAGCTTTTATAGTGCTACATTTTTATGTAGGTATGATTTATTTTCAGATATTAAAATTCATTCTTGGACTTGATTATTACGTGATGTATGCATTTATCAAAAGCATTTATCAAAAGCATCAAATGAGTCCTCACGAATCCTATAATTACAGCTATTCTGTGTCATGGACACATTAAATAAGGCTTAAAATAAAGTTTATATATAAAATAAATATGATCCACTCAGTATTCCTGAGAAAGTGTCTTAAAGTTCTATTCTTGGAAAGATTGATAAGTAAAATAGTTTCAGCTTACGATTAGATTCTCTAGGCAAACATATAAGCAGGCATTATGTGCAAAATATATTTATTTTTATATGGTCCGTTTTATAGCTGTTAGCTGTTTATTTTATGAAAATACAGCTTATTATCTCATGGAGCTGATAACATGTTTCCTCTTGATTATTGCTGATATTGTCATCCACTAAGGTTTTATTATATAAAAACATCTGATATAATGAATAGGATTAACAATACAATATATTAGAGAAAAATTCTGTTCCAATAGATACTATATCACAAATATATATGCTTTGTCACCAAAGGGTAAAGTTCACCTTCAATTAATACGCTGCTATTCACACTGATCAAATAAAATGATGAATTAAATACCCACAGCAGCTAAAGTAAGCCATGTACTAAGTCCAGATTCTATAATACATTAAAATATTGACTAATTATAGCTAAGCTTTATAGTGCATACACATATTGTTTTAACATATCATATATTGTGATGTTATTTTCATTTATATCATTTGAGTTCTATAATGTGGGATTTTTAATACAGTATTTGTGGAACTAGAGTGTTATGCTTGTAGGTAAAGTGTTTACAAGAAAGAGCTGAGTTGGCCTCCTGAAATTCATATAAAATCTGGGCACAGGAGTATATTACCCAGCATTGGGAAGTAAAGGCAGGTAGACCTCTGGGGATCATTGGCCAAATGATTTCAATGAGAAAACTTGATTCAAAAATAAAGTGGAGAACTACAAGGAATACACTTGGTGTTGAGACCTCTGGTTTCCACACATAAGATACAAATGAACCTTCATTTATATGTGCCTAAACCACACACACACACACACACACAACTATCAAACTAGGCTGTTTGCAATAGTATTGTTATTAGATCTTACAAAATTTTGTTCAATGGTGCTTTTATTGGTTTGTAAGTATTTTATTTTCCCCTCCCCCATCTCCCCTGCTTCTATGAGGGTGCTCAGCTAAGCACACACCCCTTCCTGCCTCAGTGCCCTAGCATTCCCCATACACTGGGTCATCTAGCCTTCACAAGACCAAGGGGCTCCCCTCCCATTGATGCCCAACAAGGCCATCCTCTGCTACATATGCAGCTGGAGCCATAAGTCCCTCCATGTGTACTCTTTGGTTGGTTATTTAGTCCATGGGAGATTTGGGGAGTCTGATTAGTTGATATTGTTCTTCTTCTTATGGGTTGCAAAATCCTTCAGCTCCTTCAGTCCTTCCCATAACTCCTCCAATGTGGTTCAATGATTTTTATTTGAACTCATGCTCTCTCCCAATCTCCCAACTCCTCTCCAAAGCATCCCCCCATATTTCTGTACCCATGTAGTTTTCTCTCCTCCTGTTGAAAATCTCATCAGATCGTTTTTCTCTTGCCCAATTATTCATGGATGTATCGTCTTTCACTGGAGTTTGAATTCACTGCAATGGTAAAACTTAAGAAAAAACTGACTCTCTCTTTTCATAAATACTTGTGTTGTTTTTTTTTAGCACAAATATAGATTTTCCATTTTTCTTGGTATTTTATTAAGTTGCTTTACATTTTATTTTGCTCCATGTTCATCAACATGTTCATCTCAACTTGGTGTTGAGACCTCTGGTTTCCACACATAAAATACAAATGAACCTTCTATATGCTTTCAGTCATGTGAACCAACCACCTGTTTCTGAAGAGTCATTTTGGTAAACTTTTTGTATCAAATGGATATTTAATAAAGACTATTGCCCATATAACACTGGAGTTGCTGATAGCCCTGGTGCTAATATTTGATGTTAATTTCATTCTCCTGTGAGTGGTTGCAAACTAGGAATGAGTCAGCACTCAAGGTGATTTCCTCTAAACCTGCTTCCCACCTTAATTTGTAAAATAATGGAGAGTTGATGATTGGGCAGATAAAAGGGAGGTGGAGCAGAAGGAGGGAGGAAGAAGAGGAAAGAAAATGGAAGAGGGAGAGGAGAAGGAAGAAGAAAAGTGGAGCAGAAGCACGTGGCCTAGCGAAACCACAAGTTCTAAGGGGTCTCATAAGCTGTGGAAGATGGTAGTGGAGCAGTAGATTGGCCCAATCTAAGCCACATAGCATGTATTTATATTAATTGTGCTGTGTTTTCATTGCCAGGGCATATTTGGGTTGGAGATTTACAGCAACACACTGGTATTGTTTTTGTTTTCTAAACTTTTCATGTACTGTCTTTTATAAGATTATTACATTGAAAATAAATTGTAACTCCCAAAGTTATTTTGCTTTCAAAAATGAGATCTTAGTTACCCATTATAGCCCCTAGTGATGACCTTTCTACAGTTTATCTCCATGCGGAGCTGTACAGCTCTCTGCATAACTTTCTCCATAGCTTTCTCTCTAGCTCTGTCTCTGTGTGACATCTTTCCCATGACATAATGACTTTTAGTTCATTCCTGTAGCCCCAGAGAACAAGGTATTTTTACTTTGTTGAGACTGAAGAGTAGTAGACCATGTATGTCTAACAAATTTTGATGTTGTCATCTGTCAAAAGACTGAAGTTCTCCCTAAATTCCTTGCTTGGTGTGAGTTGTGGTAAAATAAGCATGGAAAATCTCATTCTTCTTCAACAAAGCAACTTCATTACACTTGGGTGTCTCCCTCAGCAGGAGACTGCTTCATATTCTAGATATTATTTTTATACTTCTAAAGACTCACCATAATGGTGTCTATATTTGTAGCATTGTCATTCCCAGCAACTGTGGGGAAAAAAGACTCCTATCTCCTTATCCTCAATTATATGTAATAATTAATTATTTGTTTAATAAAGTCTATATAATTTATTGTAACTGTAGTGAGATAATGCCTTGCTGTGGCTATGATTTTTTTCTTTTCTGTTAAGTAGTAAAAGTGAATTGGTTTGTTGTTGTTATTATTGTTGTTGTTGGTTGGTTTTATTGTTTGTTTATTTTTGTTTACTTTTCCCGTAGAACTGCTGACAATTTGTATTTCTTCCTAAGATTAGATTAAGGCCAAAGAAGAGGAAAGAATAATTAGTATTTATTTGACTCATGTTCTTTCATTTCACAGAATTCTCTTGCTCTATCATGGTCTCTACAAGTTACCTTGGTCTCCTGTTGTACCTTTTCATGTTTCTGAGTCCTGACCTAGATAACTTTGCCCTTGCTTCCTTTTCTATCTTTTATTTTTCTGTTTATGAATAAAGCATGGGTCATTTGGGTTTTCTTTTTCTTTCCCTACATTTTATTCCCCATGGTGCACTATTTCTCTGCCGTGAGGCTGACCTTCATGTCAGCTTAAATTAAACAGCATAGATACTTTTTCTTTCCCTCTTCATTTTCTTTGTCTGAGAAGCCAAGATATGCAGCTTTTCTGTAAACCACAGTAAAATGGTCATCAACCTTTAAAAAGTCTATGAAGCCTTTTATCTGTTCTTGAAAAATGGAAGCAGATTTAATGTTATAGTTTTCAGTGTAAAGTGGTAACTATGGAAGTAAATTCATTTGTTAACTAGATATATTGAATTATTCCATTACACCAAGAATTTGTACTTCAATACATCATCTTGTTCAGAATTAATCTAATTCTTTGTATTGCTTTTAATCAAACAAAATGTGTTCTACATCACCTATTTTTATTTAACTCAGTTTTCTCCCTGTCTTATGTTCACAGGTACAAATACTTTCTGATGGAATACTTAATTTTTGTTGTCAATAATATCTGTGATCTCTCCAGCTTTAGAATCTCAATGATGTAGACAAAAAGGATGTTCCAGTGATGATCTTAAATTATGCAAATAGGAATACAAGGAAAAATGTAATAAAGCAGACTATGTTGATAAATAATTACATTCACTGAGTATTCCATGTAGGAAAGTATTCTCTTTGTCAGTTGCTTTAATTAGGGTTTATGATATTTAGTTACTCAGAGATAAAAAAAAATCTACAAACTCAAAACTTTACATGGTATAATTCTATGGACAATTAATGTTCATAGACTGGATAGGAGGTGAGGAGCCACTGGAAGAGAGTTTATATGTTTTATCTAGATTAGTACTTTTGACCTATCCATTCACTGAAATTAATAGAAGAAAAATCTTTTCATAGATTAGAAAATTATCAACTTCCTTTTAGACTATACCACTATTTAGAGACACATGGGCTTATGGAGGGATGCTTCAGATTTGAGCCAAACATGGAATTTTCTTCTTCTTCTTTTCTTTATTAGATATTTTCTTTATTTGCATTTCAAATATTATGCCCTTTTCTAGTTTCTGCTTGAAAAACCCCCATCCCCTCTACCCTCCCCCTGTTCACCAACCCATTAACTCCTGCTTCCTGGCCCTGGCATTCCCTATATTGGGGCTTAGAACCTTCACAGGATGAATGGCCTCTTCTCCCATTGATGACCAGCTAAGCCATCCTCTGCTACATATGCAGCTAGAACCATGAGTCCCACTATGTATTTTCTTTGGTTGGTATTATACTCCCAGGGATCTCTCGGGGTACTGGATAATTCATATTGTTGTTCCTCCTGTGGGGTTGCAAACCCAGCTCCTTGGGTACTTTCTCTAGTTCCTTCATTAGGGCCATGGAATCTTCTAACCTCCAATTCCATCTTATTTTTTTTTCCGGATGGATATCAGTTTATTCTTCTTCATGACCAAATAAATCTCCCATTATGTATACATGCCATATTCTCTTTATCAATTAGCCACTGGAGATTTAGGTCAGTTATTCAGCTTGGCTATTGAAAATGATCAGCAACATCTACATACGTGTGGTTTCCATGATTGTACATGGTCCTAGTCCTTAATGGGTATACACTGAGAGTGATGGAGTTGGATCACAGAGATGTTGTGTTGTCAATTTTTTGGAGCATCCATACAGATTCCCATAGTGTCTAAAACAATAGACAAATACTGTTTACAGCATTAGTTAGTAAAAGTCTTAAATTATATAAGACACCCTAACATGTACCTGCTACCATAGAGCAGTCATGGTATAGTAATGAACAATATAGGTGGTAAGAGTTTGGCTGTGGAATCTGAGTAGCTGAGAATTACTAGATTCCAGTTCTTAACACTGAACCCAAGAATTTTCTTTGCTCCCAGATTCCCTCACTTTAAAAATGGGGATGATAATTATATATTTCTAATGAGTAAGTCAGCACCTAATGCTTAACATTCTAGAATGTGTTTTAAGTTGTTTTCATTTTTCTTTTAACTGTAGTATGATTACACTTGTCAAGAGTCTGGGTATATTTGTTCAGGAACTAGGACAAAGATGACTAGAAGTCAGTAAACTGGGTCTAGAAGGCTATGTAAGATAGACTATAGAGCCCAGCAGTGTATGAGACACGGTGTGGCTCTTTCTGTTATTTTCTTTCCACTGTTTTTTTTTTATCATTGGCAGTGATGAGGAATGACATAAATTGCCTAGCACTGTAAATTCCAATGAACAATTGGAATCGAAGTATGCTAAGTTTTGGTGAGGACCAAGTTAATAGGTACATAGAGCTTAGGGAAAATGGCAACCTGAATGAATAAGTGATAGCTGAAAACAATACTCAGAGTTCACAACCACTTCCAGAAATTACCAAGGTTCTCTGCTTCCTGGTTTTCCAGTATCTGAGTAGCCTTCATGGAATGGAGCCACTAACTAGGGTTCTTCACAATGGCCAATGTGGACTGAAATCATGAGCCAGAAATATGGGCTGCTTCTTTTTGGGATTTTGTAAGGGTCAGAAGTACCAAATTCACACAATAATATATTTTCTGTAGTTCTTTTATATTTATAACCCAGATGTTAATGTAATTCACAGGAACACATGACATTAATTATACAAGTAGAGCTAATTGGGAAAGGACTTCATCAGTGACAGGAAGGAGGACAGAGTAAGCTACTGTGGGAAAGATGTTTGAAACGTGCATGCTTTGCTGGCTAAAGATATGGCCATGCAGCTCATCACTGTGGAATCAATATTTTCCACCAGCAACATTTTTGTTCGAGCTAACAAAAGAAGATGAGGAAGATGAGTACCTGAACACACATGTTGTATTTTGAACTGTTCTATAAAAGCTTTAAGGAATCTGTAGCTCTCCACAGGAAGCAATTGAAAATTTTGCTTTTTCTCTCCCTAAAACTTAGGTGAGCTCGAATTTTCAGCTCTTTGTCAGTTCTAAAGTTATAATTTTCTTTTTGTCACAACCATAGTTACTGAGAATTTGATGGAATCAACTTGTATGTCTCTAATTTCTCAGAAACTAGTGAAATGCTAGGAGTTATCTTTCTGGGTAATTAAAGCTTCATGTTAGAGGATAGTATGATAAGGGTGGGAGGCTTACCAAAATAATTATTCTAAAGAAATCCTTTCCAAACTTGAAATACATAATGATGCATAAGTTCAATGTACTGAGTACAAACATCTGGGATTCATCATTTATGTTACTTCAGGACTTTCTGAAAGCACTCTTTTCTGTGGAAGATTATAAGCTGAACTTTTACCTCCTGTGATGGTTAGCACAGAGCTGGCTAGCACTAGAGCCAGAGCAAAGATTTTACTTAATAAGCCATGCAGACTATGCTTAATATAGATCTTAAAAATTGAATACTGAACTTGTATAATACTTTAAGGCCAATGGGTACCTTGGTTTTATGAACTAAAAGCAGAAGAAAGAAAAGCAAAGCAAGGCAAAAACTAAGAGCCAAGTGGTGTTATGAAGCCCTCCTTCCTTGTACTAGGATCGAGGATGAAGCTAGACAAATGTGTGGGCTGAACCGAAACAAGGAAAGTGTGGTTTTATTATTATTTATCCTGAATCCTCACTGTTTGCAATAAGTTATAAATACCCACAAAATTGAAACCACTATATTGGAAACATTCTTATCCCGCTGTCAACATGGGACCCTACTGAATTCAACTTAATTGGTAAGTATAAGAGTGTGTCTGTCTTCCCTGTTCCTGTTTTAGGAGAATGTTCCCAACATAGACCTCTTTTATTTACTTCTGCCTTCCTCTTACACATGATGCCATACATTTACTGCATATTGTTTTTCTTTACTAGAAGGAGCAGAGGCACTAGTGTTAAATGTAATAAATTGGGTTAAAACACCCCAGGGATCTGTTGACAGCAGGTCAAGGAACTCTCCTCTATAGGCACCGAGCACCGTTTGCCACAGAAGCTCAAGTTCAGTACTGGTCCCCACAGTCTTATATTCCCTTAGCATGAAGAACATTTTCAGAAAGGTACCTTGAGTGGGGTGGGGTGGAGAGGCAGTCTTAATTTTGTGTGTAGACCACTTTACATAACAGCAAAATGAGGAAGAGCTAGGGAAACTAAAGCAAGCTAGATGCCTCTGCTCTTGTGACAAATTTGCTTTTCTCCTTAAAGATATGGCCATTTAATTAAACAAACTCCCCACCAGAATTACATCAAATTATTAGACCTATGTCACTTATTTAGAAAACATGAGGATTTGTATGTTATCCACATCTGGGTATAAACCGTAAGATGTGATTTTAAAAGTAGCATATTTATGGATTATGGATGAGGAGGGTATATACAAAAGACCTCCCTTCATTGATGAGGTTCCCTGTACCTCAAAGAAAGACATTGCTCTTTGAAATTTATATGATCTCACATTTTATTTATTTATTTATTTATTTACTTACTTATCTACTTATTTTCTCATAGAATACATCTTAACTCCAGCACTCCCTCCACTCCTTGAAGTTCCCATCCTGGAAACCCAGTGCATCTCCATTAACTTTCAGGAAAGAGCAGGCCTCACACAGTATCAACCAAACATAGTGTAAGATACAATAAGACTAGGCAAGAACACTTACATTAAAGCTATACAAAGCAAACCATTAGGAGGTAAAGTGTCCCAGAAACAGATGAAAGTGTCAGAGACAGGCCCACTCCCTCTGTTAGGCCTCCTACAACATCTTTTAATCCACAGCCCCGTCTAAAGTATGTCATCTCTCCAACACTAGAGAGATAAGCACACCATGAAAGATCTTGAGTCTCATCTATACCATGTTCTGTCATTACAGACTGTAATCCTGGATTCTTGCCACATTTGAGTTTTCTTTTGTTGACTTCAGATTTATTTTAATATGTTGTAGTGATTCCTAATGGAAAATAATGAGATAATTAATATAGTTATAATTTTCACGTTATGGGAGTATGGTTTAAAGCTATTCCCTTGGTTTTCAAGAATCCAAAGCATCTGCCTAACTATTGATCATCTACTTCATTCTTCAACTATGCTTTTTCTCCAACACTGTCCACAAAGCAAGCTTTATAGAAAGATAACTATATGTGTCTAACATTTCACCTCCACAGAAAGATCTGTGGATTATACCATAAAATAATAAACTATGATAATCCAGTGATTCTTCTATTACAGCCCCTTATTAATTTCTATATCTTATATGATTCATGCTATGCTGAAAATAATTTAAAATCTCATGATATTGAACCAAACTAAGAGGAAGAGTTTTACTCTAAACATTTCTACTGTGCAGTGACTTTTATAACAATGTCATGAGCATTGGTTTGGGAGCTGATGGAAATTATGGAGCCTTGGCCTCAGCTGAATTAGTGTATTAGAATATTTGAGAAAACCCAGTTGTATATAATAATGGTGTATGAAAATACAGGATTGAAAATTGGGATAGGAATGGTCATAAGGACTGGAAGTAGCAGAGTGGAAAAACATTTTACTCCTTATGTAAAAGTCTAGCATTAACTACCCAACACACACACATGCACACACACAAACACACACAAAAACACACAGATGTGCACATGCATATGAACACACATGTACACAAATACATGCCAGCACAGAAAAACAAAAACAAAAACAAAAAAACAGTCCTGAGAGAGAGAGAGAGACAGACAGACAGACAGAGAGACAAATGAATAGATAGAGGAGAGACCGAGATAAAATCCAGAATATTAGTCAAATCTAACCATGTAGAAAAATAAATAATTACAATCATTTTATAATAATTATTGTTTTCTCATAAGAAAATAAAAAATTGGTATGATACACTGCTGAATACAAAACTTGAAGCTGAGGTTTAGACATATTTAGTCTACCATTATAGAAATTAATAGCATATAATACAATCTTTGAATATAGGAAAAAATGAAACCAAATCTTTGTTTAGCAACTATTTTACAGATACACTTTTGGAACATGTGAAATCATTCAAATTTGCATGCTTACCTTTATTTACTTTTGTGAAGGATGTATATTTTGGTATCAAACCTATTGGCAAAGACAATATTTGAACTGTTAAAAAATTTAGCCATTTCAATGAAGAATATTAAAATATTTTAGTTCTCTGAGCTTTGGAGATAATTGAGAGTAGGCATTTGCTACTAATTAACAAAGTTTCAATTTTCAGGTTGCCCACACAAAATATTTTCCCATAAAGAAAATATGCAGATATGCTGTCAAAGGAAGAATTCCCCTCATATCACCGAAAATATGCAGATATGCTGTCAAAGGAAGAACCCCTCATATCACCGATTCCAGACTGCGCACCTGCACTCTGGGTTTAACCCAGATTTGTTTCTGTAAAGTGGATTTAGAAAATAAATTACAAAGTTTTACTTGCTAACATAAATCAGTCTGACATAAACCACTATGAAAGGCTTTCATAATTATCCCATTTTTATTTTTAAATAATTATTGCTATAAAATTTCCAGATAGCTAGATAATCTGTTAAGTATACTATAATTTATTACTATTAGCTGTTTGATCTCACCCATATCTACTTTTGCAGGAAAATATTTTTCTATTATGCTAAAGCCACTTGTGTCATCTAAAATATGCAAAGCATTCAAATGTCTATATGGACACATAATAAGATTCCATTAAAATTATAACATTTTCATTTATATATGATTATGAGAAAACATACTTTAGAAAAACAAAAAAGATACTGTGTTTCCCATTTCACAGTTTTCTATTACTGAAATAAACCAATGTTTAAAAGAGAGTCCTCTAACACAAAACTCTTTATATATTTATCATAATAAACATATAAATACACACATTGTAGTTTAAATTAAAAGTTTTTATTAATAGGTTTCATTAAAAGACAGTGTACATCAATTCTAATAGAGTTCTATCTTTACATCATGTGGTCTATATAAAAATGTGACTCCATCATAAATCTGATTTGTATTAAATCTGTAGTTTACTTATCATTAAAATGATTATTCTTTTATGCTCATATACATAATATATAATTGAGTATCTATATTTAGTTTACAAATATATTCAGTTTAAGAGGTAAAAATAAAAAGGTGAAAAATTTTCTAACAATTAACTATTTTAAATATGGTTAAATTCTCCTCCTGGTGATAACTTAAGTCTTAGCAAAAAAAATTACATTATAACACTTAAGTATACATAGCATGTATGTTTTAACATAATGAAGAGCTAATAACATCAATGAGAATTTCTGTAGAGCCGTCAACCCACTAATAAAGGAAAGCACGTTTCTCTTTTCACAACAGAAGACACTGAATTCAAAGCCAAGGAAACAGTATGGATTTTTAAAGTTCCAATCCAATGCGACATGAAGCTACAGAACACCTGGACATGGATGAATAGGATATTTACAGAGATAGTAAGGGCAACCACAGATATAGGTCCCATTTTGATTAAATTCTGGCTGATTTTCAACTATGTGCAAACAGAATAGACTCCCAGAAACACAGAAGAAAAGTGATGACACCAAAGTGTAGCTGCTAACCTCTAGGGAGAAAGAATGGGAATAAAAAGCCCATAGGCTTAGAAGGGCCACATTTTAGCACCAAAAATTATGTTTCAAAGCAAGGCTGTTTGTTCTCAGAACATGAGTAAGTGAAGACATATCGGCCTTAGTTCATAGATGAATCTCTAACAGTTTAAGGTGTTTAGACAGGTTTTAAACTGTCTTAGCATAAAACCATTCCTCCCACAGGATAAACACAGAGAAACTCACTCCATCATGCATCTTCAATGTCAGGAATGTATTAAATAGATATTTGCCACAGAAACAAAAAGACAAACAGTAATAACTCACAATGCAAAAAAAAAAAAAAAAAAAACAAAACAAAACACAAAGGATACCTTATTGTGACATGAATAATTAAAAGGATTTGGGCATAGAGGCTTAGTGATTTAAAAATGTATTCTTATAGCACCACTCCATAGGCTGAGCATATACGAACCATCACAATCCACTCCCTGGCCCCCATAGATTTGTTCAAACATGAGTCTATGGGGACATACCTAAACATAGCATAATGCAAAATATATTTAGTGCAACTTCCAAAGTCCCCATAGTCTATAACAGTCTCAACAACTTTAAAAATCCAAAGTTCAAAGTGTGTGTGTGTGTGTGTGTATTCCTAAATATATAAATACATCATGCTTCTCCCATACAATGATACTTGTATGTGTATTTTCCAGGGCCAACCATTTGGTATGGGGTAGACAATTAGTGTGGTTTTCTGTAAGAGACTCTACTCTTGCCACGACATGTTTCATTGATGGTGTGTGTGTGGAACCTACATTGTGTTTTAACAAGTGACAAATACAGACCACAAATAGTTGTGCAAAAGAAGGTATGACTCGAACTTCTATTGCATACAAGGATAGAGAGCTTTTTATATGTCTCAGTAGATTGATTTGCCGAGCTCTCCTTTCTTCAGAAGAGAATTTCTGGTTATAAGAAAAGAAAAGGTCCTTCGTTTATATGGTTAAAATCATAGCAGAGTAAACTCAGGCTCATGGATCTGAATTCAGATGAACAGTTTTTGTTTACCTTAATCAGCTAACCTTTGTTGACTCTGCTAATACATCATTGTGGAATGGTTAAGTATGAGCCTGAAAATGCATATTATTCAAGTTTTAAAATTGGCAACTGAATGGCTCATCTGGAGATGAAGGAAAAATTTCACCTTTGGTAAGAAGATGAAATGTTACAAAGGTAATAATTTCCATGTGGATAAATAAAATAGAAAAAAAAAAAACATTAGTCTATGCCAGCATGTAATTCATTTGAAAACAGCATAGCTGGCCTTCAGATTATGGTGAAAATGAAAAATTGGCAGAATATTCTGTTCATCAAAATCAGGAATAAAGTTGGGAATACCACGGTAAGCTATTACAAGTTCAAAGTACAGTAAAATATATATAATCTACTAGTTAATATTTAAATAAAAAATAATTTACTAAATGCACAATTACCTTAGAAACATATTTTCTTAAGAGTAACCAAATAAATAAAAGCAATAGAAGAATATTCTAAAATAGAAATATGGACATGTTACCATCACCTTCTGATTATCTATGGTACATGCATGCAAGTCTTCCTTGTGTCTGTGTTCATGTGTGTGTCCATATTTAAATTATTAGAAAAACACTGAAAGAAGGTTGATACTCTAATAAATAATCTAGCATGAGGAATAGACAACTATTTTCCCTATAAGTTGTTAAAATTATTGTCTTTTAAAAAATACACACATATACACACCGGTGTGTGTATGATATGTAATACATGCTTTTCAAATGAAATATTAATGTAATTATAGAAGCATAGTATTAATATAATTTCAATTACTAAAATGTTATAGTATTAGTAAAACATTAAACTGTATAAGTGTGAAACATAGCTCCTTTATCAAACTGAAACTTGATAGACGGGTATAAAATGCTTTCACCATACAGTTTTGACACAAAAAATTCATAGCTTTGACATATCTAGCATATGAAATAGGTAACTATTTAACTGTTTAAATTATTGCCCTTTTAAAAATGACATAGACTTTGATTTTTAGCAATTTATTTATTTAACATGTGCTCTTTTTATTTTGACTTAAACAATATAAAATGCCTCTCTATATAATTACAGGGATATTTGCACATACATCTTATTTGATGCTTTGTTTGAAATAGACAGAAATTAGAAACACTCTAAATGCACATCAACAGGTGAATGGATAATGAAAATGTGGTACATTTACACAACGAAGTATTTTCCAGCTGTTAAGAAAAAAATGAATTTATAAAACTCGAAGGTAAATGAATGGAACTAGAAACAATCACCCTGAGTGAAGCAACTCACACATAAAAGACAGATACTGTGTAGTAAATGTTGTTTTTTATTTCCTTTGATGGTGGGATGTGATGAGAACTATAACCAAACTACAACTTCATGGCTTACACTGAGAACAGAGCATTTCTATCTCTATACTAACTATTCCTATGCCTGGACCAGGATACTGCTAGCCTCTATACAATCTAACTTAGGCCTAGAATGCTTCAGACCTTGAGACTTAGAGCTGAATAAGGTTACCCTTTCTAATTATTTCTGAACTCTGACTGGCAGGTTCAAATCAGGTATTCTGGCTCAAACTCCTCTCCAAGCTGGCTGATTCAATCTGGATTCTAGGGCTTCTCACTGAATTGCTCTGCTTGGAAAAACTAACTCTGGCCATTTGTTCTAATCTCTGTCTCTTTCTCATTCTCTGGCTTGTTCTGTTCTCTCTCTCTCTCTCTCTCTCTCTCTCTCTCTCTCTCTCTCTGTGTGTGTGTGTGTGTGTGTGTATGCATGTGCTGCTCTTAAGTTCCTTCTATCTCTGACTCATTTGGTCAAATTGTTCTCTGACTCTCCTATCTGCTCCTCAGTTAGATGTCATTGATTGCATTAGGGTGTGTACTACATGCATGTGTGATGGTTTCAATATGCTTTAGCCCAGGGAGTGACACTATTTGGAGATCTGGCCTTGTTGGAGTAGGTGTGCGTTTTTGGAGGAAGTATGTCACTGTGGATGTGGGCTTTAAGACCTCAATCCTAGCTGCCTGGAGGCCAGTCTTCTCCTAGCAGCCTTCAGATGAAGATGGAGAACTATCAGCTCCTCCTGCATCATGCCTATCTGGACACTACCATGCTCCTACCATGAGGATAATGGACTGAACCTCTGAACCTGTAAGACAGCCCCAATTAAATGTCCTTTAAAGAGGTGCCTTGGTTATGGTGTCTGTTCACAGCAGTAAAACCGTAAGACAACATGTTTGCATGCCAGCTAGGTCACATAGTCTATAAGGCTTCTGGATATGATCTCTTGCCAGAGCAACCATGTTACTGGATTAAAATTCCTCTCCATTATATATCTTTTCATATATGGATGTGAGCTAAAATATTTTAGATATATATGTTTAATTCACCACAATTCAGTTAACCCCAAAAGTTACGAACCTAGTAAGGGATGAAGAGAGAAAAGGTTATTCTAAGGAAGGAAAAATAGAATATAGCACCTTATAATAAAGAGATAAAGAAGAATATATTAATCCCAGCACTCGGGAGGCAGAGGCAGGCGGATTTCTGGGTTCGAGGCCAGCCTGGTCTACAGAGTGAGTTCCAGGACAGCCAGGGCTATACAGAGAAACCCTGTCTCGAAAAACCAAAAAAAAAAAAGAAGAAGAATATATAATAGGAGGATGAAATGAAATAGGGAGGAGAAAGGAGGACAGGGTAAAGGAGGAAACATGGAGAGAGACAACCAATGCTAAAGTTTTTTTGAAAAAGCTATATGGAATACTAATATTTTAAAAGCACATATGCATATACATATATTCACATATGCACATGTACACGTAAATACATATATAAAACACATATACAATATGTATATACACATACACACATATATACACATACATACACACAAAATCATATATATAAATGCAGATGTTCAGACAGATATAAACATATATATGTATATGCATATGTATATATATTTATGTATATATATATGTATATACACAAATCTATACATATATACAGAAATGCGTCCATATATATATAAAGTCTTCCTACTGGCTAAGCAAGCCTCTAAACAGCATAAACTATTGCCAAGGGTATTGGTTACTCTACAGGCTTAGTAAATTAAGATTTAAAAATTATAAGCCTACAAAACTATTACTATTATTTTCTAAATGTACATAGCAAGAAATGCCTCTTAATGATTTATTGTTATGTCCCTAGGGTGTACCTTCTCAACCATCATCAGAGATTCTGTAGTCCATGGACACTAATGTAGAAATTCACAACTGTACCATGTTCTTATTGTAAAAGACTGGAGAATTCTGCCCTAAATGTAGTGATAGGTAATGATTAAACCCCTTCATTTGGGGTTCAGAGATCTATGCAGAAGTAAAGGCAGGAAAATTGTGCTGCAACCATTTATGCCGAGTCCCTGTTATTTAAAACCAGACAGAAAAACTTCCTCAAAGACATTCCCAGATGTTTGTCTCCCAGGTGATTGTAGTAGATCCAGTCAAACTGGCAATCAATATTAATAGCACTGTGATGATTAATCAATAGTAATATAGCTAACTTTTTTTTAAATCCTAAACTTTTATTGTGCTATTCAGTAAAATATCACTCCCTTGTTCCACAGTAACACAAAAGTGCTGTATGACATATGGAATTGTCATCTTTTTTTTTTTTTTTCTGGAATTTACAATGAAAGCTGAATGCCGTAATTCTTTAAGTATGTTGAGACATTTTAAAAGAATTTCATTGACAAATGATGATCTGTGACAAATAAATTTGACAGTAATTTAACAACTCTTGGTACAGTTTATTTCAGGGATTTAAAGTCTATCCAAGAGAAGATGTGCAAGACCATCCTACAACAACCATGAAGAAATAGTCTTCCCAGTTACTAAATAAGGTGACTAGAAGTCTACAGTTACTCACAATCAATGTCACTGTATATGTGCTATGCAATAGTGGTATTAACAGTGACTTTTTCATTACCAAAAGTGTTCTTAGGAGTTCAGGTTATTTTTAGGTGATTTCAAGTGAGATAGAACATATTTTAATATCTATTTTATATCATCTGTATTGTTCCACCGTGGTTCATTTAAACTAATTTTCAGCTGTTCCATCTCTTGTTTATTCTATCTTGGTATTCCCCAATCCTACCATTTATTCTTGGTAAGATGTCATGTAGTCCAGTTTGGTTTCTCCTTCTCACTATGTAGCTGAGAATGAAAATGATCTTGGATTCCTGGTCCTCCTCACTCTATCTCAGATTGTGAGACTCAATATGTGCACCTGCCCTCTACACTTCCCAGTTAGGCAACACGAGAGAAAGAAGCCAGGGTTTGAGGTATGTCAGGCTTCATTCTGCCAACCTAGGCCCAGTCTAGCCCTTTGTGCTGATCCTGACTACACTATACCATCACTGGGAAATTTTTTTCAATTAAGATTTTTGTTTCAATCAAAAATAAATCTGAGTGTCCCATCTCTTCCTGTAAGCAATGCCATATCTAAAATTTCATCACACTTAAAGAAATATAAATTCACGTTTGCTTGAACACTGTGAATACCTCCATTTATAAAATAGTTTTCAAAAAAGAATGTGGTTCTGACTACAACATGTTTACTACATTTCATTTTGCATATCAGAAGAGTAATACCATACCTTCCATTAGGCAGGATTTACTAAATTTCCTTCAAAAATTTATAATCAAAATCTATTTAGAGCAATACCTGAAGAGAAAGATACTTTTAATCTTAGAGATTTGACAAGCATCTCAGCTGTAATTGATTCATAAGTATTATATTAAAAATGTGAACTGTATTCCATTGAAAATAGAGTGTCTCTGCTTTATAAGAACTATTAATTGAGAATCTCCTCTTAGAGCTTGTCGGAACATTTTAGCAGGAGAATGAAGCAACTCCTATACCCTTGACAGAATACTGGCCGTCTTCTATTCATTTTAGGTTATTTTCTTTGAGAGAGCCCACAGCTTTAGGAAGGATGAACATCAAAGTGGATACCTACCTAATCATCCAGATCAACTGATTCAACCACAGTGATCAATGGGGTGACAGATGCCACAGACAGATAGCTCTTCCATATCACTTGGGCATCTCACCAACATATAAACCTTCCACTTCCATGAATAGATTAATTCTAATCAAGTATTGACCAAAAGGGTCTCATGAGAACCCCCAAACTAATCATTGCCAACGCTATTGCTTGTTCTCTACAAACTGATAGGAAGACCCGATTGCTAAAGGCAACACCTACATGAATCACTGGACACAGAGAAGTTCAGCTGATGCCTTCCTAAAGCCTTCAGCTCTACCGACTAGAGCTTATGGTACTGAAAGTTAATCTGCATACTACCAGAGGAGAAAAGTAAAAACTGCCTGCAAGACTTGCTGGTACGGTAGGGATTAATGTAGCAGAATAAAGTTCATTTTGTTTTTCAGACTCCATTCTAAGTTAACTTGCCTTGAAAGAGAAATGGACCCCTGCTGCAGACCGGCCCCAGTTGGCCTCCCTCAATCTCAATCCGCGGAAGAAATCAGGGATTCCGGTTACAGGTGGGCAAGGAGTTGGCAAGAAGCGGGTGACAGACAGACATGGACACAGTGTGTGTGCTGTATCTGAATGTAATTTGTCAAATCGAGCATCAAACTTTTAATACAGAAGAAAATAGGGAAGTTCGGTGACATATTGGCAAGATACAATGAGGTTACCAGATGCTTAATGACTCTTACACAACACAGAGGAATGCAAACATAAAGACTGGCAGGACCTGGACAATAAAACAACTGAGACAAAGTCAGCTCTATCTAAGGTCAGCCATATTCTTAGAAGCCAAGTGTGAGTTCTTTACACTCCTGAGGCAAGGGCTTTCATGCCAAGCCATAGTTCTAATTAGGGAGTTCTGCTCTAGCTAACCTTCTCATGAATAATGCAATATTCTAGTTCCTCCTCAAATTACAGCCTAATCTACTTCCTAAACCATTGTAAATTCCTGTATATGTGAGTAGCTCAGCTTTTATTCTAAGTGATAGTGTGGGGGGCTTTCTACTAATAAGTAATGTAGTCTGCCATACATAACTATAATAAGAATTCTAAACTTACTTTGCTAAGCTTGCCCAGAGATTTCTAACTCTATGTAGTAGATAGTTAATGCCTGATTTCTTTCACTATCTCTCTTGCAATACTAGAGGTAATTCTGAATGTCACTGAATAGGTAACATTCTTACTGAATTCCAAGTCCAGGGTCGCCTTAAGGACTACCTAGGGCATTGGTGAAGGCCAGGAAGCAAAGTTCAATTTTGCTTAGGTATTTGGCAAGTCATTGCTTGGAGGCACCTATAATAAAACAATACTGAAAGAGAGCACACAGATCCATTCGCAAGGACAAGTTTGGAACATTCCTTATATGGGATGCCACAGTTCCAGGAGACTAAGTTTCCCTAAACTTATCACCTTGGGACTGCATCCAGTTTTCTAAGCCTGTCATGGGAGTGACTACTGGAGTGGGTGTAGCAGACCTCACCCTTTTATTTGAAGGAGAATATGAAATGTCCCTCCCAGTTGCAAAATAGACACAACAGCTGCAGATAGCCGATAACAACAGAGTGGTCTAAGTAACCAGAAGTCTTTCCCAGGTCAAGATGTTCCTTTAGATGTGTGCTCCTTCCATCTGGCTTAACCAGATGTTGTAAACCAATTAGCTTATAGACCAACATTCCTTTACCCTCTCATGTAATAAAAACCTTGCTTGCAGGTTTTTTTTTCCTTTATAAATCCCTCTTCTATAGAACTTGAGGCCACTTTCCTATCCTGTTGAATCAGGGGGTAATCATTTGTAGCCCGAGCCCAAGCTTAAATAAAGACTCTTGTGTGCTTGCATCAGAGTTGTTGTTCCTGGTTATCTCTTTGGGACTTTTGTGATCTGGGAATAAGGGTAAAACACTGTCACAAAGCTCATGGAGATAATCAATAACTGGTTACTTTTAAGAAATACTCCATTAGGTAGAATCATGTGACTATCACTTGGGAAGCTAAGGATTTGAGAGAAACTAGATAGGCCAAGCATGTAAGAGAAAATCAGACATTATTGTTGTTTAGTGTTTTCAGTCAACCATCATCAAAGAACTCTCTTCCTGCAATACACGGGAACAAATACAGAAACCCACAGTTGAACATTATGTAGAAAGTGTGAGACCTTGGGACACTCAATGTTAAATAGATTGTCTCCTTCCAGTTCCTCCCCTCAACATTCAGGAACCTTGTGGAAGCAGAGTCAGGAGGAGTGCAAAAAACGAGAGGAAATAGAGGACCCTAAGAAAACATTGGCTTCTAAAGACAGCAGGACCAAAGAACACCTGAACTCACAGAGTCTGTGACAGTATGCACACATCTGGATCCCAGCACCAAGAAGGTAATGTAGACACAAGGCCCAACTCCAAACCAGAAGCTATGTTCTATTAATAAACATCCACAAATAAAAATGTTTATTTTCCATAAATCAGGATCACTGGGTATGCAAAGCATTCCTAAGGGTAGGTATGTAAGGCATTTTGGAGGTTCTTTGCCTCAGAATGCTTTGTCAGAGCATTAAAAGTGATGATCGTGATGATGATGATGATGGTAGTGGTGATGATGGTGATAGTGATAATGACGATTATTTTGCCTTACATGTCTTTAGAATAAATATCAGTTTCTGGTACTGCCTTTCTTGGCATATCTATGTGTGTGAACATCTGTGTCTCAGTATCTGTATGTGTTTCATGTGATTTGCTTTGGCTCTTTTTCTTCCTTTGGTTTATTTTGTCTATCCAGGATTGTTTGTTTTGTTTTATCATATTGTGGCTTTTTAAATGTCTGATTGTTTTCTTATCAGAAAGAGAAAAATGCTGTAAAGTGTGAGGACAGGGGAGGTAGAGAGGATTTAGGAGTCACTAAGGGAAGGAAAACCATAATCAGAATATATTATATGAAAAAAGAGATGTATTTGACAAATGGTTAGGTTTTTGAAGACTGAAAAACCATTTTGAAAGATGATTTTAATACTATGAATAAATGTTGTGAACAGGTAAAGAAAGAAAGAAAGTAAGAAAGAAAGAAAGAAAGAAAGAAAGGAAGGAAGGAAGGAAGGAAGGAAGGAAGGAAGGAAGGAAGAAAGAAAGAAAGAAAGAAAGAAAGAAAGAAAGAAAGAAAGAAAGAAAGAAAGAAAGAAAGAAAGAACCACCTGAATATTCCAAGTAGAAATGGTAGCTTTCTATTTCTGTGACATCATTCATTTACCCCGTTGTCTGTATTTGTTGCTTCAATTGTGAGGCTATATATAAATTCCATAAGCTGGGTGGTTTGTAAACAACAGAATTTTAGTTCTCACCATCATGGAGGCTTAATGTCAGAGACTGAGACAAAGTATGATGGGTTCTGGTGAGAACCCTTCCCCTTTACAGAATGCCCACTCCACATTGTTACTTCATGAGGCAGAAAACATGAATGAACTCTTCACTGTCCCATCAGAGGGCTGTAAGCATTTTATGAAGTCCTGTCTCATGTTCTAAGTCCATTACTCTGGGGACCAATTTCAACATGAATGTAGAAAAACCAAAATAATGAGCAGTTTATACCACTCATTATTATTTCCTAATGTACACTGACATAGTAGGAGCCTTTTGGAATAAGAGTGAGTTCCAGTATTAACTTGGTCAGTTTTTAGCTTATTTGTTTGTTTGTTTAATGTGTATGGAGTTTTTGCTGGTGTGTAGTGTTCAGTATGTGTGTCTGATGCCTGAGAAACCAGCCTAGTGTTGGGTTCCCTGGAACTCAAATTAAAGAATGTTGCAAGCATCCATGGGAGCTGAAATGAAACCCAATCCTTTTGAAGAACAGCCAATACTTTTTACTACTTTTAGTTATTTTTCCTGCCAATATTTTTCTTTCTACCATTGAACAAGTTACAAAAACTGATACATTTGCAAAGTAAGATAATAAAGATTATAATGTGAACTAAAATCTCAGAATGTTTTGGAAAGAATAAAAAGTACTGCATGTAATTAAGTGTAGTGTTTGAGGTCATTTGTGAAGTAAAACAGAGTCATGACGTCTGGTGGCTCTGTTAGCAGATAGAGGTAGTGGCCACAAAGCCCAGTGTTCAAAATTCAATACTGGAGCACTGATGGAAGGGAAGGATTGACTTCTGTTTGGTCTGTAATCACAAATATTCTTAATCTTCTCAATGGAGAGAACATTATTAGATATATAAGTGTTTTAGTGAATCAAAATATTTCCTCATGGGTGGACTTCAGGGGAAGAACACAAAAGTGGAAGGCGGTGTCAGGAGTATGAAAGGGCACAGCAGGATTAGAACAGGAACATACTATTCAGATCAAAAAGATGTTAACAACACATACAGTTCAGGATGGTAGGAAAGAAAGTTACATCGGAGACTAGACACCACTCAAAACTTTGTGATGCAAGAACTGCTATTTTAATGAACTGAGTTCCATGTTGCTGCACTGAATAATGTAGATAACCAAAGCATGTTTTTGTTTAATTTTAAGTATCTCCATCATGTGTCAGCCCATCTATAGCTGTAATATGTTGCAAGGGTGTGTGCTTCATGCAGTCCTTAGGGTTTTACACATTGTACATTCATAGATCTTAGATGTACAGTCTGTCATTACGGCGATAAAAACAATACTTAAAGAACTGCACCAGAACAGCCTATAAAATACAAGTACTACAGTTTCATCCACCTAATTATACATAAAAATACCAATACACACTTTGTCATATCAATTCTTGATATTTTATTTAATATCTCATTACTTTAAAAAATGTTAAATAACTCCCAAGAGATTTGAGGACCCAGGGAGTGGAGTGACCTTGCAGGGGGTAAGGAGAGAGACATCCTTTTGGAGATAGGAGGAGGAGGAATGGAAAGAGGAGCTGTCTGTGAATGGAACAGGAGGGAGATAACGACTAGACTGTAAAAAACTAAAAGTAATTAAAAATATGGAAATGTATCTTTAAATTCATTTGATATTTAGGATTCAATGTGGTTTTTGGAACCTTTCAAAGTGCTAGTGAGCCATTTGGAAAATAAATGGGCCCTTACCTAGGCTGCACATACAGATCTCAGTGTATGTGAAGCCAAGGCAGGAAAAGTGATAACATAGAGGCAATTCTAGGATAAAACAGGGAGACTCTGTCCAAATAACACACACAAACACATACGCATACACACACACACATACACACACATACACACACATACATACACATACACATGCACACACACTTTCACAGACACAAACACAGAGACACACACACATTTTCACACACACACACGCATACACACACATACATACACACATACACATACATATATACACACACAGACACAAACACAGAGACACACACACACATTTTCACACACACACACACACACACACACACACACACACACACACACATGGTCCAGTGCTGTGATTCATTAGCATTCTTCTTGCCTGCAGCCTCACTTTGATGCTCTACAAAAATGGCTGTTGCCTCAATGACATTATAAAAAATGTTTACCCTCAAAGAAGAAATATTTTCCTCTACAAAGTTCTTGTTTAATCTAATTTTATGGTGAAACCAAATATAGTTGGACTTAATTAGCTCGTATAGAACTCCACCTACACTCAATCAACATGTGACTGGAAAATAGCGCTCAGAGCTGTATCTTAGGAACAAACCAGGAAATGCATGGATATTACTTGTATTTTTATTACATTAAGTTCTTGAAATGATATAATAGTTTTGTCATTTTAAATTCTAGGGTACTTAAGATAATATACTAGATAAAAGTTAATAAATGTAAATATTCTGGAGAAACGAGATGCCATGATCACCTTATAAGATAAGAACTATATTTGCTGCTAAACATGGGGTCATGATTCAGGCAAACAATAGTTGTCTTTTGTATCATTATGTGAGTTTCTTGTTTCATTGTTGTTGTTGTTCTTTGTTTGCATGTTTTTGTTATGTTGGGTGTTGTTTTCCTGTGTTGTGGGAGTTAAGCTATTCCTCTCAATCCTCCTTGTTTTATTTATTTTTTTAATTAATTATGTTTACATTTTAATTAAGTTATAGTAAGATCACTCTCATCTACCTTTGCTACTCAGAGTCCCTCCTTTGTTCACGGTCTCTTAACTTTCCAGATACCCCCCCCCCCAAAAAAAAAGCCTATAGCTTCTTTTGTTGTTATCATTGGTATGTATAGCCACTAAGCCAAATCCTCTTTCCTAACCAGTATAATCATCATGGAAAAGGAGAATGTAAAACTCAGCTCTCACAATCTTTACTCTCAAGCATCACTGCTCCGTACTATCCAACCAACAACACATTTACTTCATATATGTCTACGCTTTGTGTTAGTTTCTTGACAGGGAAGTGTAAGTAGTTCAGCTGTCTAGAATTTATATGAAAGTCCACTGTGCATCAATGTATCCTTCCTTCTGTGTATTCCTTTCAAATTCACACCATTTCATTAACTAGAAAACCGTGTGACTCTTTGTACTATTTGTTAAAATACCGGAAAATTTTACCCTAACTTTTTAAAGCACTTTCAAGAAAAAAAAATTTTAGTTTTATGAAAATTTATTTCAATAAAAATATTTTCATGATATCTCATTTTTTCATAAGTAATTTTGTTTTATAATCCGTGTTATTATAGAAATGCAGTTTGGAAATATCCTGTATAATTATCTTGTCTTTAAAATTTTATTCTCTAAATATATTTTGTGTGCTAACTTAGTAGTTTTAAATTCCCTGCATGGGAAGCAATATATTTTTCATTGTACAGTTCTCTGTTTAGTGAGCTGAAATATGAAAACAATTAACATAATGCAATCATCTAATGTATAATATTTGTTGATTGATCTGTAATTATTATCATTGTTAAACAGAATACTCTCAAGATACATTTTTAACAATTCTTAAGTTGCTAATTCCTCTTCAATTTGTATAATTATGGTAAAAGCTAGTATATCTAATTCATGGATTAAAATGTTTTTCTGCTTCCAACTCTTTACATTTTGTTGACAGAAAATTGTTCATAAACACAAAATGAAACAATTTGTGTATAAATAAGTTCTTATTTAAATTTTTAATATTATTATGATTCAAGCATTAAGTGTAGAATATTTGTGACATGTCCTATATTAAAAAAATAAGAGGCATCTAGTCACTGAAAAATTATAGTCTAGTTCAATTGAAGTAATTATTCATAGCATATATAATTCTTCATGTTAATTAAAACAAAAGTAGTTTTGTTTTTTTTTTTTTCAGACAAACACTGCTTCAAGTACAGGCAACCTAATACACTTAAAGTGACATCGACCATATATTAATGGCCTATGAATGTAAATTACCTTAAGAACTTTGCTGACCTAATTCTTTCAAAACATTGACCATTATGGAAGTTAAAGTGATTGACAACTAGCTTCCAATCAAGTTCAAAGTCAAAGTCATATCTTAATTAAACAGAGTCGTGATGAGTTTCTATATAAACAAGACTAAGGATCCTTGGCTGCTTTCTACTCCAATACTTGCTCCATGTATTGTTGCAAGTTGTTTTTCAGTAAACTGGGAAGAAAGAGAAATATTATTTTGTGGCTAGTAGTTACTGATGTGAGGCAGACTGTGACAAACACAGTCTTGATGCTCATGTCTCTGTGTCATTCAAAGTAGACTTAATCAACTGTCAAAAATGATTCACTAAGCTCTCAGGCTATGTACGTAGGTTTTCTGAGGATGGATTTGTTTCTATAATGACAAAGCTGGGCTCCTTATATAAGGAAGTATGGGGATACTGTAAAAAGGCCTGGAGAAAATGGAAACTGTTTAGAAGTCTGAGGCAGTGGTATAATATATGTGCAAACTTAAAGTTATGAATCCATTTGCATTTTTAAGGAGTTTAAATCAATTCCCTTTACATATAGCTGTCACAATTTGGGTCTGCTGTTTCTAAAATATGGTAGGAGAAGTGTAGGCCATGTATCCCTTGTAATATAGGTTGTTGTTCCCATCTTAGTGATGATATAGTGAATCAAGTTCATAATAAATCATTAAAATAGCTTCCTCTTGTGGAATTGAGGTTCACACTTCCCTTTAGCATTTGAATCTCTAATCAGGCTATAGGTTCCCTGGCAGAAAAGCACCCAGGAAGCTTTAGTAGTATTCTCATCTCTACAGGACAGAACAGGAGCACATATGTACACCAATGGATAACATATGAAAATGGTGATTATAGAACATCTTTGCACAAACTGGAAAACTCAAGCCTGCAAAGAATGTATTAATATCTCAACACCCTTATAATATGCAAAATTATGACTTATTTATAACATGCTCAAATTTTACTGTAGCTCAAAAGTTCCATTCTTCATGAAAACAAAAACAAAAACAAACAAAGCTTAATATTGAAATCCTCCTCACCAAGACTCAAGCCTTTGTACAGTGTCTCAACTCCTAGAAAAAATACTAGTATTACTTTTAATCCTTTTTTTCCCAAGGAACCTTAAAAACAAATATACTATATTGTTGTCATGAAAATTTTTCAAATACAGTCCTCGTATTGAAAATGTTATCTGAAAAACAAAGCCATCATGTTTAAGATGCAGGCCCTCATATTTATTACTTTTTTGATAATATTTTGTTCATTAGTTCTATATTGCTTCCAGATAGACTATCACAAAGTCACTTAAATCATGTGAAGATAGTATTTTATGGATGTGTGTCCCATGAGTCAATCACACATGGGTCTCAGACTCACGAACAAACCCAAGGTGGTATATGCCACTCCTTTGTGAGATTTAAGGGTCATGCTTCTTATTTCTCTCAGTTGTTAGCATAATGTTGTACTTTGCTCTTACATAGCAGAGGTCTTGTTTCTTCTAAGAGACTTAGGGGCACACACCTAGAGGAGGATCCTTGTTTAACCTTCTCTTATTCTGAATGTCCTCAGCCCATAGGACTTAGCAACCTAAATTTGAGGTAGATATTTCCCATCAATGAATCAATCTCTGGAAAGTCCCTCATAGACTCATACACAAGGTTACCTTATTAATCTCCTAAACAAACATAAATCTTGTCAAGCTATAATAATCATCTCATTACGTTACAGTCTAGATGGACAAAACTCTATGGATCTCTCATCATTTGTTGTAGTTAACACATGTTTTAGAATTTACAACTTCTTATAAATATGAGAGTGCGTGGGTTTATACACTTGGCATATATGATATTGATTGAGTTGTACAAGGATTGCTGAATGTGATAGCTTGCTCAGCTGACATAATTTCTTCTAAACTATTAGGTTATTAGTCTTGACTAAAGTAAATTTATTTAAAGAATGGGGAAATTTGAAAACCATAAACTTATTAGTTTACTCATTTTTATTATATATAAAAATAATTATTGCTTCTATTACAGTACAACTGGTACAAGAAGTTGTCCGTGTTTTTGTTGTTGCTAGTGTTGTTGTTTTGTTTCTTTTGCAGGTATTTGAGATTCTTACACATTTAATATCTACAAAAATAAATGTTCTTAGTATATTAGTATGCTTTGCTAAACAATGTTGAGAAATAACTTTCTAATTTACATCAATGGTAGGTGAAGTGCAAAGAGGCAAATAGAGAGTGGTGGGGAAGAGTCTTTGCAGATGGGAGACCAGGAGGGGGATAATATTTTAAGCTATATGCCTCAACCAATTCTTCAGAAATACTATCTTAATTGAATTTATGAAGAATGGTTTTTGCTATAATCAGCTTAGATATCTTTTTTCTTGGAGGGAGAAGAGTCAAATATGACATCTAAAGAATTTCTGCCACTATAGTTTTACCTTTTTTTTTTGTGCATGCAGCTCTTCAGTGCAGGAAACAAAGTATGAATGCTGAATGTATGGTGAATACAGAATTTATTTTACAATATAGTAATATTCATAGTAGAAGAATTATATTCAATTGATTTGGGAATTAATTTAGTTAGCCTTTCATTTTTAAGATTATTTTTTTAATCTGAAACTAAATTTGTTTTATGTGAAATACTTAGAATTACATTAAAAGGAGAGAGAATTTCCAGGCTTGCAAATTTAAGTTATAATTTGATTTGATTTGAATCGATTTGATTATTTATTATTTTCTGAACATTTCCATGAGGAATTAAGATACAGATGTTTGATGGTGATTTGTCCTGAAAGTCTAAATGTAAGAAGTTGAGGTTAAATAAAGGGTGATTAGGGAGAAAAGGTGACACAACATCAAACAACAGCATGTCAATCATTCCTGCCAAAATTGTCACCTTCATTTCAGCCTCATGCACAAAATTAAAAGATGAAGATCAATGAACTTGTTGTGTTAGAGTCTCTACTGGTGAGAGCACCTTTTGCTCTGAGAGAAATTGCAGATCACTGAGATTCTCAGATGTCTGACACAATTCATTGTCTGTGTCCGACTAGTAAGAAAATAATCTCAAAACAAGGGCAACGTTAAAAACTATTTGCCTAGACTATTTACTCCTTCAGAAGCAAAACAACACATACTCAGAACACCTTCTCATGAATAACTACAGAGAAGACACAACTGCCCACTAGCTTCCAGCACAAGTCATACTGATCTGAATATCTCACTTTAATACTTCTGAAAAGAAAGAGCCTGAAATTTAGACATGTTTGGACTCCCCCTATAGATGACGGTTAAGAAACAAACCAACTTTACTATGTCTGTGTTTCTTTTACTAGGAACCCAGAAACCCCCGAGGAGTACGATGTGAGCAATTCTGTCTGTGATGGTTTACAGCCATCCAGAAGCCTAAGGTTTTACTGTAAATGATGACTCCCTAGCCTTCTCTGATGAATGGCTATAATTTTCTATTGGACATCCCAAATCAGCTACCCTGCCAGAACAGGAAAAAGGTTCTCGGACTCTGATGTGAACACACAATGCTGTGTTCTGCCGTTTAGATTTCACTGTGCAACAAGAACCTATTTTCTAGCAATATTTGCGATGCAAGAGTTAGAAAATAAAATGACAGTTAGAGAAAAATTGTATTCTTAGAAAAAATCACTGATTTTATTACATATGAGATGATAATAAATAATCTAAAGCAAATTAGGAGACATTCTGTAAAGTATGAATTCTTGTATGATATACAATTAACTGAGGATAAAGTTTTGAACTGTCTCTTAATGAGAAACATGAAGGCAGGCATGATTCATCCATTCAACGGCTTAGACAAAAAGTACATCTTCTTTATAGGAAAGAATGCTTGGCATATAATAAATAAATATTTTTATTCACATATTTTAAACATTATATTTCTCATTATAAATATCTCTTCAACATATATGTTACCATGTTTCACAATATTAGAAATATTCTCAATATATTACCATATAAATGCATATATATCACTATTATATATATTCCCTATATTTATTAACCATACATATCATGTATGTATCACAATATTATATATATATATATATATATATATATCCTCTATATCATGGAACTAAGTTCTCCCTCCTGTATGTAGGTATTTATTTAATGAAGACTTAGTCACTACCTTTAAAATTGGTATCCTACAACTATTTGAAGACTAGTATAATATAAATATTATTAATTATTTTGTGAATAAGATGCTTATTATTGAAGTGTATTTAATTTTACAGATAGAAACTAGATTTTACCAGTATAACTGCCTTGGAATTTGGGTGCTATTACATAGCACTGTGGCATGTTAGAACTGATGGCTAATGAGTGCTAATTTTGAAAGATCAGCCATCACAAAGTGTCTGTATTTAAGTCCAACAAATCACATTTTACTTTTTATCTATGGAAGGTAATATTTTCTCAATAGAAATGAAGTATTAATATCACAGAGTACCAATCACATGATTTTCTACTAAAATAGACCCTTCAACCATGTAGACAGAATTGATATCAGACAGATAGAACTTCACTTTGTAGGAAAACTGCTATGTTTACAGAATGAAGGAGGCTAGCCTACGGTATCCAGGGATATTCCCGTGAACCTCGTTTGTTTGCTTACTTTCTGTTTCCTTAAGGAGGAAACATGGCTTTGTGGAGAAGAGCCGAGTCTCTCTCTTTCTAGATACTCTTTGCTGACAACAGATCTCATATCCTATCTCCAGAGTTGACACATGATTTAAGAATCAGGATGATACTTCTTTTTTTTTTTTTTTAAATATAATATGAGAAAAGATGTACACTGAGATTTGCTTGAAAGTGTTGATAAAATTTAGTAATGGCAGGCTAATAAGAAGAAAGTATAAAGATCATATAAGTTTAACCAAATGCATGAAAAATACCGCTTCCACAAAGTTTCAGGTCTCCCTTATTCGGTTAATAGACCATAATTTTTGTTCTCACATTTGTCCATGCACTTTATATAGTAAGGGGATGCAGATTTCATAGCAAATATGGCAATATTTATTATTTACATAAAGGAAACTTTTGATAATATTTTCTTCAACAACTTGCTTTCATTGTGGTCCTTCTTCATTATCTATGTATGTGATAAAATATTGTGACCTTAGTCATCTTAAGATAGGAAATGATTTACTTAATCTTACAACTACTGGGATATAATCCATTTCTAAAGGAAGCCACTGTAGGAGTTCCCGACAAGCCTTCAGAGAAAGAAAACTAAAAAACCAGGGAAGAGCGCTGCTTCTGGGCTTGTGGTGACACTTCCTATGGTATACTGGGATTTCACATAGCATTCAGTATCAGAAAAACGCTCTCATAGACATACTCAAAAGCCCTTCTGATGAATGTTACTCCTCAACTGAGGTTTGCTCCTCCCACATTGTTTTAGTTTAGGAAACAATTCCTTTCCTAAAAATCTTTGGCTCCTACTTCAGTCCAGTGGTGTAATGCTTCTCTAAAGGTCTTAAGGGACAGCACTGACTAGAACACTGCCTGGTTTCCTCCTAAACGTCCTTTTAGACATCTGTATTTTCCTTTGGAAAAACGTTGATTTAAGTCTTTCATCTGGTCTTCAGTTGGTTTGCCTATTTATTTAGTTAACTATTGAATTTGAGTACTTTTAATTGGTTGGCTATTAACTTTTACCACATACTGTGTTTTCAGCTATTTTCTCCTATGCTTACTCTGCTCATTGTTTCTTCTGCAGACATGTTTGTTACAGGGCTTCTCGTCTAATTTAGCTTCTGATGCCTTGGGTGATATAAGAGATTACCAAGATGAATGAATGCGCTAAAGTTACAGACTAGGATTTCCTCTTATATATATATATATATATATATATATATATATATATATATATATATATATTTAATTTCAGGTCTATATTTAGTCATCATAGACCAGTATGAGTTCGTTTCTGAGTATTGTGTAGATCAAATTTCATTTTTGTTGATACTGTTCACCCATGTGGTCATGTATGGGAATATTTATTTATTTTTTAAGGGAAAATGTGGATAAATATTTGACACCCTTAGCCAGCCTAAAAATGCAAAAAAAAAAAAATGCAAAAAAAAAAAAAAAAAAAACACTGAGGTGACATCTCCCTCTAGCAATAATAACTTTTATTCAGTAACAACAAATGCTGATTTGGGGAGTGGACCCCTAGGAACCTACGGAAATCAATAGGACAGTTTCTCAGGAACTAAACCTAAAAGTAACATATAACCCAGCTCTCCCCACCCCTGGGTATAGAAGGAGAGAACGGTTTCATTAAGACAAAGCAGCACACCCATGTTTACTGTGCTGTGACTTACCATAGTCAGGTTACAGAGCCACCATCAGCAAATTACATATGCACCTTAGAACACTACCCAGCCATAAAAGAGGAAGTTGTGCTAAAGGAAGTAATAAGTCACACTCAGAAAGATGAATAGCACATGTTTTGTCTTCTATACAGCACATGTGTGACATGAAAACTACAAGAATCATGTAGCAGTAGGGAGCACATGAGTCGGGCTGGAGGAAGTAGAGAAATGAATGGGAATGATAAATGACCTAAGTTGAGGGTATGCATCCATGAAAGTATCAATTGAATTCCATTATTTTACACAATAACTTTAAGAATTAAATAACAGAATAACGTTTTTATATAGTTATTTTCATCCTGTGGCTATACAGATCATCTCACATCTTTGCTACATGAAAATCTATACAGATATTTCTTTGAGCCATTGATATCAGTCTTTTGGACATACAAGCTGAAGTGAGATGGCTGGCTTGCACTGTGTTAAAGGATTCCCAAGGCTGTTTTCATAGTGGTAGCTCCATGCCTCCTTTCAATTAAGAGTGCAAACAATTTCACTTTCTCTATATCTACCAAGGCCTGTAACCTGTTTTACAAATTAATGACAGGGATGGGTTATGTGTCATTGTGTCTTTAGTTTGTATTTTCCTAATTATACAGGATACAAAACAGTGGCACTTCTATGTGAAGATTAAGAACACATGTGGAAAGCAGACAGCTGTATACTGTCATATGTTTAGTATTTCTATTTGTATGAGTTTTCTGCAAGATTCCATCTGAGGCAGAAAGTAAAGTGATCGTTCAAAATGGAAGAGAGAAAGAGAATGTGTTTAATGGCTTTGCTGGTACACTTATAAAAACCGAGTATGTCTGTGAGGTCTTTGAATAATATTGTATGTATAATAAAATAATAATTAAATTATTGTCAGTAGTGTAGACATATGTGTGCTTCTCCTGGTCACACTTACACACATCAGAACCTCCTGACACTCAGACTATCCACTCCATCTTGTTTATTTTCATCCAGTAGAGTCAGCCAGCCAAATTTATCCCTCTATTCAATTACCTTTACCAGACTGTGCTTCCAAACCATCATACAAACTCGTGGATGTTCTACTCTTACTCACAATTTAGGTTTGTTTTTTTTTTTCTTTCCTTAGAATGTTTGTAACTTATTCCTTGAAAATTCAGATGATAGATTTATATTTCCCCTTCCTCCAGCTGCTTCCAGATCCCCCTTGCTTCCGTATCCTTCTCTTAAAAAAAATAAATAAAAGAATCAAACAACAAAGAAATCATTGAGTCCAACCCCATAGTCCAACCATTCTCAAAAGTTCCACCGCAATTCTGTGAAGCTTTTCTGTCTTCAGCACAGACACATGGCAGGGGCATTGGTCCTTCACATTTCTGTTCCTTGAGAACTATGTATTAATGCAAACTGCAAGCTTCAACATCCTTCTTTTCATGATATGTAATACATAGAGTTATATAATAAATAATCAGTCATTATATAACATAACGTATAATAATTGCATTTCATTATATAACGTACTGTAATTGCATTTGTGTGGTATATAATCTTATATATTACATGTTTTATCCCTGCTTTGAATGACAATATTTTCTATTCTTATTTGGTTTTGTGTTTTGAGGTTTGGCTATTGTTGTTTAACATAGTGTCTGATAAGCTTTTCCCCCCACTTCAGGGTTAATACCATTTTTAAATTTTGCTTTCCCCAAATCAAGTAACTATTCTTCAGATCTCTGTGGACCTTAATAGAACACCTTTTTAAAGCATTTTTAAAATATAAAATCAAATAATGTACTCAATAAGTATCAAAACCCAAATCGTTTCAAAATAAATGCAGCATATTGAAGGAATACTTTTCCATATGGGAATCATGAGGTCAAGACATATTTATAAATATTTAACTTATAAAAATGTCCATTCCTCACACACCTAACCATTGAGAGACTTGAGGTCCCAGGGAGTGGGGAAGACTGGTGGAGTGGGTGTGAATGGAGACATTCTCTTGGAGACCTAGTTAGGAGGTATGGGGTGAGGAACACTCAGAGGACAGACTGGGAGGGGAATACCAACTGGATTGTAAAAAAAAAAATGATTAAATAATAATAATAATAGTAGTAGTAGTAAAAATAGTAAAAATGTCCCTTTCATCTGGTGTGATCTCTTTTAAACCAGATTTCAAAGTTGGCCAGATGTATTTGTTTGAGGACATATTTGACACTAGAAATAGTGGAAGCAAGGATCATGGAAAATAGCCAAGATGATAGATAGCAATTATTTACTTAAAGTTTATTGAAATTCTCCACTCCAATACCTCCAGCCTATGCAACAAAGCCATTCTTGCTCTTCAAAGCAAATACGAACTATCTAAATGGAATCATCCAAAGAAATGCGTGTGGACACTAAAATGAACTCTTTGTGAGAGAAGTTTCCTTTCTTGTGTAGAATCATGCTCCCTGAAGTATAAACCATAGTCGAGCCAGCTGAGAGTTGCTGAAACTCTTAGTTACTCGTGTAGCTATACCATGTAAAAGGTTTTATACTTAAGAATCAGTCCTTGGAGCAGAAGATGGCCTTACCTGGCATCAACGGGAAGGGAGGCCCTTGGTCCTGGGGTGACTTGATGCGCCAGCATAAAGGAAAAATAGGGCAATGAGGCAGGAGTGGGTGGGTTGGTGGAGGAGCACCCCAATAAAAGCAGGGGAGATGCGATAGAAGGTTTACAGAGAGGAAACTGGGAAGGGGAATAACATATGTAATGTAAATAAAATAGTCAATTAAAAAAAAAGAAAGAAAAAGAAAAAAATTCGTACATGGACGGCTTTACAGATTTGGAGACTTCTTAATAAATTTCATATGAATGTTCTAAATTTAAAAAAGAAAATCAGTCCTTGCTGGCTCTGTCCTTGGAAAGAAAACTTATTTTTTTCTTTCCTGGTGTACTGAAAATTACCCCAGCAAAGAACATAGCCTCTAACAGAACATAAATGTAAATAAAAACACACCTTTAACAATCAGGCGGAAATATTATGCACCCAGAACCAGACAATATTGTGAGATTATGATTTTTCTATTGCCTTGGATTTATATAGCTACTATTTGCAGTCAATTTTACAAAATGAATGACTTCATTTTATTGTAAGAACTATATCACTTCCAAAAATGAAGTCACCCTTTACATCTAGCATAGAGTAAAAATAAAATGTTTCTGCAAAATAATTTAAGTTATGAAGCATTATGCAAATTTAAGGAATTCAAAGCTGTTCCATCTAAATTATGTAAGGACTGATTGGAATATCTGTGTAGACTGCACAACTTCCCAAGTCCTCATGGAAATGCAGTCAGGAAGTGAGGCAGCCAAGGAAACTAAGAGGAGGCCACACTAGCACTCTTCCTGGGCTGCTCTGCCTTGATGATAAATATTGCTACGAGGATCTATCTGTAGGGGTGAGTTTGGGCTATACCACTTTGTGCCCCTAACAGGCCGCACACTTCAAACCAATTGCCCAGCAGCTCCCTGGATTCACGAAAATGCTTTGGCTACTTCAAAGACTGGACACTCCTAAACCTTGCTCTGCTATCCCAGGCCTAATGGCTGGCTGGCTTTTATCTCCTGCAGCTCCGTATGTCCATTTGTTTCCCATCAATTCATGCCAATCCTTTTTCTTACACCCTGCATCCTAGCCCATGCCACTGTCCAGCCCTGTCTCCCTTTGCCCACACATTAGCCTCTGGCATCTTTATTGATCAATTTATCAAAAACAAATTGGGGACAAAGACCCTTTAGCGTTTGGACACACAGATTCCTGATTGAATCATGTGGTTAACACAAAGTTAAAAAGCAAATTGTGTATGACATTTATGCCATGTAAACAAACTTACCTAATCACTTTTCAATGGGAAAACATTCCAAGCTACATATCATACGCAGAACTCACTGAAGGTGTGGATCGGGAAAGGTGCAGTGTTTGGGATGTAAATAAATAGATGATAGATAGATAGATAGATAGATAGATAGATAGATAGATAGATAGATGATAGATAGATAGATAGATAGATGATAGATAGATAGATAGATAGATGATAGATAGATAGATAGATAGATAGATAGATAGATAGATAGATAGATGATAGATAGATGATAGATAGATAGATGATAGATAGATAGATAATAGATAGATAGATGATAGATACATAGATAGATAGATGATAGATAGATAGATAGATAGATGATAGATAGATAGATAGATAGATAGATAGATAGATACATGCATGCATGCATACATACATACATACATACATACATACATACACAGATACATAGATAGATGTTGAAGAAAATTTTGGTTAGATAAAATGCAAGCCTAGACTCCAAAAAGTCTCTGTGAGTTTTAGTTTTGAACCTTTGAATATGTGCATTTCCTGGAATAGCCATAGAGGTCAGGAAATTAGTAAAAGATCACAGAGAAATTCCAAGTGAGCAGAGATAAAATGCAGTGGTATAAGCAGGTAAAGGAGAATACTGGACCAAGATTAAATGATTAAATGACACAGAGAGAATATACCTTGTGTATTGTATGGATGCATCACCTGTCAATTAAAAAACCTGTGGCCTATGGCTTAGGTTGGAAATACAGGTGAGGCATTTAGGAGAGAGAAAGAATTCTGGGATAGAACCAGGAAAAAAATATATGCTGGGAAGATGTGACAAGACAGAGACATGGTACCTGAGCACAGGTAACCAGTCACATGGTAGAATGTGGACTAGAATAAATGGGATGTTTCAGGTTATATCTAGTCAGAGAACAGCCTCGGTATGTGACTAAGGTGTTTGTAATTATATTTTGAGTCTGAATCTTATTTCTGGGAACATCGGGATGGGAAAAAGAACAGGACCATATTTTAGCTAAATGGGATAACGGGTGAAAGGCAGAGCAGAGGAAGAACAGGGAGGGATAAGTAACTCAAAATACCTTTGAAAAAGTCATATGGAAAGCTGCTATTGTAGAATCTTCTTGAAATACATACATACATACATACATACATACATACATACACACAAATACAGAGAGAGACAGACAGACAGAGACAGAGAGAGAGAGAGAGAGATTAAATGAAATTACCCTATAATATGGTTGCAATACCCCACTAACCACCACAAGTTAAAAAATAAAGCAAAACAAAGAAAAACAGTGCTAGGAATGGATTATTCCCTTTGAAGTTGTTGGCCATAGAGGTCCGATAGACTCCTAAACATTACAAGTTACTGCAAGGATTTTTACTAATCCTCTGGATCTTGACAATAGCCACCTATTGATGGAGATAGCACATATGTGAGTTATAGAACATGAAATAGTCAAGCTGGACTGTCAAAAGCTTCATCTCCTCTGGTTAGCTCACAAAGGTATAATAATGACTGAAGTAGCAATGCATACCCATTCCTAAAATAATGAAAAAAAAAACTTGACACCATTATTGGCATCAAGAATCTGTACCTAGAAATACCATATACCCCAGGGAAGAACCTTTTGCTATTATTCCCACTAGATGGACATAGATTCTGAAGGATTTACGGTTATAGCCATAGCTAGTGTATCTCTCAACCCTCATAGATGAGCCTTCATTATAGTAGAAAACAATTTATACAGAGACGTTCAATTGGTCAATGTACAGAAATAAGAGACTGGATTTCTGAGTCTTAAATGAGACTGCATCACACACCACTCTTCCAAGCCTCAGTGAACAATTTAGAAAAGAAGAGAGAAATGATCATAAGAGCCAGTGGTAGTGGATGGTTGCACAGAAACAGTCTTTCTTGAACACTACAGGGCAGTTACACATATGAACCCATAGAAAACTTCACAACTCACAGAGAGCCAGTGGATGCTCAGACCAAATAAACTTGCAGCACAGAGAGGGAAGTGGGCATGAAGTCTCCCCTAGCTGAGACACTACTAGTAGTTGATAGTTACTGGGAAAAGGAAAGTCAATTTGTGGCAAATATTGAGCTCATGTAGGCCCATTATGCTCCAGAGGAAGGCCACACATCCAAGAGTGCACTGACAACATGAATTGTACTTGATGGGCTTACAAAACTATTTTAAACACATCAAGTTGGATGGATAGGAGAGTGGGGATAAATTTGAAAAGAGTTGTAAGAGAATAATCAACAAGGTCAAAATAAATTGCGTGTATTTCTTAAGGAACTCATCAAAATTTAAAAAAAAATGAAAGAGGATTATTTTTTTTAAGCTGGAGATTTTTTCTTTTTTATCATTTTTATTAGATATTTTCTTCATTTACATTTCAAATGCTTTCCTGAAAGTCCCTGATACCCTCCCCCTGCCCTGCTCTCCAGCCCACCCACTCCTGCTTTCTGGTCCTGGCATTCCCTTCTGGAGCTGGCTAAACTACCACCAAGTGTTTTACAAACATATTCTACATAAGAGTCTTTCCCATGTTGTTGTTGTTTTGCTTTGATTTTTGTTTTGCTTTGTTTAAGGTTCTGGTTTTCCTATTGTTGCTTATGTTGGATAGAGTTGTGGCTGTTGGCTGGAGCTCTCACAAATCCACTGCTTGTCATCTCTTTTCCAGTGATGTAAGAGGAAGCAGCCAGGTGATTTCACTGGCAGTTTCTCACCAGCAGGCACCTAAGGGTTTTCTGAGGAGGCACATACATTCCATAGGTCACTCTCCCACCTGTTGGAGCACAGATGTCTCACCAAGGTTCAGTAACTCCGCCATTCTTCACTTGTCTGCCCTACTCCTCCTGATGAGTTTGATTTATTAGATTAATGTTATGGCTTGAGTGAGATTTCCAAGCAATCAATAGTTCTGTGATCCACATTTGTAGAGGCCAGAGGACATAGAAAAGCTCCTGAACAGAATCTTAAATATATATTGCTGTTGGATAGCAGAGTGCAAACTATTTCTGATCTTTAAAAAAGGAGGGCATAAGGTCTGTTGAGGAGCCTCAGAGGTTAAGAATGGGGACGACTCTTCCACAGCACCCAGGTTTGATTCCAGCACCCACATGATGCCTCACTACGGTCTTCATAGACTTCAACTTTAGGGAGTCTAAAAACTCTTGTGACCTGTGAGCACCAGGCACACACTTGGTTCATAGACATGCTTATTGGCAAAATATATACACACAAAATTAATTAATTAATAATATGTTATTAATAATAAAGTTTAAACTAAAATTATATACACTATCTGAATTCTTATTAATATCCTTTGGCCACATTGATATTCTTGACACTAAATTGCTTTCATGGTAACTAGAATCAGCATTTATTTTGGCCACTGTTTTTTCTCTATATGTCATCAAGAATGCTGCATATTGATTATTGATCAAGAAAAAAAAAGGATGGAGTTAAGCTCCTATGAGTCTTTAATCACTGTAATATTATCAATTGATTAAAAAGACAGGCCTGGTTGTCAAGGAGTGTGTTTGAAGCACTAACTCCTCTTCAAAATCCCTCCTCTAAACCAGCTGATAAATGGTTTCTCAGAACTTGGACTGTAGAAGCAAAGTGAAATTTAAAATATTGCCGGCCGGGCGTGGTGGTGCACACCTTTAATTTAAGCACTTGGGAGGTAGAGGCAGGTGGATTTCTGAGTTCGAGGCCAGCCTGGTCTACATAGTGAGTTCCAGGACAACCAGAGCTATATAGAGTAACCCTGTCTCAAAAAAAAAAAAGTGTCTCCATGAGGTAATTTTGCTGAGAGTTTTTGCTGAGTTTTTTATCCTAATGTATAGAGCCAGTGCCCCACAGAGAATTAAGTTAACTTTAGACATCTCTTAGAAATTACTTTATAAATCACCAAGAAAATGTCTTGAAATAACTGTTTGGGGAATTCACAACAAACATAAATGCAAAAATAGAGTAAACTAAGTGGTGTGTAACATTAAAAATAAAAATAGTTTCTTCAAATCTTAAGCCACTAAATTGCATTTAAATATTGAAAGCTCCTGCTCTACAGAGGACAAGGAAGGGCTGCCTTTTTCTGGAGGCACAGCCGAGCACTCCTGAACTAATGTCAATACATAAATGTTTTAAATATCATTCATGAATGCCAGACATCCTTTCTTCAGAAAGAGTATGGCTTTAGTGCCATATATCAAGCAACAAATGTTTAATTCAGAAGATGCGTGCAACAAGCTTTCTTGAATTTATAATGAAAGCTAAATTGTCTCAAAGTCCTTTTATCTTTTATTTCTATATTCTGCATGTTTTCTTCCAACAAATGAGTGTACTTTATTCAGTTAAAGGTTTTTGTCTTTTTTTTTTTTTTTTTTTTTGAGACATGGGGATCTACTCTTTAGCTAGGCTATCCTGGAACTCGCTATGGTAATTCTATTAATCATAAATCATGCCAACCCTCATACCTCAGCCTCAAACTGTTAAGATTACAGCCATGAGTAATTATACCTTATACATGAAAACCTACTTTCCTGGACCAAATATACTAGAATTTTGCAGATATTGATTGCAATTGCCAGTGAAATGTCATTTCTGTTGTATGGTTGAGAAGGCTATTATCTATTCAGTTTGGAGTACTTGCAAAAGTTTTTATACAGAGAACTTAGTATTAAAACATTTCTAAACTATTAAATGATTGAGGCTATATTAAAAATACAATGTATTTATATATATGCAGATTAAAGTCCAAGCAAGTGCTAGGAATTAAAATACACTTTAAAGACAGGTTGCTTACCTGTCTTGTCTAAGGCCCCAGGCTCAACCCCTTACATTAAAAATAAAGACAAAACAGAAGAACATCAGAAATTAATTTTGTGAGAAGCTGAATGTTAATATGAGTGACTGTGTTTATGGAAATTATTTGAAAAGTCCAACATGCCAACCACCAACCATAGCTTTTCAAATGAGCATCCCAATGCTGGTTTTAGTGAGTGGATTTCCCTCATCCTAAAATGGGCTTCTGAGGTATGTGTGGTCCTAAAAACATAAAAGGATCTATGGAAAGCTAATGTGTCCTTGGCAAGGGTACTGCTCTTTATCATCAGTGTAGCCATGCATGTCCAAGGAAAGAATTTCAATGGAAACATGTCTCAGCATTAGTACTTTTGTCTTTAAACCTGTACTGATGCCAAAGAAATGACTCAGCAATGACCCATCTGTCTTATGTGAATGAGTGACACACATACACAAACGTGTGTCTGTCTGTGCATATATGTAAATATGTATGTATGTGTGTATGTATGTATATCTCACAGCCTGATGTGCAGGACTTGATATTTTTAAAATCATAGATGTTTAGAAAACCATCACTATCAATTATGTGACATAAAACTCTCTCTAATAGGGTGGACACAGAAAAAAAAATTGTTCTGTCCTCAGAGGTCATTTGCCCATAGTCACCTCCAAGTTCCACCAGAGTTGCTTAAGAGAAAGGCAACAAATATGTAAAATGACACCAAAGAAAGACAATTACAAAGCTTACTCTAATGGGTTGAAATGGGGGTATCGGGATCCTCAGATCACAACTGTGACTTCAACAAAGGGGAAAACTGTAGTTCTGGTAGCATTACAGAATATGGTTTTTGCTGGCACATGCTATTTATCCCACAATGAGACTTACTGGTGCTTAAGTAGCCAGACTAATAATTGCACTGTATTCTGTCTTCATAAATACCAGACCATAATAACAAGCAAAGTAACAGTGGTAATTCCATTAATCATATGGTGGCATCACCATTAAAATTCCAACCCAAGTTGCACTTCTTTAGATAAACCCCTTGAGATCTCTTAGCCAGCAACATCCCACCCCGCCTAAGATTTTATCTAGTCCTCCGTCATCACGACATCAAATCGTCTTTAAAAGTATTGAGTTCTTGCATTGGTGATTTGGTTGTTATCTGATCCACATTTCTGACTATAACTCTACTAAGGGGTAGAGTAGAATGGTACCACCAAAGTATGGACTGGTAAGCTCAGCTAAGTGGTCATGAACCCCAGCTAATTAATCTGTGGTACACGCTTTATTAAATCATGTCTTATTAGAACAGTCAGTGAAAGCACCTACAGCTTTTCTCTTTTTCAATAGACAGTATTAACAATACAAAAAACAGTAAGCTGCAGACAAATTTTTAACTATATTAGCTGCAATTTTCATATAATTCAAATGCTCAAGTCTAGTTTAAACATTTGTTATCCTTATGCCAAAAAAAATATTTCTGGTTCTTTCTATGTGTCAGATTCTCTCTCACATGTAGCTTGTGTCTTAAACTTTAGAATATCTCTGCATGACACATTGCTGTAAAATAGGATAAAGAAGTTAATTTAAAAATATGTCTTGCATTCAGTTTCTCAAAGTGTCAATACTCCCTATAGCAAGGCAGTTCTTTCTCTCACTTCCTTGGCTGACAGCAAAGCATTTGGCTGCCTCTGAAGGTTATACCAGATGCCATGATCATATATCCACATTGCTTTTATGCCTTTATATTAGAAGCAAACTGAGAAATCATTATCCCATAAATATCTGAAAGTTCCAAGGTGTTAAAATAAATAAAGATTATGAGTCAACCAGTTACTTATATTGGGAAAAAAGAGTGGGGGCTGTTTTAGCAAGTGAACGCCCAAGATTCATCCAAAGTGAAGTGCTCCAATCTATTTGTTATGACTTTCAGAATTTAGTTTGGCCATCTGCACTTAATGGGATTTAGTTATGGATATATGAAAACATTTTAATTCAACCTTTGTTTGATGATGGCTAAAGGAGTGAGAAAAGTTCCCGGAGTTCATACGTGGTCTAGTTACATTCGCACGTATTTAAAGAATCTTATTTAGAAGTGTTATGTCTTTTGATTTACTTTCAGATCACCTCCAATAGAGCTTTCGCTTTGCTCAAGCTACAGTGCACTCAGTCTGACCCATGATGCTCACTGTAGATGAAAAGAATAGCATCCTTGGCTGTTGCCTCACGGTGATCATACAACCTCAGAGGAGTCAAACAGAAATGTTGCTAGACAACAAGAATCCGGACATGCCCATTCTCTAGATGGCTCCAAGAGCCCCTCAGTGAAATTGACAATTTATTGTTTGAGCCTTGGTGATAATAAAACTTAAAAATACCTGGTTGAGTAAAACCTTAACCATTAACCCATCTTTATGCAGCCACAGCTGGAGAGGAAGGACCTGGGTCACACCCATTTCACACAGTGTTGACAGCATGTGTTAGGGGTATCACAGAGTGCCTGCAGTTCCTATATACCACTTCTCTTGCGAAGCGTCTTTTCCTCTGCCACTTTCTAACTCAATGAGTACTTCAGGATTTCACCACTATTGGATTAGCTAGTAATAGAAACAACTAATGTTAACGTGGGCTGAGAAAGTTCTTAACCAGATCAGCATTGAGGAAAGCAATAGTACAGATCAGAAAAATGTGGTCAAGGACAGTGAGCCACTGTTGGTCAGAGTATGCAAGGGTCCTCACTGATGATCAAGGCCTTCCTGTAAAAGGTGCATAAGCAATAGGAGTTTGCTTTCTTAGGAGCATAGGATAGATGGGTTTCTGCTTAAATCCACAGGCTGGACTTGTGTTAGCCTTTGTTTACTGCACATATACTTTCTCTGAGTGCATGAGAGTGTAATCATTTTGATATCCAACTGCGCATAGACTTGTAATGGCAAATATGAGGTTCTTACTAAATTTCACAAATACAGTATGATTTTTCACCCAAAGCAAGTTCAGACCAGATTAGTCCATCTACCTTGTATTCAGATATAACTGAATAGAAACTGTCTAGGTGTGATGGTCCTGAAGGAGAAATTTGTTCCATCATTTGGAATGAAGTAAGGATACACCTCAATGCGTGTGGGTGGTCCTAAGTTACAAGGCACGCCTGTTAGGACAAGGGTGTGTGCATGTATGTCTATGTGCTGGTGCAGGTGAAATACTAGAAGAGAGTAGTGTGAAAGTCTAAGCCAAACGGAGCCCGGGGTTGTGAGCTAATACCTGCCTTAAGCTTGTGGCACTACTGAGACATACATGGATCATGAGGATAATAAATTTCATCAAATTAGTAATTCATTGATAAGTTCAAGGGACCAGTAGATTTATGGCTGAGGAAAACACAGAAGCATGTTCACAGTGGATTCAGTGACAGGGATAGGTGGAGTTAGTTATTTTGTAGCAAAATGAATAGACCTGAAGGACAGCATGGCCAGGGAATTAAGCCAGAAACAGAAAGGTAAGTATTTTAGTTCACCTCTTGTTCGCAATCTTAAGAAAAGTTTACCTTGAAGTGAATAGAGATTGCTAGACAATGTGAAGGACGTTCAAAGCAGAAGATTTTAGGTCCATCCTTTTAATTTTGAATAAATACAAGCATATGTCCAAGAAAGACAGAACTTATACTTTCACATCTTAAAATATTCGTATCAAAAATGTCAAATCTACCAGTTTCAATAACCCAAACTTGCTATTGTTAGTGATTCGCTCAAAGTTTATCAGAAACAAAGATTTAAAAGCCACTTTCTAGCCTATAGAGAATGCTCTGGCCAATGCAGGTAGGTCAGACCTCTACCCTAAACCTTCTGGAGACTCCTCTTGATTTTCCCATCATCTAGCTTCTTCCTCCAAAGGAAGGTTCAATGATTCCGCGTCTTTCATGATGGAGGATGATGGGTGCGGTTGATCTCAGGACCACTCACATCTCTGCTTCCCATGCCCTTCATTTCATTTTGTCATTCAACAAACATGAGTCTGGGACAGTGCTCATTTCTGTATTTAACAAATCACACTTTTAAGAATCAGCAATCAATACAGATGTCAGCGAACTGTAGCTGTCAATATGTGGAAAGTATTAGAAGAGACAGTGGATCGCTGAGATTATGTATTGAAAGTGCCTGCCAGTTGTGAAGGAAAGCTGGAAACAAATTGGAGTTGAATTCTATTTCACTGCTTGGCATTGTGCCAGGTGCTGGCATTCTGATGTCCTTTGAATATAGCTCAGCTTAAATGCATGTTATTTAGTGTTTTATGGATATAAATTATTCTAGTCATTACACTTTGGAACACAGCCTAAAGGATGTTTCCGTAAGTTAAGCGGCCTCGCACTTGTAATAGCCTGTAAACGAAACCAAATCTCAGCATTACGAAAGGCACTCACTGCTTTGAAATAAAGTGGGTTTTCCTGACATACCATAAATATCCATAGAAAGAAGAAAACACATTTTCTGTACATATTTAGTGATACGTCCTTGTCCTGTACATCATAAAATGCTGGTACTTTTGTAGCACGTACTATATGTCATCTGAGGATTTCCACGTCTGTGCATTATGTGGAGAAATACATTATGCAAGTAAATGATTCTTAGTGATAGGAAATCAGAGCTGAGTGTTTTACATACATACGTGATATATACATTTTAAACAAATAATGCATTTCTCTCTCTTTGTAATAACTAAACATATTTATCTTGATTTTTTTTCAAACAAATGCAAAATATGAACAGGATACAACTTATCAGCTCCATTAATAAATAGCATCTAGCTTTCTTGCCTCTTGCTTACTCTTGCTTTCCTCAACCCTCTTGGGCTCTTACCTTCCCCCTTCCTTCCTCATTCCCTTCCTGCTCTCTCCATGGGCTGTCACTTCTTCTCTACTCTCTCTCTCTCAGCTTTCTCTGCCTCTACTACCCTCTTAAGTCCCCTTCCTATGCCCTGAATAAACTCTATTCTATAAGGAAAAAAATGCATCTAATCTAAGAATGCACTTACCAAGCAACTGCCATCCCAAATGAGGCAAGCAGGATATGTTGAGGAAAGAGAGAAGGTGCAAACTTGAAAATATAAAGTTTTCACAATTACATCCAAATAATAACAGCTTCCCATTAATGGAAGAAAGAAAGAGATGTGCAAAATCTTAGGTGTGAACATCAGAGTCAACAAAGATAATGACAAATAGTACCTAACTCTACATGTCCCAGTCTCTTAAGAAATTTCTCCAGATCTGAAAACCTCCCTTTGCTGACAGATAGAAACCTATTCTTTCTTTCCAGCATCACTCACTTGATGTCAGCCATGGGGAAAAGGTATGGCCCTCTTACTACCATGGTGACAGCGGTCTCTTTCAGAGAACACCCATTTACTGCAAACTGACATGCGCAGTTAACAAACACACTTATTTCTTCATGCAACATGATTTGCCTCCATATTTGATTTCCAAGCAAATCCAACCCTATCAAGCCCTTATATCCCCTTATGTAATAATGCTTATATATAATCCTTATATCCCCTTATGTAATAACCCTTATATCCCCTTATGTAATAATGCTTATATATAATCCTTATATCCCCTTATGTAATAACCCTTATATCCCCTTATGTAATAATGCTTATATATAATCCTTATATCCCCCTTATGTAATAACCCTTATATCCCCTTATGTAATAATGCTTATATATAATCCTTATATCCCCTTATGTAATAACCCTTATATCCCCTTATGTAATAATGCTTATATATAATCCTTATATCCCCTTATGTAATAACCCTTATATCCCCTTATGTAATAATGCTAGACTGGGTCAATGACTTAAGTGGTACAAAAGGCATGCATGCACTTTTAGGATAGGTTAAGTTTTTTTTATATTAAATCTTTATTTTTTCAAGTGGTAGTAATACACTTGAACTAGGGCATTCATGGTCAGCAACACTTACTGACCATGAACACACTATGGAAGGATGTGTTGCTATCTGCTGGTGGGGGTCTCTGATAGTCTAAGGGAATGACATGATTCTCAGTAAGATTTTCAACTTATGATGAATAAATCAGGATGCAACCCATATATACTTTAGAATGCATCTCTACTTTCTTAAGACAGGGGAATTTGTTTTTCTTTAACACATTATCTAGCGGGCCAACAAAAGAGAGTACTCACTTTCTCCTTTAGTTCCTCTTCTCAAGTTCAGGAACACATAGCATTATAGGAATCGATCCTACATTATTCTCATTTTCTGGACATAGTAGAGGGGTTCATCTTTCAATAGCATCGATGTCTATGAGTAATCCATCAACACCAAAATTATGTTTGCAGCAGCAGGTTCACCAGGCTCAGGTCCTCTGCCAACGAGATGGTCCCACTTGGCTTTCATCTGTACAACAGACACTCATTGTTTTCTTTTTCTTTTTCTCTCTTTTCTTATTGTATATTCTATTTATTTACATTTCAAATATCATTCCCTTTTGCTGTTTCTGCTCTGGAAACCCTCTATTCCATCCCTCCTCCCCTTGCTTCTATGAGGGTGCTCCACCACCCACCTGATCACTCTGGCCTCCTACCCTGGCATTCCCCTACACTGGGACATTGAGCCTTCACAGGACCAAGGGCCTCTCCTGCTATTGATGCTAGACAAGGTTATCCTCTGCTACATATGGGGCCATAGGTTGCTCCATGTATACTCATTGGTTGGTGGTTTAGTCCCTGGAAGCTCTGGTTGGTTGATATTGCTATTCTTCCTATGGAGTTGCAAACCCCTTCAGCTCCTTCAGTCCTTTCTCTAACTCCTCCATTGGGAACCCCATGCTCAGTCCAATGGTTGGCTGTGAGCATTAGCCTCTGTATTTGTCAGGCTCTGGCAGAGCCTCTCAGGAGGCAGCTATATTAGGCTCCTGTCAGCAAGCACTTCTTAGCATCAGCAATAGTGTCTGGGTTTGGTGTCTGTATATGAGATGGGTCTCCATGTGGGGCCATCTCTAAATGCCCTTCCCTTCAGTCCTTGCTCCACACTTTGTCTCCGTATTTTCTTTAGAAAGGAGCAATTCTGGGTTAAAAATCTATTTTCCTTATCCCAAGTGACAATCATCTTCTGTTTGTTCAGGGAAAACAATCCTGGATTCAGCTAGACTTTCTCTATAATATTATTATTTCAGATACTCCTTGAAGAATTCATGAGAACTTTTTCTGAGTGGAAAAATGTTCATATTTCCTTCACACTTTCGGTGGCAGTCTCTGCCACCTTTCCTATAATTTTTGTGACAATTTTATATTACAGCCTCATCCATTTATCCTTGCTTACTGCAATTTTTTTTTGTTTAAGTTTGGCAATTGACTCATAAATGCCAAGCTGTAATTGCCATTGGTAATAGAAGATGCTTTGCAAAACACTGCAATGGAAAAAATGTTGGTCAGTTTGAATAGTGTCTGCTTCTTCTCTTTGCTTCAGATACCACATTCCTCATTTTTCCTGGTAACTGTATATGACTACTCTCACCCTTTGATTCTTCAGCAAGCCACGATTCAGATATAACTGTTCTGTGAAAGTGCAATGCTATTAGTCTGCATAGAGATATGATCTGAGAGTTAAGCACATCTTCTGGTTTCTGTCTTCTGTAAACAGTCATGATGCTGATTGTAACATATTCCCACTTTTCTCTCTAGGTTTCTTCATGTCATTTTCTTCCTGTCAATTGTAAACTCTGGACACTACTTTAAATATTAACAAGCGATGTTATTATTTCCTTGCTATAAAATGTATTTGACTGCATTCTAAGAGAGGACAAAGGAAATCCTTTTTATAGTGTAGATATATACTATGTAGTATGGCATACATACTATATTTTTATAGTAAAGAAAGAAAAGATCAATGTATCCACCCAAATAGTGCTTCAAGCAAATGAATTGAGTACCCGGTTCTATCTTGTCTGGTTGTATGTTACAGTCTCTCTGTTCACTGGTGAACAGCAGTGAGCGTTGCCCAGCACATAATTTAATTATTTTTCTAATAAGTTATTATTATTATCATTATTATTATTATTATTATTATTATTACTACTACTATTGTGGTTGCTGTTGCTGTTTTATCTGAAATAAAATTAGTCTAACTTAGTTGTTGGCAGCCTTTTTATACATCATAGAGTTGTTAATGGATGACATGTGTTTTATACATTTGTTCTGAGACCAATCTATACTCTATCACATCAGAAAATTTGCAAGAATCCCTGGTTGAACTCTGTGATGACCATGCCTCTAATCCATTATGAAGTGAGTTAGTACCCTTGGAGTGAGGGAAGAGCTAAAGCATTTTGGCAGTAGGGAACAGAAATGGGAGTTTGCTCTGGAAGTACTTGCCATTAAAGTAAATCCAGGGGTGACACTCCAAAGGGCTGGCTGGCCACATGCATCATAGGCAAATAGCTGTGTTGACCCCACTCATGAATAGGGCAGACACTTGGATCTCTTGAGCATCCAGTCTCTTGATTTGAAATGATCACAAAGAGAAAGAATAAGACACTACAAGCAATATAAGAAAAAAGATGAAAAAACGTCAAGCCTAGACCAATCTAAAACCTGGGGCCTCATATGCCTGGTTGCAGTTAAGAAACAGATGCCCCAAATATACCATATATTATCTTCAGATTATACATGAAGGGTATAGAGGAAATGCTAATGAACTTTATAGGTAGATTTGAGTCATATCCCAGTATACCTCCTTGTGCATATGCAAAACATTACAAAGCCTGAAAAAATGAGATTTCTCAAGAAATGAAAATTGACTTAAATGAAACATTTTCTTAGATATATCAAGGCTTATAAATGTTTTCATGATGTATTTTCAATATTAATATTGGGAAATTGCATGTTTCAACAAATTTTACTACTTTATCAAGATGCAGAAATGTATTGGAAATTAAAATAACAAATATAGAACAATGATCTCAATGACAATAAATCACTTATGGAATTGAAAATAATGTCAGTACAGAAGTTGAGGGAATATTAGTTTCTTCAGCATCCTGTCTGACTTCATTCTACATCAGACGATGGAATTTAATTAGTTTTGAATAAAGTGTTATTCTTAACAAATAAATACAAAGTTTTGAAGTAAAGTATTTTTACACTAATTTCAATTATTTTATGGTTTAACTATGGCATCTAGACACTCATATAAAAAGTTTGTCTAAACAAAAAAAAAAAGAAAATAAATGAATCCTGCAACAGAGATTTATTGGGAAAAGAATTAATGATAAAATATCATAGCAATGTTTTTTTCACATTTGAGAAAAATCAGAATGGTTATTTTTAGAGGAAGAAATTTCACCAGGCAAATTTGATCACAATCTGTTATTGCCTTTACATTTATCATTCTTAAATATGAATTGGACTTGGATTTTGAGGAATGACTTTCCTTCTTGCTTCTAGTTGGAAATTTCTAGATATAATAATATTTCTTTCTCATTCATCGTGATACTAGAGGAATGGCCTCAGAATTCTAACCATTCATGGATATAATTCTGAGCCACAGAGGTTGATGGATCATAAAAGATCCTCTGTCCTTTCTGGCAGCATTCTGAATGTTTGGCAGGATTTATTTTTCAAAACAGATCCAAGATGGGAGAGCCAAAGGCAAGGCTGGCAGGAATGTATAGACTCTTGCCTTCTCTGCGCTTGGCTCTAGCTGGTGCTATTTAGCCATCATTTTATGAAAACAAACACAAAGCTTGACCATTCCTTTTTAAATGTAGAAAAAGAGCTACACTAAAAATAGACCTTCCTTTTGGTGCACTCCAGTCACGCAGCCCTATCCAGCAAGCATTTCTCTTTCACTGGCAAACTCTATCAAAGTAGAGTTAGGAGTTTTCTGTCTCGTCTATTCATGTAGATGCCATGCTCAATATGATGATTTACTTAACTCTAAATTATATATGCATCAAAATAAATCTCTACCACCTATAACTGAGGAAGACAGAGGATTTTTATTTGAATTTTTAAAAAGAAACATTAATATAGAATGCTAAATTTGTCTATATGTATCTAATTTATTTCTGATAAAACTTTGAATAGAAAGGATTGTTTACACAAATATGTTCTAATTCCATGTGCTCAAAGAACATTAATTTGAATTGGATTTCATTCACTGAAGATAAATTGTTTATAAGAATGTATGAAACCTTGTCTTTATATGTAAGGCTCTCAAATAAATAATAATCTGCCTTTGTGCTAGGAACTGGAATATTCTTGGATTTAATGAACTAAGGCTAACACATAATATTTCCAATGCTGTGTTGTATACTTCAACACCTGCATCACTTACTGCCTTGTTAAGGGATCTAAAATAAATATTTCAAAAATCAGATGATCCTGGAAATGTAACATTTTAAAATTTCTTCTTGGATCTAAATTGTCACAGGGTGTTTAACAATTTCTTCATTATTAGACAGGCAGAAATAAACTCCACTTCCATTACTCTTCACTCATTAATTAAATGACTGTCTCCTGTGATTGCTTCATGTGACTCACTATGATGAAATTAATATATCTGAAAAGACTTTTCTTTTCTTTAATCTACTAATCTTATCAAAGAAGGGCTTTATCATGCTTGAATTTTAAAACATACTCCTTTCTAAAGTTGTCCTCTATGTTATTTGAATAGTATTATGAAGTACTTCAAGTAAATTTTTTTAAAAAAATAATTTCCTTTGGTGCTATTCATTTTCCAGGTGCATTATGGCAATCCATATTCTGAATAGGAATGACAATCCACATTACTCTATATTCAGGAAGAGACCTGGCATTTCTTCTTGACTTTAAGATCATTTGTCCCTTCTCATGTCCCTTTCCAGTTTCATAAAACACACCCCTGCCTCCTCCCCACTTCCACAGTCAAATGCTCTAGAATCCACACATGAGAAATCTGGTCAAGTTTGCTTAACATAGTTTCCAGATGTATCGTTTTATTTATTTACTTTTTACATTTTTTCACGGTTGAATATAATTCAGATGCATTTTTAAATTCATTCAGCTTTGGGTGGAATTCCGTGGTGAATTGTGGAAAGATAACCATGCATAACACTCACTGAAATAGAACTTTGAATTATTTGTGAAAATACCATGTGGTAGTTGAATCATATGATGGCTTCACTTAATCTTGTAAGATACCTCCATAGTGAGTTCCATAGCGCATCTTCTAGTCTACACTCCCACCAGAAGTGAAAGGGTTATTTTTCCCACACTTTATTACTAACTTTTCTTTCTTTTTTTCTATCTCCCTCCCTGCTTCCTTCCTTCCTTGCTTCCTTTTTCTTTCCTTCATTTTCCTTCCTTCCTTCCTTCCTTCCTTCCTTCCTTCCTTCCTTCCTTCCTTCCTTCCTCCCTCCCTCCCTCCCTCCCTCTCTCTCTCTCCTTCTTTCCTTCCTTCCTTCCTTCCTTCCTTCCTTCCTTCCTTCCTTTCTTCCTTCCTTCCTTTCTTCCTTCCTTCCTTCTTTCCTTTCATTCTTTCGATCTTTCTCTCTCTCTTTCTTTCCTTTTTGTTTTCAAAGTAAGTTCTTTTATCTTGAATTTCCTCAAAATATTTATCATGATGGGGTATTTTAACGTAAGTTTTCTGAGCCTATTGAGATAATATTGCAATTTCTCTCTTGTTTATTTATGTCTTTGTGCATCTATTTTATGTTAAATTAATTGTATTCCTGTGGTTGAAATAACTTGCTTATGGTGTTTAAGATTCACACAATCTTGAATTTAGTTCTCAAGTATTCTGTCCATTGTCATTGAGGAAATTAGTCTACAGATATTTTGGTTTGTGTCTTTATCTGGTTTTTGATTAGTGTAACATTGGCTTGATAGAATATGTTTGGCAGTGTCCCAACATTTGCTATATTTGGGACAGTATGAGAATTTTTGGTTTTTTTATCTCTTTAAAACTTCTGTGCAATTCAATAGTGGTTCTGTTTGATTGTAGATTTGTATTTGAGAAAAGATTTTTTTATTACTCTTAGAAGGTAATTGCTTTTAATTTAATCATGTTCATCATACATATTTAAGGGTTTATCTATATCATCTAAATGTTCTAGTTAATAGAAACCTAACGTTTTGAAAAGATCTTTTAATGATAATGGGGATACTTTAGTATTTCTTCTTCCCCTAGGAGATAACCATTCATTGTCGCTTATCTTCTAAAAGAACAAAAACTGATTCTAATTTTATATTCTTTCTTTCATTAATTTCTCCTTCACTATCAACAATTTTGTGATGTTCTTCCGTTTGGTTTAATCTTGTGTTTCCCTGAACTGTGAGTTTCATCACTAAGTTCTCTCTTTGGGATATCCCTGGGCTTTTGGAATTTGCTTTGCTTTTTGTTTTTAATGAACCCATTTATAGCTACGAACATCCTGCCTTGTCACAGGGCTAGTCAGATCCCAAATGCTCTATTCAGTCTATAAATTTTAGTTCAATTTGTGATTTCCCCACCTGATTTCTAGAATGGCAATCTGTTCACTCAACTTAGTTATTTTTCTAGCTTCAAGAATTTTTACAGTTTGTATTTTTTTCTTCAGCAAAGTGAAAACACTTTTTCTCTTGGTTTTGTTCCATGATGACCTGAAAAAATTCAAGAATTTTAATTCTTTGTGTATTTGCTTCAGTTTTTGACTCATGAAGTCGTTAGTTTAAGTCATGTTCAATTTATTCTAAGACTATGTCTTCCAGAGTCATGTAGACAAATTAAGCCTACCTGACTTATGTTTCATTTGGCCTCAAATTTTGTGCATTTTTAAAATTTTAGTCTGTATGACCTATCTAAAAAATAAATGAATGAAACTGTGTTTTACTCTATTATCAGTATGCCTGCACTTGCTTTATTTTTAATGTATATTCTATGAAATTTGGAGCCTGGCTATGTGATATATAAATTTACAATCTATTAAGTCGTATATTATGAGAAACTGTTGATATGTACGTAGTCATATTTATTATCATTTCTGACAAAATATAGATCTAGGTGCATTTTATAGCACATCAGAATAGTTTCACTAGCTTCTTTCCCTTTCTAGTGTTCAGAGATTTGATTTTCATGACCTGATTCCAGATTGTCACTGAATTGCATTTCTTAGTGACAACTGTACATTATTTTCACCTCAGTCCTATGTCAATTAGCCTGTGACCTGTAATGGTGAATTAGATTTATTTTTCTTTGACGTAATTATTGGGGAGCTTTGCTCCTGCTATTCTGCTTAGTTGAATTGTGTTTAATTCATCCTCTTACTGTTAGTAGTTCTGTGGATATCTTTTCCGTTCTCATTAGTAAATCTATTCTCCTGAAAAGGTTTTTTCATATGTTATATTTAATAATGCTATCTGTATAATACTTTGTGTAATATTCTTTTGTTTTGATGCAGTGATTTATGGTTTGTCATGAGTAGTCTCTTTTTATCGGTCTTGAAATATTCCTATTTCCTACTGAATTTTAAGACAAAGTTTTTCTGGGTGTTGCTTGTGTATGGTACAAACTGTGATGGCTATTATGCTGGAATGCCTATGCTGGAGAGGACCATTTAGCATTACAAGTTACATTTATTACTTTGTTTTTCTTGACTAGATTTTACTTTCAAGGCTTGTAATAGAGCACCCATGTGTTTTCAGATGTTAACATTGAATATGAAATATTTGATAGCACTCTGATGTGTTTACCTTCTAGGAGAGTTGACAATTTTCCTTTACAGTGCTGCAGATTTTTTTCTTTTCTTCCTATTTTTGGACATTATGAGGTCAGAATGTATAAGGGTTAGAAATATCACTATTTGCAGATGATATGATAGTATATATAAGTGACCCCAAAAATTCCACCAGAGAACTCCTCAACCTGATAAACAGCTTCAGAGCAATAGCTGGATATAAAATTAACTCAAATAAATCAATGGCCTTTCTCTACACAAATGATAAACAGACTGAGAAAGAAATTAGGGAAACAACGACCTTCACAATAGTCACAAATAATATAAAATACCCTGGCGTGACTCTAACTAAGGAAGTGAAAGATCTGTATGAGAAGGACTTCAAGTCTCTGAAGAAAGAAATTGAAGATGGAAGGTTCTCCTATGCTCATGGATTGGAAGGATTAATATAGTAAAAATGGCTATCCTGCCAAAGGCAATCTACAGATTCATTGCAATCCACATCAAAATCCCAACTCAATTATTCACTGAAATAGAAAGGGCAATTTGCAAATTCATCTGGAATAATAATAAACCTAGAATAGCAAAAACTATTCTCAACAATAAAAGAACCTCTGGGGGAATCACCGTGCCTGGCATTAAGCTGTACTACAAAGCAATTGTGATAAAAACTGCATGGTACTGGTATAGTGACAGACAAGTAGACCAATGGACTAGAAGTAAAGACCCAGAAATGAATCCACACACCTATGGTCACTTGATCTTTGACAAGGGATCTAAAACCATCCAGTGGAAAAAAGACAGCATTTTCAACAAATGGTGCTGGCACAACTGGCAGTTATCATGTAGAAGAATGAAAATTGATCCATTCTTATCTCCTTGTTCAAAGCTCAAGTCTGAGTGGATCAAAGACCTCCACATAAGACCAGAGACACTGAAATTAATAGAGGAGAAAGTGGGGAAAAGCCTCAAAGATATGAGCACAGGGGAAAATCTCCTAAACAGAACAGCAATGGCTTGTGCTGTAAGATCAAAAATTGACAAATGGGAACTCATAAAATTGTGAAGCTTCTATAAGGCAAAAGACACTGTCAAAAAGACAAAAAGGCCACCAACAGATTGGGAAAGGATTTTTACCAATTCTAAATCTGGTAGGGGAATAATATCCAATATATACAAAGAACTCAAGAAGCTAGACTCCAGAAATTCAAATAACCCCATTAAAAATGGGACTCAGAGCTAAACAAAGAATTCTCACCTGAGGAACACTGAATGACTGAGAAGCACCTGAAAAAATATTCAACATCCTTAACCATCAGAGAAATGCAAATCAAAACAACCTTGAGATTGTACCTCACACCAGTCAGAATGGCTAAGATCAAAAGTTCAGGTGACAGCAGATGCTTGCAAGAATGTTGAGAAAGAGGAACACTCCTCCACTGCTGGTAGGATTGCAAGCTTGTACAACCACTCTGGAAATCAGTCTGGAGGTTCCTCAGAAAATTGGACATAGTACTACTGGAAGATCCAGCAATTCCTCTCCTGGGCATATACCCAGAAGAAGTTCCAACTGGTAATAAGAACACATGCTCCACTATGTTCATAGCAGCCTTATTTATAATAGCCAGAAACTGGAAAGAACCAAGATGTCCCTCAGCAGAAGAATGGATACAGAAAATGTGATACATTTACACAATGGAATATGACTCGGCTATTAAAAACAATGGAATTATGAAATTCTTGGACAAATGGAGGTATCTGGAGGATATCATCCTTAGTGAGGTAACCCAATCACAAAAGAAGTCATTAGATATGCACTAAATGATAAGTGGATATTAGCCCAGAAACATAGCACACCCAAGATAGAATTTGCAAAATACAAGAAAATCAAGAAGAGGGAAGATCAATGGGTGGATACTCCATTCCTCCTCAGAATAGGGAACAAAATACCCATGAAAGGAGTTACAGAGACAAAGTTTGGTGCTAAGACGAAAGGATGTACTATCCAGAGACTACCCTACCTGGGGATCCATCCCATAATCAGCCACTAAACCCAGATGCTATTGCATATGCCAGAAAGATTTTGCTGAAGGGATCCTGTTATAGCTGTCTTGTATGAGGTTATGCCAGTGCCTGGCAAATACAGAAGTGGATGCTCACAGTCATCTATAAGATGGAACACAGGGCCCCCAATGGAGAAGGTAGAGAAAGCACCCAAGGAGCTGAAGGGGTCTGCAACCCTATAGGTGGAACAGCAACATGAACTAACCAGTACCCCAGAGCTCATATCTCTAGCATATGTAGCAGAATATAGCCTAGTTGGCCATCGCTGGGAAGAGAGGCCCCTTGGTCTTGCAAACTTTATATGCCCCAGTACAGGGGAATGCCAGGGCCAAGAAGCAGGAGTGGGTGTGTAGGGGAGCAGGGTGGGGGGTGGGTATAGGGAACTTTCGGGATAGCATTTGAAATGTATATAAAGAAAATATCTAATAAAAAATTTAAAAAAACCCAGGTGATTGTGTATGATATATGAAGGCATAGGTACATTCAATATATATATGTATATGTTAGATATATAATCATTTTATATAGTTATAGTTAGATGATAGATTATTGCTGGATTCACAGCAGTTATTGATACTGACATAGTTGAATATATGAATTAGGAAATAACTTATTTGTATCTAGATTTAAAACTAAGTAGCTGCATATTGAATGAATCTTGGCACTTAATTTTTGAATATCTAACACCATCCAGGTTAAGCCAACAAGCCTTCTAAAAATCTGTTGTCACGACAACAAGAAGAGCCACCATATGGATGGATTCTTAAGCACAGAGGAGTCTCATCAGCAATTGATAACCCACAAGAGGAATGGAAATGTGGTTAAGCTAACCATGTAATGTGCTGTTCTGTTTTTATCTTTGTACACATTACCTTTCCTACAAAAGGAATACTTTCAAATGAGGCTATTACTTTAATAGCCTCCATTTGCATTCTGGATTTGCACTGTGTCAGTCATCAGTTCCACTTATATGATAGAATTTGTGGGCCTCGTGGCTATTTTAATGGGATGCCTTTTATACTGTAATTGAGGAGGTCTCCAATGAATAAAATAAATGGTTTCAGAGGGTTCTTTAGCCCTCAACAGACATCAGCTAAATGTTAAGACTGGCTCCAAATCCCCCTGGTGCTATATTTTCAAACCATGAAAGAAATGTCATTATTGTAAATTCCCAGGTTTTGTCTGGAATCTTGTACTGGATCCCTTGAGTGTCAGTTCAGTTAATTAATTCAAACAATTTTCTCTCTAATCTCTCAAACATTTTCATATTTAAGACAATAAATGAGGTACTTAAGGGGTTCATTCATTGTTGGTCATTAATATGCCAGAGAATTATAAAAATTACTCCTGGTCTTTAGTAGCCATGAATAATGTCTTTCTTTCTCCCTATACTTCTGACCTGAACAAGGTTAATGCATGGCTCTTTTGCTTTCTCTGAATTCAAGGAAATACGATTTTCTACTTGCTTTGGTTTAACACCTATAGGCTGATACTCTCCGTTTTTCTTTCAGCAATAAACTTCATATGTAGCTTGATAGGTTATGCCAATTTGAAGATTAAATTAGTTAATAATAACTTTGAAATTAGTGATTAGTTTAGAAGAAGAATAATTGCATTTTCCCTGAACCAGTACCCAAGGTTAATGCAGAGGGGTGCAATGGCTCCAGTAACATTGACACTAATTCGCGATTGTGTTGAACATTAGAGGTAGTCAGCACGATCGAATTCTCATGAGGTTTGTATACATCAGGCATAACAAGCTCCAAGTTATTCAGAGTCTATAAACTCTGCAAAGCCTATAAACCCAAAATCCTATAGTTTTATGATCATTATAAATTGAAACTACACACACCGATTAGCTTATGGTGTTGTCAAACCCAGAGAACTGGAGATGTCAAAATTATGCACAAGTATTGTCTCTACATTGAGACAGATATGGGAAAACTAAGATATAGTTTCTCTGTATCCTAGCATAGATCAAACTCAATACTAGATCAACCTTGTCTTGAGCTGCCAGTTCTAAGCGGCAGCCTTACACCTATATACAAAAGATTCTCATATTATTCAAGTAATCTCTTAAGAGATTTTTTCAGAAGAAATATTAAGCAATGACAGCTTAAGCAGTGTTTTATATAAAATACTTACTCATCAATATCATTGTCCTCATAACATTGATTTTACAGTTAAGATCCATGTTTGGATGATTAAATATAATGTACATTTGTAAATCATTAAATAATAAACTATTTCTTTAAGCAATCTCCACTGGTAGGTGCCAGTCTTTCTAAAGTTGTTTACAATTGAAATGGTTGATCTTCCTTCACTTCACCAAATCAGTTTCTGTTCAACTTTCATTGCTTAAGAAAATATAATTATCTCATTGTGTTTTCTATTTCATATTATTACTATAAACATAAATTCTCATAGTCTTTCTTTTTCACTCATGAGCCTAAATGACAACGTAGCTTCAATACAATAGCTTTTAATTCATATCTGAAAGTGAACTCTGTTTCTTAGTTAAAACAACTAACATGAATTACTGTTATTTACAAAATGATAACTTAAAAAATAAAATGACCATCTAGAGACTGCCATATCCAGGGATCCATCTCATAATCAGCCTCCAAACGCTGGCACCATTGCATACACTAGCAAGATTGTGCTGATAGGACCCTGATATAGCTGTCTCTGGTGAGACTACGCCGGGGCCTAGCAAACACATAAGTGGATGCTCACAGCCAGCTATTGGATGGATCACAGGGTCCCCAATGGAAGAGCTAGAGAAAATACCCAAGGAGCTAAAGGGATCTGCAACCCTATAGGTGGAAAAACATTCTGAATTAACCAGTACCCCGGAGCTCTTGACTCTAGCTGCATATGTATTAAAAGATGGCCTAGTCGACCATCACTGGAACGAGAGGCCCATTGGACTTGCAAACTTTATATGCCCCAGTACAGTGGAACGCCAGGGCCAAAAAGTGGGAGTGGGTGGGTAGAGGGGTCGGGGGGAGGGTAGAGGGGACTTTTAGGATAGCATTGGAAATGTAAATGAGGAAAATACCTAATAAAAAAATAAAATAAAATGACCATTTGTCATCTAACTACTCTCTATGCATTTATGCATAAGATTTTTTTCTAAATGTTTATAAAATGGATTTCAAGCAAGGAATCTGTGTTTACTTGGCTGAGCGCTCAAATCAGAATCAGGAAATCCTTAAGCAATTCTGTAGAGTATAAGTAGGTATCTTAGACCAAGTTCCACTTTTATGAGGAAACACCATGACAGAGGCAACTCTTATAAAGGAAAACATTTAATTGGCCTTGCATACAGTACAGAGGTTTCGATCAGTATCAGCCTGATGTGCAGGCGTGGTGATGGAGACTGAGGGTTGTTTCTGAGGATTAAAGAAGCAGGAAGAGAGAGGACACTGGGCCCGGGTTGTGCGTTTGAAACCCTAAAGCTGATCCCAGGTGACACTCATTTCTTTATCAAAAAAACCAAAAAAACCCAAAAACCAAACAAACAAATAAAAAACCAGGTGGAAAGGGGGAAAATATCTAATAAAAATTCAAGGAAAAAAAAAGAAAGAAAAACAATGTAATAATAAAAAATGTCCAAGGTAACTAAGAATTTTCAAATAAAATAAGAAGAAACAAAATTAGAAAAAGTGGAAATGGAAATGTGTATTTAAGTTGTGAACTCATTCATTGGTTTTATTGATGGGAAAGATTACAAATTTATTTTAACATATTGTAAAATAATTTAATACCCCTTTTAAAGATTGAATTCATATATTTTGGTAACTATATAAAATATCTTTATTTTTATTTTCCTTTCCATCCATTCTTACAACTTTCCAATAACAAAACTTTATGAAAATACAAAGCTTCAAAAGAAAAATCAAGAAAAGGTCAACATCACCTTCTTCCAACCACTAATGATCACTTCTTAGGTGACTTTTTAAAACTTCGTGATACAGCCCACAGTAGATAACACTGTTCCTAGTCTTTTTTTTTTTTTCATTTTTTCATTCTCTTACTCTCTTCTTCTTCTTTTTTTTTTCTCTTTACTTTTTTCTTTTTATTTTGCAGAATATTTTCATGAATTATTTTTACTTTTCCCAGTAATACCTTTGGAGAGTGGAAAAGAATTGTTAGGAAGGGGCTGGTGGGTCCAAATGAGACAAACGTGTATGCTGTAACCTAGTGAGAGAAGCAAGGAATACACACACACACACACACATACACACACACACTTGGGCGAGCACCTCATGCATTTTTGTACAGGTGTTTTATTTGTCTTTTCAGTGTTACTACGTCTTCTGCTAAAAAAAAAATGTACATTTTTGTAATTTGTTTTTATATTTCATCTGCCCTCTTGAGTCCTCCATTTTTTTTTTCATGATGCTTGGACATAGACAATTTTTCCTGTGATGTATAATACTAAACAAATAAAATATCAAAATCTCAATACCATTAAGAAAACAATCAGCTGGTTCCACCACAAAACTATTTTACTTCTGAGGATAGGAAACTGCAACCAGAAAGAAACCACAAGGGCCCCAAACCCTAGTTCCAAAGATGTCATCACTGGAGGTCAGGATTTCCATGAGAGTACCTCAGGTACTAGTTGTTCTTTTCTTACTTCCTACGTAAGCACCCTGGCCTCAAGGAGATACACGGCATGTGACTGAAGTTACGTGGAGGATCCTGAAAGTGTAATGGACTGCTAACAGCTCAATCATGCCCTCGCTTCAATCCAGGATCTGCTCTAAGTCCTCTCATAAACATCCTAGCTTGACAGTGGTACCCCATCTCCCGCTCTCCAGAAGTTCTTCCTGCCTCTAAAGATCCCACTTATGAGTCTATAATAAACTTCTCTAACACTGGTGCTCATTGGTCCTTGAGTTATATTCTTTGCCTTTGGAAGACAAGATCTAACAGGAGGTAAGTTTTTCTCATCCAAGAAAAATGCTATCGTTTACAAAAGCAATCTAATGTTTCCATATAATTGCCCAGAGGTGAAATTTTGAATGTATATTCATGGACATCTGGCTAAAATGTTCAAGATAAGGCCTTTCTCTAGTACTGGGGATGGACTTCATGTTGTTGATAGAGAGTGGCATGGAGACCAGCAAGCAGGTGGTTTCACTTGTCACAGGCATCTTAGAAAATGTCGGTTGATAGATGATTTAGCTGATATTGTAAAGGCAATATTCTAATTAAAGCTGTGTTTTGTCTTCGGGGCTGTATGTTTTGAAAATATTGTGACTCACTGATGGATTACTTGACTGTTCCAATTGTCTATCAGATATCAACTAGATTGATTCTCTTCTAGGTAGAAATAATATGTCCGTAAACTTTCATTACAGTGATATTGAGAAATTCATTGCCCTCCACAGGAAATCTGAAAACTCCCAAGAGGCATATGTTCTTATAATTATGGATGGCTCATAAATCTGGCTTCTGTTAAATTAGTTCAACTTAGCAGTCAGTCATATGCTATTGTATTTGGTCGATCTATGTTCATGAGCACACTTGCCCAACTGTAAAATGTTGCCCTTTATTTTAATTTAATGATACACTCCTAATCTTATTTAAATTAACATGTATACAATTATCCTCTAAAGAATATTGAGAGAGGAAAAAAGATGTATAAGCTTAATATGATATCGTTTTAAAAACTCTTACTAAAAAATCAGAATTCTCATAATAAAATAATTTTAAAATAGATTAGATGAAAACTCAAGGGTAATTTTATTAGAGTGTGACAGAAAACTGACAAGCTGAAAATTCTGACCCTGTCAGTAGAAAGGTGAAGAAGAGGAAGAAATAAAAATGTGCTTTCTAACTTAGGTTTCTAAGACAGCCACCATGTCCAGCAACTGAGGTCAACAAGTAGCTGTATGGCTGAAAGTTAGCATGGGCTTGAGGAGCGCCATCAGACAGAGTGATGAAGTACACAGAATCATGAAGAGCATGCGTAGATGAGAAATGTTCCTTCCACTTTTGGAAAAAAAAGTAAAATAATAATAAGGAAAATATGTTCTTTGAGTTTAAAACCCAAAAGAAAGTCAAACACTGATCTTACAGTGTAATGGGGTTCAGATACCAACACCCACATCATGTGCTTTACCCCCACCCCTAACTGAAGTTCTGTGGGATCTGACACCCACTTCTGGCCTCCGGGGGCACTGCCATGAACAAAAATACACACAGACATATTCATTAATACCTAATTAAAAATAAAATGGAATATCATTTCTTGAAAGAAAGTAAACTTTAAGAAACCGCATGTATGAATTCTGTGGGGTCAAGGAATCCGGTTTGACTAACAAGTTATCAACGATACTGAAATGAAACCTGTGCTTTACTGTGATACTGGGGTGGTAGTGACTTAAGGCGGAAGAAGAAGCTGTGATTAATAAGATTTTACCACTGAGATTAAATCTCCAATGTTTCACAGGAACAGAAAGAACTCACTTCCCCAGAGCCTGCGCACAGGAGCTGTGGTTCAAGGGAGACAAGGCTGCACCTGAAGCTGGTAGCCACATCTGGCAATGCATGGTAGCCACATCTGGCAATGCATGGTAGCCACATCTGGCAATGCAGAAGACCCTCTCACAAGGTGGTTTTTTTTTTTGTCCTTTTTAAAGGCATGGAAACTACAGGGTAGTAGGAGTCATAGAGAGAATCTGATGCTTAGTATCATGTTGCAGGTTAAGAATCTCCATAGAGAGGCTAGGGGCTGTCAATGGTAGAGTTGCAACCTCAGTTGCCATGGCCACTACATGATATTGGAGACTAAAGAACCACAGGACATGAACAGAGACTGCAGCCACAGTAAAATGGAGGTGGCCTGAGTCCTATTTGACTAGTTGTATATGCTACTTAAAGTTCCTGATTGAGATTCCCTGTCTTCCCTCAAGGATAGACTGCATCCTGTAAGAAGGAATGAGATCTCTCTTTCCCAAAGTTGCTTTTGGTCTGAGTCTTTTTCACAATAGCAAAAAGCAAAGTAGAACAATGCTCTTTAGGATCTTTGGCCTACTACAGACTTCCCTTCCTTCTTCTCTGTGGTATCTGAGAAGGGAACATTGTGGAGTAAAAAGATTCACTCACTAGCTAGTTATTATTCATGAGGGCAGACAGGCTACTAGATCAGACCCTTGGCACTGAGTAATAGCATCATTGAGGTAGGAACTGCTATAATGATTCTTCTGATTATCCCCTTGTTGGTAAATTCCAGTGAGCCTTTTATCTCACACAATACCTCCAGGTGTCCTCTTGAATACATCTTTAACCTAACTTCCCCTTCTATCACCCACATAGGCTGTGGACGTTACAGCTTATTTCCCAAGGTGCATCACGAGAAAAGCCATACCAAGGATGTTAATTTAATTCAAACTAGATTTGAATCTGCAGTATCCCTATAGACTCATGTGTAGATGACCTGTTTTCAAGATGATGATATAGTTTGTGAAGGTTGTGTACTTGGGATTTGGAGCATGGAGCACAGCTAGTAGACTTATGTCCCTCAGTGTAGGTCTTTGAAGATAATGGCCACTTCCTTCTCTGGTCCAGCTCATGACTTCCCCATCATGGAAAAAGAGGCTGTAGGCTGTTCCTGGTATGCAAAGCAAGCCATGCTTCTATGTTTTCTTCATCATGACAAACTGAATCCCTCTTAAACCTTGATCAAAAATAGACTTTCTTCTCCTATTAGATGCTTTGTTAAGGTATTATGACCTAGTGAGAAATATCATATAACAAATTTGTAGCAAATATGATGACCATTGCTATAAAATGAACAAAAAATTCTTAAGCATTCAGAGCTAATTTTCAAGAGGAGGAATTTAAAACTATGGAAGTTTTATATGTATTTATTTATTAAAATTAAAATACAATCAAAACATTTTCCCTTTTCTTTTTCCTGTTCTAAACCCTCCTAAGTTCTTTCCTGTGGTCTTTCTCAATTGTATTCCTCTGTCCTTTTTTAAAAATTTAAATATATATGTATATATATAATATTTATACATATAATATAAATATCAATTTTTTACTCATATGTACGTAATTTCAAGGCTCACCACTAGAAGAAGGAAAGGTTCACGAGCTTTCAACCCTAGACGAAGCACCACAGACATTTCAGGAATGCTGAGAAATAGCCATCTTCTGTGAAGAGCTTTCCATTTAGTTGTTGAAGATTTGGAAATGAGGGTTCAACAAGGCTTATAATGTTTTAAGCTCATCTTATCAGGGCATTACAATAGAATCTCAGGTAACCAGAATGCTGACAGAGATAGAGCCAGAGAAACCTAAAGTTATAAGGTTTAAGATGGGAATGAAACCTCTATCAGTAATTGGGTTAGTAGCTATTTGTGTTACATTTAGTGAAGAATCTAGTGACTGTACTCATGTCTGAAATGTGAGTGAGACTGGATTTAAAAGTAATTGACTATTTTATTTGATAGACGAAGTTTCAAGAAAGCATAACATTCAGGTTGTAGAATAGTTATTGACAGCTACATTCATAGAGTGATGACAGAGAAAATAGAAATATAAGGTGTGTTAATTGCTGTTTGAGAACCACAGTAGGTATGAAAGCTGAAAGATGGTAGAGCACATATAAAGTGCATGAAAATTACCCAAGAGCTTCTTTCCACCAAAGAAAACTGGCTCATTGTTCTGAAAATAGAAAACATGCTTTGAGGGCGACTCTACATATTAGAAGGCTTCAGGTTAAAACTGAAAACCCATCTCAAAGATTTTGAAATGAAGAAAGAAAGCTATTTCCATGTTAACTTGTGTGAGCACTCATCTTCACTGAAAGACTGAGAAGTATTTCAAGTGTAACTGTGACCTACTCATATCCTATATCCTAGACCAGTAGTCCTCAACTGGGAGTGATGCCAGTGAACATTTGGAAATGTCTACAGACTTCACTTGTGTCATCTTGTGTACAGGCAGGGGACTTCATTAAACTTTAGAACACACAAGACAGCAGCCTCCACTGTAAGAAAATATCACACTCTAAATGTCAACAGTGCTTAAATAAAGTTGCCTTCCTAGAACCTGGAAAGTGTGGAAAACAGAGGGGGGACTTGAATATGTATGCAGTAGCTAAGTAGATAGATAGACCTAGCTGGCAAGACCTTGCTTCAAAAAAACAAGGTGGATGTCTCTTGAGGAAAGATACTCAAGTTTGACTCTAGGACTTGTGCACACATGCTCAAGAAATCTCGGTTTGGGTGTGTATTCAGTGGTGAAGTAATTATGTCACACAGCCAACTAGGCTTCCCACATCCCTGTCACAGTTTTCATCGAACTCTGTCCTTTTAAAGTCACATGCTTTTAAGGAAGTTTATACACACAAAAATACCAAGGCACTGTATACAAAGTGATCCAATAGAGAACCAACAACAGCTGTAGTCACAAATGGAGCTGTCCCAAGGAAAAACATAGAGATGATATGCCTATCTAGAGTGAACTCATTCAATGTCATCACATATCCAAGAAACACACTTGAAGCTGAATGTTTTGATGTTCATATTGATGAGTTTTAATCTTGTAGTGATTCACTGATTTCTCTTTATCATCCTAAATCTCCTTTTGGGAATGGAGAACATTATCCCATGTGAGTTATATAACATGTTTTTTATGGATTTATAGAAACTCACAGAGAAGAGGCCATCCTGAGTCTCAGAAGAAACTGTCCTTTTTAAAAAATGATAGGACTGATCAGGACATGAGATCATGCAGTTGAACTAACTGTGCTTTCAATTATAAGATAGTCATGGACCTTTGAAGGATAGGACAACGGGGCCAGAAAGAGAAAGTTATGGTTTGTGTCTAAAGTGCCCTCCCACAGGCATATGACTTTAAACATTTGATGTTTTGTTACTCGCAATTGGTAGTAGGTTGTAATACCACTGGGATGTGGAGCTGATCCCTCAGATGGTGGTCAGTAAGTAGGTTTGTAGTTGTGGGCCTTTGAAGGTTGCTGGTATGGCTTTCTGATTCCTGACTGGCCATAGTTTTAGGAGGAAGAGCTGCATGCTCCTGTTGCCTTAAGTTGCCTTCCATTTCTAGATTGTGGTTTGCTCCAGATACAGCTTAGATGACAACCAAGAATAGCCATCAAAATCCATACTTTGTCACCTGGACATATAATTGTATTTCCTTAAGTTCAAATGAAAACTAGAACCAGAGTATGACAAAGCTTTATATGACATAGTTATTCATCATACAACTATAAACGCATAAATAATAACCAGGTCATAATGAAACCTAACATGATATAACTCTTCTTCATATAATCACAAGCACAGTGGGACCTTAGAAGGGGTGGCAATGTCCCTTGGCCAACATACATTCTACATGATAGAAACTTAGCTGGATGGGATCTTGCCCTGAGGTCACCATTTGCTTAATTCCACTTAGTATCATTAACATTTTTACCTCCTTGAACACAGTATTTACTTGCATTCTACTTTCTTTAAATTTTTTTAAAAATTTCTCCCCTTTAATTTTTGAAGAAAACATTTTGTGTTTATTTTATGTTTTATTAATTATTTTACTTATTTACATTTCAAACATTGTCCCCCTTCCCAGTTCTACTTCCATGAGCCCCCTAACCCATCACTCCTCTCCTTTACCTCTAAAAGGATGCTCACCCACCCACCCACTGACTCTCACCTCACCCCTCTAGTATCCTCCTTCTCTAGGGCATCAAGCCTCCATAGGACAAAGCTTATCCCCTCTCCCTGAGGCCAGACAAGGCAGTCCTCTGCTACATGTGTAGTGTACCAGCCCGTGTATGCTCTTTGGTTGGTGGCTTAGTCCCTGGGAGATATCAGGGGCCTGGTTAACTGATATTATGGTTTTTCCTATGGGGTTGAACTCCCCTTCAGTTCCTTGAGTTCTTTCCCTAACTCTTCCATAAGGGCCCCCAACCCCAGCTCAGTCCAATGGCTGTAAGAATCTGCATTTGTGTCAGTCAGCTGCTGGTAGGGCCTCTCAGAGGCAGCCACACCAGGCTCCTGTCTGCAAGCACATTTTGACATCAGCAATAGTGTCGTGGTTTGGAAGAATTCTGGGTCAAAAATTTTGAAGATGGGTGGGATGCCACCTGCTTCAACATAATTAATCTAAATCTCTTCACCTTAGCCTCGGGGAGACTCTTTGGATAAGGGCAAAAGTCCGTCACATTTTTTTCCAAAATATCATAAGAATAATCTCTAGGAAACCTATTAAAATTCTCCTCTGAAATTTCCTGAGCGAGGCCCCCAAAGTTCCAAATACCCTCCGAAACATTGTCCTCCGTGTTTCTGCATTGTCTTCCGTGTTTCTGTATGAACCATTAATCCACACTTAGAGTATTCCACTGCTGCTTTATGCACTCAGACTCCCAACATGCACATTCTTCCAGGCAAAAGCATGTCAGGCCTACCACAGGAATACCCCAGTCCCTGTACCAACTTCTGTGAAGAGACACAATCAACAAGGCATCTTTTATAATGGAAAACATTTCATTGGGGCCAGCTTACAGTTTCAGAGGTTTAGTCTATTAGCATCATGGCAGAAACCATGGCATGTGCAGGCCAACATGCTCCTGAGGGAGGTGTGCATTCTATATCTTATTCTGTAGGCAGCCGGGAGGAGACTAGGTGTGATCCACATTGAGTGTATTTTGAGTATTTAAAACTTCAAAACCTGCCCCCACAGTGACACAGTTCCTCTAACAATACAACCCCCCCTCCAATAAAGTCACATGTCCTAATAGTGTCATTTCTTATAACCAAGGACTTGGCCACATGAATCTAGAGGGGCCATACCTCTTTAAGCTACCACGCATATTAACCGGTAAATTGCTGCATTTATTTTGTAGAGTCTTCGTTTTCATAGATAAACTAAACTTTACTTGTAGAATACATTGTTAAATTTCTATTGTTTGGTATTTGCTCCAGAAAACACTGCCTTCCCGTTATATCATTAAAACATATGACTCTCTTGAGTACTTCTTTTATTCACACTAGCAAGCTATTTTCAAATTCTAAAAGATATCTAAACTCTTGAGTTATCGCCATTGTATAATAGCTATATTAAAATTATTTTCTTACTGTTATAAGAAAATTATTAAAAAGTCATAGTGTAAAAATAACTGCCTATGTGACTTGAATAAAGAATGTGTTGCATAGTCAGTTCAGCTAAAAGGAAGGAAAAAAAAAGAGAAAGAAACAAATGAAGTGAATAATAATTTTAATCCAGGCTTTTCCCAAGATAGAATTTTCTAATCTCTGGGGGGTAGGGGGTGAGAAAGAGAAGTATTTCAAATCGTAAATATCTTTCTGAATGAAAGAAACGAAGAACATCATCCAGGTCCAGCGTGCTGGTTTAAATATTCTCTAGGGTCAGGAATGATAGGAGTGGAGTTTTCAGTAATGAAGCACATAAATCTATGTGAAAATATTCATGATTTCCTTGGCTGAGTATGAAGATCTTGAAGTTAAGGGGTACAGGAAAGAAGAGTCAAGGTAGATTTAGACAATCAAGGAGACTCTTTAGAGCTTTTTCAAGAAAGAATAACTAAGATTAACACATAGTTCTGAAGTGGATATGGTGTCTTAAAATACACATAGCACACTTATTGATCATTTATTGGCTAAAATATCATCAAGAACAGTTTTGCAATTATTAAAGAATTTACAAGATATAATCTTGTATAACTTTGTAGTTTAATTGGAGTTTTGCAATTTCTTTCTTTTTTCTTTCTTTTTTTTTTGGTTTTTGAGACAGGGTTTCTCTGTGTAGCCCTGGCTGTCCTGGAACTCACTTTGTAGACCAGGCTGGCGTCGAACTAGAAACCTGCCTGCCTCTGCCTCCCAAGTGCTGGAATTAAAGGCTTGTGCCACCATCACTTGGCAGAGTTTTGTAATTTCTAACTGGATTTCTCTTTGGAAATTCTTGTAATTAAATGTTTTGAATATCAAGGGATGCCTGTTATAATTGATATGTTAAAATATATTAAAATATTTACTCATTTCCTCATTTAAATATTAATTTCTTCTGGAAACACTCTCACAGAAACAGCTAGAAAACATGTTTTTCAACTATACAGGTTCTTATTCATGATGACACATAAAACTTGCCATTGTCTGTGAAAAGATGTGTCCACTATATTGCAGATTTGTTTTCTTTTTTTTTTTCAGCTGCATTTTTTTATTACGTATTTTCCTCAATTACATTTCCAATGCTATCCCAAAAGTCCCCCATACCCGCCCCCCCCCCACTTCCCTACCCACCCATTCCCATTCTTTTGGCCCTGGCATTCCCCTGTATTGGGGCATATAAAGTTTGCAAATCCAATGGGCCTCTCTTTCCAGTAATGGCCGACTTTTGATATGCAGCTAGAGACAAGAGCTCCAGGGTACTGGTTAGTTCATAATGTTGTTCCAACTATAGGGTTGCAGTTCCCTTTAGCTCCTTGGGTACTTTCTCTAGCTTCTCCATTGGGAGCCCTGTGATCCATCCAATAGCTGACAGTGAGCATCCACTTCTGTGTTTGTTTGGCCCCGGCATAGTTTCACAAGAGAGAGCTATATCTGGGTCCTTTCAGCAAAATCTTGCTAGTGTATGCAATGGTGTCAGTGTTTGGAAGCTGATTATGGGATGGATTCCTGGATATGGCAGTCTTTAGATGGTCCATCCTTTCATCGCAGATCCAAACTTTGTCTCTGTAACTCCTTCCATGGGTGTTTTGTTCCCAATTCTTAGAAGGGGCACAGTGTCCACACTTTGGTCTTCATTCTTCTTGAGTTTCATGCGTTTAGCAAATTGTATCTTATATCTTGGGTATCCTAAGTTTTGGGCTAATATCCACTTATCAGCGAATACATATTGTGTGAGTTCCTTTGTGATTGTGTTACCTCACTCAAGATGATGCCCTCCAGGTCCATCCATTTGGCTAGGAATTTCATAAATTCATTCTTTTTAATAGCTGAGTAGTACTCCATTGTGTAAATGTACCATATTTTCTGTATCCATTCCTCTGTTGAGGGGCATCTGAGCAGCCTTATTTATAATAGCCAGAAGCTGGAAAGAACGCAGATTTGATTTCTAATAACAATTCTGAGCCTGGAAGTAGTATCAACAATCAGAAGTAGCAATCTGGATAAATAATATGAAATATCATTTTACAATTCAATGTAATACTGTGCAATACAAATGAATAAAACTTTCTACCAAAATGTATCTGAATTTGAAGCAATAGTTAAGTGAAAAAATAATGAACAGAGGAATATATGCTTTCTAGCTCTGTTAGTAAAATGTTAAAATTAAGAAGGATACTTTATAGTGATAAAAATTAAAATAGCGGGTCTATATGACCATAAAGTGATATGCTGGAATACTCTTACTTATACTCCATATGTAAATATGAATGTATGTATGTATATATGTATGTATGCATATGTGTGTGTTATTTATGCATGACACACACATATATGCATGTTCTCAATTGCACATTTTTTCCTGATTACATTGCTCCTTTCATTAAAGCCCATTTTTCAATGGCAGGGCAAAATTCTAAAAACAAAGTAGTAAACATTTGTCTCCAATTTTCTCTTTACTTTTTCTATCCAAAATAGATTCCCAAATCCACTGCTTTAGTAAATTTTGTCAAATTTAGCAGTAATCTTACCATCACTAGTATAGATAGATTGATTGGTAGATAGATAGATAGATAGATAGATAGATAGATAGATAGATAGATAGAAAAATAGATAGATAGATAGAAATATATATGTAAACTTAATCTTATTGAAGTATCATCTTACATTCTAACCTTTCTGGAGGATGTTCCTGAATTATCTCACCTGCATTTCTTTTGCTGTTGACTTTTATTGCTTCTCTCTCTTCTTTACCAATTTTTCATCTCTGCAATTTACTGCCCAAGTGCTAAACTGCTTAAAACCTTCTGTGCTTTCATCTAAGAGACTTTCTATTTGACCAAAAACTCTTCTAGCATGTTGGCTGCTGCCTGCATATTTCCAGGCTTATGCTCTCCCTGAACACTATCTAGGACCATAAATTCCTCTGCACATTTAGCATTTGCATATATTTGGACTGTACATCATCACCTACACTACCTCTAATTCTATCAAAGTGGCAAAGTTATTATTAGGCTCACCCTATGTCATTGAAAATTTTTCTACCTTCCATTTCCTGCACATTCTAAAACAAAGTCTGTTTTCAACATTATGGCAAGAGAGATTTTTGACTCACTATGTGTCAGATCATTAAATTTAGCTGATCAACACTTCTCTCTAAATTTTAAAACAATCAGTAAGCTGCAAATCCTCGTGTCTTGTCTGTTTTATACACTATTTTCTTTTCTCCTATCTCTTCTTCTTATTTTTCTTTCTCTTGTTTGTACTGGAGACATACTCTTCTAAAGATTTATTTACTGTTTAGTTTAGTACTTAATGAAATTACAGCATTCACAGTTATTTTTCTCTCCAGTCCAATGCATTCCCTCTGACCAGAACCACAGAGGACTCACTTTCTTTTCTTCAGATTAGCTCCTCAGCAAGCCTTCACTTACTGCCCAAATGAAATAGCCAATTCTCCTTAAGTGTGGGCCTATACTAGCCACTGAAGTCAACTGTATAATAAAAATCTAATTACATCTATATTTAACATGAAAATAGTTTCCTTGCTGTTATCACCTAAGTAATGTAGGCATACAACTTAAAGAACACTGGCATTGTGTTAGATGAATTAGTAAAGTACAATTGATTTAAAGCATACAGGAGTGTGTGTATGTCAATAAATCCATAAAGAATTATGCTCCTCACTAAATATTATATCTCAATTGACTACAGTTTCTTGATAATATTTCTCCTTTAGCTAAAACCCAGATTCTCAATGGCAGATCAAAATTCCAGAACACAGTGTAGGTATTTTCTCCAATTTTGCTCTTTCCTTTGTCTATCAAATCTATTCCAGCCAGATGCCCACATGCACTGCTTCAGGAAATCTTGTCTTCCTACTTATGATTATTCTTCTGCTTAAAAGTACCTTTATATCAAATACTGTGGATTTTGTTCATTTTTCATTTCTTCAAAAATTAATATTCAAGTTCTATTAAGTCTAGAATTCATAGTTTCATGGTTTCCAAAAATGTATCTTCTGAATCTGTAGAGAACCTCACATGTAATTGCTCCTCATTAAATAGTTGAACAAGAGCTGGGCATGGTGGCACATGCCTTTAATCCCAGCACTTGGGAGGCAGAGGCAGGCAGATTTGTGAGTTTAAGGCCAGCCTGGTCTACAAAGTGAGTTCCAGGAGAGCCAGGGCTATTCAGAGAAACCCTGTCTCAAAAACAAACAAACAAACAAAGTTGAACAAATATTTTGAGTTCAGTTAAGATAAAATACTTAAAATGTGTTTTCTGGTTGCTGAAATCACTGTGTTTATTTTTGCACTCCACATGAAGATCTTCTGCCATGTTGTCTATTATTTGTATGATGTTTTATGGATATGTTCTTAGCTTCATAAAGCTTTCAAGCTTAGGATGGAGAGAGAGGGAAGAGGGAGGTAGAGAAGGAGGAGAGACGGAGAAAGAGAACAAGGAGGAAAGGAGAAGGAGGAGGAGGAAGAGGAGGAGGAAGAGAAGGAGGAGGAGAAGAAGAAGGAGAAGAAGAAGAAGAAGAAGAAGAAGGGGGAGGAGGAGGAGGAGGATGAAGAATGAAGAAGGAGAAGAAGGAGAAGGAGAAGAGGAGAAGGAAGAGGAGGAGGAGGAGAAGGAGGAGGAGGAGGAGGAGAAGAAGAAGAAGAAGAAGAAGAAGAAGAAGAAGAAGAAGAAGAAGAAGAAGAAGAAGAAGAAGAAGAAAAAGAAGAAGAAGAAGAAGAAGAAGAAGAAGAAGAAGAAGAAGAAGAAGAAGAAGAAGAAGAAGAAGAAGAAGAAGAAGAAGAAGGGGGAGGAGGAGGAGAAGGAGGATGAAGAATGAAGAAGGAGAAGAAGGAGAAGGAGAAGAAGGAGAAGGAAGAGGAGGAGGAGGAGAAGGAGGAGGAGGAGGAGGAGGAGGAGGAGGAGGAGAAGAAGAAGAAGAAGAAGAAGAAGAAGAAGAAGAAGAAGAAGAAGAAGAAGAAGAAGAAGAAGGAGGAGGAGGAGGAGGAGGAGGAGGAGGAGGAGGATGAAGAATGAAGAAGGAGAAGAAGGAGAAGGAGAAGAAGGAGAAGGAAGAGGAGGAGGAGGAGAAGGAGGATGAAGAATGAAGAAGGAGAAGAAGGAGAAGGAGAAGAAGGAGAAGGAAGAGGAGGAGGAGGAGAAGGAGGAGGAGGAGGAGGAGGAGGAGGAGAAGAAGAAGAAGAAGAAGAAGAAGAAGAAGAAGAAGAAGAAGAAGAAGAAGAAGAAGAAGGATGAAGAATGAGAAGAAGGAGAAGGAGGAGGAGGAGAAGAAGAAGGAGAAGGAGAAGGAGAAGGAGAAGAAGAAGAAGAAGAAGAAGAAGAAGAAGAAGAAGAAGAAGAAGAAGAAGAAGAAGAAGAAGAGAAAAACCAGAAAATAATCACATGTTCAGACTCATGTTGCAACAGCACTCACAGTTGCTATGTATTGAGTCCCAATTTAATTTTTAAAACTCATACACACCTGAATCATCTGTGCTATGTTTAATAATATATTCTTATCATGCTGATAAAGATAATTCCAGATATCATTATGTTAACATATTTGTGGAAATGCATGCAGAAGAGTCTCAGCAGTTTTAAGGGTTCATGGATGTTTGAGGGAGTAGATGAACATCGTTTGTCATAGGCAAGATGGAATGTAAATCCCCTAGAATCAGAAGATCACTTTGGTCCCCTCAGTATTACATAGTCCTCACTATCATAATTTTGAAATGGAAAGAACCCATATTATTTTTAAATATTAAATATTAGAATTCAAAATATAAGCAATGAAAAATTCTACTACATGATGGGTAAATTTAAATAACTATCTTATGAATGAAAATATACCAGAAAAAGATGCAAAAAAAGAATGAAAATAAGTACATCTAGAAAAATAAACTATTCATACTCTTTTATGATCCCTAGCCTATCTAGATACATATGTGAATTGCTTTAACCTTCAAACTTATAAGCCATGTATGAAAAGGGTATCTGCATCACCTGAGAGATTTCATCAGGCACATTGTGTTCAACTGTGTGTGACTATGCTAATAAAACAGATCCAAACATGGTTTCACTGGAAAGTTTGAAAATGATTCCAGAATGTTTCCTCTGGATTTATGTTAGCATGAACCAATTTATCCCCCATACGGGGCTTAGCTTGGGAATGAAAAGACAAACCTGAGCATATTCATGTCTTCATTTAAAGAGTCAGTATTTTTCTACAAATGTTTAATCTTCTTGGATTTTTTTTTCATTGTGGCATTATGGAACCTGCCTTCACCAGAATTTGACAGAATCAGGTCTAGGCTTTAATTACTTCTCCCAGAAAGAATTCTAATTGGCTTAATTTTGTTCAAAAGGTTGTTCTTGGAATAATTATCATTCTACAAAAGACAAGTGTATTATCCAGAATTCCAGTGCAATTTTCTAAGTAGGCCATGAAAGATATGTGGACATTGTTACAAACAGTATCCCAGGTCTTTTATTCTTGCTCTCAGAAGCTATCCTGACTAGTTTTCTACCCCTGCATGAGTGTGAATGGACATTTTACTTAGCAAATTATCATTTGTTTGTGTAACTCTGTCTAGAATGAATTTGGCTTTTAAAATAATGACTTTTAGTCACTATCAAGAAGTGATTGTGTAAAAGTCTTGTAATTGTGTCTTTTTATTCCCATAAATATGGATATATTTTGCTTCAAAGTCCTTTTTAAATGATCTTCAAGAAAAGCTTGTCTTCCTGGAGTAATTTTATTGCATACAAATTTGAACATTATTCAATCCTACCTCAATTAAATACATAATAATCATGATATGTGTTCTTTTAATGAAATGGTCATCCAGCTGTAGTAACATAAGGAGGCACACAATATGATGAGGAAAAAAACAATGTTTATTTCATTTCACATGTCTTTTTAAAAACATATTCAGTAATGCTTGTGGAAGAATGGGGAGGAGGAGTGTTCAGCACTGTCCCAGTATGTGTGGGAACTACAGCAATGGAATTTTCTAGTAGGACAGACTGATTGAGAAGAACTCTGAACATAATACAAACCAGTGGAATAAGAAACAAGGTTGGTGGTTAGAGGAAGGAAATTTACTGAGGAAGCATAAGGACAAAGGATTTGCATAGCAAAAGATGAGCCCTGAAAATATGCATACAGATAAAATTGTCCAGACTGAGAAGGTCATATGTATGTATTTAGGAATATACATGCCAACAATAGACATGATGTCTCAATCTACACAAAGAATTACAGTCAATTAAGTGATGCTTTATAGCAGGAAAAATAGTCTCACTCATGGAAGAACCCACCAACAAATTAGGTCAGCCCTGAAAATATACAAGTAGGTTCTGTGCAGTTACTAAGTTTTTTGCCATTGCATATTGTGATGTTGAAACATAATATAAAAGAATTTCAAAATATGTGTAATTCAAAGCACCAAACAAAAATATTCAGTATGTAATAAAAGGCTGATTGGCACATTGTTTGTAATGTAGTCACAATATTTGGATTTAGAGATCTATCAGACACCTTTATGGCTAATTATTGTCATCACTGATGGGGTAATTATTCATATGCTAATGTATGAACTCTCAGTGTCCTTGGTTGACTGCTTAAGATCTTTGGTTTTTTTGAAACAATACAATCAAAATATTCTATTCATAGATATTGTGGCTACTGCATAATAAGATGGTCTCAGAAGTCTTTAGTCACCCAAAGAAGGCACTATCAGAGGGCAGTGTGGTGCCAGCAAGCATTCACGAACCTCAAAAGACCGCCAAGAAGCAACTTCTGAGGCAATTGCACTAGGGCTCTTAGTGAGACAAGGCTTTATAGAAAATGGAGAGCAAGCAAAGGGAGTTTACCCTGGCAAGCATCTAATTGTATGACTATCATAAGCTGACAAGTGGGTGTTCCAAAGCAAAATTATGAACAAGCACAAATGGCTTGAAGTATATCTGAAACAATCAGACTAATATTTGATTGACTGTTGCTAGGAAGTAGCTAGGTAGTAACACTGGGGTATGGGCCAAGGACAAGCCATGGGGTCCTTCCTGGTGCTTGGGTGCTGGTTGGGTTCAGCTTGAGGTCAAGTTCTCAGGCTTTTCCTTCTTTTAAGATGGAGTCCAATCCCAAGGTGGAGTAGGTTTAGACTCTAAGGAGATTATAAAATCTTCATCATCCAAGTGCCTACAGAGAACTAAAATCTTTGACTATGAAATGCAGAAAGGTCCAATGACAGAACTGATGGATAGTCCTTTCCATGAACCATGCTCCCCTTTCCAATGTTTGTCCCTCACTTTGTACAAGGGAAGGGCCGGAACCCTCAAACACTACGGACGCAAAGGAAAAAGCAAGATGGGATGCATGTTACTCTGCCACCTCTAGAGCATTAGGACTAGAGAGCAGAGGAAGCTCAGACTGTCAAAGGCTAAGCACCTTGCACTGAATGAGGGGAATACCGTATTGATCCAGTGTGATCTTCATTTATTGGCTGGAGAGCCAATGGAATATGAGTGACGAACCATAAAACCATATCCTTCTGCAAAATCTGTAGGATAAAGGGAAGGGGAAAGAAACCATATCTCATAGCAGAAAAGGCTATGTAGAGTTAATATAGTCAAAAAAATGTATGTGCTAGGGCCTGCATTTGGTAGTACACACTGTAACTGCAACACTTCATTAATTCGTTTTAGGACAGCCAGGGATATATAATGAGACCCTATCTCAAAAACCAAACCAAACCAAACAACAACAGCACAAAGCAAGTATATATCAGGTAGCTAGTTAGAAACTAGCACACGTGAAAGTCATTGACAATGGATTCTCCATTAAAATCAACATCCTCTGCCTCTGGCAAGTAAACATTTTTTCCTGTGGAAAAACAGTGACAGGTTATATAGAGGAGAAGCATCAAGACTGTCTTACTTTAAAACTTAAAATACCCCATGGAAGGACATCGTCAATTTAGACAAAATGGAGAGAGTGTAAAGAGAGGAAGTCTTTATGTATGCCTTAAAGGTAAGGCCATTTTCTCCTTTGAAATCACAGCTCTTTGTATAGATTTATCTTTCTTGTCACTTTAATTCCTCTTAAACTACTCTGTTACAAAATTGTTCCCCAAAATTCCACTGTCTGGTTCATTCTCTGACACTGGGTAGAGATATGCATTGGAGATTGTCTAAGTAGGCTTTCTAATATCAAATGGACATACCAATGTCACCTCTATTAAAAGTTAATCTGAGTGGGTTTGCCAGTTACCTGGACAGGAAACAATCCTTCTGGAAAACTCTCCATTCTCGAGGCTGATTAGGACCTAAAATAGAGATTACCAACCATCCCTTCAGTTCTTGCTCATTCTCATTCCTTAAAAATGGCCAGCAATTCTACAATACACCTCCTGTGTTTTGGTCACAACAGTTTTTACAAAAGTCACACAGATTCACAAGCCAAGTGGAAACCAGAGAGAAATCACAATGTCACACTTGTGTCAAAAAATCCTTGACATGAAATAGAAGTTATGAAGCTAAAATTAACCACACCAAGAGGATTAGAGGGGACTACTTATAATAATTTTCCAATACTCTATCATAGCAAAATTAATATCTGGAAAATGTATATATTTTACATAAATATCATCTTTTAATTTACTATTTTTGCATGGACTGAAATAGTGTAAATATGGAGATTTAGGTAAACATCATAAAATAGTCTATTAAAAATAAATCAAGCAATTAAAATATGTGAATTAAATAATTTATATGTTAAATTTTTCTACATATAATTTCATTTGTTTACTCATTATGACAATGAAAAATTATCTAAAAGTCAAATAATATTTATATATGGTGGTATGAGATGGATATTGAGTAATACTGATACATGGTAATATTAAATAAATTAAATTTTAAAATTGGACTGCTAATTTGTTTTAAAGCAATTAACTTATTTGACTTAAATTGTTTTTCTTTATGCTTTTCCCTAAAGCTATATTTTAAAGTTTCATTTTGCTTTTCTGTGTGTGTCTGTGAGTGTGTGTGAGATTATTTCTAAGACATTATAAATAACTTGAATATTCATCACAGCAAAATGCTGTTCTGTTTCCAACAAGAATCATAAAAATATTCATTCACAATGGCATTAAAAAGGTTATTAGACAAAATGGCAGATTTTAACATCACGTATTGGTCATATATGGAAATATTCAGCAGGAGAAAAGCCAGTTGAGATCTGGTATTCCTTGGATTAATTCAGTTTATAGTATGAAGAGGCTATAAGTCTACTCTGACTCTATTTCCTGGAGATTGAACTTTTGAGTAGTAATTAATTAAGTTTAAATGATGTGAGGCTGGAGCAATGGTTTGGTCATTATTGCTCTCTCAGAAAACCTGAGTTAAATTATGATCATCTGCATCAGATGACTCAAATGAACTGTAATTGGGATGCCATGGGGATCCAATGCCTCTGGCCTCATGGGCTCTTGGACTCCCCTGCTTACACAGAGATACACACACGTCCAAAATTTAAAATGACAAAAACATGTCTTTAAAAGATTGAAAGATGCCATATGGTAGAGCCCCGATTCACTGACAATGAATGGGTCAACAGGAGGACTGCAATCTCCAGGCTAGCATGGTCTCCAGAGTGAGACTACGTCTCAAAATAAAGATGACTGAAGTAACAGTTCAGTAGAAGAGTGCTCGTTTGGCATGATGGGGAGCTGGGATTCAATCTGAGATTGAACTGAAGTACGATGTAGGAGGCTGAGCCTTGGTAGCTCTGTGCTTTACTGATCATTTGCATCATCCACCCACACATCGGATCGGGCTCCGATCCTATGCCAAGGAGAGCCAGAGCCATGGTTTTGAATTCTAGAACCATGACATCATGAACTTTTATAAAATTCATTTAGTCAAGCTGTAGACCAGAAACATTAAATGGAGTCAGTAAGCATGATTGTTTTTTAGGTTTCACATTATGATTTCAGCTAAGTAAATGCTGTGAACCTTGAGCTGTATCTGGCAAAGTATTCTGAAATGTTTAGTAAAGTTACTACTCAAGTGCCAGATGTGTTACTCTCTTGTGAATATATGAATAGTGCGGTTCCCAAGAATTTAGATTTGAAGCATAATTAGTTTTTGTTTTATTTATTTATTATTTTCCTACTGGAAAAGCATATATATATATATATATGATATTTTTGTAAAAGCTTCATTAGTTATGGAATACATTTTTAGAGAACATATCCTATTTTATTTTAAACGCATCTTATGTTTTCTACGTGTAAATTTCTGTTCAAACTTTTCCTCTAGCTTCTTTAGTGTTTTAGTGCTTTATCTCTTAATGAACAGTAGTTTAACATTAAGTTATTTGCATATCAAATATAATCATCACTTATTCATCAATAAATATGCTTACTATGCTTATAGAAAAAATTTCAGATAATTCAAGCCAACATGCTAATGATTCAAAAGATAATTAATTTCTATTTTGTTGTTGTTATCCAGATATATTTTCAATAGCTTAATCCAACTAGACAAAATAAAATCCTACTCCTGTCTTCTAAGCATGCATTATTATTTAAGAAAATATAAAGGGTAGGATAATGTTATGCACACATTATGAATAAGTGATACTTCTTAGATAGCATTTATTTACACTACTCAAAGGAGTCCTTAAATTTGATATTTCGTCATAAACCAAAGCAATATATGTTAGAGAAGTCATTATGTTGGAGTCAAAGTAATATATTGTTAAAGTCCTATTAGACTACTTTGTGACATGATTCGGTTACATCGCAGTTTTTATTCCTAGACAATGATATAAAATTCCTAGAAGTCATAATAGAAAAGCTGTATGTCAATAACAGTTATGAAACAGAATAATTGGCTGTTTCAACTTTATAATACTTGAAGAAAGTACTTTAACTCTGAATAAGGATGACAATTAGGACATCTCAGGAATGATTGCCAATGTTTTATTAGGTTGCCTTAAAATGAAATCATAGGTGAAATGTAATTTAATATGGATAATGTTCTGGTTCATAGCATACTATTCATGAGGTTCAGAAAAATGACCAGGTCTGGGTCAGGCAACGACTGGACACTTTTAATTTATCAATGTTTATAATGTTTGTTTCTTGTTTTGTTTTGTTTTGGTATTTTTTAATGTCTATGAATATTTTTCCTGAAAGTATGTCAATGTTTTGCCTGTATACCTGGTGAATGACAAGAACAAATGACTTCGGATCTCCAGAAATGGAGTTGCAGACAGTTTAGAGCTTCCATGTGGATGCTGGGAGTTGAACCCATGTCTTCCAGTGTTTAAATTACTGAGAAACATATTCATCAATCTAAGGTGTTAATAAGTCTCTTATTCCCTTGTTTCTCTGCTTTTGTTCACTATAAATAAGATTCTAGACACTTTTTAATGAGAAACATTAAATTAGAATCTCTACAACTGGTTCAAGGGATGCATATACTGTACATGTTTTAGCACACACACACACACACACACACACACAAACACTAAAACAGATCAATAGAACAATAGATTCTATTGTTATAGAGGAATATGAGAAGCTATTAAGATAGGTAGAATGGTTGATTGATTTAAAAGGGAAAGGTGCAAAGCACGAATTTACCAAATAACTGAGAAAAGTTACAATTTCATCTACTTGCTTTGGCTCAGTGTTGTCTGAGCTTAACAACTGCCCTCACTACTACAAACAATCAGTGCAAAGAGACCCAATTCCTTTCAAATCTTAGTGTCCAAAAAGTTTACCAGAAACCTTGAAATCTGGGCCATCTCTGAAAAGACGACTTAAAATTATTCATGGAAAACTCTGGCACATTTAAATTTGGTTGTAAGTGTAAATGGATGTATATGTATATATATATAAAAAGTTAGAACTAGTCATTCTAGATACAAATACACTTCTGTCACAGAAAATATATGTGGAAGACATTGTAGCAGATCCATAAAAGATTCCCTATTTCAACCTATGAGAGATGCAATAAGCAAAATTAACAAACAGAATATAAACCTTAATAATAGCATGGACACATTGATGTGTATACATTTATAATCACAACACAGAGAGAGAGAGAGAGAGAGAGAGAGAAAGAAAGAGTATAAAATAAAATATTTAACACATACCAGTATGCTAATCAACCTTGACATATATCATAACTTATTGTTTAATTACCATTAACAAAATACATTTTACCTTATCTTTAAATGGATACCTTTAACATCTTGTGTATTAACTAAGACTTTTAAAATTTGTCTACTTTTATATTATAAAATAATTACATTATTTTGCTGTTCCTCTGCAGTCCTCTAACACCTCCTATTCAGCTCTTCTTGTTTTCTTTTGAAGTTATAGCCTCAGTTTTCTGTAATTGTTACATCCACACATATATTCATATAATTCTAAATACACAAACATAATCAGCTTATTCTGTATAATGTTATTGGTACGTGTTTTCATGTATGACCATTTTTAAAAATGATGAATTAATATTCTCTTCTATGGGAAAGGCCCCCTCATCTCTGTAAATTTCCCTCAATTTCCTCTGATGAACAACTGAGATGAAAGCTGTATCTAAGCTTTATGAACATGTGGCTTGGCTGAGCCCAGAGCTTTTCCCTGGGCCTAGGCCTGGAATTTTTAGCTTCCAATCTAATCTTTTGCAAGCCCAGACCTTGAAGGATTCTTCAGCTTTGAGCTTTTGTCTGCTAACCTAGGCCTAGAATGCTTTCAGTCTCTGAAACTTACTGCTGAATAAACTCACTCCCACTTTCTAGCTCTTTCTGAGCACTGGCTGACTGGTTCAGCTGAGCTGTTCTGGCTCAAACTCCTCTCCAAGCTGACTGATTCAAACTGGCTTCTCTCTGCTTCTCACTGAATTGCTCCGCTGGGGAAAACTGCCTTTGAAGTCCACTAACTGAACTGCACTGATTTCAGGATGGAATGAACTCAACTGCATTCAACTGAACCACACCACATTCAACTGAACTTAAGAAAAGCTCCCCCTCTCTGCCTGCACTGCTCTTTAAAAAGCCTTTCTTTTTGCCTGTTCTCCTTAGAATTGGGTACATCCTATCTCTGATTCATTCTGTCAAATCTTTCTATGACTTGTCACTTTGCCCCTCAATTTGATGTCATTGTTTGGAATTAAAGGTGTGTGCTAAGGGCATGTCTGTATTTCAGCCAGAGGGGATGAAGTTGTGTCTTTCCACTGATATCAAACCAACCTAGGTCTTGCCAGAACAGCTATGTTGCTGGATTAAAATTTCTCTACACCCACCACCTCTAAGCAGTTCTATTTGCCTATAGTTTTTTGTAGGATTGAATTCTCAAAGGGCTCTGATTGTCCTTATTCTGTCCATGTTTATAAGTCACATGAATGGGACTTCACATACTCTTCTAAATGACCTTGAGCTTTATTTCAGAATTGAATTGTCGTTATGAGTTGGACTGGGCTCTACGATGGCATTTTGATTGATTGGGGTTGTCTGTGATTGTCTGTCATTACAAGGAGATGTTTCCTTGATCAATAAGTTGAAGACTAACCTGTATGTGTAGGAACAAATATTTAGAATGTAATTAGAGATGATGTAGATTTACTAAAGTAGTCGATTCTTCTCTAAGATCTATGACTTCGCTATCTCGGGGTACTTGGCTCTGTTTCCAGGTTTAGACATGTTTCCCTCTTATTAGGTCCAATTAGAGATCTGCTGGTTCCATCAGGGTGTGTGTGTGTGTGTGTGTGTGTGTGTGTGTGTGTGTGATTACTGAATTTTTAGGGTTATTATGCCATGCTCTTAGTTGTTGATGTTCATAGGCATCATAATTGGTTAGGACTGTAAGGTGCTTCACCTCTTTGGAAATGTGAATGGCATCTTCTGGTGAAAGATCCTGACAGAATGTAAAAGGTCACAGAAGCCCTGAAATTGGCAAGATAGATTTCATTGTTAGCAGAACTAGCTTTCATGATTTAGAAAAATAGAGGTGCATAATGCTCTGGCCACTCCTTGAACCCGTGTGTCTGCCAATGTTTTGACCGTTCCTTGAACCCATGTGTGTGCCCACTGCTGCACCTCACTGTCAGGTGTTTGTGATATTGGTTGCTAAGATAGAGTCAGAAAATCTCCCCAGCTGGGCCAATCTGGAATTGCTACACCTGTACCAGACTCTTTCCTTGTACCCCTCCCATACCCATTTCTTGAGAATAGACATTGTTTAGATTTGGAAATCCCCTACTCCCCCTTCTCCTTTCCCCCCCTGAAGGCCTATAAAAACTGAGACCCCTCTCCCTCGAGGTCGACTCCTCTACCCCTACATGGGATATGAGTAGTCCCCAGAACTCTGGCTTTCCCCAATAAATCCTCATATGGTGTGCATCAAGCTTGGTCTCTCGTGAGTTCTTGGGTGTCCGCTATTGTCCCGAGGCCTGAGCGAGGGGTTTCTCTCAGAGTCTTTCACTGGTACCATGAAAACTAGTAGGATTTGATTTGTTTGGGTATGACTATCTCCTGAAAGACTTTCCACATACGAATTATCTATAAAACCATCCTATAAAAGGTTATGAAACAACAGTTGTGGTTGTAAAGAGTCTTAGCACAGGGTAACAACCTCTACTAGCAATTTTGCCAACATATAGGAGTTCTGTATTTTCCATTATACTGAGTATTTTAATAGGAAACAAGTAAATATATGTGCATGTATATGTTTATGCTTGTATTAAGCTACTAGTCTCACTATGAAATCCAATGAGCTTCTTAAAAAAATTTAATATCCTCTTATAGAGATCTGTCAATCTATTTAAAATTTGTTGTATTTTTTTTAATTTCACATTTAGAAAGTATAGTGTGGATAGTCCTGCCAATTTTTTTCTAAAAGTGCTTTAATACAATGAATTATGTGAAATTATTTGTGATCATTGCCACTCTACTCCTGAAACCTAAAGCATTAATGTGCAATAATTTGGTAACAGAAACAATTTATGTTAATAAGACAGGTTAAAGTAACATTTATTGAAAAGGATTTTGTTTGTGAGGAATAGTCCCTTTCTTTGTCCTTTGTTAACTTGGTGTATAATGAATATTTAATCATATTATACTTGCATCTATTATTTTCTCATTTGCAAAGTCATAATACAAAGTTTAAAATATTAAACTATTTTATGGCAATCCTTGTATTAAATATTTAGCTAAAATTAACATGCATGCAGAGAAATTTAATCAAATATATAACAATACCGATTTTTCCCCTCAGTGTGAAATTACAGAATAGCTGACTCATGTTACTAAAACAATAAATGGATTTTAAATGTTACATAAATATTCTAATCAAGACTGAACAATTTTGAAACCTCTTAAAACAATTTTATTTGTTATACTTTTAAGATTATATGCAGTACTAATAACCAGCCTTGTTTTACCCACTGAATGCAACTGAGAACGCTACAGAGACTGCTATTTTCCAGCTATTTAAAGATGTTATCTGCATAAAGTCTCACAGTATTAGTTTTATGTCTAAGGCAAGAAGAATTTTGTTTCTTCCTGATACACAGACTTATTCATTGTATGCAGTAATGAGATGCAGGTCACTAAGCATGTTGAAGACCTTTTTTAAACTTAATGGATGTTCAGAATCTCCTGTGGGAATGCAGCTCTTTTGGTAGAGTTCTGGCCTGGTAGGTTGGAAGCCCCATGCTCCAATTGTGGCATTGCATAAGCTGGTCGGAGTGGAACACTACTATAATAAGAAGATGGAGGGAGGATCGTCAGTAATTCGATACAGAGTTTTATGTCAGACTGGGGTTGTGTTACACTGTCTCACAAACATCAAAAATAATTACAGTCTTAAGGTTTTGACTTATGCATCTCATGCATTTTAGAAAATATGTATTTGTAGGTAAGATTTCTCTGTTGCCTGTGAGCCCAGATTAGTTATGACACTGTTAATATTGACAGTGCTGGTTTCAAAGTCATTTCTAGGTCTCAAGGTCTGTACCAATTAATCTACTAAAAACTCTTTAATTGGGGGAAAAATAACTCAAAATGGAAAACATACCATGAAAAGTGATAGCTAAATAGGACTTTCCTAAAATTTCTATCTAATTCTACATTATTATTTTGGTGCAACTTGAAGTTGAAGGGAAGGTTATAAGACAGAATTCCTCAGAGGTTTAAACATCTGCATAGAGCATCCTAAGCTCCTTCATTTTTCTAACTCAAATAGTAGATGGACTCTGCTAAAAACGTATTTAAAACTTCTCTGTATGACTATGTGGTGGTTTGAATATGCTTGGGCCAGGGAGTGGCACTATTAGGAGATGTAGCTTTGATGGAGGAAGTGTGTCACTGTGAGGGTAGGGTTTGAGAGCTTCCTTCTAGTTGCCTGAAAGTCTGTCTTTTCCTGACTGCCTTTGATCAAGATGTAGAACTCTTGACTCTTCCAGCACTATCCTTGCCTGGATGCTGCCATGCTTCCTGCTAAGATGATGGTGCACCATGTAAGTCAACCCCAGTTAAAAGCTGTCTCTTATAAAAGGTGCTTTTGTCATGGTGCTTCTTCACAATGATGGAAACCCTAAGACTACAAAAAAAAAAATTTCTCAGATATTCTTCTCACAACTCAAAATTTGAACTGTGTGATCATATAAGCAACTGAACAATTCAACGCTCTTAAGAATCTGTGCTCTAAGGAAAAAGATGAATCTTAATGTGTACTGCACACTTGGGAATCCTAGAAGTTAATCCATTCAGTATGGCATAGATACAGCTGAATTTTAGACAGGGGTGCTTTAAATGAAAAACAGGCAAAACCCGTGAGAGAGAAAACATAGACCATTAGAAGATCATATTGTTAAAGTCCTCAGTGTGTTAACATCTAAAATTCATTAGGCTGATCCCTCATCACAAGATTTTAAGAAGAAATTATTATTTTAAATTTTTATTTAAATTTACTTAGTTGAAAAAGAAAATCCCTAAATATTGAAGTTAGAATTATACACAAAAACAAGATAAAGTAGTTTCAATACAAGTAATACTTCTACAGTGTTTATATGTAGTACATAAAAACTAAAATTTGATGTAAAAAATTTATATAAAAGTGAGATGCGTTGGCTTTACAGTGAGCACATATGAGTACCAGATTAAATGTATTCATCTCCCCAAGCATTTATCATCTGTTTGTGGCAAAGCATCCCAGTCCATAACTTCCTGTGGCCTGCTTCCAGCCTTCTACAATTTAAAATTTCACTCCTCCCAAGCTCTTTTTCTCTACCACCTCCTTTTTCTTGCCTCTGTCACAACTTTACCAATCTGAAGTTTTAAGGAGTTTCTTTTCTTTTCTTTTCTTTTCTTTTCTTTTCTTTTTTTTTTTTGGGGGGGGGGGCATTCCACTAGAATGAGGTCGTGTGATATGATGTCTATTTCTGTGCCTCGTTTATTTCCCTCAATGCACTTACCTCAAATTCTGTCCTCTCAGGCTACATTTCTGATTGAGAAAGTACTATTCAACTCTGCACATGCATTATATTTTTAAAATCTTAGACAGTGTTTCCAGAAAATGAGGCTATTGTGAATAGCATTAAAATAGGCATGGGAGTGAAGATGTACTTTTTGAGATACTGATTCAATTTCTTTTGGGTGTATATCAGTATTGGTTTGGGGGATTGTTTAGTAGCTCTATTATTATTAATAATAATAATAATAGAAGGAGATTCTACCAACTGCTTTACAGAATTGACACTGATTTTCATCTTTGCATGATCTAAATTTACCTAGAGAAAAACATTTAGGTTTGTCCCTGGAGGAGTTTCTGGATTGCTACTTAAAGTAATAACATATACCTTAAAAATGAGTTGCACCACTCTGGGCTTGCCTGCTTCTGTTGGCTGGAGTCCCAGTATCCATCACTCAGCTTCCCAACTGTGGACACAATGTAACCAGCTGCACCAAGCTCCTGCCAACAGGATTTGGGCACTGCCAAGAACTGAAGTTTCAAACTGTGAGCAAAAATATTTTTTTCTTTTCTTTCTTTGAAACAGGGTTTCTCTGGGCAGTGCTGAACTTTTTCCTCAGTTGCGTTTCTTGGACTTTTTAGTTTGTTTGTTTTTATTAGATGTTTTCTTTATTTGTTCTTGGAAATTTTGTCACAGCAACCAGAAGAGTAACTAGCATAGCTGCTAGGGTTCACATTCTGACATACAGCAGACAACATTCCTTTCCTGTCATGTCTTTTCAGGAATTTTTAAACTTTTCTCCTTTGGCCTCTGCATTTCTCATTGGAAAAAGGTGATTTCTCAATGACACTTTTATTTGCATTTCTCTGAAGATTGTTGATATTTTACATGTTCCTTAACTTGAAGAATTTGAGAAATGTCTACTTAAACTATTGCACTTTTGTCAATTCTCATCTATTGAGATTTTGAAGTTCTTTATATATCGTGACTGCAAACCTTTTAAAGACTTATAGATGAAAATATTTTCCCCTATTTTTAAGCTACCTCTTTACTTTGTTGATTTCTTATCTTACGATGTGGAAAAGGTTTAGTTTTGATGCGTCTTCATTTTGTGTATTGCTGATTTATTGCTTATGCTTTGGAATCTCATTTTTAAAAATTCTTTCCTATTGTACTTTCTTGATGCACCAATGTGTGTAATACAGTTTAAAGACAAGCAAATCTTTCCTTCTTTGTTCTTTCTAATCAAGATTATTTCAATATTCCAAGCTTCTTCTATCATGTTGAAAAAAATTAAAATGTAATAACTATTTCTGTGGAAAAAATAGGATGATTTATTAAAGAACATTTCATATATTTTAAGAATATTTCTTCATAGAATTGTTCAACCATTCCAGTGCAAGAAAAGTTTTTGAGGCTGAGCATGTTTATATGAAGCAAACAAAATTAGTCAAGGTGAAAAATAAAGGTATATGTCATTATTGGAGTCAGGCCAGTTTAAAAATAAGCACTGAAAAAAAAAGACACTATGAAGGAAACAGACATTTGGGGTCTTGGGTATTTATATTCCAGTTGTCTGGAGGAAAGTATGGTGTGAAGAACATTTACTAATTTGGGACACGTTCTTAAAGCAATGAGTCATTTGACTGAGATAATGTTCTTACCTAACACAGCATCTCTGCATTCCAGGAATAGTACTACATGCCTCAAATATATGATGTCATTCAGTAGCAAGGGCCTAGAAAGCAGGCACTGCCATCTCTGTCCCTGGAGAACTTTACTCATGGACTAAATTACTTGAGTCATCCTGCTAGAGACTGAGCAGGTGTTGAACTGTAGGCTATTGGAAGCTAGATCTGAGCTATGTTGAGTCTCAAACACAATGAAGCAATACAGGATGCTTTGGAATTCTAATTGAAGCTGATTGAAACTGAGAAGGAGGAGAGGCAGAGAAGAAAGGCTCTCTGACCTCCTTTCATTTTTCTGTGTAAGGCCTGGCCAAAATAATTACCTGACATACATCCTTTAAACAGAGATCATAGGACCCTCGGGTGAAAGGTGTCTTGCTGTGTCACTGAGGGAAATGAGTAATGACAGCTTCCAAGAAGAACCTGAAGTGCATGGACTTGGCTAAGCTCTTGGTTTATTACCATTAGATAAGACACTGTTTGACAATCACCCTTCTCCTCTTGTATAACCTGAACCAAAAAGTTCACAAGTCCCTCTGAGTCTGTTTCTAACATTAATAAGATGTTACATTTTGTTCTTCTTAATATACTCTCTTTTGGGGAGGTATTATGCTATTGCTTCAAGGGGAAACCTAAAAGATATTGCTAGTTTTACCCACCACAGGTTTAACTAACTTGCAATTCTACCAAATCATAAAAATAGGGTCAATTTTTATGAAAGGATAATAAGGGAAGCAACCAAATATATTTAACTAGCTGTCCCACAGCTCTTGATAGGAGTCAACCTAGGCAAGAAAATAGACCATTTATGCAGTAAGGGATACATGAGTCAGGGAACTTTTTATGATTGAAACTTACTTCACAGAAATATTTAGATAACTAGGTAATTAGAGTTTCCAAATACGCATATCCTTTGAAGTCATCTGGATTGAAAGATGGATGAAGGAACAGAAAACAAAAGGAAATTCCTATTGTGGGGTGATTTAGTTTTTTACTGCATAATAGTTTGTCGCTTCAGGGAAGCATGGGAAATAAAAAACAAGTAAAACATGTTTTCACTCTTGTAACACATATGCTATATTATTAGAGAAAACATGTATAGATATCAGAATTTGAATATTAGTGGTGAATGGAATATCTAATCATGAGAGCCTTCAGGATGGGGACATTGAGGTCCCTCTTAAACATTGAAGTGCTGTGTAGAATTTATGAGGAGATACCCAATAAAATTCTGTGAAAACATTTAGCTGACACTTTCTTCAAAAATGTTTCCCCATTTTGACAGGGGCAGGGTGGATTGCCTCAATATTGTGCCAGAAGATATTGATTGATCCATATTATGTTGTAGTTTCCTTTTGGGACAAAAGAATTATTTGTAGGCATATAATACTTTAAAAATTTAAGAGCTAAGTGTCATGTGTTTTTTAAGTAAAACTCATAGAATACAAACATGCTACTTTAATTGTTTCTAATTATGCATTTGAGTGGCATTATTACATTTGAATTATTTTATTTCCATCCATCTGAAACATCCCTCCAACTCTCATATCCAAGTTACAGAGGTTTTATTTTGCTGTCTTTTGTTTATTTTTGCAGTTTATAATACTTGATATCTGTTATTATGCTAGCATTACCAAACTGAACAAAAAAACCGAATTTACAAATTTAAGTTATCAAGCCTGTAGTGTGTTTACTTTTGTTTTGGAGAGTGATACACACTTATGCAATGTGTTATGATAATATTAATCCCCATTAGCATGTTATAGTCCTTTTTGCTTTAAAGTCCCTGCCCAATTACTTCCCCAGTGACAGGACCATTGAAAAATAATGATACCCCACTCCATAGAAATCATTAAGAGTTGGTGGCTCTTCAGAAAGCAGAAGGACCTCCGAGGTAACTCCTCTATCTGTGATGGGATGTTGAAGGACACAGTCTTGTACAGTGTTTGTGACTGGAAATGGTATGTTATCTGGGTGCCGCAGACCACAGCACTCTTTTGTACCTTCTGTCTCTCACGTTCTTTTTGCCCTCTCTTCTGTGATCTTTCTGGATCTCAGCACTTAAAATAGATATGAGTCTCTACATTGATTATTGATTGTCAATCTCTGAAAAATAAAGATTTTTTTTTGTCCCAGGCATACCGTGACACTGATCTCTGGGTATAAGAGTAAATATTGAAAAGTAGACTTGGTAATGTGTCTATTTGGAAACAAGCAATAGTTTGATTCCCCTTTCTAAAAGGTAACCTTTATAGCCACAGATCAGGTTTATAGTTCCATATATATATGTATATATATATATATATATATATATATCCTTCCATGGGCTAATGTCCCAATAAAAGCACAAAGAGACTGGGTACAACAATATGACTGTATTACTATTCACCAGTGAGAACATGATACCTTGTAGTTCAGTATTGTAGAGATCCTGCATATCACTGTGAGAGACCCTTCAAGATTTTCTTCCTTAATCAAGCTGCATAGCAAATTCCAGTACTATGAAAACTAAATGATAGAGGGAAAAGATAGACAGGTAGACAGTCAGAGAAGGACACACACACACACACACAACCGGAGGGAAGGAGGGAGGGCAAGAGGGGGGAGGAAGAGAGGGAAAGAGGGAGGGAGGAAGGGAGGGAGGGAGAGAGAGAGAGAGAGACAGAGAGAGAGAGAGAGAGACTGCTCCATGGAACTTTTCTAGGTCCTATAACCAAATTTTACTTTATTGTTCTCTAGGTTCTTTTAGGCTGAAGCAATTCACACACACAAAAAAATACTCTGTTTTTTATGACCTTGGTAGTGTGAATGATTCATGGACAAAGAATATTTTGAATGTCCTTCCCTTGGAATTTTCTGTTTAGGTTTGAGTCAAGGATTTTTAAAACAGGAATCACAGAGGCAGCCTGACCTCTTACCATATAAATCAAGACAACATGCTCTTAATAGATTTATAAAGGCCTTTTTGTTTGTTTGCTTTCTGTTGATGTTGTTTTGTTTTGTTTTCCTTGATTTTTTGACAGACAATTTTCTCCAATATTTTTCTATTGTAAAGTTATTCACCCACAAATGTAGCCCATAATTATGTATAGCCTATAATCTAGTTTATAATCATGGAAGGAATTTTTTCAATAATTACTCCTGGGGACTCTTTAGTATGTGATATATGCATAATACAGCACAATTTTAGGCATGAAATCAGGAGCAACACACAGCATTTTAACATCACTGTATCTAGAAAATAGTTGTGCAAATCTTCTATATTGCAGGTTTGTCTCTGACACAATTTATTTTTTCATGAATTTATTTATAACAGCATGTGGATTTTTCTGTCTTTCTAGTCCTTCTAAACTATGTCATATTCCTTTCCCCATAGTACATCTTTCTTTTCCTGTTTTCTTTCTTTCTTTCTTTCTTTCTTTCTTTCTTTCTTTCTTTCTTTCTTTCTTCTTTCTTTCTTTCTTTCTTTCTTTCTTTCTTTCTGTTTCATTTTGTTTTGTATGTTCAGTTGATAAGGCACTTTTTTTTTTTTGCTATGGCTCATCTAACCTTTTCTTACTCTATCTTTAAAATCTATTTTACTTTAATCTCTCTCTCTCTCTCTCTCTCTCTCTCTCTCTCTCTCTCTCTCTCTCTCTCTCTCTCTCTCTCTCTGTGATTGCACACATGCATGCTGGATGAGTCAGATACTCCTGAACATAAAATTTACAGACAGTTGTGAACCGCTCTCTATTTGTACTGGAAACTAAACTTGGGTTCTCTGCAAGAGCGGTGCATTTCCTTAAATTCTGCACTATCTCTCCAGGCTTTCTATAGTTTTGATGGATATTTTCTACACATAGAGAAGAACAGAGAAGTACAATATTTTATATTTTACTCTTTCCTATCTACTGGCTTCATTCAAGAATTTTCTCCTTTTAAAGTTTTTCCTTTCTTCTCATTTTTCATCCAATGCTACTTACTCCATCTTTCTTGAAGAACTTACAACTTGTATACTGTGCTTGGTATACAAGAATTCCCAGGGTCTATGGGTTTGTGTCTGTCATTGCTTTAATAAATTTACTATTTCATATTTTTTCTGATTTGTTCTTTTTAAAAAGTCTTCCGATATTCTACTTTTGTTATTATTCTGTTGAGGCATTATGTAAGTAATTTTCTTAATTAATTATTGATGCTGGAGAGCCCAGCTGATTGTGGGTGGTTTCATCCATAGGACTGTTGGTCCTAGGTTCCATAAGAAAGCAGGCTGAACAAGCCAGTAAGCAGCACCCCTCCATGGCCTCTGCATCAGCTCCTGCCTCCAGGTTTCTGCCCTGTTTGATTTCCTGTCTCTACTTCCTTCAATGATGAACAGCAATATGGAAGTATAAGCCAAATAAATCCCTTTCTCTCCATCTTGTTTTGGTCATGTATTTCTTTGCAGCAATATAAACCCTAACTAAGACAGGCAACATATGCTTCTGGCCTCCAAATGTATGTATAAGCATATGAACTTCACATATAACATGTGGACATATATTAATGTATAATATATAGATATAGATCAGATAATAAAGAACAGGATTATTAGATCTAAGTTATGGAGAATTTCTTTTCTCTATAATGTAAGCAAGTAACATAGAAAACAAATTAGCTATTAAAAAGTAGCCAGCTAACAAACACTTTGAGAAATATATCTTGATCTTACCTAGAAGCCTTTTAAGTAACAATGTTTTACGCACAGATAAATATAGCTCTCAATTCTCATGTAAGACTTAATCATCATTGTTGAAGAGGTAAAAAGACTTAAGTGCAAAAGGATCAGGAGATCTACTGCAATATCTGCTGCAAGATACTCCATTTGAAGAAGAAGGAGGAGGAGCAGGAACAAAAGGAGGAAGGTCACTCATAAATATGGCTAAACTAGGTTATATAAGCATTAAAAGGGTTCATATGTTATCATTTAAAAAATTAGTCAAGCTAGTGATTTGATATTTATTAAAGAACTATTTCTTTGGTAGGAAAGTTAAGGAATGAAAGAATATGAAAATCTATTCTTTTACAATGGAAGCTAGTTTTCAAAGAATAAGGACACTGGTCAACAGAACATGCTTTACTCTCTAAATAAAGCGATGGAAAAATGTAGTGGACTGACATGCTGATTTTAAAAACACCTTAAAACAATCCCTATTCCTTTTCCATCACTAATGGGGTAGCAGTTTTTAGTCTTCAGTGACTTCAAGGTATATTCTTAACCTTGGTTGTAAACATTACGAAAGCTTGAGTCTCCTAGAATAGAACATGTATTTTATCATAATGCACTGTCAATAGCATCAAATGAGATAATTCAGAATAAGATATGTGTATAACAACCCCTCTCCCAAAAGCTTAGGGATCTGTATTGAAAAGGATGCAGATGGTTGTAGGCTTCAGAGGATGTGGATGACTACAAAGAACCAGTATTTTCTGGACACCGCAGGACAGAAATCAACTCATGATACCTATGAGAAAATGTGTGAGAGTTGTGCAAACTGAAGCCAGACAAAATGTCAGCGTGGATATGCTAAGTGGGAAGAAATCCTACACCTCTATTAGAAACCATTGGTAAATGACAGTTTCTGGGAGTGGGAGAGACTTCTTAAAGGCTGTGGGCTTTGGCGGGTTGCCCATGTCTTAGTGGAAGACCAGGTGTCCAAAAGTGGCATTAGCTAGGCATGGTGGCACACACCTTGGATCCCACATGGAAATTTAAATGAGAGTGTCACCCATAGGTTCTTATATTTGAATGCTTAGTCAAGAGAGTGGAACCTCAGAGTAGCCTTGTTAGAATAGATGTGATCTTTTGGAAGATGTGTGTCACTGGAGGTGACTTTGAGGTGTCAAAAGCCTATACCAAGCCCAGTCTCTCCTCTCTCTCTCTCTCTCTCTCTACACACACACACACACACACACACACACACACACACATACTTCTTGTACATCAGAATATAAAGCTGTCAGCATCGTGCCTTTCTGCTTCCCACCATAATAATCATGAAACTGTAAGTGTGGCCCCCACATAAACATTTCCTCTTATAAGATGGGGCTTAGACATGGTGTCTTTTCACAGCAAGAGAGCACTAACCAAGACAGAGGTTGGTACCAGGAGTGGGTTATAGTAGAAACCTGACCATGCAATTTGTTGGAGGAATATGGAAGACTTAGGGACTTTGACCTAGAAAAGAAGTGGGAAATTTATATGGTCCTCAATGAGCCATGCAAGGAGGAGCATGGAAGCAGTGCTAAGGGCCATGTGAAATGTTGAGGTTCAGCACCAGAAGTCTCAGAGGGGAAAATATTAACAGCTGGACCAGAGACTATTCTTGTGATGTTTTGGAAAAGAAAATGGCTGTTTTTCACTCTTGCTGTTAAAACTATTGACTGATGCTATAAAGTCATTCCAACCAGTATGACTTTAGCCAAAATGCACAGCAAAGCAGAGACAGAACGTGTAGAGACCACCTCTAGTAGATAGGCATGGTCCCTGGTCAAGGTATGGGGCCACCCACCCATCTAAAAGTTTTTAACCCAGATATGGTCCTGTCCAAAGGTAGAACAGAGACAAAAATTGGAGCAGGGACTAAGGGAAGGGCCATCTGGTAACTGTCTCACCTTGTGGTTCATCCTGTCTGCAGACACCAAACCACCCCGACACTCTTGCTGTTGTCAAGAGGTACTTGCTGACAGGAACCTGGTATGGTTGTTCCTTGGGCAACTGACAAATGCAGATGTGGATGCTTGGAGCCAACCATAAGACTGAGCTCGGGACTCCAAAGAACAACATTGGCTGGCCAGACCACCCAGTGTTCCCAGAGACTAGACCACCAACCAAGGAGTGTACATATAGCTCCAGATCCATATGTAGCAGAGAATGGCCTCGCCTGACATCAATGGAAGGAAAGTACTTTGGTCCTGTGGAGGTTTGATGCCCCAGAGTAGGGGGATGCTGGAGCAGTAAGGCGGGACAACGGGGTTGGTTGGAGAACACCCTCATTAAAGCAAAGGGGAGTGGGTAGAGGGAGAAAGTGAGATGGAAGGTTTGTGGAGGGGTAACCAGGAAGTGGGATATCATTTGAGATGAAGTAAATGATGAATTTTAAGATTAATAAAATAAAAGAAAAATTAAAGAAATTTAAAATAAAAGGATGAATGACACCTGGCAGCAAGCTTCATATTGATTGTGTTACTTTTATATAAATCTTCAATGGAAATAAACAGTAAGGGCAAGGGAATGTTTTCAAGATGTTGAGATTCAGGAGAAAAGGAGAATCAGGAAAAAAATTGGTGGTGCCAACTCCTGTGTTCAAGGAAATAAAATGTTAAAAGAAATACCTGATACCAGAAGGTATTGGAGATGCCAAAGTGGTGAGATGCCTTCCAAGGAAGAGCTGCTAACTGAGTACAGAATCAACACAAGAATGAGAACTGTGTTGCAAGCCACAGAGCCAACAGGAGTGAGAGATCTGAAGAAATCAGAAAGGAAGATGCAGAGTTTGGAGTTTGACTCTGCTGGAGTTTGTCCCGAATTTCCTCCCTTTCGGAATGTTAATGTTTATTCTGCACAATTGTATGTTTATGTTGGAAGTGTGTGATCTGTTTTGTTGTTGTTGTTGTTGTTGTTTAAATTTGCAGAGAGTTACATTTAAGTGGTTGTCCTGAGTCTCAGAAGCGAGTTTGGACCTTTGGAGGAGTGTTGAGACTGTGAAAGAGTATGGGGAGTTTTGAAATTGAACTAAATGCATTTTGCATTGCCATATGGCTACAAGCATATGGAAGTGGGATGAGTTGGTTTGAACTAGAATGGCCTCCGTAGACTCATATAGTTTAATGTTTAGTCACCAGGGAAAGGAACTGTTTGAAAGCATTAGAAGTTATTTCATTGTTGGAATAATATGGCCATTTTGTAAGTATGCGGACTTTGAGTTTTCAAAACCTTACACCAGAAAAACACCTCTCTCTCTCTCTCTCTCTCTCTCTCTCTCTCTCTCTCTCTCTCTCTCTCTCTCTCTCTCTCTCTCTCTCTCTTTCTCTCTCTCTCCCCCTCCCCCCCTCTCTCCAAAATGCTCATCTACTGCCTAGCACCATGTCTTCCTAACAACATACCTGCTGTCATGAAGAAAATGGACTAATGCTCTGGGATATAAACAAGCCCCCAACAAAACACTTTCTTTTGAGAATTGGCTTGATTTTAAATGTCTTCATAGCAATAGTGAGCATCTAAGACATCACAGAGCTCAGGAGTCAGAAGCACAGATCTCTGTGAGTTCAAGGCCATCATGTTTCAAGTAGTGCAATTCAGGACAGCCAGAGCTACATAGGGAGACCCCATCCTGAACAAACAAATAAACAAACAAACAAGGAGCATATGAGCATAACAAAGTGGTGCAGATTTTTAAAAAACAAAGATAACTCTAGGTAGTGTTGGGCATGGAGATTAATATAATCAAAATGCATTGTATGAAAACTTAGGAAAAACCAACCTAACCAAGTGTAACTGTTATATTACTCTCAATAATATACCTTCCCATACTTATAACTTAGTCTGGTGAAGAAAACTCCTCCGCTCTTCCATGCTTAAAGATTTGTGCATCTGGGTATATAAAATCCACTTCAATGCCTAACCATAAAGTGAAGTGTATTCAATATTTCAAGAAAATTGGATTAAGTGAATCCTACCACCCTGATGTCCTGTACCCAGCAGAGGTAGATCTTTGAGATACAGCTGTATTATTTTATGATTTATTCTTAAGCAATCTATGAAATTATAACGTAATAATAATTTAATTAAAGCCTGAAAGAGAGATTTTGGTGATTTACATTAGGTTTTAACTATCTCATTACTATAATTAGCCTCAGATAACAAACATGATTGGGCCCTCTTAAGATGTAAGATTTAATAGACTCATTTCCATAATTGTAGCTATGCTTCTTAATTTATTATTTTTGTCTCTTAGAAACACAGTTGTTTTATTTTCACAGAGTGAGGTCTTGAATTAGACATGAGAAGCAGATTTACAGTAGAATGTCGGCTCTGCTCCAATTTTATCCCTGAAATCAAACTCAAAGGACCTCCCTCTACTCTTTAATTACTGACCCATACCTGAAATATGCATTTTAGTTCCAGTATATTTTTAAAGAGTTCAAGCTTACCTACATTTTGAGTTTCTACTCATAATAAGATTACTAAAACAGTTTTCTTTATGAGGACATTAAAATAATAAAGTCATAATTTTCAACAACGTGGTGTCATATTTGTGAGTTTAATTGCTATTTGTCAAGTACTGATAATTTATTATTTTTGTTGAGTGAAGTAAAGGAAACGGAAAGTAAAGGGGGCACTGTAGAAAAGAAGATTGGAAAGAATGCACAGCGGCTGGTGGGTTTGGTGATTTTCTACAACCTGAACTACTGAGTCAGCTCAGAAAAAGTTCTGGGAAAGGATTAAAGACAGTGCTCCATTTAAGGGACTTACACAAGAACATTAGGAATTAACCAAGGGAGTATGAAACATCTCACCCAAAAGTATAAATTGGAATCTAACAATAGATTTGTGCTGAGGAGTATATAACATATCTAAATATACCTCAGTGGTTAATTTTGGGACAAAAATTCATATGTCATTCTTACTTTCTAAATGAAGGTATCGTGTGCTGTTTTAACATGACTCGGGAAAATTAAAAGGAATATTATATAATTATTATTCCCTAGAAATATTCGAATGTGCCCTATCAATATTTTCATCTTTGTAATAGTTTGACTAACAGTAACACTGGCCTGAACATCTATGGAGCACTTTCTCTATGTGGAGCATTCATTCATTGTAGAGCACTCATTCATTGTGTATCAGGAAATGTCTTAATTCCTTTGGATAAACTAGCAAATTAAATCTTTAAAAAAATAATTTAAGATGTTGCTTAATGAACTACAAGCTGAGACAATGCTCAGCTTAGCTAGGCCCTGAGTGAATTGCCTCACTCGTAGAATTTCCATACACATTATATCATGGGAAAATAACTAATTGCCACACTTGGCATTGTTTACTTTCATTTATAATTTAAGAAGTGTGTGTGTGTGTGTGTGTGTGTGTGTGTGTGTGTGGCCATTCACATGCCTGTGTTCATACTTTATTTTATTTAAAATTCATCTCCAGCTCATTACAAATCGTTGTCCTCCTAATAGACCTTTAATTGTATTTATTGGGCTATATAAGGGAACGTTTGTGTTCATGCTTAGAAGTTAAGTATTTTTCTTTATGGGCTTTATGGAAAGTGATTAGATGATACAAATGATTCCTGGGCCAATCCTTTATAATGCGGAACGTTTAAAAATTTTAAGAAATGAGAAGGATTGGGATAATAGGTCATTTTTAAAATGCTTTCATTTCAACCATACTACTAAACAACCAAGTGATTTTTTTCCTAGCTTCCTTCTGTAAAAGGATACTTAAAAATAGCTACATGGGATTACCTGAATTTATTAAAATAGCTCACTGATCATTTCCTCTAGTAAAGTTTTCGGGAGCTTATTTCTGCCTGCAAGTGAAACCAGCAGGTCTTAACTGAAGCTGCAGCATTCTCTGATTTTGTCTCAGGTGGGGTGGCTCAGATCCCTAATGTCTGATGCGGAGCAGTCCATGTGAACATGGGTTTCAGCTCTGAGTGTGCCATCTTGAATGTTTCGCCAGCTGACTGGGTTTTGTATAAACCGTTATTATGCCTACCCCATCCTGCTTCTCTTTCTGCTCTTTTTCTCCATGCATTGCCCTTCCTGCAGTGACAACAGAACAAAGTGCTTGCCGTAATGGGCCTCCTCACTCTGCTTTCTGTTTTCTGCTTCCATCATTTCCAGCTGTTTCCTAATATTTTTCCAGTAGTAGTTGAAAAAAGGTAAAAAGCCCAGAGCAAGATGAAATCATTCAAGGGATGTTCTGACAGATTTTCTAGGAATCTCTTCTGCAGGGAAATGTGTTAAGTAGTCTTGATATTTTCAGCTTTAGATAATAGTAAGTAGATTTTGAAACAATGCTTAAGCTTCAAAAATGTTTATTTGTTCCTCGAGAATAGCATATAGTATGTTTTGATTATATTTGTGATCACCAATACTTACCAGATATAAACAATTCTTGACCCAAACAACTTGGTGACTTCTGTTTTGCGTATCAAGAATAATTTAGCTTCCTAAACTTTCTTAGACTGTTTTTTTTTTTTCACCAGGGAAAGCAGAGTTGATACATAAAGGGGTTATGCTATTAAAAAATCAATTCTGCCGGGTGGTGGAGGTGCACGCCTTTAATCCCAGCACTTGGGAGGCAGAGGCAGACAGATTTATGAGTTCAAGGCCAGCCTGGTCTACAAAGTGAGTTCCAGGACAGCCAGGACTATACAGAGAAACCCTGTCTCGAAAAACCAAAACAACAACAACAACAAAAATCAATTCTACCTCTTCCAACAGCTAACAAATGCCTGAATCCCCTCAACTAGAGGGGGACTTGGTGCTCAATTTCCTCCCCTTGCTGGGACTTTGTCTGACTTGAGCTTACACAGATCTTGAGCATGCTAGTACAACCATCTGAGTTCATATGTGCAGCTGGCATGCAGTTTTGAAAAGATATTTTATCCTTATAGCCAATATCACTAACTATTACATTCTAATGTCCTTCCTTTCTTCAATGGTTTCTGGGCTATTGGAGAGAAGGATATGATATGTATGTTCCCTTTGGGACTAAGAATTTTACAGTTTCTTATTCTCTTCAACTTTCAGAGTTGTGTGTCCTTGTGTTAATCAATATATATTGCAAAAATAAGCTTCTTTGAAGGTAAATCAGGAAGAGTTGTTTTAACACTATTACCATTTAATAGAGCAGTAAGTATTGGTTATTTCTGAGAGCCTATGACTTGTCTATCTATAAGTGTTTATACTGATAATAGTGCCAGGTATGTGTTTCAGACTGTGGAGTAGGATTTAAATCCAATCAGAAAGTGTCTGGTTACTCCCAAGGTCTTTGAGTCACTACCTCACTAGGGGGCATGTTTTGCAAGTCCAGTCTTTATTGCAGCTTACAGGGTTCACAGCCCCGAAAGATCGCTCAGTACTTTTCTTTCCCAATAGTCTGCATAGTACCTTCCAACAAGACATCAACTCACCATTATAGCAGATGCTTCCAGATGAGTGGCACCTTGATTTCTCTATGGCCTATGAATCAAGAGTGCAGTATCTCCATACATAGAGAGTTGCATCAAGCTATGGAGAGTAAAAAAGACCATTGGCAGTAGCGTGTAATATTTGGGCATCCATGGGCCCTCACTTACCAAGAATTCTAAAAGAAGTAACCTATCTCTGCCAAAGGTCCTACTACTCCTTAGTCTTTGTGCCTGTTGTTTACTAGTTGCACTGTTAAGATGTTATAGCATAAGTCTATTTTAGCCATTTATGTTTGTGCATGAAAGTATTCTCACACGTGGTAATTTCTACAATCATGGATTTCCATATGAGTTTTACAAATGGTCTTTATGTTATTTATTCATTTATCCCTTTCCAAATTCTTCCTTTACCATTCCCTATCTCAATCCCTCCCTGCCTGTTTCTATTTAACCCTTTGTAACAATATTTTTCTCTCCTCTCTTGAAAGCTCTCCCTATGGCTCCTTGGTCATTTCCCAACTTCAATATGTATACCAAATTAAACACTCATGTTTGAAGACTCAAAGCTACCATCCATAACTGAGGGACTGTATGCACGCTTGTTTTTCTGGTGCAGATTCTTTACGCAAAATGGTTGCTTCCAGTTTCAACAACTCTTCTGTGAATTCAAATATTTTATCTTTCCTAATAGCTAGATTATTTTATTATGCCATATTTTCATGATCTATTTGTATTCCATTTGTTTGAAGAGGTAAGATATACTTGTCAAGAGTTATCTGAAATAATTAGGTTACAGAAAATGCTTAATTAGAATACCTTAAGTTGACATTTGAATCTTAAAATCCATGTACTTAACTTAATTTGAAATACTAAATTATTATAATAATGTACTTTGAATTTAAAATCATATAAAGTTATAGGTATCAATAATTCACTATGTAGTTAAATATATTTCTAAATAAATGAAATATATTCTAAATTATTTACCTGAATGATAACCATTCTAAATAGTTATAAAATAAAATAATATTAAGTCTATATCAGTGCTTATGAGACCTGTCATTGATTTTCCTATGTAAGAGAAAATTTTTCTTAATATTGCAAAATAAAACTGGGAATTTAAAACAATCATTGTAAGCATTTATTAGTAAATACTGATATAATCTTTAAAATATGTATACATACCTCATGGCTATCACTTTGAAACACATATAATACTAATACATGCAATAGCCCATGAAGTATAAGTTATGTGCTCAAGTCAATATTGTCTACTCTTAACTCTCTTTTCTGCACAATAGTGTCTCATATAAGAGGCATGACTTATTTCCATTGGATAACTGATAAAGTTGAGACATGGGAAGGCTGTGTCACTTGAGGTCATTCAGTAGGATAGATAGAGAAGATTTAAAGTGATGTCTGTTGCTCAAGCTGTGTGCATGTGGTTGTTACTCTATAACTCAGTTCTTCAAAACAACACAGGCAAAAATGCAAGAGAGTGTGAAAACTTAATCTAGATCTCTCAGAGACAGAAATTCCCAAAGTAGCTTCACTCCTTCCATGTTTTCTTCAGCCAAACACATGTTTTTTTTTAACCAAAAAAAAATTTATATTTTTATCACAAATTTTGAAAATAACTCTATTTAAGCCCACAGGAGATTGTAATATGTTCTTAGAATCAATGTATTTTTGTTTATAGGAAATGTTTGTAGGAAATTGTGGAATACTTGTTACTGAAGTCAATATATGTCCTCTCTATAAACTACAACAGAGTAAATATTTGTATTGCCTAGTAGTCTTAGATATGGTACAAAAGATTATCTGTGTTCTGTAATTAATATTTGAGGCACCATATGTCTGCAGTGTCTGGTATATTAAAACAGCATGAAACATCCTTTATTCAAAATGGGAAGAAAAATATAGTTCTAAATTTTAGATTCAGAGCAGGTTGGAATAGTGACATATAGATAACAAACATTTTGTATAGAATACACATCAAATGAAACTAATTCATTTTACATATAAACCTATTCATAAACTAAATGTCACTTTACACGATACCTTTAGTCAGTCTGCATTCTGTGTACACCCTTCTTCATGTGTGAAACTTTTCACTGATGCATATGTTGGCACTCAGAAAGTCTCAAGAGTTTAGACTTTTGAATAATGAATTGTTAAGATAAAATAAAAATAATTTTAAATTGCTTTAAATAAAGGGCAACAATTTGTTGTGTCTCAGTTTTGGGTGTGTTCAAGTTCATAAGGTGTACTCTGGGATATCAAGAGGACCAAGGTATCACAAATGCCCGGTTCCTTGGTTTTCCCATGAGACTTCTCTCCATGTGATCAGCTGGCATCACTGATCAGAAGTTCTGTGATCCTTCACAGCTGTCTATTGGACTGTTTTGGGATTCTTTCTGTCATGATGACCTTTACGAAAGGCAATTCTCTAGGTTCACAGAGTGTTCCGGCACATGAGGGTTTCTGAATAGAGTACTCAGAGCTTGGTCTACCTAAAACACAAGGGCTGTTTATGTCTTCTTCAAAAACATCATCAGCCTTAGAATCATTGGTATTTCATCCCCATGGTTATGAGGATAAAAATGAGTATGCTAATTTTACAAGTGACAGCAAGTTGGTAAGAGAAAAGCAAAGCTTGACACTCAGCCTGCTGGGGTGATCGTCCTGCATCTTCATTAAGAATTTCAGTCTGGAGCGTCCTGCCTAGATGCCCTCTCCAAAGCTTATATTTCCCTTCTCTTTGTAAAGCCTCCTTTTATAGACCAAAAAATAAAAACACAGGAACAAGAGCAAATTGAATGTAGGGAGGAACAGGGGTTGTCAGGGTTCTGAGGGTGAGTGAAGAGGGTGTAGGGTGAGAGTAGTAGAGAATGTTGGATACATGGAGGAACCTAATGAAGAATACATGTACATACATACATGTGCACACACATGCGCACACACACACACACACACACACACACACACACACTGAGGCATTGTATTGGAAGAAGAAATGTTCTTCCTGGAAGAAAAGGAAAGGCTGAGGTCATCTTAGTAACTAACCACAGGGACTGACAACCTTCTGAACTTTCTCACACACATGCTGAAAGCAACCGTGTGTCTCAGAGTTTGTACTGCTGTGATGAAACACTGTGCCCGTAAACAACTTGGGGAAGAAGAGGTTTATTTCCCTCATGCTTTCATATCACAGTTCATCATCTAAGGCAGCCAAGGCAAGAAAGCAAGCAAGGCAGGAACCTAGAGGCTAATGCCGAAGCCAGAGAATACTCCGGCTGACTGGTTTGCTTCTGATGGCTTGCTCAACCTGGTTTCTTTCTTTTGTTTGTTTGTTTGGTTGGTTGGTTGTTTTTGTTAATTTATCTGTTTGTTTATTTTACACTAAATATTTTATCCCCCACCCCTGTCGACCCTCCTACTACTCCACATCCCATACCCCCTCTCCATTCCCCTGTCTCCACATGGATGTCCCCACCCTCTACCCACTTGACTTCTAAACTCCCTGGGGCCTCCAGTCTCTTGAGGGTTAGGAATAAGACGTGGCAGTCCTTTGTGGTATATGTATTGATGCCCTCCTATCAGCTGGTGTATGCTGCCTGTTTGGTACCTGTTTGAGAGTTCTTGGGGGTCCAGATTAATTGAGAATGCTGGTCCTCCTATAGGATCACCCTCCTCCTCAGCTTCTTTCAGTCTTTCCCTAATTCAACAACAGGGGTCAGCTGCCTCTGTCCATTGGTTGGGTGCAAATATCTGCATCTTTCTTATATACCCCAGTAATACCTTCCCAAGGGTGGAACCATTCACAATGGGCTATCTGGACATTTCCATATCTTTCTCTAATGAAGAAAACCACCATAGCCTTGTCCACAGAACAAATGCCTGGGGACATTTTCTCAACTAAAGTTCTCTCTTCTCAAATTACTCTAACTTGTGTCTAGTTGACATAAAACTGTCTATCACATCCTGATGCAAGCTGTCAACTTAGCACACAGCCGTTCTAAACTGACGGTTCTTCTCTACTGCTTGAACTTACTACTCCAAGTGTGCTAGCATTTGCAAAAAGACTCTTTAAAAAGAACTTGTAATTAAACCATCTGAGGCTGGTACAGACACAGTCAAACATAGGTCACATTGAAGTAATAAGGCACAAGGGCAACCATAAAATATGGAAGAACTGATATGCCTGTTGACTTTAAACATAAAGTCTAAGAAGTAAAAAGTTTAAGGTTATAAAAGTGGGGAAAAACTAAAGAGAGGAAACATGAGATATTAAATCTAAGATTCAGCCAGACAATAGAAGCTCAAAACTCCACGAATGATTAATGGACACTTGAGCACTTATCTACAGCAATCATTATTTCAGTCCTGTGTATGATATTGTCACGAGCATGGTAGCTACCATAGTCGTATCACCTGGGTTTGAGGCAAAAAATAAAGCCATTTCTCAGAGGGTCCAACCAAGTACTAGTCTGACCAGACAATTTCTTCCCTGAATTAAATATTTAAATTAAGAATTTTAATTTTTTAGTTCTTAAAGTTTGGCTCAAAATGATCTTTTCTTTGAGTCCTCAGAGTGTGGTCCTCAGTGTTATTCTTTGGGGTGTCCCTGAGGTTTCCAGAGAAAAGCCACATTGACACACCTCATTTCTGACCTGGATTAAATCCTTATGGTGAGACAAATAATTCTCGTGACTCTTCTGAAGGAGCTGATGACAAGCTGTCCTCTTAGATGGAGGTGCGAGTCACGTGACAGCCCACATCCGTAGCCCATTAAATCTCCAGTTATTTTCCTTTAGCAGAGCAGGACACAAGTGTGTTTTCAGTCTATAGTTTATAATATTGTGGAATACAGAAAGGGAATCTATAGGTTTCTTTTTCTTCTCAATTAAATATAAAACTAATCTAAAGATAAATGATCAGAAAACAATATACCAAGACCTATGGAACTGTGCAAAAATAATTTTGAAGAAGGGTATATATGCCAATTTTTTCCATTATAAAGAACAGAAAGTTTCCCAAAATTTGCTGACATTACAGTTCAAGAAACTAGAAAATGAAAAACAAATCAAATCTTAAGTTGGTAGTAAATAAAGTGAGATAATAAATGTTACAGAGGAAAAAAAAATATATATATACACACACACACACACATATATATATATATATATAGATATAGATATAGATAGATAGATAGAGAGAGAGAGAGAGAGAGAGAGAGAGACTTTTGAAAAAAAAAAGCAACCAGCAATTATTTAAGAAATGACAAGAGAAGATTTGCATTAGGCAAACTCAGTAATAACGAAAATTTTAATGTATTATCTCGAGTAAAAAGTTTCCTAATTGACTTGGAGCACTGTAGTTTTAGGTTTTTTAAATCTGTAACTTCAGAATGTATGACTTTAGTGGGCAACTATTATTATAGTACTCCCAAAGACTAAAACTTCAAACACATACACATAAAGAGGACATAAATAACAGAGAGGAGGAGAGGGGGAGAGGGGGAGAGGGGGAGAAGGGGAGAGAGAGAGAGAGAGAGAGAGAGAGAGAGAGAGAGAGACAGAGACAGAGACAGAGACAGAGAGAGAGAGAGAGACAGACAGAGAGAGAGAGAGAGAGAAGAATGCATTTAAAACAGCCTACACACATAAAGAAGACACCCTGTATAATGTGGTCATGAACATAGAATACTGAATCCTTATGACTTATGAATCAGTTACCTAAAGGGTACAGGTACTGACTCTAAATTGTAGGAAAACTATCCTAATCAATGTCTGCCAAATGTTAGAAAACCTGAAGGAAATGGATATCATCCCATTGTTTCATTTTTATTAAAACAAACAAACAAAAAAGAAATCCTACCCTGTCTGAAGAACTTTTAGATTTTATTATGTAACAATGTTTTTCAAATATTGTTTTCTATGTTCTCAGATATAGTTGGATTTGATAATGTTCCAAAGGATTTTATTGTGTTCCATATTTATAATACTTTAATGTTTCTTGCAACTATTTGCATCAATAAACTTATTATTAGATTCAATAATTATCTTAAGTGGTCAAGTGATTGTTTTATGAATTTTTCCTGACAAGTGTGTTTGGTGTTATAATAATCTCAGATCCACTGAGATCATGGGATGTTGGATGAAGACACACAGTGAATATTGTTTAGCATCCATTCATCCTTTTGACTGTGATGTATCTGAAGAAGACTGGACAGTGATTCTCTGGCTTGTTAGAGTTCAGTATGTGCCTATTCCCCTGAGAGTCCTATAGACTTTTAATTTTTTTCTCTGGGAAAATTTTTAGCTTAGTTTTATCTCTCTGTAGAGAAGTGATTTAAAGAGATTTAGATTTTCTCTCTTCGTTTCTCATTTAAACTTTAGTTTCAGGTCCTAGTATCTTAGTTACATCAAAAATAACACCCAACGTGTTGTGGCCCTAGTAATGCCCACAGCCACAAAAGACAGCAGTCTCTGTTATTAAGAATATTTCGCTTTCCCCACTGTGTATGGTCTGCCCTTACTCACATCCAGCACAGGGGACCTATGTTTTGTCAAAAAGAACATCATCTTTCCTTAAAACTATAAAAGTAGTAATACCTGTTGTTATGTGAGAGACCATTCCTAGGGAGAAGCAATACTTACACACAGACACACACACACACACACACACACACACACCAATTCACACCATAAAGGAGAACTGGCACAACAGTTCATAGTCAGGGTTGTACCTAAATCCAACTTAGTAAACAAATGACTTGTATTGAGACTACAGAAAGGAACGTGTGTAAGGGATAATGTACAAGAGCGAGCTCCAACTCAACAGCCACTGTGTCTCCAAAACCACAGTGCAACGTGGATGATAATTCATAAAATTCACATCCCTAGGGCTCCTCGAACCTTGCAGGTAGCTTAAGTTTGACAGAGTCCTCCCACCCCGCCAACACCCCCTACTCTCAGCAACTGCTTATGCTTTCTATACAGCTGGAGAGGGGCGGAGTTGGAATCATTCACTCTTTTGGATTCCCAGGCATGGGACCTACTGCTTACCTCAGGAGTCTCACAAACCCTAAATTCCACGAACCCTCCCTTCTGAAAAGAGTGTTTCAATTCAGAGCAAGTTATTTTACAACCCTGATCCTTCCTGAGTAACATAGATCAACCATTATCTGAGTGCCTTACAGAGGTGGAGTTGGTTAATTCTCACATTAAAATATGTTAGATGGACAACAGAGGTGCATACTTCAATCGCTCTCCCTTGTCACATAGTACTTCCAAAATGATAGCCCTGATTGGTTGTTCGGGTCTACACTGTGATTGCATAAATATGCTATGTTGCGTGGCTTCAGGTAAAGGCTAAAGATGAGCAATAGAGTAATTTACTGTCCATGTAGCAAAATAGCTCCATCGACATTGGATGGTGGTGGGAACCAGGGATTGGTGAAGACAGAAGTCTAAGCCTTCTAACCTGTGAAAATAAAAATAACCTCAACTTCCCTCAATAACAGGCCAATGCATATTTTCTATTCTATTTAACGAAGCAGTATTTATACATATTTAAAATGGAGTATAGTGGATCTTTTAAAAGTAACACAAACATCCCTATGTGTGCCAGTCAAGAGAAGAAAGAGGCAAGACATATAGTATAATTTTTCACTTAAAATAAATGTTATGCAAGCAATTATTAAATAATGTATCCATTCACATAAAAATAGAAGTTGGACATGGATAGGATATATGTGATATTTTTTAGGTTATTAACATACTAAGTTTAATTTGAAATTAGAAAAATATATGGACATAACTATATGACCTTGTACCTAAATATGTGATTTAATTTTTCTGGAATTTTCTCTTGTGAGAGAACATAAGTTTGATAAACCTTTACTTCTGAAGATATTTTTTCTTTTAGTAGAATCAGCCACCAAATGGCCACTCAATAAACTTTATACAAGGCTTTTTCTTTTTTTCCAAGTAAAACCCCCAAATTTTTATCGTTTTCGTTTTTTGAAGCTGAAGCTTGGAACTGGGTGACTTGTGTTTTATGTCCTTGTCTCCCAGCTGTGAACATGCGGTCTGTTAATGGCCAGAAGCTCTGCAGCCATCCCTCTGTGGTCTGGCCTTCTTCCAGGAAAGCTGTTTAGACTGAAGGCCATGCAGCTTGCTGTCATGGGCTGCTTTGTTTGGACACAAGGGGAACTGACTTGCCTTGGTCTTCTTGTGAAATTGCTACTGGGCACAAAGAAACAGAATGTTTGGTGTGAGATATTGCCATAAAGGTTACGATTTCTGTTTAATGAGAGGAGACATGCCTTTGCTACCCACTTTGAAATTAGCTTGTGTCTAGTTAGGGACAGATGCTTGTTGGTTCTTTAAATATAGCCTCAGAGATTCATGGCTTAGTTTCATTTTTGACAAACTCATAATGTTTTATATTCTCCCAGATTTCTTGATATTTTTGGAGGTTTCAGATTTTAAAGTTCAGAATTAAGTTTAGGATGAGATGCACCTAATTTGGAAATTTTTTCAAGAATCTCTCTTAGGTCTTATAAAGCTCTCTCCACATCTGATATGTGCTACTCCATTAAATAAATAAGTGAATAAAAATATGAAAGACTTTGAAAAAATCTCCACTTTGAATCAAATTTTAGATGATAGTCAAAAAATTGTGAATACAATTTTATTATTTTTAGAGTTATACATGCTTAGTGAGTCTTTCCTATGTCATGGAAAAACAATTTTATATTTAGTTATGAAATTATATCCAAATAATAAATCCCATGGAAAATTATATTAATAAAATTTTAGATAATAGCATTAAAGAAATTATAGTAACTAATCAATATGTTAGTCAAACTATTTTATTGCATTTTGGATATTGTAAATGAAGTATTTATTCACCCTATAAAATTGTATCTAAAGACAATACTAGTCAGGTGTGGTGGTACATGCCTTTAATCCCAGCACTCGGGAGGCAGAAGCAGGCGGATTTCTGAGTTCGAGGCCAGCCTGGTCTACAAAGTGAGTTCCAGGACAGCCAGGGCTATACAGAGAAACCCTGTCTCTAAAACAAACAAACAAACAAACAAACAAACAAACAAACAAACAAGACATTACAGACTTATCCATTAATTTCAATATAATGGGTTTTGTTTCAAGTACAAAATTGTTATATATCATTTTTCACTTTATATAATAGCTCTCAGATTTCACTTATTGGCTTTAACTGTTTTTAGTGTTTTATGAAGAAAATTATTCTATAAGACAAGTTATATTTAAAATGGAAAGATGGCATAGCTTCTGGATTTCTTTTGTACACTTGACTGGTGTCTTCAATGAATATTCAAAGGAATTTTTTTCTTTTTCCTTTTTTAATTTAATGGGGAAATGTCTCATTATTTGTACACTTCAGGTGGGATATATTTGTAGTAATTTCTCCTAGCTTTTTTTTTTTTCAGATAAATAAGACAATTACAACAGTTGACCAGGTTGCTGGGAATGTCCTTCTGTTAGTCGATTGTTTGCTAGAAGAATAAATCCCTAGGTTGGAATACCTGCAAACTATAAACATATCACGGTGTCATATACCAATCTATAAAAGAGGCTTGAAAATTGGGTGTTCAAAGTTCTGCCTGGCTAAATAGCAAAGTCAAGGACAGCCTGGGCTTCTTTACTCTATGAAGTAAAAATGAATACATGAAAAAAATAATAAATGCCCAATGCAAAGTATTTCCCATTCTGAAACCCCTCCAGTTTCTTCGCTGATGCTTAGTTATGTTTGAGTGTTCCAATCTGTAGTTCTGTGACTTGGGCTACTGACTTGGATGTCCTCAAAAGGAACTGCCCCAAGTTAAATTTACAAGCAGTTGTCTTAGGCAGGTATGCATAATTAAAAGGCAAGAGGCTTGGAATGAAGTCTGTTTGAGTTTCACAAATGCCAGTAGACTGGAGAGCAGCATGGCTAAGGTCCTGGGCTTCTGCTGTGGCTTTAATGCTGCCCAAGGTTCCAAACTTGCATTGATAGCATCCCGACCCCCTTTTCCTTGAAGTGGTTACCAATGAGAGTTTACAGGCTTCCTAGACAAATCTTTAACTTCAGCCCTGGATCTCACTTCCTTCAAGAATGTGGACTTGCACACTTATTGGGAATAACATTTAGTATTCAAATAGTATTTTTTCCACTGGTATGATTTGCTGAGGAAGTGACATTAAGTGATTTATCTGTTTCCTCTTTGAAGGCCTATATTTGTCTGATTGCATTTTCCTGTATTTCTTTTAGGGATTTATTCATTTTCTTTTTAAGGTCTCTACCATCTTTATAGGATTGGATTTAAGGTCATTTTCTTGTTTGTTCGGTTGTCTTCAGATAGCCATGGCTTGCTGTAGTAGGATAGCTGTATTCTGATGGTGTCATATTGCCCAGGCTTTTGTTGTTCCTATTCTTTTGAAGGTCTTTAGCAATCCAGATGGCTTTAGTCCTTCGATGTTCCTATTGCAATAGGTATGGAGGGGGCCTGCCCTCTATGATCCTGGTGTGGCCGACCTGTAGTGGTTATCCTTAGGCTATAAGGTTCCAGAGTAGCCGATCTGTGTATTTTGGGATCAACATGTCTGATGAAGGTGAGCAGAGAGGTGGTGGGAGAATGGAGGTCCTGCAGGAAGAGCAGGCTGCTCAGGGCAGCTGCACATGTCCCAGAGTTCTCAGCAGGCAGGGAAGATGAGTGCAGAAAGGGAGTCTTTATGGATCCCTATTAAACTTAATGTGAAAATATTTAGAGAAAAAGTTTATGTAGTATAAGCTAATTATCTAAGAGCATGTGTGTGTGTGTGTTACGTGTAGTAGATGCACATGAGTGTGTATGTGTGTGCACACGTGTGTGCTCTTACACACAAGTGTCATGTCATGTCATGTAGATACTAGGGCAGGACAGTGGATGTCTCCTTCAATTGCTCTCTGCCTTGACTCAAAACAGGATTTCTCATCAGATCTGAAGCTGGCATTTTGAGGCTATCAAAGGAAACAGCCTGACTGTGTTCGTGTTCCATCCTAATGCAGAGATTACAGGGACATGCCTCATGCCCAGTAGTCTTGGTGTTGGTGGGAATTTGAACTCATGTTTTCAGAACATACACTCTTAAGTCATAGACTAATCCATCTCCAGGGGCTTCACATATAGCATTTTTTGGTTGTTGCTGTTCAGATAAAGTATTAAAAGACTTTGTAGTATACTAACAAGAAAGCCGTGTACCTTCCAATGGGGGAATAGGTGTTGTCTAACGTACTGGTCTTGATATTCTCCATCTCTCTTGTCTTTTATTTGCTATATCACCCAGTCATTTGTGAACACTAAAAGTAATGCAAATTAGTCATAGAGAAAAGCAAAATATTTATACCAGAAATGCAGAGTAATTGTGTCCAGTGTAGTAAGAATTACTCTGTGGATAGACCAGAAAAAAGTATTCAATCAAATTTTATTAATTTTCTTCATCTATCTGGGTTACATATTGATATTCATTTCATATAATATTTTCTGCTTAATAAAATTAAACTGACAATATTCACTCATCTTACCTGGATAAAAACTACCAAATATGTCTCTTTCACATTTGTGTGATAATTTCCACTTTTTCACTTTAGTACTTTTAAAGCATTTGTGTTTACAAAAATCAGCTCAGTTACTCGGAGACTCTGAATCTCTGTTTAGATGCATTTTATTTCAGTAGTTCAGAAAGCTATTAATTGTTCAGTGAGATGTTACATTACTGTTTTATATAGTTCAAACACACAGGCACACAAGAGAATTCACTTCGCATTAGGTAAGTTGCATGTGACTCCTATCTATTCTGTTCAAGCCTGTAACTGTAAAACTATCCCACAAAACAGAAGGACATTAGTGTTATTATTAGATGCCAGTTATTTGATGCAAAAGCTTTAAAAATCCATTCTACAAACAGCTTTGTTTGTTTTGCATGGAAACTTGAAATTAAAATAAGAAGAAAACAATGTTAGTGGAACAAAGATTTTTAAATAGGTAGTAGAAGATTCTCTGTTACTCTTGGGGATGAATAGTGTATTTATATACATTCTAGAATTTATATATATTCTATTGCAAGCAGCTTGATGTTTTAGAGATTCTGTGACATGTAACCCTTAATAAAATCACCTGCCCAAGCCTGAAACTAATGTAAGTTAGATATTCTATGGAGGTTATTTTCAGTTTCTATGGGTGCTTCTATGCAAACTAACTATGGAAGGCATCACACATCCAAAGAACTTAAATTGGCTTTATTATCTTCATAGTCTATACACAAAAATAAACAATGCAAGGTCCTGTTAAATTATTGATAACGTGCTTCAACCTCTACTAATTATTTGGTATGGCAGAGTAAACATCCATGTAGAAAGCAAAAAAATGGCCAATTAAGCCTATATTGCTGACCTTGTAGCTGTTTTTCTTCTGTAAGTCTGAATCATGAACATTTATAATGTGAGTTTATTGTATTTTCTCAATTTGGAAATAGTCATGAAATATATTTAAACAATATTAATATACTTAGTCTCCTTTGTTACTGTACTTAATTTTTCATTTGAATTTTGCATATGAAATCAGTGTATGGAATTTTAATATGTATATTTATATATCCATTTGATAAATTCTTAGAACTAAAATATCTCTCTTTACTACTTCTAAATAAGCAGGGTTTATATTTACAATCACAGGAGAAACTTACTTGCAAAAACTCAGTATATGGACTATACAAAACTTTCTCATATTTATTTTAGGTAAATTCAGGGTTTTGACGTTCAAATTACTGGGGAGAAATATGACCATTTTATACAAACGAGGCCCACAAATCCTGACAATTATAACTACCTTTTAATAGTAATATAGAAAATTAACTATGCATAAAAATTAATTATTGTGGTGCCTTTTGGGGTCTGCTTGAGACTTAATAAAGAAAATGCAGAGACATTTATCTATTTTAAGGTTGTTGGCCTGTTTGCTAGGGCAGCCTCTCAGCAGACTTCTTAACTTTACCTGACTCTTCCTCTGCCCCTTCATCTCTCCATGTGCTTCTCATTGCCCTGTTCTCATCCATGTTTCTTCTCTCTACTTCTGACTGCTTGGTTCTTCTGCAGCCTCAACTGCCAGCTCTTTACTGATCAATATCATATTAGGAGGTGACAAATATTTACATGTAGAAAGCAGTAAATGGGCTACACCAGTAACAGTATAAAATATCCTGCCAGTCCTTGGTGCTGTTGGCACAAAAATGAACAATTGAAAATATTTAGGCACATCTGCATAGCCATTTGATGCAGTATGTGTGTGTGTGTGCGTGTGTGTGTGTGTGCTCTTCTACAAAGTCCTTTAGTTGTTAAAATTACTTAACATAAATTTAACCTAAATTTAAATGTGGGGTTCTTTTGGACATATTCCAAGTTCTATTGTTAGATCATATTGTCTTTTTAATTTTTAGAGTCCTTTTCATGAAGTCCCTTCCTGTGTCCATATCTTAAATATTTTCCCAATGTTTCTCCCAAACACATTCAGTTTCAAGTCTTGAATAAATACCTTGGGCCATTTTCCATGTGTTGCTATATGAAAAAGAGGTGTGTGTCTATTTTCATTTTCTGCATGCAGATATCCAATGCAGTCAGACAATTTTTTTGAAGAGAAAGTTTTTCTTCAATGCATGCTTTTCCTATCCTTTAAAAAGATAATGTGGCCATAGCTGTGTGGAGTCATGTCTTCGTCCTCTTTTATATTCTACGGAATTATTGTCTGTTAATGAATCAGTGCATGATATGTTTGTTGCCATTGCTATGATGTATAACTTGATTTCAAATGTCCCAGTCCATTCACGAGTCTCCTCTGTACACACAATTCTCACGGTTTTCTGTATTCTTTCACACTTCCACATGAAACAGTTTGATTTCCCTATCTCTGTGAACAATGACATGGACACTTTGGGGCATTGGATATGTAGACCATCTTAGTGGTATAACCATTTTCTCATTATTAGTGCTGCTAACATGTGGGAGGGGGAGATATTTCTGTTTTGCAGTGTATTCTTCTATTCCTTTTTTAATATTTTAAAGTTGTAAATATAGAAGACTTCCACTTCACTCGCTAGGTTCATTGCAAGGTTTTGTTTTTCTTTTTGCAGCCACTATAAATGAATTATTTCTCTGGTCTCCTGCTCACATCAAGGCTTCTACATTTTTGGGAAGGTTCAAAGCTGTGGTTTTATTTTTATTGTTTATATATGGCCCATTTATGAATATTTAAGAACTATGTGTTAAATCCATTTTGTCTATGATGTAAGTTCACTATAATGTCTGTAAAATTTTACTTTGGATTGCCTATCTAAAGATGAAAATGAGGTTATACATTCATCCACAATATATCAGGATATATCTAACATTTTCATGCTTATTGATATCTATGTTATAAAAAGGAGTCTCCCATATCTAGTCCATATAGGTTTGGCTGTATTTTCTCAATAAGTTGCTCCCTCTGTAAATCAGACTAATTTTATATGAAATGTATGTTACATTTCAGAAAATAAATAAGTTTCTTGGTTGAAACTTTAATATATATTATAAACTTACACTTACATCCCTTAACTTTCAGCTTGCCAATGTCTTTGCTAATAATGTGTGTTCCTTAGAGATAACAATTGTTATCTTATGCTTTAAAGCCAGTCATGTAGCATATGCATTTTTATTTATGAGTTGAATCATTTACATTTAATGTTATAATTGAATTTTTTATTAATTCCTGTAAGTTTATTGCTTCTTTTTCTGGTTCACTAGATTTATTGTTTCATCTTTATTTCTCACCAGTTAGCATTAGGATTTCCATGTTTAATCTGTTTGACAAGGCATGGAAGACAATGGCCTAGCATTGTCCAAAGTTAGTAATTGGCAAGCTGAGTTAATATTAGTTTTTAAAATTGGATGAAAGCTGAAATTTTGTCCTGACTTATGAGCCAGCCAGAGCTACTCAGAGAGGTCCTATCTCAAAAGCAAAACTAAAGGAGGAAGACAGAAAGAAATAATGAAAGGGAAGGGGTAGGAAAATATGGGAAGGGAAAAGAATGTGGGGAAGGAGAGGAGAGGAGAGGGAAGGAAAAGGAGGAGAGGAGAGGAAAGGGAAGAAAGGAGAAAGGAAGGAAGGATGTAGGAGGGAAAGGAAAGGAAGGGAGGAGATGGAAGAGGAAGGGAGGGAAGAAAATGGAAGGTGAGGCGAAAAAAGAAATTGAGAGAAGAGCTGAGCCAGCCTGGGATTTATACTAGCTCTGTCTCAAAATAAAGAATAGAGTTTTTCACACATCTATGAACTAGATAATGTAAGTAAACATATATACTTCATTGCTTTAGTGGCTATCAGTCTCCCAGTACTAATTGTCAAAACACCATAATAAGCTGAGTTCACTAGCAAAATCTACCAAGATTTATGGAAGAAATGATAAAAGTTCTCTAATGTCTTTCAAGCAAATAGATGAAGGGGGTTCCTCAAGTTCATCTTATGAAGCCAACATTATCCTAATACTTTAAAAATAGACATCCCATATTTGAAAGGTAAAGAAATAAAATATCCAGTAAAAAAGGAGACATCCCAATCCTGAGAGAAACCACATATCAATATAGTATCTAAGCATACATGGAAAACTTCTCATCAATATATTAACATATCAAACCATAAATCAAATATAAAAGAATTATATAATTTAATAAACTTACAAGTCTTATAAATCTGGTTCATTAAATATATTCTACCATGTGATCATGCTAAAAGTGCCAAAAAGCCTTATGAAACTGTCAAAAAACTAATAAAAAGTTTACTATTTTAAACTATGAATGATATGGGAATGTATAATATTTAGTAATCTTGCAAATATCCTAAAGTATTAAAATCTTTACATTTTTCAAAACAAATCACAGACATAAACATAAAATGCAAATACAATATTTCTAAAAGATAATATAGGGAAATTCCATAGGCCTTTGAGTTAAGAAATGAAATTTTCTCTTATCCATTCTGACTTGTGGAATGTGAAATCTCAGGGTCATTTTGATTTGCATTTCTCTGATCACTAAGGACTTTGTGTGAGGAGCAGGTGCGTCCTCCACCCCAAGATGGCGCTCCGGACGGCTGCCAGGTCTTATGACCTGTGCCTGACTTCCTCATTATCTCAGCCTTAGCCACATCCCAGCTGCCTGCACTGTGCAGATGCCATGCCTCTTCAGCTGTCTGAAGTGTTGTCACTTGCTGTGAACCTATGGACTGCCTTTATGTGACTGGGGTGATTGGGAGGAGTCAGTAGGGTATTTAAGGCACACCCCAGGGTTGTTCAGTGGATTCCTGTTCCTGCATTGCAATGCTAAGTGTTCCTGAATAAACCTGCTTGAGAAGAACAACGTGGTGTTGCATCTTTCCTGCTAGTCCGGGTGGATGGGACTACTTTGAACATTTCTTTGGGTGATTTTCAGCCATTTGAGATTCCTCAGTTGTGAATTCTCAGTTTAGTTCTATACGCGATTTTTTTTATTGGGTTGTTTGGTCCTTTGGAGATTAACTTCTTGAGTTCTTTATATATTTTGGATATTAGCCCTCTATCAGATGTGAGGTTTGTGAAGATTTTTTCCCAATCTGTAGGTTGCCCATTTGTCTTATCAACTATGTCCTTTGCCTTACAGAAGTTTTCCAGTTTCATGAGGTCCCATTTATCAATTGTTGATCTTAGGGCATGAACCATTGGAGTTCTGTTTCTGAAATTTCCCCCCGTATCAATGAGTTCAACAATCTTTCCCACTTTCTCTTGTATTAGATTCAGTGTATCTGGTCTTATGTTGAGGTTCTTGATCCACTTGGACTTGAACTTTATACAAGGTGACAAATATGGGTCGATTTTCATTCTTCTACATACATACAGTCCAGCACCATTTATTGAAGATGCTTTCTTTTTTCCATTGTACATTTTTGTCATCTTTGTCAAAGGTCAGGTGACTGTGAGTGTCTGGTTTTATTTCTGGGACTACAATTCAATTCTATTGATCAACATATCTGTCTCTGTACCAATATCATACTGTTTTCTTTTTTTGTTGTTTGTTTGTTTTGTTTTGTTTTTATCACTATTGCTCTGTAGTAAAGCTTGAGGTCAAGGATGGTGATTCCCCCAGCTGTCCTTTTATTGTTAAGAATTGTTTTCACTATTCTGTTGTTTTTTTTTTTTCTTTTCCTTTCCAGATGAATTTAAGAATTGCTCTTTCCATGTCTTTGAAAAATTGTGTTGAAATTTTGATGGGGATTGAAGTGAATATATAGATTGCCTTTGGTAGGATGGCCATTTTTCCTATGTTAATTCTGCCAATCCATGAGCACGGGAGATTTCTCCATTTTCTGAGACCTTGAGAGACTTGAAGTTATTGTCATACAGGTCTTTCACTTGTTTGGTTATAGTTACCCAAGATATTTTATGCTATTTGTGGCTATTGTGAAGGGAATTGTTTCCCTAATTTCTTTCTCAGCCTGTTTAACCTTTCTATAAAGGAAGGCTACTGATATATTTGAGTTAATTTTAAATCTGGTCACATTGCTGAGGTTGTTTATCAGCTGGAGAAGTTCTCTGATAGAATTTTTGAGGTCGCTTATGTATATTTTCATATCATCTACAAATACTAATACCTTTATTTCTTCTTCACCATTTTGTATCCCCTTGATCTCTTTTTGTTGTCTTGTTGTTCTAGCTAATGCTTCCAGTCCTATATTGATTAGATATGGGGGAAAGTGGGCATCTTTTTCCTATCCCTGATTTCAGTAGGATTGCTTCAAATATGTCTCCATTTAATTTGATATTGGCTATTGATTTGTAGTAAATTGTTTTTATTATGTTTAGGTATGAGCCTTGAATTCCTGATCTCTCCTAATACTTTTAACATGAAAGGGTGTTGTATTTTGTCGAATGCTTTTTCTGCATCTAAGGAGATGATCATGTAAATTTTTTTGAGTTTGTTTATATAGTGGATTATGTTAACGGATTTTTGTATGTAAAACCAACCTTGCATCCCTGGGATGCAGCCTACTTGATTGTGGTGAATAATGGTTTTGATGTGTTCTTGGATTTGGTTTGCAAGAATTTTATTGAGTATTTTTGCAATGATATTTATAAGTGAGATTGGTCTGAAGGTCTTTTTTTTTTTTAGTTGAGTCCTTGTGTGATTTGGGTATTAGAGTAATTGTGGCTTCATAGAACAAGTGAGGTAGTGTTCCTTCTGTTTCTATTTAATAGAATAGTTTAAGAAAAATTGGTATCAGGTCTTCTCTGATGGTCTGGTAGAATTCTACAGTAAATCCACCCGGCCCTGTGTTTTTTTGTTTTTTGTTTTTGTTTTGGAAGGTTTTTAATGGCTTCTTATATTTCCTTGTGTGATATGGGCCTGTTTATATAGTTTACCCTTCTTGATTTTACTTAGGTATGTGGCATCTGTCTAGAAAACCATCCATTTCATCTAGATTTTCCAGTTTTGTTGAGATTCTACCTTATCCCAATCAGAATGGCTAAGATCAAAACGTCAGGTGACAACACCTGTTGGAGAGGATGTGGAGAAAGAAGAACAATCTTCCATTGCTGGTTGAATTGCAAACTGATACAACCACTCTGGAAATCAATCTGGAGGTTCCTCAGAAGATTGGAAATAGATCTACCTGAAGACGCAGCTATACCACTCTTGAGAATATCCCCAAAAGATGTCCCACCATGCCACAGGGGCACATTTTCCACTATGTTCATAGCAGCCTTATTTGTGATATCCAGAATCTGGAAACAACCTAGATGTGCCACAACAGAAGAATGGATACAGAAAATATGGTTCATTTACACAATGGAATACTACCCAGCTATTAAGAATGAGGATATCCTGAGTTTTACAGGTAAATGGATGGACCTAGATAATATCATCCTGAGTGAGGTAACTCAGACCCAAAAGGACATGCATGGTATTTACTCACTAATAAGTGGATATTAGGAAAACAAAAACAAAAACACAATACCCAAGATACAAGATACAGGATAAAGTCCACAGAACTCAAAAAACTCAACAAGCTGAAGTGCCCAATTGGGGATGCCTCAGTCCCACTTGGGAGAGACGAGAAAGCAATCACAAGTGGGGAAGTAGGGAAGGAGGGAGGGAAATGGGAGGGAAACTGAACAGGTTGAGGGGAAGTGTGGGGGAGAAGGGAACCTGATCTGGTATTGGGTAAGGGACAAGAACTGAAGTCCTGAGGGTCAACACAAAGAATGAAAACAGGCCTCAGGAAATAGGAGGTTGGGGGGACCCTCCAGAATGCATCAGAGACCTGGGAAGTAAGAGACTCTCAGGAATCAAAGGGAGGAACGTTAGATGAAATGTCTGAGAGTAAGGAGAGGGAACTTATACAGCCCACCTCCAGCAGGAAGACAGGACATCAAGTGAGGGCTGGGGTTGCCATCCCACAGTCACATCTCTGACCCATAATTGCTCTTGTCTGAAAGAATTACAGGGATGGAAATGGAGAAGAGCCTGAGGAAAATAAGGTCCAGCGACAGGCCCAAAGTGGGATCTAGCTCAAGGGGAGGTCCCAAGGTCTGACACTATTACTGAGGCTATGGAGCACTCACAAAAAGGGACCTAGCATGACTGCCCTCAGAAAGACCCAACAAGCAGCTGAAAGAGTCAGATGCAGATATTTGCACCCAACCAATGGACAGAAGCAGCTGATTCCTGTTGTTGAATTAGGAAAGGCTGAAAGAAGCTGAGGAGAAAGGCAATTCTGTAGCAGGCCCAGCAGTCTCAATTAATCTGGACCCCTGAGATCTCTCCAACACTAGAGCACCAAACAGACAGCATACATCAGTTGATATGAGGCCCCCAACACACATACAATAGAGGACTGCCAAGTCTGTGCTGATTCAGAGATGATGCACGAAACCCTCAGGAGACTGGATGCCCCAGGGGGTTGAGAGTTCAGGTGGGGGGGCATCCACATGGAGATAGGGTGGGGTGGGGTGGGGTGGAGGTGTGGGATGTGGAACAGTCAGGGAGGGTGGAAGGGGGTACAGGTAATGGAATATGCAGTGTAAAAAAAATTAAAAATAAAACAACATTGACAATACGGAAAAATGAAATTTTCTATAAACAATGAAGACTTTATAAGTATTTTTAAATTATCTTCATTAATGTTAAAAATATATGTGATCCTCATAAACGTTTTCAATGTTGAAATTCTTACCGAGTTTCTGAAGATCAGGAATGCATTCAGCTTAAACATCCTGAGGGTGACAGTAAATATACACCTGACTTTGACTTTCTCCATTCTCACATGTCCACATGGTGACTTCATGGTCAGACAATGTGACTGGGCTTGAACTATTTTCAGGGGGCCTAAATTCTGACTGTTCCACATATTCTGAGCTAATTCACTATGTTTTGTCACATGAAGATCATTCATTTATAATATATTAGGAATAATCATTTTGGATATTGCAGTTTTCTATACTTTTATGAGCCTGAGAATCAATAACCAAAATAAACTATCTGATTTTCCCCCAGAATTAGGGCAAAATTATACATCAGTGTGATTTTAGGATGCTTTGTAATAAAGGTTTATCTTATTATTTTAATATGAAAATTAGCTATTAAAATACAACATGTTAAATAAATGTTTACATTTATAGTTCTGTAACTCATATATACATGCAATTAACCACTAGGTAAAAACTATGGATACTAGTCATTCTGTTTACAGTGTACTACAAATCAAGAAGAAATATCATTTTTCCTTAGTGTGGATGGCTCAGGAGCTTTAGCTCTGGGTTCCCTCTTTGTTGGATTAAACTCTGTCCTGAGGGGTTCAGCCCTCCCACACTTCACTAAATAATCTCATTCTCCTTCCTCAGAGAGTAAAGATTAATCATTCAGAAACTTAATGAGCTGGAAAAACAAATACCAGTAGAAGAAAGGTGCCTGAGAACTTTAAATAAAATAAATTAGTTTCCATTTGAAAAGTAAATTAGTTGATTTATAAATCTCTTCTCTCTTTTTCCCTTTCATTTGTATTTCTCTGCTTTTTCACCATCTTCATCAAACCCCCTGTTGCCCACAAGGCATGGCCCATTTGAACCGTTCCTGAATTTCCCTCATTGATTGCGTTAGAGATTATCTTGCTGCCACCAAACATTTTCTGATTTTAAGTGACTCTTCACAAGGTTGTATGACTATGCAACAATGACCAAAACCTTTGCAATTTAACAACAATTGTTTGGAAATGTCAAAGAGGAAAAAAAACACACATCACATCCTGTTGAATACAATTTTACTACTGATATATGTACACAGGAGGTTTCCATTCTTGCCTCTGTCAACATTATGCCTTACAAAACTTGGGTGTTCTGTTGCAGGATTATAGATGAAATGTTTAATACTTAAAGCTTGTTTGAAGAAAGAACATTTAAAAGCCATTCTAAATTAAATTACTTCATTTCTAAATTAATATAATGTCATTTTAGGCTTTCTTCGAAGCTCATATTAAAATATATATTTTTGATCTAGATTAATATTTGAAGGTATTATACAACTCATTTATGTGTTTATAATTAACATAATAATAATATTTATGTATAAATCAAAAATTGAACTGTCAGAGAGTCAACAGGCAAAAGTATTTCTCTCAAAAGCTGACAAGCTGAATTCTATTCCCAGTCCATGTTAGAAGTCAGAAACTGACTCAAAATAATTGTGATCTAACTACAACACGTGCACCATGGCATGTGTGCAGCCAGACCACGCTCATGTGCATACATCCCTCACAGACACACACACACACACACACACACAGAGAGAGAGAGAGAGAGAGAGAGAGAGAGAGAAAGAGAGAGAATAGATAAGAATAAAATTTTAAACCATGTGTGTCAAACAGAAATAAAGACTCCTTTAATAAAATGGAAATACATTTTTCTAAGGGGTTATGACACTAACAATTTTTTTCTTTTTTTTCTTTTTCTTTTTCTTCTTTTCTTTTCTTTTTTCTTTCTTTTTTCTTTCTTTTTTTTTTTTTTTTTTGGTTTTTTGGTTTTTCGAGAATGGGTTTCTCTGTATAGCCCTGGGTGTCCTGGAACTCACTTTGTAGACCAGGCTGGCCTAGAACTCAGAAATCTGCCTGCCTCTGCCTCCCAAGTGCTGGGATTAAAGGCATGTGCCACTGCGCCAAGCTCTAACAATTCTTTAATGTGATTTTTGTGTTTATATATTGATATCTTTAGTTTTTACATACCAATTTCCTCTCAAGTTAAGTATGACCTTCCCAATGCCTTATCTGAACTTTGAAATTGGAAGTAACAATTTAGGACAGTGTTCTCATAATGCTTCTACTAACTACTGTATTCCGATGCTCATAGCTAGAGCACCAGGTTTACCAGTTCATGTGTAACTTTAACTTCTTGTTTTAAAACTTGGAAACCTCTGAGAATTGACCTCTGAGTGCTTAAGACAGCACTGTGTTACTTGTGAGTAGAATTTTCTCTTCTGGGAATTTCTTTCTTATAAGCTGCAGGTAGTCATCTCTATTACCTACAAGAGACTGGGATTTTAGTTCAAGAGTTCACAGAATTCCCCTGAAATTGCAGGTGTAAATGCTTCACTGTTGCTTTTCTGGTGGAGTAACGCCTCAGCCAACACTTTGAAAAATTGATACTAGAAGATACACTCTGCCCAGGGATTGATGATTCATGGTACTCAGATAGCGACATATCAAGAATAAGAAGCAAAACTGATGATTTTCTCAGTTAACTTGATCATGGATGAGCCCAACAGTTAATGAATACTCTTTGATCCATGCTCTGTGCATGAGAGAAGGATGTAGGGAGTGGGTTTCAGAAAGAATGCTCCGTGTTTGTTGTTTTATAAAATATTGTGCAACAGAATCTATGACATTTTATACAGCTTTCTTAATATTTTCATACACTCTTCTACCCGACTATATAGCCCAGAACACTTTTGAATTCCTGGACTGAAGAGATGGCCTTGCTTCTTCAGCCTCCAAACTGTTGACTTGTGGATTTGCCAACACATATGGCTCTTCTATATCAAATTTAATACTTTAATTGGCCTTAGAATGTTATGTTTGGGGGTTAAAGGCATTTTCCCAAAGAGATGAAAGAATAGGTGTGCTATGAGGCTGCTGACATTTAGAAAAAAGCAATATCATCATTATTTTGAATGTGGGCCATTAGATGAATTCCCTGCATCTCACTCCTGAGTTCTTGGTGACAATATAAAGTATTTCTTAGAAATCTAGGATGCACAATTGGTTGTTGCGCCCACCTCGTCTGGCAAGGAAAACGCAACATGGTTGGATTCTTCTCAACAGATTTATTGCAGGAATGCCTTCATGCTACGGGAACTCCCGGGAACCCAGGGAGGACTGCTTATATACACCCCAGCACTGGGGAGGGTTATGTGTCCTCCTGGGATTGGTCAGTCTGCTGGCACCTTAATTTGCATGCACCCACTCGGGAGGGGTTGGCGCCAGATTCCAGCTAGCTCCTGCGCAGTAGTGTTGTTTATGGCCACGGTGTACCGAAAACCGGCGCCATCTTTTAGGCATTGGCTGCCTACAATTGGTTGCATTCTTTACTTTGAAACCAGGTATAAATCAGGTAAAGCTCAAGCAGTTAGCCAGGCATGGCCTTCAGTGCTAACATTGAGGATAATGAAGTATCTACTATTCTTCCTTAGAGTATCCACTCAGACTTCCCAAAGATATTGTAGAGACCCATAAAACTAGGTTTAAAATTCCAAAGGTCATTTGGATTATCTAATTACTACTTGAAAACTGATAGATTTTTACAGTTTTTCACAAAATTTATATTTTATATATAAACTTTTTATCATTTATATTAGAAAAAATTTTTAATTCTATATTTCTCTGTGTATGCTATGTCTGTTTGTCCATGTACATGCCCATGCATGTGTGTGCACGTATGTGTGTATGCATGTGTATGTATGCATAATAGAAAAAAGAAAGTAGTGTATCAAGGTATAAGTAATCAAGGGTGGAAATGGGGAAAAGGAAGACTGTGGTTGGAAGGAATAGAGAGACATTGATACAGAAGCAGAAATAAGATTGTAAAATCATAGTCACTGAAAGAGTCATAAGGTTCATACTGTTAATTATCTACCTAAAGGTATGTATATGTGGTACATGCGTATGAACTAAGTACACATATCGTTTAATAAGATGTTTTTGTCTTGGCTACAGAGCCAGAGACCACCTAATAAAAACTCCAATACTACACATGCAGTGACCTCTTTTGAGTGTTTGAACAGGACTTTCTGAGACTCGGAAAACATTGCCGGATATAACTCTTGTCCTTGGTTTTCCCAATAACAAAAGTTAAATCTCTATTGCTGAAGACAACCTACATTTCAGATACAAAGCGAGTTCTGAGTCGGTACTGATATGTTTCTTTCCTGAGGACTAGCTTTCATGGTGCTAGAAAGTGTCATGTAAGCTTTAAAAAGGTAGAAGCAACCAAAAGTTCTAACTGGCTATGATGCCTATGATACAGTGGCTAGCATATCAAGATAACAGTAAGAGGTCAGTAGTGGCACACATGCCTTGATAACCATCAGCTCTCTATTTGAACTTAAGGCTCACTCAACAAGAGGAGAAATCAGACCAGCATCTGGAATCCTAGTCAGTTACCTGGTACTGCTGAAATCATGGATCATTGAGACAAAGCCACAAATACCATTTTACTAAACCAACATAATCCCTAGCTTTATTTTCAATATGTATTCTTATGCCCACAGGTAAGTGTAGTCCTCACTCATCTTCAAGGAAACATCTCTTTGCTACAAGGGTAGACTGTTACAGGAAGACATAACCAATCAAAGTGAAGAGTTATACAGCCCCATTACTACTGATACATCTGCAACACAACTCCTGCACTTAAGCTTTGGGATCATTATGGAATAAGTGGCAAAAAGGTTGTAGGAACCATGGAAATGGAGTTGGCTGTGTGTCTTTCTAATGCTATACTAAGACACCATGATGAAGGCAACTTATCGACGAGTTTATTTGCCTTACAGGTTCAGAAGCTGAGTCTGTCACCATCATGGTGAGAAACATGACAGCAGGCAGGCAGACGTGCTGCTGGATTAGTAGGTGATAGCTTACATATTCAGAACACAACCATAAAATGAAGAGATAGAGCTAACTGGGAATGGTATAGGCTTCTGATACTCCAGTCTCTACCTCCATTGACACACTACATTCCTCTTCCAAGAAGGCCTACCTCCTAATCCTTTCCAAACAGTTCCATCAACTGAGTATTCAAATATTTGAATCTATGGAAGCTGTTCTTATTCAAGCCACCACACACTGAGACTGCTCCTAGGTTTATCAGAAACTACATCCAAGGTGTCTCACCAACATGGCTTCCAAAGTTTGTCCTGGAAAAGGACAACAATAAGCATGCTAATGTGCATGGAGGAATGGAGGAAAACTCACAAAGCCTCAATTTAAACAAGGAATGGCAGGCAAATAAGGAGTGCTGAAAGTAGGAGGAATTTACTTCCTCAGGATAGAACGCACCAGTTATTAATCCAAAACAAAATGATAAGCTGTAAAACCAAGTATATACAAGTCTTATACAGAGAGGACAGGTTGTATTCATGTATTTAGGAATATATATATATATATATATATATATATATATATACACAAACACACACACATATATATATATGGTGTGTGTATATAGAAATGGAGAACATGAGAGGGGTTAGAGGGAAGAAATGGATGATATTATGATCCTCCCCCAAAGTTTTTGTAGAAAGGTAGTATTAATGACCCAATAAAGCTTACAAATAATAAAATGAAATTCTCTCCTTAAGGCAAAGAGTCCATAAATTCAGGACATTTAGAAACTAGGAGAATAAATATTATATAGCAATATACTTTAATTTAAATTGATGTATAAGTCAACCAGCTTTTGTTATGGTGTTTTCACATAAACTTACTGCTGGTGTTAGCCTGCCCCTCTAAGCTCCATATCATCTCTCTGGTCCTCATCCTCATTGTATCCTTCAGAGGCCAGTGTCCCCTTCCACTCTCATATCATGCGTGATTACTAGTTTCCCTGGCATTCTCTCCTTTAGAGCCTCCCTTTGTTTTATATCTCATGTACTTTTTCCTAGTTCCCCGGCCTCAGCCTACACTTAGTCTTTTATAAATAAATATACAGATGTGATTAATTCTTACTATCTAACCTGTACTTAGTCTCCCATTAATAAAGACACAGATGTAATGAGTAGCTAGTATCCACTTAACATGGTATTTGATAGTCCTATTCTTTGTCCTAGGCATTTTACCTGTCCATTTTTCATCGTAGATGATTAAAATCCCACTGTGCATATGAACCATATGATCATTGCCCATTCTTTTCTTGATGGACATCTGAGCTGTATCCACTTCCTCACTACTGTGAAGTGAGCAGTAGCAAATATGGATATTCATTTTATTACATAACAGACATTAGATGTTTCTGCTACCAAACACGTGTGACTTTGGACAGTCTTCAACTTTACTATGGAAAAATGTATATTCAAGTAAAACCATGACAATACTAAATGGTCAATACTTGTCAGTTGCAGTAATGACATCTTTTATAGTATTCTATAAATGAAAGAATGTTTTCATCCCGTTGTGTCTATGTGCATTATGATATTTTAGCTCAATAGCTTTTTTGTCATTGAAATAGAGTAGTGTTTGACACCAAACTTTACTTTTTTTCTCTTTGATGTATCTAATTTATGTGTTATCTGAATGTGTTCATTGAGATTCATGTGTTGTCATGATCCTTTGGTTTGTGGCATGATTAATGATACGTTCTTGTTCTGCTTCCTCTTGTAATTATCCTGTGGCCATTATGTGTTTATAGGTATTATATAAATAAATCAAATGACTAATATTAAAAACTTTCAATTTGAACTTATTTATTTTTCTGTTTCCTGAAACCTTGGGGACTGAGCAGATATCTCCAGGTTATCATTCGCAGATTCACTAAAAAAGAAAACAAATAGATAAAAGGAATCAGGTTGCCAATTAAGCTTTAATACCAGGCAAATGACAAATGTGTATTTTACTATACATACATTACAAGTGGTGGTTGATATACATTTTATTGGTTTTAGACTTAGCAAAAAGAAATGCGTGTGTTTATTGTGCATAATGTAGTGTTCTGAATTGTACAATACAAGACATACTTAAATAGATGTAGTTATAATATGGATTTTCTCGAATTGTTAATCAATTGTGTGTGTGTGTCTGTGTGTGTGTGTGTGTGTGTGTGTGTGTAAGGACTAACATTTATAATCCAATGTAGCCTGGGACTCACTATATAGCCCACCCAGCCCAGGCTGGCCAAAAACTTCAGACTCTCTATTTCAGAGATTACAGACCTGAGCTGCCATGCCTGGCTCCTGATTTGGAAAATCCTTGTTAATCTAAAATTAGAATTTAACTGACTGTTCTGAATTGTTCTCACCATTCCTGAGCTGAAAAGCAGCAAATTGTTTTAGACCCCTTATGTCTCCCCTCTGTTACTGCCCCAAAATGTTGGCAGAGAAATGGCATTTTGTTCCATCCAATTTTGATTTTAAGCTTCTTATTAGAAAATCAAATGAACATGCAGAACAGAATAGAAAAATGTTGCTCAAGGCACCTGGGAACGCCCTCCTCTGCAGATGGAATTCCCACTCTTGACCTGTTACTATCTCTCCAGGACCTGATGGGCTTTAAGCTGGTGATTTTCTTTAGTTTCTTTCTTAGTTTCCTTGTTTCTTCTTCTTCTTCTCTCTCTCTCTTCCTCTCTCATTCTTTATAAAGTTATATATATATATATATATATATATATATATATATATATATATATATAAAACTTGTAAAGGTACTTCGAACAACCTCCATTTCTACCCCCTGCCCTAACTCCTCTTTAGTCCACTAGACTGTTTCCATCTACCTCAGTGTTGTTTCTCTCATGGTGATAGCCATATGAAATCTCAGAACCACAAAGGAGAAAAACAAACAGTAACTGTCTTCTGAGACTGACTTCATTTGTTTAATAATTATCTACCTTTGGCCCAATTTTTCTGCAAATTACATAACTATCCTCTTTTTTTTTTAATGTTTCTTTTGTTTGCTTGCATGTTTGTGTGTAAATTAGCTATGTGCCTGGTACACTTATAAATGAGAAGAGTGAATGGTATTTTTGGAAGGGAAATTAAAGATGATTGTAGGTGTTAGGAAATAACCTATGTCCACTGAATGAGCATCAAGTGATTTTAAATGCTCAGTCATGTATCAAGTCCTGTTTTATAGGTGAAAACATTTCTACTGTGCATAATTGCTATATCTTCCTTATATATTCCTATCTTCATGGACACCATAGCTTATCTATGGCTAAAATTACTCTAATCATGTTCTTAAAAGCCCACAAATAAATAAAACTTCTTATTTGACCCAAAGATTACTCTAAAATATACTTTTTAAGTGTTTAATATTTTTAAACATTTTATAGGTAAATCTGTTTAGATAATTTTTTATGATATGGATATATATGTATATGAATATGTGAATATACATGAATATGTATGAATATATAAATATATGTATGTTTGTATATATGACATATATATGACACATCATATGTACCATAACATGTTATTTATTTATTTATTTATTTATTTATTTATTTTGTTTGTTTGTTTGTATGAGACAGGGTTTCTCTGTGTAGCTTTGTCTGTCCTGGAACTCACACTATAGACAATCTAGTCTGGAACTCAGAGATCTGCCTGCCTCCAGAATGCTGGGATTAAAGGCATGTGACACCACTGCCCAGATGATGTGATTATGTTTTTCCATGAGTATGTATCCCATAGGATTCAAATGCTTGAGACTCCCCCATATTCTTTAGGGACCAATATCCAGTATCATTTTGTATATTGTCAATGTGTTTCTACAGAAATGACTATTTTGCACAGACTTTATTGTTTTGTCCTGGGTGTGACTGAAATATGTTATTAAGTTATTTAGTTCCGATTTAAAAAAGTGGATTTGGATGCTTGTTGGTTCTATAACAAAAGCCATGTTTTCAATTACTTTAATTTACTGTGTTTCCTCACATAATTTCAGAAAAAAACTATTTATCGTAGTTAGTACTGTAGGTAGTATTATCAGAAATATACATACTAAATGATGATCACCCCTCATAAATTAGTTTTTAACAATATGAACTGACCTGGCCACGACTCACTGACTCTTTGTGTATTTGACATAAATTCTATTTTATGCTGTTGTTCATGGATAGAGATGGAACAATTAAATTTAAGAATTTGCCTAAATTGTCACATTCTTTTTACTTGAAAACTGCCTCCTGGGACTGTAAACATTTCACTTATATTCCTGGACACATTAACCAATCCCACACAGACTTTGCATGGATTCATGGAATAGCATCACTTCTAATCTTTTCTTCATTTATGCAGTTGAAAGTCAGTCTTACGTTCAGTTTCCACTCTTCGTTGTCTCTGCTATCTTTTGTACTGCTTTTAACCCACGTTTCCTGGTATTCACTTGAAAGTGAAATATTTTCCTCTTTCCATCCGATATTCTATATATTTAATTACATATATATCACCTAAGGTAATCTGAAGTAGTTAGTATATTCATTTGACTGTTGAAAGTTGCTTCATTACTCCATATACTTCACCACACCTGTGTGCTGTTGTAATGATTAGCATAATTGTGTATTCTTTAAGGGCTTTGGAAGAGTTGCTGTGAAACTGTCATTAGTAATGGGTTATGTGTTTGTAACCAAACCGTGCTTGCGTTTAGGGAGATCTCAGTACTATTTGCTTGTTTAACATCATCTCTCCAAGTTTCAGCCCCTACATGAGCTGCTTCATTACTTTTTCTCTACATTGCATTTCTGAAATGGTTTTCATTTCTGTAATGGTTTTCTGGAGAATGAATTCTACCCACTGTAAACTCTCACCGATTGCAGATTATTTTCTTGAAAGGCATATTTTCCCTGCAGATATCATTAACAAAATATCTACTTTGTTTATGTCCTTTGTTCTTTTGTTGCTGTTGTCTTCTTGTTTGGTTGGTTGGGTTTTTTTTTTTTTTATTTGTTTTGGTTTTCCCCACAGACATTGATTTCTTCCTTCCTGACTAATCTTAAGATCCATTTCCTTTATTATTCCATTTTTAGCACAAGATACTAAAATTTGGTTTTCATTTTGTCTAGCTGACAAATCTTATTTTTATAGACTCTTTCGCTTTATTTTTAATCTGTAATCAAGTTGACATAGTGTAAGTGATAGGTAACAGTAAGAATGAAAAATATCAAAGGAAGCTCTGGGCACATAACCTGAAATTCAGCGAGCTCATTCATCTAAATCTATCATGCTAAGATACTGGGACTGTCTTAGAGTTCAGAATCAAGGTATACAGTTGGGCTATTTATGTTTCTCAACCTTCTGAATTTCTGAATTCTAATAATGTTCTAAAGAAGTATATGATAATATCCTAATATGATATATTAACATTTGTTCTTATAATAAAATTTCCATGGTAAATAGTCTCAGGTTAGCTAAAATAAAATAAAATCTTAATTAATAGCCACCATAATGAATATCATACAAGTTGATTATATAGAGAAAATATTAATCTACTCCAAGAAGAGTTAATGTAACACAAATATGGTAAAAAATATCTTTATTTTCAATATTTCTTACTAATATGAACTGAAAATTTAAATGTTCTTTCAGTTCTTTGTGTGTGTGTGTGTGTGTGTGTGTGTGTGTTTGCCAACATGTATATCTGTGTACCTCTTGAGCATTTGGTTTTCAGTGGGGGTAAAAATGGGCATGTAATCCTGTAGAACTGAAGATACACGTGGTTGGGACCTACTATGTGGGTACTGGGGATAGAATGTGGAAAGAATATCAAGTGATTGTAACCACTGAGCCAACCTGTAGCCAATGGGAACTCAATTTTAACAAAATGTCTGAAAGATGCATGTGTCACATGCCACTGAATATTTAAAACATTTGTAGTTAGTGCCTTCTAAATTAAGATACTCAGTCACTTTGTTTTCAAGGATTTTGTGGTATTTCACATACATTATGTTAATAAAATTATAGTTTTTCCAAGCTTGAGGTATAATTCAAAATATTTAGAATGATTGAATGATTTTGAATGAATACCTAATAATAAAAACTATGATGTAATTGCAGCATAGTTTGTAAAATGGCAAATCATTTCTGTCAGTTAAGTTATTCAACAGGTAAAAGTGAAAACATGCTCTAGCATTCCCACATGCTTACAGGTGCATATACGCATCCTAAAACTACAACTTTAGAACATGTACAAAATGAAAAGACATATTGCAATGTATTACAACTATCTTGATTTTCTTTCTAAATCCATGCATTTGATACCTTGTCTACTTGTGCATTCTTTTGACTGTATTTTAATTTCACTGTCTTGGTCAGAAAGTCAAGGTCATATCAGATCCCATTTATTAGTAAAGGAGCAGACCTTGCTCACTGAAGGTGAAGAGTGAGAATATGGAATTTAACCCTAGCTTGATCAACTTGATAAATAGGTAGTTCTCTACAATTTTTATTTAGTTTTATGTGGTTTGGTAATTCTTGATAAACTGAGGAGCAGAATAAGAACTTTTACTCACATGAGTTGCAGTTATAAAATTAATCAGTCTATTAGAAAATGTTTGTTTCAATGCTGAAAATAGAAGCAAGAGATAAAAAAAAATGAAAAGATAAAAACTCAGGACCCCTCTAGATAAGCTTTGCAGCAGACAGCGTGGATCTGTCCCCTGCACCCTTCATTACTTGACCTACAACTCTTCCTGCATTCCCAGAGGCCTGCTGACATCTGGAACTACCAGCCCTTCTAACACCAAGGACAACCAGATTGCTAAAGAACATCAAAACAGGACAAGCAAGAAGACTCAGGGCAATATGGTACCAGCAGAACCCAGGTATCATATTAACAGCAAGCTCTGGATCCAAACACAGCTGAAGCTCCGAAAAATGACCTTGGATTCAACATCATGAAGATGATCGAGGCCTTTAAAGAGGAAATAAATAAATTTTTTAAAGAAATACAGGAAACCCCAATCAAACAGGTAAAGAAAATTAATAAAACTTTTCAAGACCCAAAAAATGGAAACAGAAGCAATGAAGAAAACACTAACTGAGGGAATTCAGGAGATGGAAACCCTATGGAAACGAGAACAACAGATGCAATCATCACCAAAAGTATGCAAGAAATAGAAGTCAGAATCTCGGGTATGGAAGATACAATAGAAGAAACTAATAAATTAGTCAAAGAAAATGTCAAATATATAAAAATCCTGACACAAAACATTCAGGAAATATGAAATAGCATTAAAAGACCTAACATAAGAATAATAGAAACAGAAGATAAAGAGTTCCAATTCCAGGGACTTGAAAATATTTTCAACACTTGAAAATATTTTCTTTGGAAAAGAAAACTTTCCCAACCTAAAGAAAGAGATGCCTATAAATATACAAAGTATATATATATATATATATATATATATATATATACACACATTTATAGAATTATACAAAAAAACTTACAGGACACCAAATAGATGGGGCTAGAAAAAATTCACCAGCAACATAATAATCAAAACACTAAATATACCAAAACAAAAAATTATTAAAAGCCAGAAGGGAAAAGGCCAAGAAACACATAAAGGCAGACCTATCAGAATTATACATGAATTATCAACAGAGACTTTAAAGTCAGAAAGGCCTTGGCAGATGCTTTGCAGTATCTAGGAGACAACAGATGCCAGGGCACACTACTATACCCAGCAAAACTATCAATTACTATAGATGGAGAAAACAAGATATTCCACAGCAAAACAAAATTTAAGCAATATCTATCCACCAATCCACATGTACAGAAGACACTAGAAGGAAAACTCCAACTCAATGAGTTTAACTACACTGAAGAAAACACAGGAAATAAAAGACTTCATATCAGCAAAACCAATGGAATGGACTGCCTATATTATTGTAATAACAGGGGTTAACATTCATTGGTCATTAATATCTCTCAACATCAATGGACTCAATTCCCCAGTTTAAAAAACAAACAACAACAACAACAACACAAAACCCCAAAACAAAAACCCCACAGGCTAACAGAATGTAGGTAAAAACAGAATCCATCATTCTGCTGCATACAAAAAATAACTCAGCAATCAAGATAGATATTACCTTAGATTAAAGATCTGGAAAAAAATTTCCAGGAAAACAGACCCAAGAACCAAGCTGCACTAGATATTCTAATATCTAATAAAATAAACTTTCAACCAAAATTAATCAAAAGAGACAGGAAAAAACACGTAATACCTACCAAAGGAAAAACTCATTAAGAGGACATCTCAGTTGTGAACATCTATGCCCCAAATGCAAGGGCACACACATTTGTAAAAGAAACTTTACTAAAGTTTAAATCACACGTTGAATTCAACCTACATATTAATAGTGAGAGATTTCAATACCCCAGTCTAAACAATGGATAGGTCATTGAGACTAAACGGAGAAGAAATGAAACTAAACAATGTTATGAATCAAATGGACATAACAAAGATGTGTAGAACACTTCATCAAAATAGAAAGGAATATATCTTCTAAGCATCTCATGGAATTTTCTCCAAAACTGACAATATAGTTGGTCATAAAACAAGCCTCAACAGATACAAGAAAATTGAAATAACCCTGTGTATCTTATCAGATCATTATGGAATAAGGCTGGACTTCAATAATAACCAAAACAAGAGGATGCCCAAATATTCATGGAAAATGATCAACCATTTATTTAATAATAACTTGGTCAGGAGAGAGAGAGAGAGAGAGAGAGAGAGAGAGAGAGAGAGAGAGAGAGAGAGAGAGAGAGAGAGAGAGAGAAAGAAATTATAGACATTCTAGAATTCAATGGAAATATAGGCAAAATAAGCCCAAACTTATGAGATACAATGATAGCAGTGCTAAGAGGAAATTTAATACCACTAAGTGCAGAGCTGGGCGTGGTGGCACAGTCCTTTAATCCCAGCACTTGGGAGGCAGAGGCAGGCAGATATCTGAGTTCAATGCCAGCCTGGTCTACAAAGTGAGTTCCAGGACAGCCAGGGCTATACAGAGAAACCCTGTCTCAAAAAACAAAACAAAACAAACAAAAAAAAACCAAATAAAGAAAATTACCATTAAGTGCCTTCATGAACAAATTGGAGAGATCTCCTACTAGCGATTTAAAAGCACATCTGAAAGTTCTAGTACAAAAAGAAGCAAACACATGCAAATGGATTAGATGTAATAAATCTCAGACCTGAAATCAATCAATCAGAAACAAAGAGAATAATAATAATAATTATAATTATAACACCCAAAAGCTGATTCTTTGAGAAAATCAACAAAGTAGGCAAACTCCTAGCCAAACTAACTAAAAGGCAGAGAGAGAATATTCAAGTAACATAATCAGAAATAAAAAGGGGGACACAACAGCAGACACTGAAGAAATCCAAAGAATCATTAGGTCTTACTTCAAAAGGCCTATACTCCACAAATTGGAAAATCTAAACAAAATAGATAATTATTAGATAGATACCACTTACCAAAGATAAATCAACATCAGGAAAACTATTTAAATAGTCCTTTAACCCCTTAGTAAATAGAAGGAGTTATAAAAATAAAATAAAATAAAATAAAATAAAATAAAATAGGTGAGATGGATTTAGCACAGAAATTCATCAGATTTTTAAAGAGGAATTAGTACTAATATTTCACAAACTACTCCACAAAACAGAAATAGGAAGAACATTGCCAAACATATACAATGAGATCACAGTCACCTGGACATGTAAACCACATAAAGACTCAACAGAGAGAATTTCAAACCAATATCCCATGTGAACATTGCTGCAGAAATACTCATTAAAATACTCACAAACTGAATTCAAACATGTTCTTCAATATAATCAAGTAGGATTCATTCCAGAGATTCAGGTATAGTTCAATATACAATAATATATCAGCCTAATCAACCATATAAACAAACCAAAATTTCAAAACTACACAATCATCTCATCAGATGCTGAATAAGTCTTTGACAAAATCCAACACCTTTTCATGATAAAGGTCTTGGAGAGATCAGGGATACAAGGCATATACCTAAACACTATAAAGGCAATATACAGCAAGCCAAAGACTGGAAACAACATAAATATCCCTCAACAGCTGAATGGATAAAGAAATGTGACTCGTATCCACAATAGAATATTATTCAGATATTAAAAACAAGGACATCAAGAACGTTGCAGGCAAATTAATAGAACTGGAAAATATCCTAAGTTAGGTAACCCAGACCCCAAAGCACATGAATATTATGTACTCAGCTATAAGTGGATATTAGCCATAAATGCAAGATCCCCATGCTATACTCCACAGACCAAAGAAGCTAAGTAACTGGGAGGCCCCAAGAGAGGAGGCTTGAGTCTCACTCAGAAATACAATAGACATCTGAAGTGGACGCAGTGAGGGAGCGGGTTGGGAGAGGGAGCCAGGAGGGGAAAAGAGTGGATATCAGATGTGGGGAGAGTAGAAGGCTAGGAGAGAGAACTTAAAACAATGTTGGGGGTAGTTCAGGAATGGAGGATACTCCTGGGAGTCTTTGGGTATGATCCTAGTTGAAAATCCTAGAATGGAGGATGGATATAGGGGCACCTGAAGAGGGTTCCTCCTATAGCCAGGTGGGACTTTCTCTTGAGGAAGGGGGACACCAGCTCACCCACAAAATTTTAGGCCCAAAATTTGTCCCGCCTGCAAGAAGTATAGCGAGAAAATTGGAGCAGAGATTGAGTGAATGGCAAGGCAATGATTGGCCCATCTTGAGACACATTCCGTGGGAGAGGGTCAACCTTTGCCAATACTAATGACACACTGTTAGGCTGAGAGACAAAGCCTAGAATAACTGTCATCTGAGAGGCTTAATCCAGCATTGGATGGAAATAGATGCAGAGACCCACAATCAAACATAAGGTGGAGCTTGGTGAATCTTGTGGAAGAGAAGGGAGAGAAAAGAGGGAGCTGGAGTGGTCAGAAAAACATAAGAACTACAGAGCTCAAAAAGAGTGAATCCCCAACCAAAGTGTATGTATGGGCTTTACCTAGGCCTCTTACTTATTTGTAACTGCTTGTTCTTCATGTGGGTTTTCTAATAACTGGAACAAGGGCTGTCTCTGACTCTGTCGTGGGCCTTTGGATTCCTTTCCCATAGCTGGACTGCTTTGTCTGGCCTCAGTGGGAGAGGACTGAATAAATTTTAAAAGCAATACAAAAGCAAATCTGAACATAACCAGACTCATTAAAGATGTGCCTGCTTTCAAATTATCTGGTACTTTTTAGATTAAGGACTAACAGCTTTCCAGAATGAAAAAGTACACTGAGGAGTAATGTCTCAGAATAAAATACTTCACTAATTGCTATGTGTCAAATTTTATTATCGTAGTGAAAATAATTTGCTGGTTATAATTGTCCAAAAGTTTAAAATCCTGAATTGTCCGTGCAGTGTAGTATCCTCTGAGGTTTAGATGAAGAGGCACATGGTTTAGGCATGACTCTAGCATTAAGCATGTTTTGTTAAAACCTCCCTTCCATTCTGATATGAATGCTGGGAAAGAAGTCTATGAAACTACTATGGAATGAGTAATTTTATTCATGGAAAAATTCGGAAAGAATAAAGGTAAACTTGAGTTATTACAAAACACATCTAAGTTACAAGAAATCTAAGGAACAGTGTGGCATGTTGAATAATTCAAAACATGCAGTTAATGGGGTAATCTGAATGCAGGGAAATGGTTACATACAAATAAATGAAAGTATGCAACTCTACATGTGAACATTCCAAAAACATACACATCTTTGACTCTACATTGTCTATAATTTATCCTTTTATGATTAATTTCAATGGGATATTGATCACTAAAGCAATGTGAAAGATTTGAATGTAAAGATTTTAGAACTTTAGATTTCTTCATTACATTTAAAATATGGTGCATTTTCACAGACTAACAGATAGGATAGGTCACACAACTTGGTTAACTGACATTTGTATACTATGACTAGTAGAGACCTTAACTACAAAGCATATACCATTATATAAAATCCAATTCCTCTGTTTTCCATAGTAACAGACTTGTGGTTTTATTTTATTTAATTTATAATATTTAAACTTTTAGATTATAATTATACAGAATGTTTCTCCCTTTCCTTTCCACCCATTAAACCTTCTCATGTACACTGCTATTTCTCTTGAAATCTCATGGCTGTTTTTCACTAATTATCAGTACATGAATACACACACATATACACAACCTTCTTTGTATAATGTTACATATTTTTTAGACTTATGATTAACATTCATAAGACACAAGGCATTTTCCTGGACACTTGAAACAATGCTTCATTTCATTCCTTTGAAGGTCCAATGGAAATTTTCATCCTCATGTATTTTCATGTTCTCTAATCATGATGTTCAGTTCGCTGTTAAATTCACTCTACAGTCTCTTGTTCCCATTTCAACCTGACTTCGTCCTTATCTCCATTTTGATTTTGAATCTCAAACTCCAAATACTTACTACTTGAGATTGATTAAGAATAATTCTCTATCTCTGTTCCCTTGCTTCTCTCAAGATGATATCCTAGAAAGAATAATAGACTCTCTATTTTTCAGGCTTGACTCTATCTAAAGAGACATATCAGAAACATTCACTACCCCTAAATGTGTTCTCAGTAAAAGGACAGCAGCCACCCTCTTATTTTTTTTTCTTAAAAAAAGAACATTATTTCAACATTAATTTAAAATGGATGATATTACTAACAAATTTCACAAAGTCAACATGGGAGATCTGGTGATTTTTATCCAAGGTTAGATCTATTATGCATTTTAAAGAGATGAACACAAATTTTAGGGATATTGATTGTAGAGGACAAAAAATGTGGTTCCAGATAAACACTGGAAGCACCAGGGAAGTTAAAATCGCAATTGTTCTTCAAAAGGAAGAGATGTTGAACCTGTCCTCCTCGTGGAATGGTGGATATAGTTCACCACCCAATGAGCCTTTGTTTTCAGAAGATCTAGACTTTGTCTGTATCTTCCACAATTTATATTTCCCTTATCCCCAGACCCTTTTCCCTAAATCCTTAAGCATTACTTCTAGAAACTCCTCCTTTTGAGAGACGTCACTTGTACTTTATAACCATCTGCATGACTGACCGATATGTTACCTTAGAAAAAGGCCACATCCTGATTCCAAGTCATTAAGTTGGCCTCAGCTCTTGTGTCTAGGCCATTGTCTTGAGTATTGTTTCTAAGTCAAAACAACCCATCTTAGAGATGAAGCCAAATGTACTTTGTAAAGAGCTTTAGTGTAAAGCTGTCTTAAACATTGTTGTATGTGCGGGGCTGAGTTCACTGTTATATGGATCTTTCCAAGCCTGTGCTATGCTTAAATACGGCAAGAATATAGATGATATTGGTGAGCTGACATCAGATTCCAGGGAGTCTTGGCCCAGCACCAGTTACATTAATCAGGCTAAACTGAATTTCATTCTTTCTTCACTGAAATCATTTATCTTGCCACAAATAAAGCCTGCAGGGAACTCCCACAACTTGTCAAATACAAGTTGTTTAGGGTTTCAGAGACTTGGGAGTCCATTCAGTTTTGTGTGGTGATAGGAAGGAACCCCTCTTAAGGGGAGACAGAAAAAAAAATGTAAGAGCCAGAGGGGATGGAAGACACCAGGGTATCTAGTGTCATTTTCAACTTAGTATTTTTAAGAATCCGGAGTATGTGAACAAGTGTGTCTCTGATTCTTATACTTCTCTTGGAACTCTCCTCCTTCTGTTGTTTTACTGTGTCCAGCCTCAATGTGATTTTGTTTGTTTGTTTGTTTTATCATATTATATTTTACTTTGTCATGTTTGCTTGTTATATCTTAGAAGTCTGTTATGTTCTAATGAGAGACAGGAAATGGATCCAGAGGTGAAGAAATGTGGGAATAATCTGGGAGGATCAAAGGGAGGAGCAATGGTAATCAGGACATGTGACATGAAAAAAGAGCCCACTTTTAATAAACAGATAGGAAACACAAAGGACTAAGATGGGATCCTGCAAATGTATCCAGAGAGCCTTCTGTCCATAAGACACACATTTATTCAGACTCTTGACTCTTCAAAATCAAATATATCAGTTGAAACACCTGTATTTGATGATAATATATAAGATTATAAAGAAGAAAGTGCCACTAAAATGAGGGTCAAAAGCAACCTCATCAGTAATAACTTTTACATTATTTTTAACTGGTTATTTTTCCATTAAAATTGTTCAGTCACTACTGTTTTTATATACCTCTTTCCTGCTATAGTTTTTCTTGCTAACAACATTGTATGTGAACATTTCTTATTATCAACGAATCAATAGAAACGCATTAGCTAAAATCCATGGTTCATTCAGATACTCTTGTCCCAATCTACAATTCAATCCATGCCATGTCAGTCATATTTCTTTAGGCATTTCTTGATTGCTATAATCTCAACCTCTTGCTCTTTGTGATGACAGTGGTTGTTTTCAAGAGTCCTGGGCCAAATCTTTACCTTGTCTCCCTAGTGGAATTTGTCTGATGTTTTTCTTATTATTGGACTGGGGCTATGGGTTTTAGAGAAGATTTCAGAGATAAAGCCCCATTTTCACCAGATGTCACGGGTACATATAACACAAAGATGATTTATGACCTTTGATGCCAACCCAGACAGATGGATGAGGTGGTGAGTGTCCAGTCTCTTCATGGAGAAGCTATTCCCCCACATAATTGCATTCAGAACTCTTTAAGGAAAATGTCACTATGGCAGAGGATTCTCCATTGACTCTGTAAGTTCTTCACCCTGTCATTCCCTAGTCCATATACCAGGGCTTAAAATCTCTTCTACTTAAGGAATAAACCATTGTTTATATATTTTCTGTGACTGGTTGTGAGTGTTTTGGGTGACATCAATACCACATGTGAGTATGGAGGTCAGAGAAGGAATTTCAGTAGCAGGCCCTCTCATTCCAATATATGTATCCTGGGTGTGCCACCACCCACAGATCCACCTCATTTTCTCTTTAAATGGTTTTCACTTTTGAGAAATATATTTGTAAAATAAATATTGAATATAGATTTTTGTTGATGTTTAAACACAAAGATGAAGCACACATGTACAAATACAAACAAATGAACAGAGGGGAGAGAGAAAAACAGGGAAGAGAGGATTTTTATAAGGGATATGCTTATATTTATGCACAGATTGGAAAAACATTGACAATTATGCCTCAAAGCTTTATACAGGTGTCAAGAAATAAGTAATATTTTAAACAAATGTATAAGAAAGTCACTCTAGTTCCATTCATTGTGATATATAAGATAATCCATTCCTTTGCATCAGATAGTGCATATAGAGGTGACATAGAAAGGTGACTCTCACTTATAATATTGTAAATAAGTTTGTCCCATATTGCCTCTGAACTTTAGATTTAAAGTTTGGAGATTGGAGGACTCTTCACGATGATCTTTGGTTCATTTCAAAAGCTTATATTAAGAAACTCAAAGACATAGCAGAAGTTGTTCTCTCCTTCTATTTAGGTCATTTTATAATTGACTCTTGTAGAGTACATTAGAGTGACTGCTAATTAAATTTAATGGCTAGTTTCATTTCTTATTAAAGGTTATAAAAAGTAACACTGGAGTAAATATTTCACTTTTTCTCTCTTTGTCTCCAATCAGTCATTCTTATGACAGACTTATTTAATAATAATTGAACACGCAGCTATCCATATACTTTAGAACACAGATAATGTGATATCAGCACATATTAACAAATGTCTTTATGTGGGCAAAGACAAGTATTGCTTTCTATGTATTTCTAGGCATTAGTTATTATTTATCAAAAATTGAAGTCTTTCTGAATACCCAGTATGGTGGTAATAATACAAATGTTCCCCATAGTTTGGCCTGTAGGGATGGACACTATTAGGGGGTGATGCGTCCTTGTTGGAGAAAGTGTGTCACTTGGGACAGGCTTTGAGGTTTCAGATGCTCAAGCCCAGGTTCACTGGCTTACTGTCTTTTCTGTTCCCGACGGATCGTAGCCTCTTTTTCAGCATCATATCTTCCTGGACGTTGCCATGACTAAAATGGACTAAACTTCTGAAGCTGTAAACCAGCCCATTTAACTGTTTTTCTTTATAAGAGTTGCTATGGTCATGTTGTCTCCATCCAGCAATAGAGAACCTAAGTATGTGTTGAAAAATATTCATAAAAATATCCATTGTACCAGCAATTTACACATAGCTACTTCCATGAAAAGAATATGCTTTCTTTGAAAGTACTATAAACAACAACAAACAAACAAACCAAAAAAAAACCAAACAACAAAAAAAACCAACAATATATTTTGTATGTATATAACGTACAGCTTCATTTGAAAAAGAAGCAAAACAATGAACTCCTTTGTATATTTTTATTTATTTATTTTCTCTCATTCTTCATCCTTCCCTTGGCCTATGCCTCTGTGTGGATTTTCGTTTTGCATAAAGATTTCTCCATAAATTGTAACCCAACTTTGGAAGTAAACAGTCTGGAAAAAATCTCTTAAACAACCAGTAAAAATTCAGCTGATTACAGCATCCGAGTTCAAACTGTGCTCATAAATACAGCTGCACAGAGGAAATGATGTATGTAGTCCTGCCTGCTTCCAGCATCCAGCTCCTTGGGTTACTTTCTTGTCTCTGGCCACAGTGTATCCTGTCCAGTGAAGGGAGAATAAGCTGAGACATCTTCACTCTGGACTTCTGCCTGATTCTAGAGTCACACATAAAAGGCATTGACATCTTCAAAAACATGGTTTGCTGTCATTTGGTCTTTTAAAAATCCTCAACTTGAATATTTATCACTAGGCTATTCAGGCGCCATTAGCAAGTCCTTAAGATTTCTGGTAGCTACAAATTCAAATAATTTTCCTTCTTCTCCCTATAAATCATCCTGTCCAGAGAAGCACAATATTTTGGCATTCTAATGCACTGTGTACGAATCAGGGTATGGCGTCAGGCAGATCTGGTCTCAGTACATGCTTGGTCATCTTGTCTATGTTATTTAACCTTTTAGTACCCTAGTTCCATTGCCTGTTAAATGGTCCCATTAGGAGCTTTAGCAACTTTGAATGCTATAATTTGTGCAAAGTACAGGGGAATACCAGAGACCTTCTTTGCAAACTCTCAATGGGAGGTCAGCCCTGCACAGGACTTGAGTGAGAAATGTTAGCTCTGTTTTTTTTTTTTTTTGTCATCAGCATCATTATTATTCAACACACCCTGTTGAGCCACTTAAGGCCAGAATTCCTCAGGAAGTGTGTTTCTCGAAAGTTTTGCTTCAGTCCCATGCTTGCCTTGACTACTGTGAAAATGAAAGGGTTCTGATTCGATTTCTATGCAGCTTTTGCAATATAGAATCAGAGACTGAGGTGAAGAAATGATGGGTTCCACAGTAAAAGGCCCCCAACTTGGTAAGAGATTTTGTTTTAAGATCTAACTGGAATCAGGGCAATTGCAGATGATTTGAATCCAGTCCAGCAGGTAAAAATGATGACATAAAAGTCAGTACAGTAAAGTAGACCCGGAAAAGTAGGCATAGTCTCTCAGACATGTGCCACTCCAGAAATCCTCAATGGGTAAGTGCTCTTCGAAGACACCAGTGCATGTCCTTCTGTCTAAATGTGTGCTTTATACATGACACTTGAAGATGAGCTAAGGAGAGCATCAGAAGCCAGGTGTGTCAATATACAGGAATTATAAAAATACTGTTGGGTCTTAGTAATGAAGTAGTAACATGCTAAAAACACATGTTATATAAACAGTGGGTAAGGAGAGTGTTAATGTGTTTTCAAATGTTATCAGCTAGAGTAGGTGAATGTGGAGAGCCGTACCGTGAGCAATTGCCATTATAAGATGGCGCTGGCCGCTGTGCCTAACTAGTAAACAAGCCTTGTGCGCAAGTGCAAGAGTGAACTCACGCCTAGTCACTGTCCATCTCGGGGCGTAGTAATGAGGTGATGGGCGAGCAACAAATCAGGAGCTGACACGTCCCATCAGGTGCTAAAACGCCATGCTGAGGGCTATATAAGCAGCACCATTTTCCGGGGTTGGGGTCTTCCCTCCTTAAGAAGCAATAAAGCTTGCCACAGAAGAATCCGGTTGTCCAAGTGTGTTCTTGCCGGCGAGAACGATAGCTCGGGACAGGTGAAACTACATGAATCTTGTTTAAGTCATTGTGAGTTGATGGCTAGAATTTGGAAAGTCTGAGCAGGTCACTGATGTTGATCTCAGACCCATTTGTTGATGGATTTCATCAGCAAGTCTCAAAGAAATTCAAGACTCAGCTCTTAAGAAGTACGTAACACACAATTTGGAACAGTGATGAATTATTAAGGCACATAAACCTTTTGAACGTGAAGAAACTGAACACCAGGGTGTGTGTGTGTGAAAGAGAAACAAAAGTAAATATAATTAATAAATAATGCATAACAATGTAATATAATAAGTTGGCAAACTGCAGTAGTGCAAAGACAGTTGCAACAGAATTCCTAAAGGCATGCATGAGCAAGGTAGGTGCTGGGATACGGTTATATCAGTCTGCCTGATAAGACCTAGTCACAGGAGCAAAAGCAGAAATAAGAAGGCAATAAAAAGCTCAGTGGCTAAGCAGCTTGAAGGGCAGGAACAGTAAATCAGATATGAGGGAAAACATGACTGGGAACTTCTTCAGGATAATGGAAGGGAAGTCATGTTGCTTTGAGAGAAATTATTTCAGGTACTAAGGGTGGAATAAACAGGACAGGAGAGAGAGCCTGAAGACAGGGCTCTGTCTTGAAGGCTGTTTTAGAGGGCCAGCTCGAGCTAAATGAGAGCTAGATAAAGACTGTAGCAGCGTGAATAATGAGTGCTGCTCAGCAGTGTCCCAAAGGGCAAAGTGACAAAAGAGTGATGGACCAATGGACAACGTCAAAGGACAGAATGTGAACTCAGGCATGGCACAGGCCTGCTCTGTCACCGCTGTGTGAAAGTTTCTGATGAAACTGCCTGGGCCTTAGGCCCTATTCTGTACAGAGGCAACTCTATCAGACTCAAAACTGTGGCATGTTACTGTACTAGATATTACCATCTTTCTGAACAGGCAAGCTTTTGTAAGTGCATATGTATTAGCAGAAGAATGTAAACAGACAAAAAGGATGAATTTCTACAAATTGCAATTCAGTGGTGATATGCGCACCTAAGTTCAACTCTGTATGATGACAAATGTATTAAATATTAAACTGATCATTTTTTCCTTTCTTGGTAATCAGAACAGTGCTTTGCATATAAAACCTAATTAGAAATCAGTACTAGTACAGCTCAGGCGATGATCAGGTTTTGCCAGAGTACATGCTGGCTTTTCAGAGGACTAGAGATCAGGCCCCATGCACCATAAGAATGGCTTACTGCCTGCTACTCCATCTCAAGGGGAGCTGATGCCCTCTTCTGGCATCAGAACACACATGCATGCACATATGCACACACACATGCACACACACACACACACACACACATGAACACACGCATAAGCACATACATACACACTCATGCAAATAAAAACATGCACACATACACACAAACACATAAACACACATACACAAACACACACACACAAACATACAAACACATACAAAACACACAAACACACATACAAACAAACACATAGACACATACATACACACACACATACACCATTTTTAAAAATAAGATAAATCTTTAAAAAGTATTACAAGAGCAATAGAATCCTTATCTTCAGTGGGAAATTTGAAATGAATAACTTTAATTAAATTGATTTTAGTTGAGTGAGATGTAAATTAAATTTGCATGGGTGACTAATAAAAGACAGGGAAAATTCAACCTTAAAATAGCAGGAAATTGTTTATGAATTATTATTTTAAGATTCTGTTAATTTTTCTGTGAAGAGAACCTGACTGACTAAAACAGGTATTCTTTGATTGTTATTGAGAATTCATAGAATATGTTATGATCACAGGGCTCCTATCCCAGCTCTTTACAGACATTCCACATCTCCCCACCTACCCAACTCCGCCTCTTCTTTCTCTCTCTTTTAAGAAACCAAATAATCAAATAAGAAAGCAAATAAAACAGAATTAAAACCACAACAGCCAAACAAGAAAATGACATTGTGGGTGTAAATTAAAGTTAAAAAGTGTAATTATTGAGATGTTTCAATTTTGAAAAGAGCCATTTGGTTTTTGCATTTGTCCTCCAAGTATTTGTTGTTTCTCTTTTAATGGGCCTACTGTGTTCCATGGGAAAGAATAAGCTTACAGGCTGGGGCACACTTTTATCTTCATTTGAATATCCTTCATGTCAAAGCAACAAACAAAAGAATGGCCATGCCTGCCTGCTCATTTGGGATTTTCCTGAATTGAATACAAGGTTGACTCTCCAAATTATATCCCTTTCTGTATGCTAATTAACGTATTATGCTGTTCTCTTTGACAATGCTTTAATAAAATCTCCAAGTTTGATTACATTTTAAATTTTGTTAGTATTTTTTTTCATCAAACACAAAAAGCTCACTTGCTAATTTCTTTTATTATGTGACTCTGCATGAGTTCCATGAAATAATAGTTAGCTCAAGGACTCGTATTCAGCTAGGTATTATCTCTAGATTAAATTGAACATTTCAAATCAAGCTAGTTGCAACATAAAGCCACCTTAAACTAAGACTGTACTTACAAGAGAAGTGGAAAACACATTTCACATGCCTCTCTAAATGCTTTTTTTAAGGGTTTTTGAAGGGGCCTTCAATTTTGACCAGGCAGCTTTTTTTTCTACTTCATTTCTTCCTGAAGTTTTTGTATTTCCTCTGCTTGTTCTTGTGATTTTAAGCATGGCAGTGCCTCCTAGCTTATCTTGGTATACTTTAACTCTGCCTGCACATTAGCCAGAGAGTCATTTCCATCCCCTACCCTGCCTCGGCCCTCAGAAAACAATTTCTGATCCCATGAACAGCCCATTCTAAGAGACCCTAAAGGTAATTTTTTTGGTATGAGACTTTATATGTCTTTGAGATGCATTTTTGAATTATCTCTTTGCATATTATAACATTTGCTAACATTTGCAAATGTTAGCCATTAGTAATATCTGACACCGTGTTATCATTTCCATTTCTTAAATGATGATTTCCTAACTGGACTTCCATAAATAATTTTTGGGCAGGCTTTATGTCTTAGAAATTCTCAGAATGTCCTCCTATGCTGAAGACATAAATCTGAATATACCAGGAAGGAGGCAGCAAGTAGCAGCTGCTGTTTTAACAATGCACCGTATCCTATTTTGATGACTGAGAAAAGATGAGAAAGAAGTAATCCAAAGAGACAGATGTCCCTCCTCTAAATGGACAGAAAACTGTCAAATGTCAACAGCAATATGAAGACACCATAAGCCACTGTGTGTATATATATATATGTGATTATATGTGTGTGAGTGTGTGTATGTCTGTGTATGTCTCTCTCTCTTTTTTCTCTCTATATAATATATCGCACACACATACACACATACACACATACATATGTACATATCCACATGTGTCTGTCTGTGTCTCTGAATGCATCTGTGTGTCCATATGGCTGCCTTCCTTATTCTAATGGTAAGATTGATCCCGGGCACTTTGCATGTATGTATGACTATAAGTTTTGTTTTTTCAAATAATAGAGTAAATTTATATCCTGGTTGATGATGAAACATGTAGCTAAATGTGGATTAAGATAGAGCAGAGCCACAGACAAGGTTTAAGGAGGAGATAAGAGGGTTAAGTTGCTTTAAGAGCTACACTGGCAGGAGATGGAAGAGTGTTAGGAAAAGGACGGGCTACCCTCGTGGAACAGGACATGAGCAGGGTTTCATGCAGTGACTATCAGGAGGAATCTGTTTTCCTTTGCTCACATGTCCTGATTAGCTTTATGTGCTTATGATAAGAAGGAAAAGTAGGGTCAGCCGTAGAGCACACAGAGAGTAAAACTTAAGGTAAAACAAGAAAGGGAGAGAGAATCGCCAGGATACTCTTTACATCACAGAAGTCAATTTCCATATGATCCCTGTAACTTTTATTTTCCTCTGAGGTCAACGTTAAAATTTCAGTAGAAGGAAGAAAATAGTCAAAGAACTTAAACGTATATAAAAAGCATAAAAGCACATATACCTTCTATTGTATATATATATATATATATATATATATATATATATATATGTGTGTGTGTGTGTGTGTGTTTATGTGTATGTATGTGTGCATGTATGAGTGTGTTACAATAGATACAACTCTGCCAAAAGAACAGAGCAGCCCAAAGAATCCTCACACATGTTCTTTCAAGCAATGACACAGCACATCACATTACAAAACTTCTTTAAAAAATACCACTAAATACTTGTTTGTTCCCAAGCCTACTCTTACAGTCTTCTTTCATGTCTCCCTACCTGTGCACTCATTCTGTCAGACACATTTTTTTTCTGAAATGTATTTAAGATCTACTTGCTCCTTCTGTGGCTTTCACTCTACTTTGTTTTCTACGTTTCTCAACACAGGAAGACAACCTGTCTCATCTGCTTGGGTTCTGTTTATCTTCTTGCTGGGCTGTCCAGGGAAATAAAAAGTCCTATTTGGAAATGATATCTGGTCTGCTACTGCAATGTGATTAGCTACTGTGACTTTAGTTGTAAGAACAGTAATTATTTCATTGTACCTTGAGTTACTCAGTATTTTCGATAGAGTCTGGCATGATGATTATTTTCTTTTCAACTTTTTATTCATGTATCTTTGTATATGCATATCTTTCTGACTATGTGATACATACATAAAGGTATGGGCAGAGACTGAAAGGAGACACTGGATTCCCTGAAGTTATTGGTGGCTATGAAATTCCTGATCTGGGCACTCTGCACCACATTGGGGCTTCTGGAAGAACAAGTACTCTTGAACAATGAGCCATTCCTTCCTTCCTATTTATTTTAATGTAGTGTGAACTGGAGGTCTCTGTGCTATTCAAGGAGTCTGGTTCATTACAGAGTCTAGAATGCCTCTCCCTACATAAACAAGCTTCTTGAGCAAGTTAAACAAATAAGACATTATGTGAGAATGCTTTCTAACCAACATATATGTTACGTACATTACATGATTCAAATTAATTTTATATATTAATATCAATTTTAAGCAAAATATTTGATCTTTGTGTAAATATTTTGAAATTAAAGACATATTTTATATTCTTAGCATCAGAATCCATAATTACAACAATTAAAGTACTTACTAGCTACCTGAATTTACTGATCAACTTACCTGTAACAAGTTCTAAACTTGCTATACAAACTGGTATTTAAAGAAGTAACTTTGTCATGCTTTGCAATCCCTACAGATATATGGGATTATAGGCTCTGCCTAGGATGTACTAAGTTGAAGTCTGAATTTTCATAACAATTCCAATTTCATAAGACAAGTTCAAGAAGCACATACGTGTTTATATCTCCTACCTGGGGTAAATTCTACCCTCTGTCCCAATCTGTCCCAGTGCCATCAAAGACAACATGGACTGGGTCATGCAAACTACAGGCATTGATTTCCTTGATGATCTAACAGTCTCAAGTTTCTGGGAGCCCACTGTCCATGGATTGCAGGTGTCCACTAACTTATTGGCCTTTCTTCTTCAACATGTAAACACTTCTGAGCTTCTTCTTTTTCCTCCGATGATACAAATCACAATGATATATATATATATATATATACATAATTTTGACTCAGTCAGTTACCTTTATGTTCAGAGTCACATGTTGATGATGCAAACCAAAGGTTTGTGAACTTTCAGGAAACCTCGGTCAGTTTGTAATAGCTTTATTGTCACCCACTCTGTTCTGATAGCCACATTATATTCACATTTTAAGTCTTGGCTTATCTGATCCCATCCAGGCCATGTTCTGCCTTTCTCCTCATAAAATGTATCTTGCATAGTTCTATTATATATTATTTTATATAACACCTTGATATTGCATCATCAGATACCTAGCCATTTATTGTATATCAAATGGTGATGGACTAGGCAGGAAGATATCTAAGGATGACTAGAGAGACATGAGTTCAGAAGACAGACAATTTTGTAGCTGGCCTCATTGCTTACTACCAAGAGTTTGTAGAGAGTGATCCAGTCAGAGGGAAAGCCTCCCATCTTCTCAGCACAAAGCCATCATAATAGATTCCCTCTGAGTACATGCTTTGTCTTGGGTTTTTTTTTCTTCTGCCCGAAGATCATTTATCTCTTCTGACCTCATATCCTCTATTGGGGCTACGGGTCTCATCTTTTTGCACCACTCATTACATTTCTCTTCTTGCCTTTTCTCAACTCCTCACCTTTATTTTTATTTTTATTTTTTATTCTTTTGTACTCTTTCTGACGGTTTTACTCTTTTACCACTAGATTGATTGATGTATGACTACACCAAAGTCCAACTTTGTGAACCTGAAGTTTCATTGAGGTAATTTATAGGAATGCACTTTGAGGTAAGAAAGCTGTATCACCAAATCCCATCCCAGCATGATGGACAGCTCTTGAAAGATGGAAACCTGGTGCATGTTGAACAACCCGTGGGCAATTTAACAGGTTGTAGAATTTCCTTTCCTGGCTGTTCAGGTTGTCTCTGCCTCTTGCTGGCTGCTCATCTTGCCCTTGTTTCTTCTAGGAAGCTTCTTCCAGGAAGCTGAGCTTCTCTGGGAGTGTTTGCCGCATGGCTTATCTGAGAGTGACTCTCACCCATCCTTATTGATTCTATACTTGAGAAATGCTTCTGTGAGATCCAGCTGTAAGGCAGTTTTTCCGGTAATGATCACTGGAGAAGGGTCCAGCTCATAGTGGGTGGTATCATCCCTGGGTCAGAGACCATGGGTTTCATCAGAAAGGTTAGAGCAAGCTATGTGAAGGAGACCCGTAAGCATCATCCCTCCAGGGCTTCTGCATCAGCTTCTGACTCCAGGTTCCTGTCCTGTTTGATTTCCTGTCCTAACTTCCTTCATTGATGAACAGCAGAGTGGAAGTGTAAGCCAAACCCTCCCTCTCCTTTTATTTATTTATTTTTTGTCATGGTGTTTCCTCTCAGCAATAGAAACTCTAAGTACGACAATACTCTAAAGAAGGGAATAGCCTATAGAATATAGTCAGTTTCAGGGACGTCATGAACCTATTTTGAGTTGTGTACTTCCTGTCTTATAGAGCTTCCTTGCAATGTGGGATGTTTCAGTCTCTGAGGAAACTGCTACAATCTCACATGTTATAAATTCTGCAGTCTATAACATTATTTCCTTCCAATACCTCCTTCAGCTGCCTCTGCATCATCTTGACCTTCTTGGGTCCTGTATTAACACCACATATTTATCCATACTGTTTCAAAGTCTAGAGCCTATGGCTACTTCTGACTCTACCTGTGGCTACTTCCAACTCTGCTCTTCCCTTACTCTCTTCTTCATCAACTTCAAAGTATATTTCAATTGCCAAGTGAAGTTTTCTCAGTTATCTGATATTAATCTAACTTCCCATAACTCTCCTCGGCAGGCTGCTCTATTGAAAGTCTATACAAATGGTAGAGAAGAAATGATACTTGTGAAAACTCCAGCTTATGGGTATCTATGTTGGAGACAGTGTTCTAAGATGGCCATCATCTGGTGAAAAATCCTTGGACAAGTCCTTTCCTGGAGTATCAATGGCAATTCCTTCTGAATAAGATAAAAGCAATAAGATATCAGAATCTGACTATATGAATCTACATTTTGAATGGGGAATTTTGTAGCAATGCTGTTGTTCTCGGTTCGTTCACCATAACTAACAAACTTGGAAGTGATCCTGGGTGAGTCACAACTAATCAGATGCCATAACAGAGAGATTAGACACTGCCTTGGTGGCCAAAAGGCAGCAAAATAGCTATGTTATGATTTCAGTGAAGAGAAGCTGTGGGATACTAAGAATTATGTTTCTAGAAAGAAACAAGAATTTAAATGACCTGAAACACTGAAATGACCCAACTTAATTTAGTTCAAGGGATGTGGTTCTCTGGATCTGGCTACATTGTGATCTAGGTGTAGGATTGGGTTCAGGAAAAAAATCAGATTGCCTGCTTAAAACTAGGTGTTTTGTATTAAGGACATGAAAGGAAGCTGAATGGGAGATACTCAGGAGCAGGATGGGAAAAAAATGTTTTCCTTATGTAAGTTATCCTTGGGGCTGTGAGGGTCTGTGATAGCTTCATGCATCCACTCAGCTTATTATGTCAATAGTGACTTCCTTGCTTCTACAACCCCTAGGATCTAGGATCAAGGAAGTCACTTTTCATCTGAATTCCTCAAATATCTGACTTCTGGGAACATTGGACTCAGTTTCAGGAGCTTTGCTTCTTGGGATGGAGTTTTTTTTAGAGGCTTCCACTAGGAGAAGATAGATGGACTTTATTCACACAGCTATGAGGAATTCAGTTCTACCCATGGCTGGGATATACTTGGGAGAACTCTTGTTCTAAGTCTGTAGACCACTAATGTCCCACACAGCGAAGGACTAACTAGAACACTGATCCTACAGTGACATGATACATATATATTACTCCCAAAGCTTTGTTACTTAATCCATGTTTAAAATATTTCAACACGATAACAGATAAAACAGAATAGAATAGAATGTATATAAAAGGTCCCCATGAAGTGGGTTTTGTCCCACAGGCCTTCTCTTGACCTAGCTATATTCTTGCTATGTGAAGTCTGTGCCTGACAAATACAGAAGTGGATGCTCACAGCCATCCATTGGACTGAGCACATGGTCACCAGTGAAGGAGCTAGAGAAAGTACCCAAGGAGCTAAAGGGAGTTGCAGCCCCATAGGAGGAACAGCAATATGAATTAACCAGTACCCCCAGAGATCCCTGGAACTAAACCACCAACCAAAGAAAACACATGATGGGACTCATGGCTCTAACTACATATGTAGCAGAGGATGGTCTTATTGGTCATCGATGGGAAGAGAGGTCCTTAGTCCTATGAAGATAATATGCCCTATTATAGGGGAATTCCAGGGCCAGGAAGCAGGAGTGGGTGGGTTGATGAGCGGGGGGAGGGAAGAGGGGATAGGGGGTTTGAGGAAGGGAAACCAGGAAATAGGATAACATTTGAAATGTAAATAAAGAAAATATCTAATAAAAAAGCAAAACTAAATCATTAAAAAAAAAGAGTTTTTCAAACTTCTCTGAATCAGCCTCATTCTTCATGTTCTTCACTCTCCTCGACTGTCTCAGTGACACCCCTCAAATAAGAAACCCAATCATCTTTTCTGTGAATTGTTTAGTATTCTCTAGTTCCTCTGCCTGTGAGCCTTCCCCTCCCAGTCTGTGTCTGACAGACTCCCTAAACTAAAGCTATTAGGACTCAAATGTAAAGAGAACCTGTCCAACTCAGAACTTCTCAGCCTCTGCTCCTTTGGTTTTTTCCTTAGGTAAATACCAAAGTCTTCCAGGTAGCTTCAAAGGGCTGGGATAGTCATCCCTGCCATTACATCTCAAATCTCATTTACGTCTACGTTCCCACAGTTCACTGAGTTCTTGCCTGCATCATTTCACCCCTCTCTTAATTCTCCAGTTTGCTCTACCAGAGAGCACAGCTGTCACTCCAGTCTGCAATGCTCTCCCTAGAGTCCATGACATATAGCACACACCTCACTTCTCTTTAGTCATCCTAATGAAAGCTTGTCCAGTTCATCCTTCTTCAAACTTGCTATTATAAATTTTAAAATCTCCTCTTTGACCATAAGCAAAATCGTCTTGCTCCCTTTCAGTCACCATGATAGTTTATTCCACAGGTGTATGGTTCCCTGAAGAATAAAGAACCAACTCCCACAAGCAAAAGGTCCTCATCTCTCCTCTCCACTCCTCTCTGTTGTATTCCCAGTGCCCACAGCAGTGACCGCTACATTAGAGAGAGTGAACAAGCACAGAATCAATTGTTATGTCTGAGCCACTAGCTATTCTGTCCTTTTCTCTTTCCTATTCCTCAAAGCCCAACTCTGATTTTCTGAGTTAGGTCTCATCTTATCTTTATGTACTTACTTACAGTATATGATGTCTCTCGTGAAACTGTACTTGTAGCCCACTTATATGTAAATATATTTGGCTATCACTGTTGAGAATGTACTATTAGTCTCAACTGCTGAATGTAAAACTCTCAAGATATGGAAGCCTCATTAGCCATGATTGTATCTTCTTTGACTAATAAATACTAGCATTAAAAATACTAGCATTAAAGAGTGTGTTTTACAGGTATTTGGCAAAAGTAATTAACAACAGAATAAATAAGCAAACAAGGGACTCTGTTCTATCCTGAGTGTCTTATACCCATGCTGTGTTTGAAGTTCCAGTGTCAGATTCCTTGACCATAGTTTTTACCAAAGCACTAATATATTCCAACCTCTTTTAAAGCTGTCATCCTTCATGTAACAAGGGTTGCATGGGTCTCTGGTTCAACTGGAAATGGCAAAGAGATACAGCTCTCAGAAAGGAAGGCCACTCAGGGCAGGTAGCCAGAGTCCCAAGTCTCATCTGCTACCATGGCACCACCAATGCTAGTGCCAGGCCTAGCTGCAGCAGCAGGTGGTAGCAGTAAGGATTGCAGTGTTGTGAGTCCACCCTGCCAGGTGGGTTCAAGGTCCAGCGATGGATGCTATGGGAGAGAAAACTCTTCCCCAAAGTATTACAGCGCAGTCAAACAGACAGTCTTGGACAATTCTCAGTGAAATATCTTGTGGACATTATTCCAATAAGGATGTTATAAACATTGAGGAGTAGGGTGGGATCCAGGCGTAGATGCTTCCTATTGGCTCAGTTTGAGAAGCTACTGTTGCTCTATTTGCATGGGGAAGGACTTCCAGTGTTTTCCTCTCAGTCGTTCCAGAGCAGAGAGAGTTAGGCAGAATGTTGGCCACTGTCCTACTGTTCTCAATCCTGAGTTTCACAGGGTTTGGGCTCAGTCAACCCTAGCAGTTCTGTCTGGTGGCATGGTCCACTTGGCCCACGATCACTAAGGAAGCTTACTGTAGGAGCTTACCAACTTCTTTTGTGTTTAACAATTGCATTTGTTAGTAAAATAAAAAAAAATAGTTCTCTGGAGAGCAGCTCAGTTAAAAGCAAAACAGGAGATAGGACCATGATTTTAGCTCACTGTGACTTGGGGAGATGCACGGGAAGCTCAAAAAATGCTTGATTTCCAAATGTCATCGATGAAGCACTGATGTCTAAATGTCTGTTGCAAACACCTGCATATGAAAATTAGAAGCAAATGAACAAATTATGCCTTTGAAACTAGAAAATGATGCTTCAAGCTTAAACATAAAGTTCTTTTCAGAGAAAACTGAGCAAAAATATATGCAAACTTAATTTATATGCATATATTATCTATGAAATTATTTGATAAAATATAAAATTACATGTGATTTTAATATAGTTTATCTTTCAAGACTATTTGTTTTAGGGGACAGTAAGATGGCTCAGTGGGTAAAAATGTTTTCTGGTCAAGCCTGAGTTTGGTTCCCAGAACCCAAAATAGGAGTGAACCAAATTCCAAAAGTAATTTTCTGATCATACACATGTGCCAAGGCATGTGCCCCCAATAATCTCATGTGCATGCAGAATAAAACACACATACACTCACACACACATGCACATAAATGCACATGCATGCACCACACACACACACGCACACACATGCATGTGCACACACACATGCACACACACACACATGCACACACATGCATGTGCACACACACACACACACACACACACACACACACACAGAGCAGGAGGTGATAAGATAACACATAGCAGTTCATAAAGCAATTTTTATAAATTGCTTCATTCTCCTGAATTTTTTTAAAAAAATATTTTCCCATAAGTAAGTTAATGACTTTTTCACACAAAGGTTTAGAACCAACTGACAGTGCATTTAAAGGGAGAGCATTGGCTGGGCATCCCCACATCCGTCCGAAGCAGCAGAGCATGGAGATAGTGGGCAAAGCTCAACTCCTCCATTACTAATCTCTGTCATAAATCTTCACATTAAAGTCCATCTTACAGTAGAACAAAGACCTTTCATGGTATTTAAGTTTCATATGGTAGGCATGTTCCCATGCCCTTCACATTATATCAACATTATAATGACTTAAATACATCATTTAGCTGTTAGCTAGTTCATGAAACATTTAAATAATTGAATATTTCTATTTACACTGCCTTTCAGACTCTTTATTCCAGTGCTACACATACATAATTGAGAAAAATTGCATTGATATATATGTGATTTAGAAGAGTGTGTAAGCTTATATATAGTACTGTTAATATTTCTGTTTTCTGAACAGAGAATATTTAGAGGCCCTTATGTTCAGTCTATTCTTTTATCTTTATGAACTTGCTTCTGATATATTAGAGACTCTTATTTGGAATAGCACATTCCAGCATCATTCAGCAGCTTTTTTTTTTTTTTGAGCTCATATATTTATTTTCATTCTGTCAATTTTATGAGGATTCCTTAAGTGTCACTTGGAGACATTCATCGCACATATAAGGAGGGAGAGGACATGAGGGTAAATATTATGTTAAGAGAAGGCTGAAGTAATCACATTGTCCTTTAAATTCTTTAATAATTAGTTAAACCTTCAACATCTTTGTAATATTTCTTCACATTGTCATGAGGCTCTATAAATATAAGAATCATATGTGAGCCTGAAAAGTGTGATTTCTCCTTACAACCTAATGAAAGACCTATGGGGAAGACAGAAAAGAAGTACTGTGGTTGTGGGAAGTAAAACCCATTTCATGGTGGTGGGAAGTGGGTAATTTAATTGTACATTTATTTAGCCTTAAATCAACCTGTCCGTTCTCTACTTGATAATAATCTGAGCTCATTTACTGCCTAAGTGAGTGAGTTGTTGTTTAGTAGACACTATGCAGTAAACTTGAACCCCATCATTAGTCCCTCAGAGAGCGAGAAAATGTCAGTATGCAGATGTGGAGAACCAGGGTTGCCCAGAGATGCAGGAATCAGAGACCCAAGCTGATCTCTGATGCCTCTCAATACTCACAACAGTAAATTTCCCTTTGAAAAGTAGGGTAGATGAAAACCTTGCAATGGAAGCACAGCCAACTCTGCTTTCCTCAATGAGAAGGCATTCACTGAAAACCTTTAAAAGAACGGATCTACATTTTGACTTTGAATTAGCTTGAGGTCCCTAGGTCAAAGGAGCATTCTCCATTAATGCTAGATATTTTATAGGCCTCATTACTAATGTTTAAAATTATGACATCGCCTTATTACCTGACATCATGATTTATAGATGACAGCAGTGTAAAAGTGTCACTAATTCATGATTTCCGAGGGTAGAGCTCATAGAAGTCTTCACTGAAATGCTTTATGAAAGGGGAAAACCGCAATCCCTTTAATTAATAACCTGCCCTAGAAAACCATCTTTATAGAATAATACAGAAAATACTTGAAGATATCCAATAATAGCCTGACATCCCCCTTTATTTCAAAAGGGATCATTTGCTGTTAATAATGGTAAGCAGGATTTGGGGACATTTTACGAGTACATCATTCTTTGAACGTGTCAGTTGGCTTTATGTTATAGAGAGGAGGGTGATGGGGTGGAGCGAGCTTGCAGGCATATATAACATTCCAGGAGGTGAAGAATCTATGATGCTTCATCAGACAAACCATTTCATTTTGTCATTGAGTCATAGCAGCGTCGTCTCTATCTGAGGAATTATTGCTAAGCTATCATTTGCTATCTTAGGTCTGGTGAAGCTATTTTACATATAAATGTTACTGGCAGCTTGTATCGTCATGTCATTCGGAGGAAATGGAGGTGCAAACATGCATCATATTTTCACCTAAACTTTATGAAATGGATGTATGTTTGAATTTTTCTATAGTATTATAAATACTGTATTTGGATTTTCTATTATCTGATGTTATTATTATTGACAATACTTACAGCCACAGATGAGAGATATTTTCTCTCCCTGAGCTTTAACACAAACATATTGCATGAATTTTCCTTGTGGGCAAAATGACCTTAAATGTAGGTTATATGGCTCTTTGTGTTAAGCCTGGTGATCTGAGTTCAATCTCCTGCCTCTACTTGGTGGTAGAAGATATCATTTCCTTCAGGTTGTCTGTCCTCTGAGTCCTTGCATACACACACCCACACACACACACACACACACACACACACACACACACAGCTAATTATTAGAAAATATGTCCTACCTTATGGACACAATAATGTTGAAAATCAGTATATCAAATTGTTAGGAACAAAATTATAGATATTGAAATATTTTGATAATATATTCTCAATACCTTGACAGCCAAAGACACTGAATAAACATAAAGTGTCAATTAATGAATTCTCTACAACTTTACTGGCTTTAATACTGTAAAGGAATTTATTATATTTGCTCTCAAATAAACTTATTTTATGAGAGCTTTATTCATTCAAAATAATGTAATAAAAACTGAATGTGATAGTGGTACAAGCCTACAATTCTAGGTCTTAGGAGACAGAGTCAAAAGCTCCAAAGTTCAAGGCTATCACTGTTTGCATATCAAGTTCAAAGACATCCTGGACTATGAGAGACCTTCTTGAAATAAATATAAATACCTATATACAGATTAAGATCCAAATGACAGAATTAAAACAACAGCAGAACAAAACTAAAATTAAAACTCTGAAAATATCCCAGGTAGAAAGTATCCATGGAGTGTGGGCACTGCACTCTTGGTAAATGGAAGTTTTCATGTACCAGAAACACTGTGTTTCCTTCCATGATTCATGGATTTGCTTTATGCCTTACTATGAGGCAGGAGCCATTAATAACTCTACTACCAAGCTGTCTGTACTCTGACAAAATGGGCAGAATAAGGAAGACTAAAACTTTATCATGACTTGATTTTTCTGATGCCCATTCATCATTCACAGCCCATTAGTGGCCATCAGTAGAACAGAAGACACTCCACCCACAGGTCTATTAGCAGCTATTGGCAGCCATCAGGAAAGAAGACACTCTTATTATCTAGGAATTTTCAACAAACTTAGCAACTGTGTTATCAAAAAAATATAAAAGATGAGGTATCAAAGATTCCTTTTCTAACCTGAGTCTAGGCAGATGCAACTGGACAGGGACCAAACACTACATCCATTGCCCTAGTCACTTATGTACCCATAGAGCTCCTATGTGCTGCAAACCTGCCTCTATGGGCAGAACCCCAAGGACATTACTCATAAAGTCACACTTTCTTATGTTTATGGCTCAGACCAACAATTCCCTAAGCCAGTATCTACTCTTCTGTCTGCCTTACAGCAGTAGAACACGTTTGCCTCTAAACAGCTCTGTCAGGGAAGAGTAAGTGCGCTTCTTACTCTGATTCCCTGACAAATAAGAAATGAATGAAGATTTTAGGTCATTATCTTAATGGAATGCTGTTTTTTTTTCACTTCTTTCCAGTCCTCCAAGTTATGTCTGAGGCACCCAAGAAGCTAGTTTGGACCTCACAAATAAAGGAAATATTGTGGATAGTGCAAAAATCTGAAGAGAGCATATTTCTGACAGAAGGTTGGTAATAGACTCACACACTGACCTTCAACAAGTTCCTGAAGTCTGTAAACTGCAGGAATGTGACATTTCCAACTTATTTGAGTGGTTAGTGTAGTAGCTTGCACAATAGGAGAGAAAAAACGTCAATTGTCATTTTCTCAGTGATAATTGGCGTATGAGGATTGTTGTCATAGTTGTCAAGAAAAATTATGCAGCACAGAACCTGTGGCCATGTCATGCTTCCTTTCCATTTCTGAATTTAACAAACACTAATTACCATTAAATAATTTGCTTATATCTATAAAATATTTGCATCAGTGTTTTCTTTCCTGCAGAATTTTTTTTATTTCAATGAGAACTATTCAGAATAAGGTATAGACTCTTGCTGCTCAGGTGCAGGACACACCAGTCATAATAGGTGAGGTACACGCTGGCCAGCTGAACTGCCCCACTTCCTAGACTTGGTTTACCAGGACCCATTCTACTATCTCTGCCTCATACCCCATCACATTCCCAGTGACTGGGTCCTGCCTCAATTCTTCCAGTCTCCAGTTACTCAGATGTAGGCGACACCAATCAGAATAGACTCCAGCTGCTCAAGTGCAAATCATACCAGTCAGATGAACAGAGGCCCCTTGCTGTACATAAGGCCAAGTCAGTTGCCAGAAGTCAAGCTGCCAACCTTGTCAGAGACGCTTTAGTGGTTCTGTTGGAGTTTGTCAAAATATCCTTACTCACAAAGACCACAGAGACTGCCACCATCACTGCAAACAGCATGAGGATTTGTATTGATCTAACATGTTGGGGACTCCCCTTTCAGCACACAGGCCAGAGGAGAGCCCCAGAACAAAGGAAGAACACACTTTTTAATGCCTTTCTAAGGGGCAGATTTGAGCAACAGAGTTCTCATTGGTGTAGCAAGTAACCCTTTCAGGCATTGGTTGGTTTGTATAGTGACTAAGTAACCCTTTGGCCTAGTAATTCACCTTGTTTGTCCCCATGGTGGGTTATTATGATTTGGTCAGCAAAGTAATAGTACATTTTGAACTTATGGATCAGCTATTCACATCACAGCTATTTACGTCAGGGGAATTCTCGCCACAAGGTCAGGGTGGTTTGTGGTCTTTGTCAGAATTCATTGTGTGGCAGGGGGCAAGAGAATTGCTAATCTTGTTATGGTTATTTTTCTGAGAACAGCTAATATTGTTTTGGCAGCTTGTAGGCTCAGTCATTTTGACCGCTAAAACTATGTTTTTACATTTGTTTAGTCAGCCACCTTCCTTATCTGGCTCTGCACTTTGTCTGCTAGTACAGTTTGGAAAGTCCTTTCGAAGGGGGAATGTACTGGGTGGTCTTGAATTCATTTTGGATATTACAGTTCAGAGGTAAAGCATGGCACCCGAAATATGAGCTACAAAGCCCAGAAGATCAAAGAGGATACAGAAATCAAGGAACAAACCACCCATCCAAGAAAAGACAGTCAGAACTCAGCACTTAGATTTCTAATTAGAAACCTCATACCTAAATACAGCAGCTAAGGCAGTATGGCACCACCAGAGACTGGCTGCGCTCTGACAGCAAGACCTGAATATTTTAATGCAAATGAACCACAAGAAAATTACCATAAAAACCAAATTTATGAAGATGATAGAGATTCTTAAAGAAGAAATGAAAAAAAAAATCCCTTAAGGAAATCAAGGAAACAACACGTAAAATAAAACACAAAACAAGGACATTCTGGACATGGAAGATCTAGGTAAGTAAACAGGACATCTCTAACCTCACAACAGAGTATAAAGGATGGAAAACAGAATCTCAGGGGTTGCGATAAAATAGAACAAACAGATATACCAGTCAAAGAAAATGTTAAATCTAAAAAATTCTTAATATAAAACATCTGGGAAATCTGGGATACTTTGAAAATACCATAATTAAGAATAATAGGAAAAGGGGAAGATTCCCAGCTCAAGATTCCAGAAAATATATTTAACAAATCATAGAAGAAAAACTTCCTAACCTAAAGAAGGACAGGATCATAAAGGTATAAGAAGCTTATCGAACACAAAGATTGGACCAGAAAAGTAAAGTCCTTGTGACACATAATAATCAAAACACCAAACACAGAAAACAAAGAAAGGATATTGAAACCTGCAAGGGAAAAAGGCTAAGTACCATATAAAGTCAGATTCTTAGAAGTGCACCTGAATTCTCAGTGGAGACTTGAGAAGACAGATGGCCCTGGACAGATGTCTTGCAGACTCTATGAGACCACAGATGACCACCTAGACTACCCAGAAAAATGTTCACTCATCATAGACAGAGAAAACAAGACATTTCATGAAGAAATAAAATTTAAACAATATCTATCCAGAATAGGATAAATAACATTATTGAATATGTCAATAATAAAGTAATAGTTATTAATTTCAAAATAATTTAGTCTCATAAATAGGTTTAAAGTAGCTAAGCCAGCTTATTGACTTTTATAAACACTGATTCATTCCCATGATTTTGTTGAGCACAGGTCTTTCTCTGTTATTATTTTAAGTCATGGTAACCCACATTGGCCAGCACTAAAGCTTCTCTCTCTGTAGTGTTAACATTACAGGCTTTTATGGCACCATCCAAGTTTGGAAAACCTGAGGATCAAACCCAGTGTTTCTGGCATGCAGAACAGGTTTTGCAACTGATAGATGCTTCTCCAGTGCCATTGCCATTATTTTGATAACTCAAGTTCATTGAAAATGTCTACAGAAGGAAAACATCTTTCTGCCTTATATTTTGACATTATCTTCCAAACATAACAATGGAACAATGAATAGGTTTTCTTAACATAAAGAAATTAACACCAAAATGGGAAAGATTACTATATTGCAGTTTAAAGTATGGCCATTCAGTCCCATGGGTATTTAGCAATGTGTGGCAATATTTCACTTTTCTGTATACCACCATGTCTTATATAGTCCATATTTATTAGGTATCAGTAAAAGGGACTTATTATAATATAAGGAGGGTACTGACATGCAGCCTCCCTTCTTGTCCTGCCACAAGGCTACCAATACTGTGTTCATGGAGGAACATGGCTTTTAATTCCATTTTTTTTTTACAAAAGCTTCTGGCCATTTTCAGGATGAAATGTCAGATGGGAGATAGGTGCTGGAGTGTTAATTTGGACATAGATTGAATTCCTCACCTAGTTCTTTATCAGGAGGTGTCCTATTTTAATGATTAATGCATTGCACGACTATGTGCACTAAACATAATCATATCAGAATGTTCATCATTAATATCCATTCAACTTTTACAAAGTTACAGTAATTTATCAAGAAGCAGAAAAAATATTAAGAGTTGACCAATTGTTTGCACAATCTCAGAAATATCTTTACATTTATTTTGCCTTTGTTTGTGTCTGAGTACTGTACCTCTCTTCTGCTGTGTGGGGCTTGAAGGCCATACTCGTGCCTTTAGGTCATCAGATATCACATTGACCCTCTGAGTCATCATGTCCTCAGGTCTGAAGCAGGTTTAAGGCAAAAAGAATTGTATTCATTTGTACTAGTGCATTGACATTGTATAATTTGCAGCTAGCCTAGTTAGCATGCCTCAATTATAAAAATGTGGGAAGACTTCCAGTATTTATAACAAGCTATAAATATAATAAAATCCCAGATGGCTGAGGTCCATCATTGAGGGACAGAATGCATTAGAGGCCTGAGGTGCCCAGTGTTTAGACATGATCCCAGAGAAACTACACAGCCATGAAGGGAACGTGGAAGTTCTTGGCATAAATCATGGCAGCATCAAGCTGCTGTTTATGATTCTATCTCATAAGAATGTTTTTCCCTGGTGTTTGCTGGGGTCTTCGTATTTTAGTGATTGGGGAATCAGCTAACTATAACTCTAAGAAAGCCTTGTACAAACAGCTCCTCAGGCAGAGTTCTGTCTCACTCTGTGTCGCTATTCCAGTTTAGTTCCTTCTCATTGAATTTGGCTGTTGCTATACGTGTTTGCTTAAATTATTAACTGAACCTGTTTGGTTTGTGTATCTGTGTCATGATCTAACACAGATTGACAGCAATGCCCAGTGACAATGTTCACATTTGGATTCTTTCTTCAAATTAAAACAAACAAACAAAAAAATCTCTTCAGTATATGATTTTATTTTTGTATAGTGTGTGTGTGTGTGTGTGTGTGACATTGTGGATGCAAAACAATTTCTCTGCCTATTATGTTGCATCCAAGACTTTTTTCTTCTTTACTATATCTTTTAAAACATTATTCAACAAGGTTGTATTTACATATTTACAAATGTGCTTGTTTGTGTGTGTGTGCGTATGTATAGAAACAATTAACGATAAAATAGGCCATGAATTTGAAAGAGACCAAGAAAGCATATATGGGAGGATTTGGAGTGAGAAAATGGAAGGGTATAATGATGTAATTATATTGTAGTTTCAAAAAATAAAAGAAATTTGTTTTACAAAATAGAAAAAAAAATTAACAAATGTAATGAACTGTTTTTATGAGTTACACTAGCCCTTGTAACTGATTAGAACCTGATAAGGGGATCTTGGAGCCCTGAGTATAATTGGCCTGAAGACAGACCACTGATTATACTTCCAAATGAGCTCTCTAAACTCTAGGCTCTGCCACTGTCTCCAGGTAAACAGAATGAGACTGAATCTGTGGGTACCTAGCTGGCATCTGCTGGAGAACTGCTCTGCGTGTAGAGAAACAGCTTCATACATCTGTAACAAGAAGTGCTCTGTATCAATGGAACATGAGAAATGCTGTTTGTTTTTTCCTCCCTTTAAAGGGATCAGAAAGACAAAGAGAGCAGGAAAGCAGTACCTATCTGCATTGAAATCCCGTGTCCTTCAATATACGAATCAAAGTACCCAATCATGTAATAGCATTACTAATGAGATAAGCTCATTTAAAGGAGCAGCAAATGGTTCACACTATTTAAATACTGAATACACAAAAACTAATTTAATTCTACAGAAGTCCTCTTCCTGGTCCTGTAGGACCAGTGCTACCTTGCTAATAGCAGAATTAAGCAGAAACTGCATACAGAGGATCCTGCAAGTCAGCTGCACACTTGGCAATCAATCCCTGTCATCTGGATGTCTGGGCCCTGTTTTACTGTTCCTTACTGTTCCTCAGTGTTATACATACATACATATATATGTGTGTGTGTGTGTGTGTGTGTGTGTGTGTGTGTGTGTGTATACATGGTAGGGATCTTTACTTAATTTGACCATTTTTTATGCTTAATTATACTGAAATAAGCTAACAGCAACCCCTGCAGCATAAGTGGAGCAATGGAGACTTGGGTCCTTCCTTGATAATTGACTTTTTTTAAAATGTTGCACTGAAGCACAGAGAATGAGAGTTGAGGTTTTCCTCACCTGGGTCAGGAGAGAAGGGAAGTTTTCTAAATTCAATATTTCCACTGCAATCTTTCTGTGACACTTTGTTTCAAAAATTCTGTGTCATTCATCTCAGCTGAGAAAACCGTCATTCACTGCATAGCTTATGACAGATTCTGCTTCCCAATGGTGTAAACACATCAAGGGCCTTAGCTATCTGCTGTTCTTTATGAGATACATGATTTTTAACTCTCAATAGAACAAAAGTACTTACTAGTTTGGCATGTTTCCACAGTCCTGAATGTTTCATAATGTAACAAAATACCATGTGACCTGTCTTGGAATTCACTGTCTTATAGCACCACCCTTATTTCCAAGCAAGTGTTACCTCTGACTAGAATACGATTGTCCTGAAGAGTGACAATATTGATCTGGAAGGTACATACTCTCAAAACAAAACAAAACAAAACAAACAAACAAACAAACTTGCATTACAAAAGGAGTTTAAATGTACTCCCATTCACACCAGCTCATAGCTCCCAAGTCACCTCTGAGACTCAAACACACAAGGAAGGGAGAAAAAGACAGCCTTAAGCTAATTCTGCAATACATTTGAGCAACAAAGAGGTGGACTCCAATCCTATGATGCCTTAAACATAAGTCAATAAGGACAGTTGAGGCTCCCATGCACTTTAACAATCATTCTAAGTTTAATTAAATGCCTGACTAATGTTCCTCCTACTCAGCAAAGGTATTACAGTTAACTTCCAACCCCAATAAGCTCATGCAAAAATACACAACTAGATTGTTATATTATATTATATTATATTAGGCATTTCTACCACTATACTAATCTATTCTGCAGATATGAGATCCCTTGCTACTCGTGGCTTCTCCAGGCCATGTGGTTCTGCTCCATCTTTCTTCCACCTCTGCTTCCTCTGTCCTTCTCCTCCGTCATCCCCTACCCTTTCTCCACTCTCTAAAACTGCCAGTGCAACCTTTCCCTTCCACTGCTCCCTTCCAGGCTCCATCACAGGCTGTAGCCTTTATTTGACCATTTAGAATGGGGAGAATGTTTATCACATGAAATCACCTAATCCACTCCTCTTGAGGAAGAAGAATTAACATCAGCACACAAATAGTACCAGGGCAACCCACAACACAAAAGTACTTGGAGTCCCTATAGAGACGATCCTGAAAAATGTAATACAGAAGAAGGACTTTTGAATTTTTTTTTTCTAGTATCGTCTTCTCCATGTAAACATTTATCTAGAGTCTGGATTATTTGGTTAAATATAGGCCATGAAACAAATGGTACTAAGAAAATTAGTATATGTGGGGCTTTTTACGTAAAACTAGGTCTTAGACTCCCAAGATAGCTGAGAGAGTAAGGCCTGACTGGCCTGAGTTCTGTCAATCTACAGAAATCACCTGGTAGAAGGAGAAAACCAACTCTCACATGTGTTTTCTGCACACCACTAACACAAGCACATAGGGATTGTGCACACACATGCTGGTGCAGGCACACACATGCACACATGCACACACACACACACAGACATAGACACATATACACACTGAGACAGAGATGGAGATGGAATCAGAGTCAGAGAGAGACATGGGGAGATAATCAGAGAAAGAGAGAGAGAGACAGAGACAGAGACAGAGACAGAGACAGAGTCAGAGACAGAGACAGAGAGAGACATGGGGAGATAATCAGAGAAAGAGAGAGAGACAGAGACAGAGACAGAATGAATGAATGATGAATGGAAAAATTGAAAGTACATTTCCAAATATAAAATGTAAAATCATGAGTGATTTTTTTTCACACCATTAAGCTCTATTAACTTATTGTAAATCTCTAAAATTACCCAAACTCTGTTGCATAAGCAAAATTTTTCTCACTAGAATCTGCTTAATTCTAGATGTCTGTTCCTAGTTATTAACTCTGTAGTCATGGCAAATGATTGGGTATTGAATTTTTTCAGTCTTGCTTGAGAAACAACATTCCTTTTAGAGATGAGAGTCAAAATTCTGTCAGTGAATGCTTAAACAGGCACAAAGATTTTATTCTACTAAGTGAAATACCCCTTAACACAATAACTGAAATAGATAAATATTGTAAGTGTGAATGTTTTCTCATACAATCAAGTAATTTCTTCCTACGAGAGAGGTTCACGAAGGTTGCTGGATGTCTCAAGCCTTGGCTGCCTTTTTGGTTTGATCTTGAGTGCACTAGCAATGAAAGCTGTAAATTTCCCACGATTTCTTCCACACTCCTTTGAGGCTTAGCTCATCATCCTGCTCCCTTCTGAAAATTTCAAATACTCTCATTTCTACTTTCTGCCCTTCTTCCCCTTCCTTTTCCCACATCCAATCAATGCTGATTGACCCATATTTCTCTCTGAAACCAAAGACCCTTTTAAATGTTCTTTTCTTATGTTCCTCAAGCATATCAGTTACAACCTAGGATAAATGAGCACAACCCAACTGCCAGGACAGCTATCTGAGGGAATATCATTATTATAGTTTTAATCAGTATACATTGAATAGTATTATTTCAAAGAAACATTATGAAAAACATGAATGCTGAAAACTTATGGTTATTGAAATTGAAATTCAGAGTGGGAAGAGTATAGTCAATGACCATTTGAGCAATGGAGTTTTTAAGTCACTCAAGAAAGAATATCAGAGATTACTCCCTAGATTAAAACCTAGTAAATGACCTCAGAAAATTGTAGCCATAAATGTTGGGGCTGTTTCTTTCTACTCAGAAGAAATAATTTAATGTCATTCAAACATAATGACTACATATTATCCTTTCCTCAACTAACTAAGTAATAAAGCCTAAGAAAACAGTTTCACTGTACAGTAGACTAATTCTTTTAATTAATAAGTGTGTGTTCAGCAATGTAGTCTAGAATAGCATTGGACAGACACAGAAGCCTTTCTTTGTTTCCTGTTTTATGCACTTAAAAATCTTTGTGATATTCTTTGAGGAGAATGAACCACTTTTGAGATAATGAAGCATTACAAAATATAACTAATGATCTATGTAAAGCATATATTTTATCTTCATCAAAATGAAGATTTCAAGTCTTATTATACTAAATGTCTTAAATCATAAGCAGTGCAATACAAGAAGGGCATCAGTTTCCCACTATCGGTAGGTTGATCATCATTTATGGTTTTCAAAGATGATTGCAACTTCATATAATGTTACTTATAAAATGCAGGTCATTTGTAGATCAGTTATTCAGATGCATCTAAAATGTGATTGTCTGGTAGTGAGTTAGCAAAGGGAGCTGGGAAAGGAAACATACTAAAGTATAAGAAGGGTAACAATTCTCTTATAATTGTAAGTCTAATGTAAGTCATGAACTTGACCTGAGATAGTCAACAGTCTAGATGAACCTACAGGTAACTGGACACTCAGAGACATTAAGAATGAGATATGAAAAAAAAAAAGCCAGGTGGTGGTGGCACACGTCTTTAATCCCAGCACTTGGGAGGCAGCGGTCCCAAGTTCAAGGCCAGCCTGCAACAAAGTGAGTTGCAGGACAGTCAGGGCTATACAGAGAAACCAAAACCAAAAACAAACAAACAAACAAGAAAGAAAGAAAGAAAGAAAGAAAGAAAGAAAGAAAGAAAGAAAGAAAGAAAGAGCGAGCTATGGCACTCCCACATGAAATTTCAGAGAAACTATAGATTGTGACTTTAGTATATCATATTTTTATGAAGACTACTAATGGAAATTGTGTGTAAAAGGACTATTTTGGCTTCATCCTAAGTGTTCTGTGATTCTATGGGACAGAGACTCGTGTGTTCAATACTTTAGCGAGGACAGCGGGTATAGCATCAGGTGTATGGAGTGCACACATGCATCATATTTTGTAAATTGTGTTTTTCTTCTTATCCCATCTCTTCAATGGTTGTTTTCAGCAACAGAATCATATGTTTTGTATTTGTTAAGCTATTGTTAAGTTTAGCTTAATGATGTTTCCTCACAAGCTAGTGATAAAGCTGCAAATTCTAAATGATCAGGAATGTAAGTTGATACAGTAGCTACCTTTGTGCCTCTGAGGATATTACACTAAACCTAAATAACCTAGAAGTATGTACATAAGTGCAATCTCTCTAGTCACTGCTGAATGCCTTGCAATAGAGATGGGTGTTGATGAGATGACACCCTCAGAGACAACAACAAAAGAACCACGTCTGTTCATTTTGAGGAGAAAAGTAATGTCACATCAAAAATAAAATTATGAAATTGATCAAGGGAGGTGGATAAAGAGCTTGTTGTACAAGCTTGAGGGTTTTAGTTTGGGTCCCCAACACCCATATCAAAATGGGCATGGTTATGCATATATGTAAACCCAACATCAGAGGATGCAGACAGGAAGATTCAGGGCTTCTCTGGCCAACCACTCTTGAATAAAGGACAGGCTGCATCTGCAATGAGAGAACCTGTTTCAGAAATCCACACAATCAAGAGTGGCGGTGGAAAGCAGCCATGTAGACCTCTTTTATAACTGACAGAAAAGTACACCTGCAGGCATATGCACACAAATACACAACAAAAAAAAATCACAAGTGTATTGAATTGTGAAATGTTCATTTATTCTAGACTAAAGAAACCATAGTATGCTCATGATCCTTTGCACAGTGTTGTGTGTTTGTGTGGGTGTGTGTGTACATGTTAGTCTGTGAATGGAAGCATACAGTGACACTACTCATGTTGAAGATAGAAGACTACCTTGAGTATTGATCCTTACATTTCATATTGTTTAAAACAAAATTTCTTGGTGTTCTATGCTTTATAAGCTATACCAGCTGACCTCCAAACTTCTAGATTCTTCTGTCTTGGCTTCCCATCCCCTTCTTGGAGTGTGGGAGTTACAGACACTCATGCTGTATGTCTGCCTTATGTATGAATTCCAGGAATGGGATGTTAGGACCTCATGCTTCTACAGTATATACTTTTACAAATGGTCCATCTTTCAAATCCCCCTATGCACATTCACTTGCTAAAGTTTATGCTATATTTTTACCAATATGAATGTAGTTATTAATCTACTACTGTGTACCCAGAGGCTAAACCATTTAAATTATTAATAGTGAAGATGTTAAAATAGAATTCTGTTGAGAAGGCAAATGCTCACATTGAAAATGGACACAGTACACAAGATGCCTTTTCCTATTCAATAAATTTTCAGATGCAAAATAATAAAATGTCTTTAGAAAGCCACATCCTCATGGCATGAAACACCAGGAGCCTATGTTACACTTGCTCTGCAACTCCTATATATTTAGAAGGAATAATGAATGACTAGTAATTATGGACATAAATTATAGTTATAAATTATTTTCATATCATTCATACTCAATTCTGAGCCAAACCATGCTAGGTGGTCGCACACAATAATTATATGCTTTTGGGTGTTCTCTGGAAGGGTTATGAAAAATCCTCCACAATTTATCTCATGTATTCCAAATATATGTATTCCCACATCTGGCAGTTAATAGGAAGTGCCACTCTAATAATTTATGCATGTGAGTATTCTAATGGTATATAAGAAACATTTTGACCTTTGACATTTAAAATTCCAATTCACTGGCTGAGGATGTAAGTTAATGGTGAGCTCAGTATTTGTAAGACCCTGGCCTGAATCCTCGGCACACAAGACCCTTCCTTCCAGGCATGACATTATACGATAATGGTTCACAGTGTTGTTTCTTTGTGTTGGATTTATTTATCTTATTTTGCGTGCATAAGGGCTTTGCATGTATGTATAGATGTACCTCATGGAAATGATGTGAGTCTCTAAACGAAGAGGGCATCAGATCCCTGAGAACTGGGATAAAGGGTGATTGTGAGTACTAAGTTTGCTAGAGACTAAACCCAGGTTTGTTGCAAGAGAAACACATGGTCTTCAACACTGTGCTGCCTCTCTAAACGCCCAGTGTGTGCTGGTTCTTAACCACTGGCAGTAGATTCCAAATGTGAACAAACAACTTATCCCCCAGGGAAGAAAACCTTGCAACATGTACAACATTTAGGTGGCCATCATGATGTGTGCGACAGAACTGTTAATAACGAGTAAGTAGCCAAAACGTATTATCTAAAGGACAACACTGTCTGCTATTTAACAAAAAATACTGAGGACAAAATGTGAACATGTCACCCACTGCTGATGAACCTTGTTCTGGCTCCAAATAAAAGTTGAAAACACCAAATTGATTTAATGCCATTTGTTTCTTTAAGTGTGTCTTCATGGGAACAAAACAGATTGAAAAGATTAAATAACGTTAATTAATGCATCTGCATTTGCCTTACTTCCTCTGACAGTCTTTTTATAGTGTATGAATAAGAATATGGTGACTGATATGTTAACTCTGTTTATATGAAATCTAAAATCCAGCAAAAACATGCTCCTACTCACTCTCTGAGAGTTACACACAATATTTTCTTAAATGATATCCATTTAAAATGAGGACTTTCCTATATTTACCAGCTAAGCAGATTTCCTTATCTGGTTATTACAAAAATAAAATCAGGGCTATAGAGCAAAGAAAATATACAGCTGAATTAGGAAATATTTTATTTGTAAGGTTATGAGTTGCAACTTTCCATTAGTTTAGATACAAGCAACATGCCAGGTCAGAATTTTCTTAGTGATGAATTTTCTTAGCCATCCCTATTTGTTTTTGCAGAATGGGACCCTCAATTCTTGCATCTGATTTCAACCCTTGCCACATTTATTTTATACTCTCACTTATGTATTTTCTGTCGCCAAAGAGAAAATTTTGCGAGTAAGTACAGAGGATGAGTTTTACTGTCACAAGGTAATAGTGAGATATAATCCACACCAACGTGAGCTCAGGAGAAAGGTTGGTGATGGACCTTCAACATGTGGTCTCCGGGTTAGTGTTAATGATGCTAAACATTGTAGCATCACACTAGGGATTTTCCAGCGAGATTTAAAAATCTGTTTCAAAAATAATCGACCCCTACCCAGTAGCTGTGTGTTCCCCAGTTCCCTAGAAATCATGGATGGTGCCTATGATACCAGGAAATGGGAGTGGGGGAGAGGAAGGGGGATGGAGGTAGAGACGAAAAGAGAGGGCAGAAGAGAAATAGAAGGGAGAAAGGTAACTCGAAGATAGGAATTGGAAGAGAAAGAAGGCCGAGAAGAAAGAAAGTGTGGGATGAGAGGGAAGAAATAGAGAGAGGGTGGAAAGAGTCAAAGAGAAACCGACTTGTTTACTGCCTCGCTTGAGCATGCGCAGTGAAGCTGCATGCCTGGGTGGGCTGCCTGCCAGGCTGGACCATTCCTCTCGATCCAGACCTGTCAGCCTATCTGTGAATGAACTGAGCTCATGCTGGGAGCATGTGTGAATTCTGATTGGATGAGGTGGGGTGGAGCTAGAAGGAGAGGAGTCATCATGAGTAGTGAGGTGAGTTTGTTTAGCCCTTGCCCTAGGTAGCAGCCAGAAGTAGAATAAGAGTAGTTTTAGCCCTTGCCCTAAGAAGAAGCTGCTGGGGAAGAGAGCTGTAAAAGAAAAAGCCCGAAATAACGACTTTGCTGCGTGAACCCGCCGGTCATCCGTGTCGTTCATGTCTCCAGCTGGAGTAAGACAAGGACAGAGAAGTAGGAGGAGAAGAGGAACTGAGTAGAGGAGAACGAGACGAGAACAGTGGGACAATGCAAGGAAGCCCTTTATCAACTGTGAGTCGGCTCAGGAATTCCAGATGAAAAAAAATTATCTCGAATTAAACAATTGAGCCGGACATGCTAACAACAAAGTTGCGTGTGTTTAAAGAGGAGAAAGAGATTTTACTCATAAATAGAACGGAGAGGGGATTATAAGCAATGGTTTACACTACAGAGAAATGAAGTTATAGTTCAAGGGCTGCCAGCCTCCCCCAGACACAGAAGGAGGATCAGGGAGGCTCCCAATAGCCTCAGAGGGAGGCCACCCTGTCCTGTTTTGGTTTTGATTTTATGCTCTGCCCTCTGCCACTGTGAGAAAATACATTTTTCTTTATTGAGCTACGGAACTTGTAGTAATTTTTCAGAGCAGTCACAGGGAACTAATAACTGGGGTGAAGAAAATGTAATAAGGATCTGGGGCAAAAGCAGATGTGAGCGGAAATGCTGCGAGTTCCTCTCTGTGGCTCTGAGCCGCGCACTCGACATTCCAGTGGAGCGAAAGTAAAATAGTTCAACCACGTCTGAGCAAATTCACAATTATGGCCGTGCAGTCTGTCAGTAAGCAGGGACCCGAAGTGTGAGGGCAGAGGGCTAAATGTGGGTCTAGAGGACCTAGGTTCTGATTTCCACCATTTATTGGAAAAGCCAGATGTAGCAGTAAGTATCTGTAACTGAAGTGCTGGCATGCAAACCATCCAATACCCAAGCTCTGGTATTCGGTGAGAGATCTTCTTTCAAACAGTGAGGAGAAAGCAATGAAGTCACTAATATTTACTTTAATCTCCATGTTCACATGCTCACACATAATTAAATACCTGCATGCAAAAGTACACACACACACACACACACACAGGCATATATACCACCCACATAAACACACAATATACAATGAAATAACAATGTAAAGACTGGAGATATGAGAAAGGATCAAAGAAAGAGGTTGTTAAGGGAAAGCCAGGCAAGCAGAATACTCTTAAACAGAAAGTATCTCCGACAGGATTGTGTGCCCACCTGCGTGAAAACCACGTCCAGCTGTGGGCAGGATGTGTAGACTGACCTGTTTACAGTCACAAATCATTGATAACCTTTTAGCGAGGAGTTTCAGTGGAAGACAGGGAGCAGATATCTGAGGGTACTGGGTTCAGGAAATTGAAAGGGAAGAACCAAATTGTACAACCACAGTTCTGAATGTTGTTGCTTGAAATTCCGTAGGATTCCTTTATTAGTTAACAAGTTTAACTTAACTTATAAAGGGATTCCTTTCTTATTTATTAGTTAGCAAATTTTAACTTAACCTATAAATGTAAGTAGGAAGAACACTAGCCACATATGACATTAGGAACAAATAAAATATGTCATAAATATATTTAAATAATTAATTAGCAACTTAATGTGTGTCATGGACTCATGTGAACAAGAATGCATGTGGAGCTCAGAGGATAATTTTGGGGAATTGTTTTGTTTCTTCTACATGAGGAGTTGCTGTCTTGCATTTTAGGTTTAAATGTTCTGAGTACTCCAGACTAGCTTTACCATAGGTCTTTGAGCAGTTCTCCGGGCTCCACTGTCCATCTACTCTGGATGAAGTTCTGGAGTTTGCCATCCATATCCAGTTCCTTACACAGGTTCAGATCATGAGGCTTTCCGGATGTAGGCATTTTTTATGTTTTATACCTTGGTTCCTTGGTGGTGAATGTATTTGGTTCATAATGGCTTACCTAAAATAGGACATGAGGCATCCCAACTGGGCTCACTGAGTAAGCCAAGCTCTCATCTTCCATTCCCTATAACCTCACCATAGGTGAGGGAGTTGTGATAGACAGATACCGTGAATTGTTATAGATCACTTTGCTTTTATTCTCACACACTCACCACACACACACACACACACAAATTCGTTAACTTTATGACATAAAGTAATATGATATAGCTACTTACAACTTCCATTTTGTTCTACCTTTAATAGATTCTATTTTAATAATAAAACTATAAATGAAGTTCTGAAAACCACAGATTCAACGAGGGTGAAGGAGTTTGCCCAGGATGGCAGTTCTGCTAAACAGCTTCAGCCACCTTGGCTATCTGCTCTGCAGGTGCCTATCGAATGAAGGGAAAATGAAATCAGTGGAAGATAAGTTCCTCTGATCTCTGTGCTTTCTTTGTTAGGCTGGATGCTCTTAAATGTCAGAGTCTTACATCTTCCACCTTGAATGTAAAGAGAATTCAATGCTATCTCACAAGGCTACTTAATGTTAGGTGGCAATAAGAAGATATTTTACTATTAGAACATCATTCAAATAGTGCCTTATTCTGCAAAGAGATGAAGGATGGCTGAAGATCCTGTGAGGCTCCTTCATGACAGATTCAAGGCCATTATTATACCACCTGTTTCTTTCATTCCTCTTACAATTGGCCTCTTCAAAAATGTTACAGAAATCTTTGGTAACCTTTTGTATTTCTACCGCTCCCAAGAACACTAATTCTGCTCAACTTACTTTTGTGAATTCATTTAATTTTATGTCATATTATGTTTGAGGTCCGGAAGAACAGTTTTGACACCAACAATTAGATATGTAAAGCAACATCCTTTATTTGAGGTCTCATGCATTCTACACAGCTGATGTGCTACCTAGCTATAATGCATGGTGTGCATTCTTTTGCATCCTATGTAATATCAGTCTAATTTCATCAACATCTAGGAAAAAAAAAAACCCTCTGTAAAGGAAATTGCATTTCCTTCTTGCATTTGTGACACAGCAAGTTCCTGTATCCACTATTTGTATCATTTAAAGCAAACAGAAATGGTGGTTGCACACACTATGCCTAGCACAATACTGACTCTTAGTAAATATTTAAATGTTTCTTTCGAATAAACAAGGATGAGCACTGCATATTTTAACACACTCTTATAGTGGTACAAACATTAATATTGGAATTTTGTTGTCTTTACTATGGAAATGACTATTAAATCATTTATTAAGATAAGAATGAAATTCCTCTTCAAGAACACAGCCCATCTCTCATATTAGATCCACTGGCTAGATGATGACATTTGAGGTATTATAAAGATATTTATACAAGGCAGAGTTACCAAGAGTCTGGGCTTTCCATGTGTATAATAGAAATAGTCTCAATTGCTTGGAAAATTCAAGTCAAGTCTATGTATTACTGTTATTAGTGACTTTTAAGATACAGGAGCACTATACCCAAGGGTGACACCTATTTGGAAACTGCCTTATTATTACTTTACTTATGACAAGAACATCACAATGAAGAACAAGTTTCTGTGCACAGTGTCTGCCTTCTTGATAGCCGAGGATATTAATTCATGAGCTGCAGGCAAGTACATTGATCTTTCTAGCCATCCAGAAATAAAATGTCATGTAGAGCAACTATTTCCTCATTGCTATTCCAGCATGGTTTTCCCCTCCCTTGAGATTTCTTCTCTCACATTAAGAATCAAAATGCACCCACTGTTTTCTGCAGAAAGATGGCAAACATCACACGTGTGGAGAAACACAGTCCCATTTGAGGAGCATTGCAACATGCCGGCAGTTACAATCATATAAGTCTGTTATCAGCTAATCAGGAGCAAAACTCTATTCCATGCCCCACTTCATTAAAATAATATCTTCTTATTTTTGACTTCAAAGAAGACATAGCTGGGGTATTTTCCCAGGCAAGAAAGTATTGAAAACTCTGAACAACATACACATGCTCTGTCTATGTATTGTTCTATACAAAACTTCTGTCTTAGAGCATGTTGAAATAACTTGTAACATACACATGCTCTGTCTATGTATTGTTCTATACAAAACTTCTGTCTTAGAGCATGTGAAATAACATGCAGCTCAAATATTACCCAACCCATACCCATTTTTACAAATGAACTCAGTTGTATATATCAATTCCAACACACACACACACACACACAAATTTATTTAAACACCTGACACCTGATATTTTAGCACACTTGCTAATTAAAATGTTTTTTAATGAGAAAAGAAGAAAGATATAAGCGAAAGTGATTTAAATACACTCATTAGGAAGTCCCAAGTGAAGTGGATGGGTAAGAAAAGCAGATGCATCCAGTGTATATATGCATAAGAAATATGAGCATAAAGAAAAAGGGAAGTTCGTAAATCAACACTGTTGGCTTGCTTGGAAAAAGCCAAGTCTATGTATTACTGTTATTAGTGACTTTTAAGACACTGGAGCACTGTACCCAAGGGTGACCCCTATTCAAAAGCTACCTTATTGTTACTTTACATATGACAAGAACATCACAATGAAGAACGAGTTGCTGTGCACAGTGTCTGCCTTCTGGCAACCCCACAAAAGACCATAGCTTTTCACAAAATTTCTAATCAATAAGCTATTAACTGTAATTAATAAGCAACTAATTATAGAACATAGTCAACTCAATGGTCAACAAAATAGTATTCTGAAATATTTTTCCTTAGTAACAAAATGAAAAATCAAATTTTTCATAATTGGAAACTGGGATCCTATTTTCATATTATACCACTTTGAGTAATTATGTGTCTTTCATAAAGATAATTATTAAAAAGTAGATTAATACTGAAACTCTGTCCATGAGCTTTATCAGAATGAAATAGTACACCAAAAATATTATCTACTGTTTCCTGATTTATAGAGGAATAGAATAGAATGTCATAAAATAGTTAACTGTGGCCTTTGTCACACTTAGAAACATTTTAATACATTCATCATGTTATTTAACTTTACTCTGAGCCTCATTTTTCACTTAGAAATGACATGAGAGCCTTCAGGGATTTGTTTGCTCTGCCTAATATTGTCTGCTCTGTTTATTATAAATATCTTTGTCCTCATTTCTATCCAACTTATTCTGTACAGCAGGTAGCAAATTACAAGTTTCTGTTTTTAGTTACTGTTTTCTTGCTCAGTAGCACATCCAAGATTCCATTATACACATAAGATCAATATGCAAGACAGATCAGTAGCAGATATAATTTCCCCTTTGCAATGTTACTGTCTAAACAGTAGTGCTTAAAATCATAACTAAAAGCATCTCTGACTTCCTCCTCTATTTTAGTTTTTAATCAATTTTGAAGCATCCAAGAAAACATGGGTTAAATCCAGAAAAATCATTTTAAATGGAGGAAAATTATAAATATATAACTTGTCTTCTTAGAGTGTACAAAGATAACAGAAAATAGAGAAAGGTGATATCCAAGAGAATTTAGGCAGAAAATGTGCAGGGATGAATTCAGAGATAAATAAATCTTAGGAATTGGCTAATTGAATCTCTTGTGGTCATCTCAAGAATTTAAATTCAGGCAAAGACAGAATTGTGACTTTAAAATGAACAAAATTAGGATCAAATTGTACAATGTTTTAAGTTAAGGTCTCTCTCTATTTTTTAATTTATTTGGGTCAGTAGGAAACAATTTTGATCAACTAGAGAATGATTTTTTTCTTTAAGATAAATTGCACATGTGAAGTCCTTAACACAGGAATTTTATGTTTTCACTGCAGCTAAAAAGTAAAATTTTAGCTATGGAAGGCCATGTAAAGGTTTATTAGAAAATTAAAAACATAACTACCATATGATACTCTTGTATCACTACTGTATGGAAAATCAAAGCACTTAATATCTTCCTAAGGAGAAATATAGATATCCACGCCCAATTTTGCTCTATGCACAGCGGCTAAGAAATGTCATCTGCCTAGATATCCAACATCTGCCTAGATAACCATGAAAAATCACTGGGTAAGAAAACCATGGAGCATGCATACAATGGAATTTTATTCTGCAATTTTAAAAAGTGAAATAATGAACTTCATAGAAAAAAATGTATGAAACTGGAAAATACTACACTTAGTAATATAAGCCAGGCCCAGAACTACATGCTGCACAACATCCTTCAAATGTGGATTCTAGCTTTGAAAGTTTAGTCTTAAGTATTTGAGTATCCGTAGAGTTTAGGGATGAGGGGACTATAGAACTCATATGACATGAAAGTAGGTGAGAGAATTGCTGGATAGTAAAGGGTAAATCGGTGATCTTTATTCGAGACAGTAACGAGAAAGGGTTGGTCATGGGTTCATCAAACTACGGATATATAAAAAGCTTTATTGAAACCCAATTTTTGTAATATGTGTGTGTACATATATATTATATATCTTTTGTTTTAAGGATTTGGATTTAGATACTCTGCATGAGTTGATCATGCTTTTTATGAAAAAAACATGAATTATTAAATGAAAATCTCAGTGCCATGTGTAGGATCCATACCTACCACTTATTGTTTGGGCAGAACCCTAAAATAACATAGGCTACTGCCACTGATCTTTATTTCTACCAAAACTAGTTGATAATTCCTTATTGTTGGAGATAGTATACATATGTTTTTTGTAGAATGTAGAGAGATCAGGTTGGAACTGACCTGAAAATTTCATCCCTGCTGGCTAGTTTTCTCAGAGCTTGCAGATGTTAACCAGGCCAGCAAAGGAGAAAAGGCATTACTAGTATTATCCAGCAACAAAAACAAACTCTCCATCATGTTATTACTCTGACCTTCCACATAAGATACGTGCTATTTCAGAGGAACCCATCACTGCTGATGAATCTGAGACCTGGTCCACATGAGGGAAACCATGCTGGTCTTATAAATCTGGCCAAAAGCCCATGACTCAGGAGGTCACAAGTCTTAGGGTAGAACCTACTACTGTTGTCTTGCTAAATAGGCATGTTAAGGGTTTTCTCCATAAATACTTACATTTGTGAACATTATTACTGCTCTATCCCTGACACAAGAAGCTTCTCTGTACAGGCAGAAATTTGCATGGAGTCTCATAACTGGTCAAATGCTAAAAATAAGTGACACTTGAATTTCAGCCTTGAGTGGATAATCTTATCTATTGTGCCCCACCAAATGCCCAATAAATACATGGGAAATGAGGTGGAAATATTAAGGGCTGTAGGATGATAAGAAATGCTGTGGGATTCTGCCTTTTCCTATGCATGACGTGGTATCTGAGGTCATACATTTATATCAGCAGTGGTTACTTACACAAGAGCAAACCAAGGAGATCAGTCAACATCACAGCAGGTAGCACTCATGGTCTGGCTTTATACAAAGGAAAGAAGATGAAAGGTGATAAAAGTGCAAAAAAGAGGAAGGGGGAAAACAGAACAGGGAGGGAGGTACCTGGGTCCTCGGAGGGAGTGTGGAGGTTGAGTTGAGGTCCATATCCTAAGGATGCATCATTTTAATATATAAAGTTGTCTGAAAATTTTTTTCTGTTTTTTTTTAATAAACAAGATTGACACAGCCATGGTCATTGCTTAGGTGAAAAGTAATATTATATGAATAATTATGAAAATGACATAATAGCTAATTTGGAGATTCAGGAATGACTTAGGAGGAGAGAGACTTTGCCGGAGAAAGGATTCTCCTTTCTCCAGTTGTGAAGCTGAGAAGGAAACACCCTTTGGAGAGATTCATAAAAAGGGCTGAAATTTTTGGTACCATCTAAGACAATAAAGTAGAACTATTTTATTTTTAAAAACCAACAAGTGAAATATGATATGAGAGCAAATGCAAAACATGGACTAGATATAGCTCATAGATTTACCAGTGTTGAGCTCCCATGTTCTCATCCCATGACAATAAAGTGAGTCTCCTGCAGACTCCCAGAGATCTATTCTAATTGGATAACAAGTAACTAATGAACAAAATGCTTTACAATATTATACTGTCAAGTTTTATGTCAACTTGACAAAAGCTGGAATCATCAGAGAGGAGGGAGCCTCAGTTGAGAAAGTGCCTATGAGAACAAGCTATAGTCAAGCCTACAGGGCATTTTCTTAGACTTTCAGTGACTTTTGGGCAAGGACCCAGCCCATTATGGGTGGTACCTTCCTGGGCTTATGGTCTTAGGTTCTATAAGAGAGCAGGATGAGCAAGCCATGAGGAGTAAGCCAGTAAGCAGCATCCTTCATGGCCTCTTCATCAGCTCCTGTCTACTGTCAGGTTCCTGCCCTGCTTGAGTTCTTGTCCTGACTTCCTTTGATGATGGACTGTGGTGTGGAAGCATAAATTGAATAATCCTTTTCTTCCTTGGGTTGCTTTGGTCAGGATGTTTAATCACAGCAATAGTAACCCTAACTGTGACAAATGTGACAATTAAAGCTATTTGGTATTACACTTTAGTTTGGACACTATAGTTTGGTCCCAGTCTATGGCACTGTGAAAGGTGGTTGAACCTGGAGAGTCAGGATCTCCTGTGGTCATTGAGAATGTTATTCTCCCCTTTGAGGTGATTAATGACCCATTCTCTTGCTCTTTCTGTCAATTCCTGGCTATGTTTAAGTAAATCTCTCGCACTGCTGTTTATTTCTACCGTGATGGATTACCTTACCCCAATCCAAAAGTGTGTGCTGAAACCTCTAAAGGGTAGAGTCGAAATAAACCTTTCTATCCTTGAAGTTATCATTGATATTTCGTTATAATAATAGAAAGCTGATGAACACATTATACTTAGTGACTGAGTGGGTAATTTAGCTCTAATGGTCCCCTAGAGAAGCACTTTCTGAAAGGATAGCAATTGAGTCAATATCTGAGTGACAAGGAAAAAAAAATCAACTAGAAATAGAACAGCTCTTAAATCCTAACATGGGAAGAACTACTTTTAATGTTTACTTATTTTTTTAATGGAATAAAAGCCATATGGCTGGATAATTGGAAATAAAGTGAATACTGAATCCAAAAGTGCTAGTTGGATCATGTTAGGGAATGTCAGGGAGAGTATGCTGAGTTCTAGTATAAGTAGAAAGCATTGAATATAAATAAATTGTGAAGAAAGATAAAGACATGGATTGTCCAAGTCCTTGACAAGGAATAAGGTAGACAAGCAGAAGCCCACTGGGAGAGGCAGAATATTGAGAAGAAATTGAGGAAGGAGAGACAAGAAACATCAAGAGCAATTGTAAGATCAGAGAAACCTGAAAACATGAATGAGTGAAAGATTGTCAGTTTAAGTACTGTAAGAATAATCAATTGTGCCCAGCAAGAGGCAGAATGTCTTCTGCTACTTAGTGAGGTCATATGACAGAGAGAAACAGGGATGAAATTGATATATTTCAAACAACCAAATGAGCACCATCTTACATGAGAGAACTTGGGGAAAAAAGGAAGCTATAAACAAGAGAATAGTAAGAATTTGGGAGGGGGTATTTATGAATGGAAAGCTTGGATGCTCTAGCAATAGATAACTAAAATAAATTTAGTTTTAAAAATATAGATCTATGGCAAGAGGGCAGATTTTGTTTATTTTCTTCGATTTTGGATGACCAGACTTAAGAGCTGACCACAGATATAGATTGGTGTGATGTTTTGAACAAAAGACTATAGAAACAAAAGAGCTAAGGAAGTCAGAAGCTGAAGTGTTCCACTAAGGTATTTAACTACCCAAACTATGTAATTGATGGACAATAAGAAAAACATATGAGCTTCAGGGCTGTATTCAGAGATTGTACCTCTGTGCATAAAAATAAACTGAATTACAGTATTCATAGGGTATAATACTAATTCTATTTATTAAAACTTTGGGGGGCAAGCATTAGGTACGATTTAAGATCCCACTAGTGAGCTGATTGGAGATGGAAAGTAAATGTGTGACTACTAATCTGCAGTTACTTAATTGACATTTATTATTGCTGTCAGTAGAACAGTCACTATGAAGAAGAAAACTACTCAGGGCTCCTGGACCTGCACACACCTCAGCTCCCGCACTGGATTTATAGACCCAAATTAACTACCTTAACAAACCAAAATTCTTCATTAAACAAAACTTGAGAGTTCATTCCTGTTACTCTGCTCTAAGTCATCCTTCGTTTGGAAGGGCCCCATTCTCATTAAGAAGCTGTTAGTTTGAAAAGTTCTTTGCATTTGAAATGACTATAAATTAGTGCGTGCACCAATGGCACCCTGTGTTATTTCGAAGTGGATTCAAACCTATTGGATTGCTCAAATTTAACTTGTTGAACTTTTTTTTATTTTTTAACTCCAAAGGAGACAGAGTTGGATATATTATATTTTGTATTTCTCTAAAAGCATCAAGTGAAGCTTTTCTTTTCTCTACATCAAACCTTACTAAGCCAGAAAGATTCCAGAAGAAAATACAGAAAATAGCTTCATCCTACCAGGAAAGATATGGGGTGGAAAATGTGCTTAAAGTCAAATGACTTCAAATCTTCCTTTTAGTTTGTGTATTACATCCAATGATTCCCTTAAGACAAGCATCCTTCCTTGGAACACTTTACTTTCCCCTCCAAGGCCAATGACAATATTCTATTAGAGGTGACTGAAATGCTCTAAAATTATTAATTCAAAGCACATGACTCAATGATAATAAAAACTTGATGATCCCTTGTCAAAGATCAAGTGATCATAGGTGTTTGGGTTCCTTTCTGGGTCTTCAATTCTATGCCATTGGTCTACTTGTCTGTTGCTATACCAGTACCATGCAGTTTTTATAACAATTGCTCTGTATTACAGTTTAGGTCAGGCATGGTGATTTCACCAGAGGTTTTTTATCATTGAGAAGAGATTTTGCTATCCTAGGTTTTTTGTTATTTCAGATGAATTTGCAGATTGCTCTTTCTAATTCGTTGAAGAATTGAGTTGGAATTTGATGGGGATTGCATTGAAACTGTTAATTGCTTTGGGCAAGATAGCCATTTTTACTATATTGATACTGCCAATCCATAAGCATGGAGATCTTTCCATCTTCTCAAATCTTCTTTAATTTCTTTTTTCAGAGACTTGAAGTTCTTATCATACAGATATTTCACTTCCTTAGTTAGAATCATGCCAAAGTATTTTATATTATTTGTGACTATTGAGAAGGGTGTTGTTTCCCTAATTTATTTCTCAGCCTGTTTATCCTTTGTGTAGAGAAAGGCCATTGACTTGTTGGAGTTAATTTCATATCCAACTACTTCACTGAAGCTGTTTATCAGGTTTAGGAGTTCTTTGGTGGGATTTTTAGGGTCACTGATATATACTATCATATCATCTGCAAAAAGCAATATTTTGACTTCTTCCTTTCTAATTTGTATCCCCTTGATCTCCTTTTGTTGTCAAATTGCTCTGGCTAGGACCTCAAGTACTATGTTGAATAGGTAGGGATAGAGTTGGCAGCCTTGTCTAGTCCCTGATTTTAGTGGGATTTCTTCCAGCTTCTCACCATTTACTTTGATGTTGACTACTGGTTTGCTGTAGATTGCTTTTATCATGTTTAGGTATGGGTCTCGAATTCCTGATCTTTCCAAGACTTTTATCATAAATGGATGTTGGATTTTGTCAAATGCTTTCTCCACATCTAAGGAGATGATCATGTGGTTTTTGTCTTAGAGTTTGTTTATATAGTGGATTATGTTGATGGATTTCCGTATATTAAACCATCCATGCATCCCTGGAATAAAACCTACTTGCTCAGGATGGATGATTACTTTAATGTGTTCTTGGATTCGGTTAAGGAGAATTTTATTGAGTACTTTTGCATCGATATTCATAAGGGAAATTGGTCTGAAATTCTCTATTTTTGTTGGGTCTTTCTGTGCTTTACCTATCAGAGTAATTGTGGCTTCATAGAATGAATTGGATAGAGTACATTCTGCTTCTACTTTGTGTAATAGTTTGTGAAGAACTGGGATTAGATCTTCTTTGAAGGTCTGTTAGAACTCTGCACTAAACCCATCTGGTCCTGGGCTCTTTTGGTTTGGAGACTATTAATGACTGCTTCTATTTCTTTAGGGGATATAGGACTGTTTAGATCATTAACCTGATCCTGATTTAACTTTGGTACCTGGTATCTGTCTAGAAATTTGTCCATTTCGTCAAGGTTGTCCAGTTTTGTTGAGTATAGCCTTTTGTAGAAGGATCTGAAGGTGTTTTGGATTTCTTCAGGATCTGTTGTTATGTCTCCCTTTTCATTTCTGATTTTGTTAATTAGGATGCTGTCCCTGTGCCCTCTAGTGAGTCTAGCTAAGGGTTTATCTATCTTGTTGATTTTCTCAAAAAAACAGCTCCTTGTTTGGTTGATTCTTTGAATAGTTCTTGTTTCCACTTGGTTGATTTCTCCCCTGATTTTGATTTTTTTCATGCTGTCTACTCCTCTTGGGTGGATTTGCTTCCTTTTGTTCTAGAGCTTTTAGGTGTGTTGTCAAGCTGCTAATGTGTGCTCTCTCTAGTTTCTTTTTGGAGGCACTCAGAGCTATGGCTATGAGTTTTTCTCTTAGAAATGCTTTCATTGTGTCCCATAAATTTGGGCATGTTGTGGCTTCATTTTCATTAAACACTAAAAAGTCTTTAATTTCTTTCTTTATTCCTTCCTTGACGAAGGTATCATTGAGAAGAGTGTTGTTCAGTTTTCATGTGAATGTTGGCTTTTTATTATTCATGTTGTTATTGAAGATCAGCCTTAGTCCATGGTGATATGATACAATGCATGGGGAAATTTCAATATTTTTGTATCTGTTGAGGCCTGTTTTTTGACCAATTATATGGTCAGTTTTGGAGAAGGTACCATGAGGTGTTGAGAGAAGGTATATCCTTTTGTTTTAGGATAAAATGTTTTGTAGATATCTAGTAAATCTATGTGTTTCATAACTTCTGTTAGTTTCACTCTGTCCCTGTTTAGTTTCTGTTTCCATGATCTGTCCATTAATGAAAGTGGTGTGTTGAAGTCTCCCACTATTATTGTGTGAGGTGCAATTTGTTCTTTGAGCTCTACTAAAGTTTCTTTAATGAATGTAGCTGCCCTTGTATTTGTATTTGGAGCATAGATATTTAGAATTGAGAATTCCTCTTGGAAGATTTGACCTTTCATTATTATGAAGTGTTCCTCCTTGTCTTTTTTGCTAACTTTGGCTTGGAAGTCTTTTTTTTTTTTGATATTAGAATGGCTACTCTAGCTTGTTTCTTCAGACCATTTGCTTGGAAAATTGTTTTCCAGCCTTTCATTCTGAGGGAGTGTCTGTCTTTTTCCCTGAGATGGGTTTCCTGTAAGCAGCAAAATGTTGGGTACTGTTTGTGTAGCCAGTCTGTTACTCTATCTATGTCTTTTTATTGGAGAACTGAGTCCATTGATATTAAGAGATCTTAAGGAAAAGTAGTTGTTGCTTCATATTATTTTTGTTGTTAGAGTTGGCATTCTGTTCTTGTGACTGTCTTCTTTTAGGTTTGTTGAACTACTTTCTTGGTTTTTCTAGGGCGTGGTTTCCATCCTTGTATTGGTTTTTTTCTGTTATTATCCTTTGAAGGGCTGGATTCATGGAAAGATAATGTATGAATTTGGTTTCTCCATCTATAGTAATTGAGAGTTTGGGCTGGCATTTGTGTTCTCTAAGTGTCTGTATAACATCTCTCCAGGATCTTCTGGCTTTCATAGACTCTGGTGAAAATCTCGTGTAATTCTGATAGGCCTGCCTTTATATGTTACTTGACCTTACTGCTTTTAATATTCTATTTTTATTTAGTGCACTTGTTGTTCTGATTATTATGTGTGGGGTGGAATTTCTTTTCTGTTCCAGTCTATGTGGAGTTCTGTAGGCTTCTTATATGTTCATGGGCATATCTTTCTTTATATTTGGGAAGTTTCCTTCTATAATTTTATTGAAGATATTTGCTGGCCCTTTAAGGTGAAAATCTTCATTCTCATCTACTCCTATTATCTGTAGGTTTGGTCTTCTCATTGTGTCTTGGATTTCCTGGATGTTTTGAGTTAGGATCTTTTTCATTTTGCATTTTCTTTGATTGTTGTGCCCATGTTCTCTATGTACTCTTCTGCATCTGAGATTCTCTCTTCCATCTCTTGTTCTGTTTCTGATGCTCGCATCTATCGTTCCAAATTTCTTTCCTAGGGTTTCTATCTCTAGTGTTGCCTCACTTTGGGTTTTCTTTATTGTGTCTACTTCCCTTTTTAGGTCTTGTATGGTTTTGTTCATTTCCATAACCTGTTTGGTTGTGTTTTCCTGTTTTTCTTTAAGGACTTGTAACTCTTTACCAGTATTCTCCTGTATTTCTTTAAGTGAGTTTTTAAAGTCCTTCTTGATGTCCTCTACCATCATCATGAGATATGCTTTTAAATCCTAGTCTAGCTTTTCAGGTGTGTTGGGGTGCCCAGGACTGGCTGAGGTGGGAGTGCTGGGTTCTGATGATGGTGAGTGGTCTTGGTTTCTCTTAGTAAGATTCTTATGTTTGCCTTTCACCATCTGGTAATCTCTGGAGTTAATTGTTATAGTTGTCTCTGGTTAGAGATTGTTCCTCTTGTGATTCTGTTAGCCTCTATCAGAAGACCTGGGAGAATAGCTCTCTCCTGAGTTTCAGTGGTCAGAGCACTCTCTGCAAGCAAGCTCTCCTCTTGCAGGGAAGGTGCACAGATATCTGGCATTTGGACTTGCCTCCTGGCAGAAGATAAAAGCCTGAAACAGGGACTGTCCCAGAAGCTGTTAGCTTCTGTTGTCCACACTCTCATCTGCACAGACTAGTTTAGGAGTGATCCGGGAACCAAGATGGCTCCCCCAAGTGCTCTGGCAAAGCCCTCCTGGGCGGGATGGACTCCTCTCCTCTGGCAGGAAGGTGCCCCGATGTCTGGAGCTTGAAACCGGGTCTGCCTCAGAAGCTGTGTGGCTTCCGCCTGTCCCCGAAGCTGTTAGCTTCTGTAGTTCACACTCTCACCTGTGCAGACTAGTCTTGGAGAAATCCAGGAACCAAGGTGGCAAGGGGAAAAAATAATTCCTTTTTTAAAAATTAGGTATTTTCTTCATTTATATTTCAAATGATATCCCAGAAGTCCCCCAGACCCTCCTCTGCCCCCATTCCCCGACCCACCCACCCCCTACTTCTTGGCCCTGGTATTTCCCCTTACTGAGGCATATAAAGTTTGCAAGACCAAGGGGCCTCTCTTCCCAATGATGGCCAACTAGGCCATCTACTGATACATATGCAGCTAGAGACATGAGCTCCGGGGGTAATGGTATAGGTGTAAAAACAATATGAAAAAATAATTCTTAATACCGATATTTTAATTGACAAAGGTAAGAATTGTTTTCTTAATATTCGTGCAGATGGTAGTTTGTCTTAATTTTTTTGACTTTGCGGTGATGTAACATACTTGCATGTGGTATGATACTCACATATAGGAACACAGGAGACAGATGTGTTTTCAGTCGTACTTGACATCAGAAGAGGGAAAATCCAGTACTTTATGCTTCACTGTAATTTCAATATAATATTAATTCTTATTTGAGATATACATAACTTCACTTCAAATACTTTTTTTAAACTTTTGTCTGGCTGTAGACTAATGTTAATATGCTAGGAGCACTTTTAAACCTGAAGCTGTATTAAGTACATTTTGTTTATGATACATTTAAATTGATGATGACTTTATTAGAAGGATTCCTATCATAAAGTCATATAGATATTCATAAATTACATAATAAGAAAAAGATTAAATTTGGATAGAATATATTTTAGTTTAATCTCCTTGCAAATTGCTTTGTGGAATATTAAAGGCTAAGCATTATTTTAGGCTTGTATTACTTTTCCAATACCTGGTAGTTAAAATATAATTTTTTCTCCATATAATGTAATATTTTTCTCATATGTCATAAAAAGTAAATAAAATCTATTTATAGAGGTATAAATCCATCCTAGTCAGCCAAATATGCCTGAAGCAACAATAAACACAATATCCCATGTGCATAAAAGTGACATAAATTAGAGGAGAGCAGTCAGTCTTTAAGGCACAAAATTAAAAATTATCAGAATTAAATACTGCTTGTTCTCATTACATCAAAACCCGAGAAGAAGAAGTTTTGAATCCATATATTATTTAAAACCTGGGCAAACAGTTACTTTTGTCTGGCATAGCATTGCTTTAGATTCATGATTATAGACAGCATTTTCATCATGATGCCCCTGTCCAACATGCATTTGGTGTGTGACTGGCATGTATCCCCATTCTCATAGCAATATTATTGAAATTTAATTGAATACCTCACTGAAAATAAATAAATTTGCATCTAAGCACTGGTGTGTGTGGGGTAGTAGCATGAGAGGATGGAGGTAGGTTATTCTGACTTTTCCTAGAGAGACTGGAACAAATGTATACATACTCTGGACAGGATACCAACAATCAGTCAAAGAAACAATGATCCCCAAGAGTGATTTGTTGAAACAATGAACTTCCCATAGTTCTCACAGGAGCATGTGTGAGTCAGGACAGATGAATCACTAAAACCATCACAGCTCATGTGAGGATTCGTGAAAACCGAATGTCCAGTGTTCACAGCCAACTTGCAGACAGATCCACCAGGGATCTTTCACCCTAGCTCTTAGGCATCAATTTTAAAATCTTGAAGAGTGCATTAATTACTTTTCTTATTGTTTTGTCCAAAACTTAAGGAGTAAGGAGGTACTTTAACTCCCTTTGAGGGGGCAGGTTGCCATGGTGGGGAAGGCAATGTAGCAAGAGCTTCCACTCTGGCAGGAGGATTGTGAGACAGCTGAGCACATTGTTGTCCTAAGTCAGGAAGCAAGGAGATGAATGGGAGTCCCTACTTCTGTGCCCTCTTTAGCCATTCTAGAACCCAATGCCCGTAGTGTGGTGCTTTCCATTTGGCATGGATATTTCTACCTCAGTTACTGCTTTTTGTAAAATACCTCATAGATATAGCCAGAGATTTGTCCCAGGGAATCCTAAATTCTGCCATGCTTAGAAACAAGGTTTACATCATGGAGAAATAGCTATTGGATCCTGTAATGTTCTTGGCTTCCTTAGTCTTACAAATTTCGTGAGAATCCTAAGCATAACTGCAGGCTTTTCACTACCTCTGTGTTCCCCCAAATAATGACTCTGAGACGTCTTCTATGTGAATAAATGCCTAGGCCAATAGCTTGAACTTGTTCTTCAACTAGTTCATAACTTAATTGTCCATTTATTCTACCCTCTCAAAGCATGGCTGGTTACCTGATCTTCAGTTTTATGAAACTGGAAAGTCTTCCCCTGACTCAATCCCAGAATTCCTCTCTCTCTCTCTCTCTCTCTCTCTCTCTCTCTCTCTCTCTCTCTCTCTCTCTCCCTCTCAATCCTGGTATTCCACCTTCTAATCCTACCTCAGCTTATTGGCTGGTAGCTTTATATTGACAGATGAATCCTTTTGTATAATGCACAGGAGATATTCTCTACATCTAAGCTTTATACACTTCATTTATTTTCTGACTCTTATGAGTCACCATCTTTCCTTGAGAAGAAAATATTTCCTATCAAGGAACCTAGCTATACAATACTCTATTCTTTTCGCTGGCTCTTACATTCTTTCTCTCCCTCTTCTTCTGTGTTCCCTGAACCTTGCAGGGAAGACAGGTGTGAAGAATTTTCATTCATTTATGGCTAAAAGTTAGATTACTCTATATGATGGTTAGTTTGACTGTGAGCTTGACAAGATCTTAGAGTCATTGAAGAGACAAGTCTCTAGGCATGTATATTTTTATTAGATTAACTAAGACAAGAATGTTTATGGTAGCTGAGTGTCATTGTTTGATTTTTTTTGTCTTTATATGCTTAATTATGAATATAAGCAGTTGCCTAATGTTCTCACTTCCCTGATCTCTCCAGCCCATGACGGACTGTGAGCAAAAAGAAACATTTTTTTTCTTAAGATGCTTTTGCCAAGGTACTTCATCACAATGACAGAAGAAGAAACTTGACACTAGGCCACAACATCTGTCCCTCAGTCTCAGCAGCTTTACAGAGTCCCTGCACTAACTCTACCTACTGGAAAAAATAAAATAAAAATGTCTTTTATGATTGAAGCTAGGAGTATCTGTAATCTATGAATGATTAAAACATGAATACATGGAATTGAATTTGTCTGGCCTATCATATCCATTTAACAAAGCAATAATAAACTTCTGCTCCATGAAGCTATGACTTCGGACATAGGCCTGTTTAGCCACATACAGCTCTATTTCTTGATTAACAGAATCAAACTTGTGTTCTTTATATAAAAGTGATTTTTTTTTATTCACCAGATGTAATTGTCATTTCAGAGGCTAACTATTGAATAAGCTCAACCTTTCTACATCTTTCTGAACTCTGGTTGGCTGTCTCAACTCAGCTCTTCTGGTTCAAATTCCTCCCCAAGCTAACTGATTCAATCTGGTTTCTTTCAGCTTCTAACTGAATTGCTCTGGTTGACCTCATATAACTCTGTCAGTATGTTCTAATCTTCTGGCTCCTTTTTATTCTTTGGCTTCAACTGTCTCTGCTGACCTGCACTCAACTGTATGAACTTACGAACACACTCAACTCCACTGTACTGCACTCACTGCACTGACTGAGATCAACTGACTGAACACATCTGACTGACTGACTGACTGAAATCTTCCCTCCACTGCCTCTTCCTGAATTCTCTTAAATAGCCCTTTTTTTCCTGGGCTGTTCTCGTAAGAGTTGGGCATATTCTATCTGCCAAACCTTTCTCTGATTCATCACGTTGTCCGTCTCTCTAGTCAATGTCATTGTTTGGGATTAAAGAAGTGTACTAAAGCCTATCTATAGTCCAGCCAGAGCAGCCACATTGCTGGATCAAAATTCTACTGCATCCCTGCTTTGGAGAATGTTCTAAATCCAATTAAAAAGTGGTTGGTTGGCCTTGTTGGACATCAATGAGAGGATAGGCCCTTGATCCTGAGAAGTTTCCCTGTCCTAGTGTAGGGGAATGCCAGGACAGGGAAGCAGGAGTGGGTGGGTCAGTGAGCAGGGGGAGGAGGGAGTGGATAGGGGGTTTTTGGAGGGGAAACAAGGAAAGGGGATAACATTTGAAATGTAAATAAAGAAAATATCTAATAAAAATGCCTTTATTCAATTAAACTAGAACATCTAAAAGAAATGGATGAACTGAAACATATATATGACCTACCAGAATTAAATCAAGATAAAGAAAATAAATTCTTTTTATGGAGCCAATATTACTGTGATACCAAAACCAAACAAAGACCCAACAAAAAGAAAAATTACAGGTCAATCACTCTGATTAATATGGGTGCAAGTATTCTCAAAGTACTTACAAATTTAATCTAAAAATACATAAAAAAGATTACTAATCATGATGAAATCAGCATCATCCTGGAGATGTAGGAATAGGTCAACATATATAAATCAGTAAATTCAATCCACTCCATAAATAAACTCCATCATATGACCATTGGAAACAGACAAGATCTTTAATGAAATTCAAGACCCACTCATGATTTTTAAAAATGTCCTTAAGAATCTACGTATATGGAGCTGGGGGTATGGGGGTGGCATATCTAAATTAAATAAAGGTAATTTTCAAAAGAAAAAAAAAAGAAAAAAAAAGAAAGAAAAGCGGTTGGTTGGACTCATAAAAGTCATGACAATATTGTTCCCTGTAGGTAACTGTTTCCTGGCATGTTGGTATACACCACACAAGTCCATAAAAGAGAGCAAAAGGTCTTCTTCCTGTCTAGCACCTTCCAGCACTAACAACAGAGATTCCAGCTTAGTAGATGCCTAATTTTCCCAGGGTATTCAGCCAACATGCATAATACCTTTAGCAGTAGGGTGTTACTACTTAACTCTGTTGTATAACCAACAAAAGATGGTGAAATCATAGATCATGTGTAGGGATTGAAGAACTGCAATGACCACAAAGTTATGAGTAAATAACCCATTGTGACAGTGAAAGCTTTGCTGGTTAACTTTATGGCTCCTTAGTCCACTACACTAACTATACTCCCCATCATTTCCCAAATCTGCAAAATGCCTCATGGTTAGGATGAGGAGACCTCTTTGCAGAATATGGGGAAGACTGATGAAGGGTCCTTCCCATCAGTTTCAAGAAGCAGTCTATCTGGGCTGATCAGGGGGATACCAACCACACTGTTAGCAAGATCCAAGACAGCACAGAAAGATCTCATCCATGACATCTGTCCTTCTTACTAAAGGGTTATTTACTGACATGAATGGCCTACAGAGCTCCATCTGACCCTCCTTAAGCCACAATCATTCTCCATGAGATGCTCTGTCTCTTTATCTTAGTGTGCTGCTATTCTGATTCTGCACATCTCCCCATCCCCAATGGGCCAATTTATTTACTTCAAAATAGTTGGACTAAATGTCATATTTGGGATTATACTATTCTGAGTCCTAACTCTAACTACGCTGATAGTAATTAATAATAATATACACAATCAACTAAGCCAAATGATAAAAATCCCAAAGCAAAGAAACTACATTGGCAAATAAAAGGAAAATATTTTACCCCAAATATTATAAACACATTAAATACATCTCTCAAAAATGTAGTATAAAAGATAGAAAATTGAAAAGTAGTCAATTAATAGTTTATGAAAAAGTTCATATACTGCTTCCCAAAATTGGCTAAAAGTACTGATAAAAATTTGAAAATTGTTTTTGATAGAAACTATTAAAACTTTGTATGATAAAAAGCCAAACCTGCCATGTTCTTGCTTACTCAAAGCTTATACTTAATTTCAAGATTGTTCTGTGACAGTGTCACAGATAGATTCTGATACCAAAAATGTGATCTGAAAAAGGAGATGAAACCCATACTGACTGTAAAGAAAATACACCAGGGTTCCTTAGCTGCAGTGTTCCCATGTCACCTGGGGAATGAATATATTAACTGGATCATCCTCGATATAGTCAAACTATCACCTTTTAGCAGGGAACTATTCTTGTGGAATGATGGATTTCTGCACTGTCTGCTCTGTCCTGCACAGATGTTGGCCAATTTTGCCTAACATGGATGTGCTGGACATCCAAGATGTGTGTGCTGCCTGCCTCTCTGTCACTTGCTAGCCTTCCTGATAATCAGGGTCGCCATCCTGGTATCACCATGCCTGTGAACACATTCCAGAGCAGGGACCTGAAAATTACAGCCAAAAGCAGTGAGAAATTTCTTCTTTTAACAAGGTAAAAAGCTGTTTTCAATATGAATATGCACTAGAAAACGTAGCACAAATAAAGACCTGTGTCTTGTACATGTTGGACATTTATTAAAGAACTTGAAATATGTTATTCTATGGTGACAACCTAACCTTCCTAGGAAATGATGAAGATATCTGTTCCCCTGTTGTCAAATAGTCACTGTCTATCAGAGTAAAGATTAAAATTGCTGCCCTCCCTGGCAAGGTATAATTAACAGACAAGGGAATGAAACCAAATTCAGCTGGTTACACAAAGTCTCTAGTCTCTTCAACTAGAAAGATGTGTCCACAGGAGGATAGGACACCCGTGGAAAGCATAAACTGAGGCAAACTGAGCCCGAGATGCACTTCTGGATGACTTCTTAGACTGCAGACAGGCACAGCTTAGAAGGGTGAGACTTGGCCAAGGCAAACAGTTCCTGTAGAAACTCAAGAAAGCTCAAGTCATTGGCACAAAATTAAGTCACACAAATACAGGATTTATTCTAAGATACTGAACTAAAAAAATAAAATTAAGAAACAAAATTCCTAATTGGTACTTCATCTACTGTAAAAGATAAATAATTTAGAGACAAATTGAAAAAAATGGCCTTTCAGGTTTGCTACATTATATTAATATAGTCTACAATATTAAATTTCAATAAAATTATAACAAGTGCAGATATACAGTCAAATAAAAATGTCCTCGGAAGTTCTGATTCACAGAACAAACACTCTCTGAATGTTTATTAAACATATTAAATGTAAAGTTTCTGAGTCGAGAAGTCAGATTTAGCAAAATAAGGTTTCAAAAGACCTTCCGTAAGTATAATCAAAAAATTATAAAAAACCTTTTAAACAAAGGAAAGCCCCATAACACAATAATTGAAAAATATCAGCAAATACTTCTTTATGAAACAATAAAGAACTCTCCTGAGACTGGAAGGGAAACACAAGTGGAAAATCCCCAGATAGCTTCAAAATAGACTTGAGAAAGCAAAAGAATCACTTGGCGAACTGGAGACAGAACAGTCAGATTTAACCCATTTGAAGAACAGAGAGCGGGATTAAAGGAAAGTCAACAGAACAGCAGAGACCTTGGGGACAACAGCAGGCAGGCAGGCAAGCTTCCACACAAGGAGATCCGTGTCAGTTTACTGAAAATCTTTGTCCATTCAATGGAATATATATATATATAATCTTTATCTCTACAAAGAAATTGTTTTCTATGTATACTCAGATATTTCTGTTTTTCTCTTGGTAATGTTTTATTATATTTACCCAATTTAATTTTTTTCCTCTTTTACCCCCTGATTTCATGCCAATGAATTGTAAAAGATATAAATATAGTCTTCCTGGAACTGGTGAAGGCTGAGGTGAATGGAGCCACAAGTATATTTTTTTTCCTGAGATTCACTTTCTGTAGATTCATTTACTCATGATCAACCAAGTTCAAAAACGATTAAGTGGTTGGTGTCTACTGGAAAGTTAGATTTAAGCAAATATGATGATATGATGTTATAATTTGTAAATAAATAACATGTTTGCTGCAGGACTTAAAAAAAGACTATTCTCTGATTCTAGCCACCAGCACCGGGTGGAGATTTCAGAATTGTATTTTTCTGTTGCCCACAGATCAACATGGATTTTAGTTCTCTTTATCCTTTTCTGTAACAAGTGGTATTTGCAACTAACTAACAACAACAACAAAAAAAATTGAGGCAGAGAGGAAAGGCAGAAAAAAGCCCAAGTACATGAAAAGGGAGAAAGAAGCCAGCCTATCACACTGAAATTCAGGTGGAGCCTAGATTCAGGTGGAGCAAAGATTCTAGCAAAATTACCAAATGGTGAAAAGCCTTCTATCATGAAAGCTACAACCTTGGACTTTTCTAGATTCTCACCAGGAAACCCCACCAGGAAACCTGTTTAAATGGAAGGTCCATGCACTAAATCATGTATGCAATCACAGAGGTTCTGGTTTGACTCTGTCAGATTGTTAATTCAATCTATGGCAATTCCAGAGCCAACATATCTCTCTAATGAAAACAGAGATGGGGTTGGAGGAATATTTCTCAGCACTTGAAATATAATTTCATTGTCATCAAAGGCTATATAAGACAATTAGTTGCTTACTCTTTCTTGGAGAGGCCAAGTCTCACACTGGTCTATGTGTTTATTTCCCCCTTTTTCTCTTAAGAAGCACATGTCCCTCCTTGGATATGTCTTCCTTTCTTCTGAGAGTCTCTCTGTCTCTTAATTCTCATACTTTAGCCTATAGTGAAATATCTTTAATAAAGTCACTGAATTAGTTTTGTGCACTAACTACTCATGAAACTCTTTAAGCATCAAAGCAATGAACTGTATTTGGACCTCCAGTTGAGTTTCCTTAAAGGCCCAGGTAACACACACACACACAAACACAAACACACACACACAAGCTGCACAACACTCTACTCAATGATAATTTGGTCAAGGAAGAAATAAAGAAAGAAATTAAAGACTTTTTAGAGTTTAATGAAAATGAAGCCACATATACTCAAACTTATGGGACACAATTAAAGCAGTGCTAAGAGGAAAACTCACAGCTCAGAGTGCTTCCAAAGAGAAACAGGAGAGTGCATACACTAGTAGCCTGACAGCACAGCTGAAAACTCTAGAACAAATAGAAGCAAATTCACCCAAGAGGAGTAGACAGCAGGAAATAATCAAACTCAGGGCTGAAATCAAAATGTGGAAACAAAGAGAACTATACAAAGAATCAACCAAACCAGGAGCTGGTTCTTTGAGAAAATCAACAAAATAGATAAACCTTTAGCCAGACTAACTAGAGGGCACAGGGACAGTATCCAAGGTAACAAATGAAAAGGGAGATATAACAACAGAATCTGAGGAAATCCAAAAACTCATCAGATCCTACCATAAAAGCCTATACACAATAAAACTGGAAAACCTGGATGAAATGAACAATTTTCTACAGAGATAGCAGGTACCAAAGTTAAATCAGGGTCAGATTAACAATCTAAAGAGTCCCATATACCCTAAAGAAATGGAAACAGTCATTAATAATCTCCCAATCAAGAAAAAAATTCCAGGACCAGAGGGGTTTAGTGCAGAGTTCTATCAGACCTTCAAAGACCTAATATCAATATTCCTCAAACTATTTCACAAAATAGAAACAGAAGGTACTCTACCCAATTTATTCTATGAAGACACAATTACTCTGATACATAAACCACAAAAAGATACAACAAAGAAAGAGTACTTCAGACCAATTTCCCTTATGAATATCGATACAAAAAATATTCAATAAAGTTCTCACAAACTGAATCCAAGAACACAAAACTATCATCCATCATGATCAAGTAGCTTCATCTCAGGGATTCAGGGATGGTTCAATATACAGAAATCCATCAAGGTAATCCACTATATAAACAAACTCAAAGACAAAAATCACATGATCATCTGATTCTGAGAAATCATTTCAAAAAATCCAACACCCATTCAAGATAAAAGTCTTAGAAAGATCAGGAATTCAAGGCCCATACCTAAACATTGTAAAAGCAATATACAGCAAGCTAGTAGCCAACATCAAATTAAATGGAGAGAAACTTGAAGCAATCCCAGTAAAATCAGGGGCTACACAAGGCTGCCCACTTTCTCCCTACCCATTCAACATTGTACTTGAAATCCTAGACAGAGCAATTAGACAACAAAAGGATATCAAAGGAATACAAATTGGAAAGGAAGAAGTCAAAATATCACTATTTGCAGATGATGTGTTAGTATACTTAAGTGACCCCAAAAATTCCAACAGAGAGCTCCTAAACTTGATAAACAACTTCAGCAAAGTGTTTGGATATAAAATTAACTCAAACAAGACAATGGCCTTTCTCTACACAAAGGATAAACAAGCTGAGAAAGAAATTAGGGGAAAACACCCTTCACAATATTGACAAATAATATGAAATACCTTGGCGTGAAGACTGCTTTGGAGGTCATTCCATCTCTGTGTTTTTCCCTCTGTGACCATCTTAAATAAATATTCTTTTTCTGTTTTCCATGAACACTTTTATCTTTTTTTTAGTCTTTATTATTTTTATTTTACTTATAGTATTTTTAGTTTTTGAAATTATATTGTAATTATATCATGTCCATCCCCCTTTCCTTTATCTAGCTGTTCTCTCTCTCTCTCTATCTCTCTCTCTCTCTCTTGGTTCTGTTTGCCAATTATTTGGCCATCTCCCTGATATTTTTATTAGGTATTTTCTTCATTTACATTTCAAATGCTATCCCAAAAGTCCCTTATACCCTCCCCCTGCCCTGCTCCCCTACCCACTCACTCCCACTTCTTGGCCCTGGTGTTCCCTGTACTGGGGCATATAAAGTTTGCTAGACCAATGGGCCTCTCTTCCCAATGATGGCCAACTAGGCCATGTTCTGCTACATAGACCCCAAGAGACATAAGTTCTGGGGGGTACTGATTAGTTCATATTGTTGTTCCACCTACAGGGATGCAGACCCCTTTAACTCTTGGTTACTTTCTCTAGCTCCTACATTGAGGGCCCTGTGTTCCATCCTATAGATGATTATGAGCATCTGCTTCTGTATTTACCAGGCACTGGCAAAGGCTCACAGGAGACAGCTATATCAGGGTCCTTTCAGCAAAATCTTGGTGGTGTATGCAATAGTGTCTGCGTTTGGTGGCTGATTATGGGATGGAACCCCTGGTGGGGCAGTCTCTGGGTGGTCCATCCTTTGGTCTTAGTTCCAAACTTTGTCTCTGCAACTCCTTCCATGGATATTTTATTCCCTATTCTAGGGAGGAATGAAGTATCCACGCACTGGTCTTCCTTCTTCTTGATTTTCTTGTGTTTTGGAAGTTGTATCTTGGGTATTCTAGGTTTCTTGGCTAATATCCACTTATCAGTGAGTGCATATCAAGTGACTTCTTTTATGATTGGGTTACCTCACTCAGGATGATATCCTCCCGATACATCCATTTGCCCAAGAATTTCATAAATTCATTGTTTTTAATAGATGAATAGTACTCTATTGTGTAAATGTACCACATTTTCTGTATCCATTCCTCTGTTGAGGGACATCTTGGTTCTTTCCAGCTTCTGGCTATTATAATTAGGGCTTCTGTGAACATAGTAGAACATATGTCCTTATTAACAGTTGGAACATCTTCTGGGTACATGCCCAGGAGAGGTACTGCTGGATCTAGCAGTAGTACTATGTCCAGATCTCTGAGGAACCACCAGACTGATTTCCAGAGTGGTTGTACCAGCTTTCTATACCATCAGCAACAGAGGAGTGTTCCTCTTTCTCCACATCTTCACCAGTATCTGTTGTCACCTGAATTTTTTATCCTAGCCATTCTGACTGGTCTGAGGTGGAATCTCAGGGTTGTTTTGATTTGCATTTCCCTGATGATTAAGGATGTTTAACATTTTTTTTTCAAATGCTTCTCAGCCCTTCAGTATTTCTCAGTTGAGAATTCTTTGTTTAGCTCTGTACCTCATTTTTAATGAGGTTTTTTGAATTTCTGGAGTTCAGCTTCTTGAGCTATTTGTATATATTGGATATTAGTCCCCTATCAGATTTAGGATTGGTAAAAATTCTTTCCCAATCTGTTGGTGGCCCTTTTGTCTTATGAAACTCAAAGACAAAGATCACATGATCATCTTGTTAGATGCTGAGAAAGCATTTGACAAAATCCAACACAACTTCATGATAAAAGTCTTAGAAAGATCAGGAATACAAGGTCCATACCTAAACATGATAAAAGCAATCTACAGCAAACCAGTAGCCAACATCAAAGTAAATGGAGAGACGCTGGAAGCAATCCCACTAAAATCAGGGACTAGAAAAGGCTGCCCACTTTCTCCCTACCTATTCAATATAGTACTTGAAGTCCTAGCCAGAACAATTCAACGACAAAAGGAGAACAAGGGGATACAAATTGGAAAGGAAGAAGTCAAAATATCACTTTTTGTAGATGATATGATAGTATATATTAGTGACCCTAAAAATTCCACCAGAGAACTCCTAAACCTACTAAACAGCTTCAATGAAGTAGCTGGATATAAAATTAACTCAAACAAACCAGTGGCCTTTCTGTACACAAAGGATAAACAGGATGAGAAAGAAATTAGGGAAACAACACCCTTCACAATAATCACAAATAATATAAAATACCTTGGTGTGACTCAAACTAAGAAAGTGAAAGATCTGTATAACAAGAACTTCAAGTCTCTGAAGAAAGAAATTGAAGATATCAGAAGGTGGAAAGATCTCCCAGACTCATGGATTGGCAGGATTAATATAGTAAAAATAGCTATCCTGTTGAAAGCAACCTACAAATCAATGCAATCCCCCATCAAAATTCCCAATAAATTCTTCACTGAGTTAGAAAAGGCAATTTGCAAATTCATCTGAAATGACAAAAAAACCTAGGATAGCAAAAAATATTCTCAACAATAAAAGAAATTCTGGGGGAATCACCATGCCTGACCTCAAGCTGTACTACAGAGCAATTGTGATAAAAAACTGCACGGTACTGGTACATTGACAGACAAGTAGATCAATGGAATAGAATTGAAGACCAAAAAATGAACCCACACACACTTGATCTTTGACAAAGGAGCTAAAACTGTCTAGTGGGGAAAAAAAAAGCATTTTCAACAAATGGTGCTGGCACAACTGGCGGTTATCATGTAGAAGAATGAGAATTGAATCATTCGTATATCCTTGTACAAAGCTCAAGTCTAATTGGATCAAAGAACTCTTCATAAAACCAGACACTGAAATTTATAGAGGAGAATGTGGGGAAAACCCTCGATGATATGGGCACAGTGGAAAAATTCCCAAACAGAATAGCAATGACCTGTGCTATAAGATCAAGAATCAACAAATAGGACCTCATAAAATTGCAAAGCTTCTGTAGGGCAAAAGAACACTTTTATCTTAATTGCCCTGTTAGAGAATAATGGACATGTTAACCAACCAGACCTTAAATTCCAAACTCCCCTGTTACATAAGCATTTGAGCACTCCAGGTAAAGGCAGTAAGTATGCCCTTGGCCTCTCTATAGATCCAAGCCCATGTCCTGGTTTTTTCCAAACACTCAAGTTTAATGTGAAGAACATAATTAATTATAATCTCCCTATATCCTACAAACAACTAATTTTTACATTTCTCTCTATCATTGTATCATGTTTAAATGTCCATGCATGTAGCCTATTTCCCAAGAAAGGGTAGAATGGAGAGTCCCATTCAGACTAGAAGCCTTGTCTATCCTCTCTATGAAGTATTTCTAAACTAATAATTCTGGTCATTCTTTATTCTTATTTATTTTTATTTTAAATGTTGTCCTATCTCCCAGTTCTTCTCCCCTTTGCCTCTAAGAGGGTGCTCCCCCACCCAACCACCCATTTCCACATCACCCTTCTATCATCCTACTTCTCTGGGGCATCAAGCCTCCATACGACCAATCTCCTCCCTTCTTACCAGATAAGGCAGCCCTCTTTTATATATGTAGCAGGAGCCATGGACTGTCTCATGTGTACTCTTTGGTTAGTGGTTTAGTACCTGGTAGCTCTGAGGGATCCAGTTAGTTGATATTGTTGTTCTTCTTATGGGGTTCCAATCAGCTTCATCTCCTTCAGTCCTTTCCCTCACTCTTCCATTGGGGTCCTCGGGCTCAGTCCAATGGTTGGCTATGAATATCTGCACCTGTCTTACTCAGGTGCTGGCAAAGCCTCTCAGAGGACAGCCATGCCAGGCTCCCATCTACAAGGACATCTTGGCATCAGCAATAGGATTGGGGTTTGGTGTCTATGCCTGAGATGAATCCCTAGGTGGGGTAGTCTCTGGGTAGCCTTCAATCTCTGCTCCATTTTTTGTCCCTGCATTTCCTTTAGACAGGAATAATTCTGGGTTAAAATTTTTGAAATGGATGGATGGCCCCATCCCTCAACTGGAGACCATGTCTATCTACAGGTGGTGGTCTTTTCAGTTTCTATCTCCCTGATGTTGGGCACAAGACAGTCCCAGACTTCAGGGATTCTAGGGGCTCCCAGGATCCAATAGGGATGACATAAGCTGAAATTTCAGTTGCTTTTAGATTTCTGAATTGGTTTTCCTGATTTTTCCTGTGTTTCTAGAAGAGTTGACTGGATGCTGTACATTCCTCTTCAGGCCAAAAGTCTGAACTCAAAGTGTCAGCACTCTTCTAGTCACTATGAATGCTCTTATGAAAGTCAACCCTTCCCTCTTCAAAGATGGAGTGTCTGTCCTTGTGTTTTAGCATGTTACTGATGTGTGAATGATCTGTTTCATCTTCATATCACTTTTCCATTTATGTTTCATATAAGGATATTTATTACTGGACATGGCACCCACTCTGATGATCTATAATGTGAATATTTCACATAGTTTACTTGCTCTTTTAATGTGTTTCTAAAAAACATATAGCTTAGCTTTATAGTTCTGGATAATTTAATATTGATTTACAACATTGGACTGATTTCCATAGCTCTATCATTACTTGTCTGCTATGGATATTTTCCCCCTCAGTTATTGGGAATGGAAAATCTTGTTGACTTAATGCTGATATCAGCTATAGGCTTTGTATTAACATATAGGCTTTGTATATAACATCTCTATAACATATAATATGTATTATAGAGATGTTATTATAAAATTATATATATTATAGAGATCTAATCTTACAGGGTAGATGTAAGCAGGAGGGCTGTTTTGTCTTCAAGTGATTTTTCATATTTAATCTCTTATTGCTGGAACTATAAATATATCTGAAAAAAATAATTCCAAATATGTTCCTTTGAGGACCTCAAAGCACCCAAGGATTAAAGATATTCAAGTCATTGCTTGATCTTTTAATTGCTCAAAAGGACAGAGATATGGCAGATGTCCACGATCACAGCACTCACGATACAGAGTCAAGAGATCCCTGGAGCAGATGGCTAGCTAGACTAGCTGAGGCCAGGAAGCTCTGAGTGTGATGAGAGACTGCATCAATAAATACAGTGAGACTGAGCAGCACACACTGTGTAAAATTCAGGCCTACACACACACATATACACACACACACACACACCTATACAAAGGCATATATCCAAAGATAAATGACCACAAATACACACATTAAGATTTTTTTTAATTGCTTAGGAATTTTGAGGAACAGACAAGAAATGCTCAGTGTAAAATAGATGTAAATATGCTGTAAATGTTTTCTTTATGTTTACATTTATTAAAATAATGTCACAAAATATAGATTAAAAGAAACACTGAAAACATTTTTAATGTAGCAGACATTTCCTTCTACTTTAAAAAGTCCAATTTTAATTTTGTAGCAAATATAAGACATGAACAATAACGCCAGCACAGATATTCAGGGTGAACAGTATGAAAAGTTGATTTCAGTTACAAAACACAAGACAACGCTTGAGAAGGCAGAAACATTTGTTCTGGCTTGTTAACTCCCAAGTAGATTTTTTTATACAAAGGGTACATCTTCAAAGAACTGCGAGGGAGTTGGGTGAAAAGTTTCTGCTCATGTGTAACAGGATTTGTGCTAATACCTCCTACACACCACTTTCCAAATGCACACTCTATGTTTCACAGAACATTGTCATCAGAAGGACTGGGACTTGGCAAAAGTGAATATTTGTAAAGCAAACACGTTGTTATGATGAAAAACCTTTATAAACCTGGTAATTTAAAATGGCAAGATAAATGAGAAAAAGAATGTATGGGTTATGTAAATTATAGGTTGATTTGGAACAAAACAAAAGAGTATAAATCAGGACAAATTTAGTGGAATAGCAAAAGAATCAACATTCAAAAATATAATTTCTGAATATGTCTCTGTCTTCTCAAGTCTATTTATGGTATTATCTTGTGATGGAGTCTGATACAGGGGATATCATAATGCTGGTACAATGAGATGAACACTAGTGTGTGATCAAGAAAAAGAAACTATTTATATTAGCACATACCCAGGCAACCCTTAAAAAAAAAAAACAAAAAAAACATAATTTTATCAGAAGCCATGGGGACTTCGTTTGAAAAGCTTCTGACCAAAAGCAAAGGACACTTGATAGTCAAACTGGAGGAGGCAGGAAGTGTGTGTAGCCAAACAAGAGAAGGAATTTGATTGTGGGCGAGAGGCTGGTCACACAAAGCCCCACAGATTGGCAAGTCAGAGGTAGCAGAGTTCCTTCTGCACTGTAATTTCCTGAGAACAAATACACATTAACCAAGGGCCCTCAACTCACAATGCCTTCTAATTGCCAGGGACGAACCCAGCGCTCTTGCTTTTAATCTTAAGCCTCATACTGTAGTCCAGTGAATGTTGTGTATGAATTTGTCCATTTTATTTCCTGTGTGAAAAAAGAAATCCTGAAGTAGCAAGGTTGTTTCCTAGGATTCTGTATTCAAAAATAGACATGTATAATCAAAATAAGAAACAAATGCACTAGAAAAATTTGAATAAGGACTTATTTACATTATAGCATTTGGCTAGTCATTTAAAATTAAACTCCTGGGGAGAGACTATTTCTTTTAAATAAAACCTTTTTGATTGAATTCCTGATAAAATGCAAAAACACGTATGATACAGTCAGTGTTAATGATTTCTGGAAAACAAAGAAAGACACTTCATAGGCTTCATAAAATTCTGGTAGAATCATTTAAGTCTTAGTTAAAGATGACTGAAAACAATGGTTAACTGTGACCTAAATTACAATTAGGCCTATGTAAAGTTAGTGAAATTCTAGGTTTTGTCAGAGAGTGGAAAATGCCCCTATCTTTTAGCAAAACCAAATGTCTCTTTGACATATTTCTTACTGTGAGATGGTACTCATGAAGTAGCACATACCAAAGATGCCAGGAGAGGAAAAAGTCCACTGACCCAAATCATATTTGTCAAATTGGCTTCTCTAGGCTTCTCTGTTTGGAAAAATGCTGCCTCTGAACTCCATGAACCGCACTCCCCTGAATCCTACTCCTCTTCTCCAAACCGAACTGAGCACAACTACACTCCACTGACCTGCTCCGAACTGAGTGGAGCTAAACCGAACTCTCTCTCCCTCACCGCTATTTAAGGACCATTTCCTGTCTGTTCTCATACGAGTTGGGCATATCCCATCTCTGACTCACTCTGTCAGATCGTTCTCTGATTTGTCACTTTGCCTCTCAATTCAACATCATTGTTTGGGATTAAAAGTGTGTACTAAGGGTCTGTCTTTGTTCCAGACTGAGGGATTAAAGGTGTATGGCATGTCTGCATTCCAGATGGATCATATCTTTGAACGTGATCCCTTGCCAGAGCAGTCATGTTGCTGGATTAAAATTCCTCTACACCATTTCCTAGAATAGGCAGTATTGAACCACTTGTAACTAAGGTTACAGGTGGAATTTAGCCCAATCCTCTACGGACAGATTTAATCATAAACAGGGATGAATCTGGTTTGTCCTTACTGTAATGTGTATTTTAAGCCTTAGTAAAGGCAGACTGCTGCATCAGCCCTCCCTTTCTTGATTCTCCATCAAAGGTCAAGCTCTGGAGAAACCATTATGTCCTATAAGGATGGTCACCAGTCTTCTTGACTCTTTGTTATGACCTGATTATCCTCTGTTAGCTAATTTTTACCCCCAACTATAATCTGCCACTAATTTGTCCTCAAACCTTGTCATTTTCCAAAAACTGTAGCATTCCTCTGCTTGTTTGTTTTGTGTTTGCTCGCTTGATGACTATGCTTTATGAGGTAAGATTAAGATAACCTTTGACAGCATTATTCCTGGTCCTGGAATTTCTCATGTATACTTGAAGTGTGCTCATATCAAGCTTGCATTGCTTTCCTCTAGTTGTTGTAGAGTAGAAACCATTAATGAGAGACCAGAAAATGAAACAACTCTCTTTTAGGAAACTGAATGAGCACAGCCAAATCGTCTCAAGCTGATAACTTTGAATGCTATAAACAGAGAAATATCATCGAGCCTAGAACCCTGAGAGCCAACCCATTGACCACACCTGCCCTGGTTAGCATGACCTTGATTTATATAACCCTGCTTTGCATGGCAAAGATTGCACAACAGTGAATGCTTACCTGCCCTAACTGTACACCATTACATGCAAGAAACATTTTACAAAGAAACTCACCCAAACTACAGAAAGTCTCCTAGCTCAATTTATGCCTCAGGAAATGTTCATAATACAGTGTGTTACACTCATGCAGTGTGTTCAATAAACTGCATTTTCTAATTTGGTATAAATGAGGAATTCACACACCCACTGCCAATTCTGCCAGGCTATCATCATGCCCTAACCTTTCACACTTTTCTGTTATAGGTCTCTGATGCAAATGAGCCCATATGGACAGAAAATGGATGAAAAGAAAATGAAAGTATATGCCTCAGTATAGGGGAACGCCAGGGCCAAGAAGTGGGAGTGGGTGGGTAGGGGAGTGGGTAGGGGAGGGTATGGGGGACTTTTGGGATAGCACTGGAAATTTAAATGAAGAAAATACCTAATAAAAAAATGTTTTCCTTCCTAATGGGGATACACTTTCATTTTCTTCCTCTTCATCCTCTGCGGCCTCAGGCATAGACTTATGTTGTCTCTTCTCACTTTATTTTCCAAATTGCCATGTGTTTGTCAAAACTTGGCTCAAGAGACATAACTAGTGTTGTAATTAGATCCAGGTGTCTTGACACCCTAGGAAGAAGAAATCTCAATTGAGGAATTATATCATATTAGTTTGTGGCCAGGTTTATAGGGCATTTTATTAATTGCTAATGGATTCATGAGGGCCAAGCCCACTGTGGGTGGTATTACTCCCTAGGAAGTTGTACCTGTATGGTAATAAAAGTTGATAAGCACTTCAGGGGAAGGAAGCTGGCAGGTAGAACCCTTCAGTGGTTTTTGATGAGGTCCTGACTTTAGGTTTCTGCCTTGAGTTCCTGTCTAGTTTTCCTCCAATATAATTTGTTTTGGACATTTGGGTATTGGAAAGGTCTTCTTGTTAGTTTACTTGCTTTGGCTTCTTTGTTTGTTTGTTTTGTTGATTGTTTTTTAAATAGATTCTCTTCTCACATGGTATATCCTGATTTTGGTTTTGCCTTGTTCTACCCTTTCCAGTTCCTCCCCACCTCCCCTCATATCCAGATCCACTCCCTTTCTGTTTCTCTTTAGAGAAGAACAGGCATCTACGAGATAGCACTAAACTACTATAGGATATAACAAAACCTATTGTATTAGACTTGGACAACAAACAAACAGAAGGTAAAGATCCTGAAAGAAGGCACGAGAATCTGAGACCCCTCATTCACATACTCAGTCACCCCATAAACCACTAGACTGCCATCAATAGCCGTGTGTTTGCTGCCTTAGGTCTCTGTGAGTTTATATGAGTTTGGCTCATGTTGATTTAAGTGACTTGGTTTCTTGGTGTCTCCTCCTGCTCTTTCCACCTTCTCTTCTGTGGGTTCCTTGAGTACTGAGGGGAGGTCTGGGTGTTCCAAGGTCTCTCACTCTCTGTAAAGTCTGGCTATGGGTCTGAGTCATGTGAGGACTGGTATTGCCCCTGTCAGCAGTCAAACCTAATAAAAAAACAGGATTAAATGGAAATTGCAAAGATTGGTCCTCTAACCGAAAATCCTCTTTACTGATATTCTTTCCTAGTGTGTTCCAGCCCAAGTAGTGAAATAAGTGAAGCAATAGCAAAGCATGTGTCTAACACTTTGTTAAATGTTATGATGTCATCCAAACTTCAGAAAGCTTGCTGCAAAGTGGGTATGGGTAGGAAGTGGCAAGGCTGAGATGAGATTCGTATTTTTCAAAACATATTCACATTTTAATCCTATTTAAGTATAATTCCATACTTTGTTAACTCTCTACATAAAGCAAAACTGTTTGTACACTCTCTACTTAAAGCAAAACTGTTACTGAGAGAAAGGACTAGTATGAATGAAACTCCAGATTGTTACTGCCGACAGAATTTTCTTGTGTTTTAACTGCTTAAAGTTGTGTTTTTATCGATGGATGTGGCATATTCATTACATTGCTTTAAATGTGATTTAGGTTCTAACTTAAGTGATCTTTAAGCACTTGGTAGTATATATAAAATCTTCTTTATGAGAAACATCTCACTTTCTCTTCACAGTTACAGAGACTGATACAAGATCTACCTTATTATATTCGGTGGTGTGTTAACAAAATGCCCAAAATTGGGTTCTTTAAAATAAAAATTACTTTTAATTGAGGATTTAGAAGTGGATATGTTTAAGGGCATGGGGCCAGCATCTGATGTATTTTTAATAATGCTTATGTGCTATATTCTATCATGTCTCAGAAAAATGGATGAAATGTGGGCAAAGAGGAAGAAAAAGAAAAAGATGCAGACATAACTGACCTTCTGAAAATCTATTGTTATATTTTTTCTAACCAGTGGTCCTTAGCCTGTAGGTAATGACCTCTTTGGTGTAAAATGGCACTTTCAGATGGGTCACTCTAAGACCATCTGCATGTCTGATACTTATATTATGATTCATAACATTAGCAAAATTAAAGTTATGAAGTAACAACGAAGATAATTTTATGGTTGGGGGGTCACCACATCATAAGGAACCGTATTAATGGGTTATATTATTAGAAAAGTTGAGGACCACTGATCTCTACCAATCCTTTGGAACCTAACACACTCACAGGACACTCCCCCCAGCCTCAAAAAGTATCTCCGTCTCTTGATCATCCTTGTGGTCAAATGATTCCCCACTAGACCCATCTCTACTCTGTCCAGTCAATAATCTGTTCTTTAACATCAAGGATCTTTTTTTTTTTTTCAATATGAACTTTTTTTTTTAAGTGTTAAATACTCTTTATTTGATATCATACATAAACCACAGTAAATGCCTTTCAATAGTAAAAGACAGCATCCTTGATGTAGGGAATTCTAATTAACAATGCACTGTCAAGTATAGACAGTTGCCTCCTGGTGGTTAGCCACGACCTGTAAGAGGCCAGTGAACACAAACTGAAACACATTTGAGTCTTCTTGTTTCTGAGACAGTGATAGAATTTTCCCAGTGTTTAAGCATATTCATATGCCCAGTTATATAAATCTAAGTATAAAACCATTTAGTAGGTTTGAGGCGACATGCCTGCATTTATGGAAAGTAAAACATTACTAATTAAGTCCAATCTTATCTTGAGAAAGGGAGAGCAGTGGTAGTGTGTATACAACTGGAATTGTTGCTTTAAAAAAGACCGTACCCACTTTATGACAAGTCAGTTTTACTTAAATCATGACTGTCCAACAAGAACATTGTTAGCCATTCATGATCTGAATTTGGTGTATGAATTAAATTATGGTGTACATTAAAAGCCATGAGACATTTGTTTTGTAATAAATAAGGCAGTAGAATTACTCATTAGTAGCCTTTTTAAGATAAGCTATTAGCCCTTTCTCCCTTCTTCTTAATTCCAGCGAAGATCATTTTTGTTCCAGGGATGTACTTTTTGGGATTCTCTAAATACTCCATCAGGGTATCCTCTTCCCAGGTGATGCCTTTGTTCTTGTTGGCATCTGTGTAAGAGAATCCAGCAGCCTGGCCTGTCTTCTGCCCAAACAGACCATGGAGATTTGGTCCAGTCTTATGCTTGGCTCCCTTTTCCACAGTGTGGCACTGGGCACACTTCTGAACAAAAATCTTCTTGCCTTTTTCAACATCACTCATTTTTAAATCGTTTCGGGCTGGTCAACACCGAGGACGTTCGGACTCGAAGACAGATATCCCATGTTCTCACAATATGAACTTTTATGGGATCAAGGATATTCACACTGAAGTGAAGTCAAAAGTTAAATGTAAATAAATTGGGGAGATTTATTCTAATAATGAAGTCAGATTTTAGAATAAAAATTCAGTTAAAAATGAAAATCTTCAACTCAATAGGTTAAGTTAACCTTGCTTGCAGACACATTTGTATAAATTTTCATAAATGTTACTAGCAAGGAGTATTTCATTGACAAAATTAGCCAAGCTTCATTGACCTTTCTTCTGGTCTAGTCATCACACTTGGTCTACTGCACCTAATCTGCAGTTCTTGGCCTCCTAGAACTAACCTGCAGCCCATTTCAGTAAACCTTCCAAGCTGCTATGAGAATTGATATCAAGAATTCCCTTGCTCTTAACTTTTCTTTTTCAGCAACACCCTCAGTCTGCCTAATGGCAGAAAGCCTCCTGCTCTCTTCAGCATTATGTTAGGCCCCAAGATTCTTTCTTTGAAAATGTCCATTGAGTTAGATATGGGGCAATTCTGACTGAGGTCTCACATGTTTGCATATCTGTTTTTGAGTAAATTGTGGGGTTCTAATTTGTATTGATGCCACATTCCATTGTCTTTGTGGAGACCTTGTTTTTATTTTCTTTCTTTGCCCCTCACTGTTTCTTGGCCATCTCCTTTGTTGTAGGAACATTTCATTTTCCTATACCCTTCTTCTGGGGACTTTTTTGAATGCACCCATGCTATGCCATTAACTCTACTTCCTTTCTAGCTGGCATGATTTTTACTAAGAAACACGTCCAAGTAGAATGGTTTGACAAACAACCTCTCCCCAGAATGGTCAACCTAAGAAATCTTTCTTCTCGGCTCTATGCCCCAGGACAGGGAATGCCAAGGCCAGGAAGTGGGAGTGGGTGGGTTGGTGAGCAGAGGGATGGAATAGGGGGTTTTCAGAGGGGAAACCAAGAAAGGGTGTGGGACACCTGACTCGCCAGCAAGAAAGACACCACAATAGGATCCTTCTGCACACGTTTATTGGGAGAGCACTGACTGTGTAGGCAAAAGACCCCGAGCCCTGGGCCTCTCACTCTTATATACTATCAGTTCCTATCCACTCACAGCAGGCCACATCACCTCACCAGGTACGCAGCTTCAGCTAATCAGGGCAGCAGGGGCATATCTCCACCAAAATGGCTCTCCAGTAACCTGGTACACCTGCGCAGCTCTCACGATGTTTGTGGTTAATATGAGGAAGTCAGGTGCAAGTCATACGACTTAGCTGCAGTCCCTGGCGCCTTCTTGGGACTGCTGCCACATCTGCTTCCCACAAAAGGGGATAACATTTGAAATGTAAATAAAGAAAATATCTAATAAAGAAAAGGTTAAAAAAAAGAATAAGAAGAAGAATTTTTTTTTCTCATAACTCTAGTAGTTCTTCCCACAGTCCAATTTGCTATCAATCTTACCTCCAATTCCCTGAATCTTGGCCATATTTTTCCAACTCCCTGCATCACTCTGTCTGTCTTTGCTAGTCTTTCATTTCTGGATCTGGACACTCAGCTCCGATTTTGGAACCCAAGGAATGTGGGGATCTTAAAAGCAAGTGCATAAGAATAAAAAGGGAAAATGTAAACAAAGTGGAATTCTGATCTGTCACAGGGGCTCTAGAAATATACCAGTGCCAGTCTGATGGATTTCCAATTTCCCATCTAACATCTAAGCTCTTAATGTACCCACATAGGATTGCACACCAAGGCAAGAGATAACTTCTCCAGGAATGTACATGGGAAACTTTATATGTAAGGTTTAGTTTACTAGACAGCAATGTGTCACTGCTGCGGAACCTAGTCTGGATAGAAGCACAAAGTCAGGCTAATTTACACAAATCACCAATTTTCGTGTTATTTATTCATTCTAAAAGTTAAGGGTAAAAGTTATGCTGCCTTTCTCTTTGTTCATCTTTGAACATAGGCTATGATTTTGTCTTAAATGTCTTCTAAAGATTCACAGGCTGAAGACATGGGGCCATCTTGTGGCCCTTCTAGAGGACAGTAGAAACCTAGGAATGAGGCTTCCTCTATGCCTCCTAGACCATGATAACAGCAGCCTTGGTGTACCCTGTAGCTTCTGCCATCATGACTTATTTCACTATAAGCCCAAAGCAGCAGAACATGAGAGCAATGAATTAAATAAGGTGTCTCTGAATCCATGAGGTGGGAAAAGCCTTCCCCTTCTAAATTCTTGATGAGCTATTTTGTTACAACTATAGGAAACTATTATTTTAAACATGAAATATTCTATAAAATTTAATAAAGAGGCTTTATTCCAGTTGGTTTGAGGAAAATAAGCACATACAGAAATTTAATGATTTATAAACTCTTAGACTTTTTAAAATGAGCTAAAATTCTAATACTTCTCATATAGGAAGGAATAGTTTCACAGAAAGAAATAAAAATATTAAAAATCTTGCCAGTAATATAACTTGAGTCAATATTTGACAATAACACTAAGTTAATATTGTTGGTCTAATAAAAACAGCTTTGTATTCTGTGTTATCATCATAAAAATGTGTATTTTTTTATCTACTGGGGTTTACTAATCAAATACATTTAAAATATATCCACTAGATGCTTAAAATTATCAAAGCTATAAATTTGATTTAATAAGATTTTAAAGCAGTATTCAATTTTAAACAATGCATCCAAAATATTGTTTTCTTTGTTCTGGTTTATAAGAAACAAGAAAGCAATTTTGCAATAGCTTAAGTAAAACAAATGGTTGTTTCACAAAGTGTAGGTCAAGTCCTGAATATACAGAGAAAATTGGTGTAAAATGTGCCTTATGTCACAAGACTGATACTAGTGAAGACTGTATATGTGAATAAGTTTATTAATAAGTTTGTAAATCACCTCTCGTAGTCATAATGAATTGATTCATACATCCAATTTTATTTTCTCTATGATAAAGTGATAACGTTGCTTTGGATGGTTGTATCAGAGGAGAGACTAAAACTACTAATTTCTTAAGTAAATAGAACCTCTCTGTATTCTACAAATATATCCCTACATCAACATATAATGACAATTTTTACCTCCCATCAAAGAAACTTCATTTTACAACAGAGACTGTTATAGACATACACCACTGTTTATAATGCAGAGAACAACTTGCCCAACCTAAGTGTATGAATCTACAACTCAATTTCTACAACTAATGCTTAGGGAATTTGAAGAACACAGAGAAAAAGGACTGTAAAAGCCACCAAATCGGGATATCTGCTGTTAGATAATGTCTTCTTATGCACAACAGGAAAGAAGCACTCATGAAATCTTAACAATGTGGTTACTGAAACATGATTTGCATAATAAAGATACCAAAGGACATCCCAATGGGGATAGGTAAAACTTCACAAGATACACACACCCACACACACACACACACAGTAATTAAAGAAAAGGTAATGACTGCCCCACCCAGGGATCCCTATCATAATCAACCACCAAACCCAGACACTATTGCATATGCCAGCAAATTTCTGCTGACAGGAGCCTGATATAGTTGTCTCCTTAGAGGTTCTTCCAGTGCTTGGAAAATACAGAGGTGGATGCTCACAGTCATCTATTGGATGGAACACAGGGCCCCTAATGAAGGAGCTAGAGAAAGTACCTAAGGAGCTAAAGGGGTCTGCAACTCTATAGGAGGACCAACAATATGAACTAACCAGTAACATCCCCCACCCCGAGCTGTGTTTAATTGTCTAATTGCAAATGTAGTAGAGGATGGCCTAATTGGCCATCAATGGGATAGGAGGCCCTTGGTCTTGTGAAGATTAAATGCCCTAGTACAGGGGAATGCCAGGGCCAGGAAACATGAGTGGCTGGGTTAGGGAGCAGGGTCGGGGGAGGGTATAGGGGACTTTCAGGATAGCATTTGAAATGTAAATGAAAAAATATCTAATAAAAAATCTTTAAAAGGAAAGGTTTAAAAACAAGCAGACTGGAAAAAAAAAAAGAGGTAATGAATTTGGAGTGAAATGGGGAAACAGGACAGGATTTCAAATAGGAGAAAAGTGTGTAAATGTTATAAATAGTACTTCTATTTAAAATTCCCCCCAAAAAATAAACAAAAATAACTTAAAGTATTAAGCTGTGTTTTTTAAAGGCACAACTGAGTTTTTTTAAATTATTAAAGACATATTTATTTGTTTTATGAATTAAAGTGCTCTATTTTCATGTAAACCAGAAGAGGGAATCAGATTCTATTACAGATGGCTATGAGCCACCATGTGGTTGCTGGAAATGGAACTCAGGACCTAGCAAAGAGATGCCATTGCTTTTAACCACTGAGCCATCTCTCCTGCTCCCTTAAGATATGGGTTTTTTTTTGGGGGGGGGGGGGGAAGAGGTATTTCATATACATTTCCAATGCTATCCCAAAAGTCCCCCATACAGTCCCCCACCCACTCCCCCACCCACCCACTCTCACTTCTTGGCCCTGGCGTTCCCCTGTACTGAGGCATATAAAGTTTGCATGACCAATGGGCCTCTCTTTCCACTGATGGCCGACTAGGCCATCTTCTGATCCACATGCAGCTAGAGACACGAGCTCCGGGGGCGGGGGGGGGGGCATTGGTTAGTTCATATTGTTGTTCCACCTATAGGATTGCAGATCCCTTTAGCTCCTTGGGTATTTTCTCTAGCTCCTCCATTGGGGGCCCTGTGATCAATCCAATAGCTGACTGTGAGCATCCACTTCTGTGTTTGCCAGGCCCCAGCATAGTCTCACAAGAGACAGTCATATCTGGGTCCTTTCAGCAAAGTCTTGCTAGTGTATGCAATGGTGTCAGCGTTTGGAAGCCGATTATGGGATGGATCCCCATATATGGCAGTCTCTAGATGGTCCATCCTTTTGTCTCAGCTTCAAACTTTGTCTCTGTAACTCCTTCCATGGGTGTTTTGTTCCCAATTCTAAGAAGGGGCAAAGTGTCCATACTTTGGTCTTCGTTCTTCTTGAGTTTCATATGTTTAGCAAATTGTATCTTATATCTTGGGTATTCTAGGCTAATATCCACTTATCAGTGAGTACATATTGTGCGAGTTCTTTTCAGAAGATATACCTGTGTCATATCTATATCTATATCTATATAACAGGTTGATAATATAACCTGAATTGTAGCACATCTCTTGAGTGGCTCTGATGTAGCTGGATATCATAGAGTGGGTTATTTGCAAATAACAGAAAATAATGAGGTGTTTTAGGGTCATGACACTAAAGAATGAGAATCTGAGAAGGACCTTTGAGCTGTGTCAGATGATGTGGAGACAAGTCACTGGGTACATGAGGCACAGATGGTAAAGGTAAGGAGATGTTGAACTTGCAACATAAACTCCAGCAATGCACTAGCAGACTCAAAGATAATCATCAATTCATGAGGTCCAAGGCCTGATTATTTAAGTACTTCTCACAAGCTTATCTTAATATAATTATAAGAATGAAGTTACATTAGGAAATATTAAAATCATCTCAGAACATAAGAATAACTATGATTTCTTAAAATAACCATGGCTTATGTTGTTTGTTTATTGACAGACTCTCATTGTCTAGTGCACACAGGTGTCAAATTTAGCATGTATCCTACTGCTTCAGTTTCAAAACTTCTGGAATGTCTGCCATGTTCCACTGTAACCAGTTAAAATCTTGTACAAACAAGATATAAGAAAATAAAGCAGTCATTTTATCATCTATGTTTTCTTTGAACATGTTTTCTTAACACTTTATGTAAACAAAGGTCCAAGTATTATGTCTCAGCCATGATCCTATTTAGGCAAATGTTCAAATCTCTCACTATATTAGTGATCGTCTGATATTGTCCTTTGGCAAACTTAAACCTTAAACAACACTCAAAATGGTCAGTGAAATTATTCTTGAACTTTGTAGAAGGATGCATTCGAAATAAAATTCATTTTGTACCTTTGATTGCATAAAAAGTCTTACTAAAGAGATGTCTACTCATTACCACATCTTGTTTCTGTAGAACAAATGTTGCTAATATAACAATCTACACTTTGTAATATTGTAGGCACATTTTAATCGCTGACTGTGATATGCCCTGATGATGGGTTTTGCTATCAGACAAAGAACATGTAGCACCAGTGACTACTCCACTTACTTTATTTTATTTATATTCAATATTTTATTTTAAGTCATGTTCTCTAGCCGGTTATGGCTTCAGAGCATTTGGTATTTAAAATTTTTGTATGCTAAACAACCACCCGAATTTCTTGGTCGATTTTATTATTTTGCAGTGCACTCTCATCAGGCCTTCAATCATGGCCACTGTAAGTTTTTGGCGTCAAAAGATAGCAGTTTTTAATTTTATTGTATTTCAATGATACTCCCCAGAAGCTCTTGCAATCAACTACCCGCCAGAATGTTTATACCCAACAAATAATATCTCAGAGGCCCATGGAAGGGCTGTGCCAAGCAGCCTGCAGCACAGGCTTCTGAGAGAACAGTCTAAACGATATTGAGACCTTATCATGAGACTGAATTGGGATTTTCAGGACTCTAGTAGAGTGGCCAATAGTTCCGTGAAGCTGGTAAGACAAGAGCACACACAAGGAAGTCCTTGCATAGTATTGTATACTAATGAGAGTTGATTACAAATTTTGTTTGGAATATTACAAATGCTTTATGTTTCGGTTTCTGGAAATAAATAACTGAAATCTATATTTTATTAGCTTGTTTAGATCTCAGAAATTTAGCAGATTACTCATGTGTGAAAGGAAGAAAACATTAACTTTTGTAAGCAAGAAATTTATTTATTTTCACTATATTTCATTGAAATTTAGAGTTCCTGTCAAACTTGAGAGAAGGAAATAATGCCAATATTAGAAATAACCATGATTTTGTTGCAAACAAAATGTATACTTTTTGGTAAATATGCAGTTGTTTATGACTTCTTAAGTACCATTCATTGCTTATTAAGATTTTCATTTTTTTAATTTGCTTGAAAATTGTTTCTTATTTAAAATTGAATTGTTTAGTACTTAATAATTGCATATATTCATGGTGTATACTGTGGTATTTTCATACATGTTCACACAAAATACTGATCAAATGAGATGCAGTCATATTATTATGCAGTCTATTTCTTTGCCATTACTTTGTTTGGAGACCTTTAATTACTCTAATCCATTTGCAACAAATGCTTCTTATTGTGAACTCTAATTTGATGTTGAAGAACATCAGGACAGGAACTTACACAGGGCAGGAACTTGGAGGCAGGAGCTGACACAGATATCATGGAGGAGTGTTGCTTACTGGATTGCTTCCCCTGGTTTGCTCAGTCTGCTTTCTTATTAGAACCCAGGACTACTAGCCAAGGGATGGCGCCACCCACTATGGGCCCTTCCACACTTGATCACTACTTGAGAAAATATCTTACAGATGGATCTCATAGAGGCATTTCCTCAAGGGAGCACTCCTTTCTCTGTGCAGCTCGTGTCAAGTTGACACACAAAGCCAGCGAGTACAGTAATGTTTTCACTACAGTTCACAGGTTTTAGTTTGCTATTTTATATATTTCTTTGTTTCAAAGAAATACTCCATTTTTCTTTTAAAATTCTTTAGTTGGTTCATTTTGGCACATGTTTATTCTCATTTATTAACAAATTTCTAGATTTTTTGTTTGCTAAATATTATTTTATTAAGTTGGGTTCAAAAACAGGAAGTTATGACCAGATATGTGGGACTAGAACTGCTCAGGTCAGATGTCTTCCTACCACCCATTCTACTGCCTGTGGATTCCTCTGGGGCAAGCACAGCTGCTCTGAACAGTTTGCTCTCCACCTCAAAACTCAACTGCCTGGTCACCTCTCTGCCTTCCTCAACAAGACCTGCAGAAGCAGAAACATAAAAGACAGATCCCTTCCCTCCATCCAGTTCCTTGTCTGCCTTGTTGTCTGGGGCATAGCCAGCTGCTAAGAGGCTTGGATGGCCCTGAATTCCATTGTGTAGCCCAAGGCTGCCCACCAGAGGCCTGCTGTACCAGGAACATCCAGGTTAGGCCAATGAAAGGACACAATTAACAAAGAGTATAGCTATACTACTACACCAAGCCCTGAATATCTTAACACAATCAAAGCACAAGAAAATGACCTTAGAACCTGTCTTATAAAGATGATAGAAACCTTTAAAAGGGAAATGAATAAATCCCTTAAAGAAATTATTAAGAAAAACCAATTAAACAGGTGAAGAAAATAAATAAAACTGTTCAAGACCTGGTAATGGAAACAGAAAAAAATAAATAAAGCAAAAACTGTGGGAACCCTGGAGATGGATCACCTGCTTGTCATTATCTTGTTGTTTCTTGCAATACCTTTTATCAGCAACTTTCTTTACACATTCAGACCAATGTATTAAAACCCTTGCTACAATTTATAAAGTAAGTTCTCAAGTTTACAATTTTTATAATAATGTATGATGTTACTGTCCTTAAAAAAATAGCCTTGTTCGTACTTGAAGGTCTTACACTTTAATTTGGGTTAGCTTGTATTTTAAGTAGGGATATTAAACTCTCTAGGTCATAAAGCCCAGAATCTACTTTTCTAATGGAGCCAATTGTACCCATGCTGATTAGCAACTAAATTTTTTGACTTCTTTTAAACCAGGAGAACTTTTCATAATTTTTATAATTTAAACAATTTTTATTTCATTTTCTCCTGAAATTCTAAATAGAATGTTATAATTTCTGGGCTATGGATAGTAATCTTTGCCTGCCTGTGTGACTTCTTTCTTTTGTTAAACTTTTTTCTTTTTACTGTATTTTGAACAATTTAATAATAATTTCACTTTACTTATCTATTCTTTCAGTTTTATAAATATATGCAATGCCTTTTGATTATATTTTAACTTTTAGTAACAAACTTTATTGTAACCCATCATCAACTTGTTCAAAATATTTGTTGAGCTAATTGATTTTTTTATCTGAAATCATACATTTTCATTCCAAAACTCTGAAGTTCAGAATATCCTCAATTATCAGTGGATTTTTAGTTTAGGCTTCTATTCCCACCAATGGTCCTGCTTAGCTGGAAATTAGGTCCTCTAAGTGTTATTTTGCCTCTATCTTTCTCTCTGTCTCTGACCCTCTGTCTCTGCCTCTATCTCTCTTTGCCTGTCTCTCTTTCTCTGTCTCTGAATCTCTTTTAGCCAGTGTTTCTTGTCAGCAGATTTCAAGTCCTGCTTTTCAGAATTAATACTCAACTCACATACTTAAAGATTAAAAGTAACCTAAAGCCAATTCATTATTAAGGATCTGTATCTGTCTCTCTGTCATCTGTCTAATCTATCTATCTATCCACATCTATACCTATATGTGTATCATTTATATCTATACCTATATTTATATATCTATATCCATAGACCTACATTATCTAGCTATATCTATCATGAGTATATATCTATATTGTGCAAAAACAACAACAGACTAAAAGTACTTGGGTCTGTGGCATAAGTGCAATTTTGGCCTCAAACTCTCTCCAGGTAGGGTTTCCTG